>NW_027507718.1:234352091-234952091 GCF_037356315.1 Lithobates pipiens
ATTTTTTTATATTGTGAAAAATAATGTTACACCGAATAAATTGATACCCAACATGTCACGCTTCAAAATTGCGTCCGCTCATGGAATGGCGACAAACTTTTAGCCTTTAAAATCTCCATAGGCGACGTTTAAAAAATTCTACAGGTTGCACGTTTTGGGTTACAGAGGAGGTCTAGGGCTAGAATTATTGCTCTCGCTCTACCGAACGCAGCGATACCTCATGTGTGGTTTGAACACCGCTTTCCTATGCGGGCGCTACTCACGTATGCGTTCGCTTCTGCACGCAAGCTTGGCAGGACAGGGCGCATTTAAAACATTTTTTTTTTTCTTATTTTAACTTTTTATTTTTTCACGGTGCTTTTAAAAAAAAAAAAATTGTCACTTTTATTCCTATTACAAGGAATGTAAAAATCCCTTGTAATTGAAAAAAACAGGACAGGTCCTCTTAAATATATGAGATCTGGGGTCAGAGAGACCTCAGATCTCAAATTTACACTAAAATGCAATAAAAAAAAAAAAAAATTGTCATTTGAAAAAAAAAAAATAAAATAAAAAATGTCCCTCTAAGAGCTATGGGCAATGACATGGAGACAGGTGGGGGGGCCGCGCTATCCTCCCCTCACTCGTCTCCATGTCAGGCCAGGGACAGGTCTGGATTGCCGTTACCGACCTGGCTCCTAACTTTTTTAGCTGGCTCCTAGATTCCAAGCAAATTTGTCAAGCCCTGAGATAAACTATTTTCATATTACTGGGTAAGGGCAGGGAAAGAGCAGCGAGGCTAATTTTGCATTTTGCAGTGCCTTTTCAGTTTTTTTAGAAACACACTACCGTCCATTTAGCATGATTTCCTATGGGTCACCTTTACATCTGTGCGTTTTCAAACAGTCTTTTGGAAAGGGTCAGGGACCTTTTTTCCTGCAGTGCATTGTTATGTGTTTTTGCAGGTTTCTCCTGCATGATGCATCCCAAAAACCATCAAAAAGCGCATATAAGGCTAGGTTCACACCATAGCGATGCCGGAACGCCGCGAATCCGCGGCGATTTCCCGCATCGCATGCCTCCCGCCGGCAGTTCACACTGCCCTATGCGGACTGCTGGGAGTGTCAATGAAATCTTAATGACACCCCCAGACCAGTCCGCATATCGCAGTGCGATCTGCAAACTCGGACAGGAATTGGATCGCATGCGATCCGATTCTGCTGCGGACCAAAAAAAGGGTCCTGTGTGGGGGGGAAGGAAGGAAGGAAGGGAGAGCGGTAAGGGCGGGGGGGAAGGAAGAGCAGCGGTAAGGGCGGGGGGGGTGGGTTAGGAAGGCAGAGCGGCGGTAAGGGCGGAGGGAGAAAGAGCGGCGGTAAGGGCGGGGGGAGAAAGAGCGGCGGTAAGGGCGGGGGGAGAAAGAGCGGCGGTAAGGGCGGGGGGAGAAAGAGCGGCGGTAAGGGCGGGGGGAGGAAGAGCGGCGGTAAGGGCGGGGGGAGGAAGAGCGGCGGTAAGGGCGGGGGGAGGAAGAGCGGCAGTAAGGGCGGGGGGAGAAAGAGCGGCGGTAAGGGCGGGGGAGGAAGAGCAGTAAGGGCGGGGGGGGTTGGGAAGGAAGAGCGGCGGTAAGGGCGGGGTGGAGGGTTGGGAAGGAAGAGCGGCGGTAAGGGCAGGGGGGGGGGGGGTGGATTGGGAAGGAAGAGCGGCGGTAAGGGCGGGGGGGGGGTGGATTGGGAAGGCAGAGCGGCGGTAAGGGCGGGTTGGGAAGGAAGAGCGGCGGTAAGGGTGGGGGGGTGGGTTGGGAAGGAAGAGCAGTGGGGGGGGTGGGTTGGGAGGAAGAGCGGCGATAAGGGCGGGGGTTGGGAGGAAGAGTAGTAAGGGCTTGGGGGGAGAAGCGCGGAAAAGGACGGCCAGCGGGAAGGGTGGTAAGGGAAAAGCCGTAAGGGCAAGAGGGGGGCTGAGAGCGGTATGGGCAGGGAGAAGAGTGGTAAGGGTGCGGGGGGGGGGGCTGGGAGCGGTAAGGGCGTGGGGGGGCTGAGAGCGGTAAGGGCAGGGAGAAGAGTGGTAAGGGTGCGGGGAGGGGGCTGAGAGCGGTAAGGGCAGGGAGAGGAGTGGTAAGGGTGCGGGGAGGGGGCTGAGAGCGGTAAGGGCAGGGAGAAGAGTGGTAAGGACATGGGGGCTGAGAGCGGTAAGGGCAGGGAGAAGAGTGGTAAGGGCATGGGGGAGGGGGCTGAGAGCGGTAAGGGCAGGGAGAAGAGTGGTAAGGGCATGGGGGGCTGAGAGCGGTAAGGGCGTGGGGGGCTGAGAGCGGTAAGGGCAGGGAGAAGAGTGGTAAGGGCGGGGGGAGAAAGAGCGGCGGTAAGGGCGGGGGGAGAAAGAGTGGCGGTTTGGGAACGAAGAGCAGTGGTAAGGGCGGGGGGAGGGGGGTTGGGAGGAAGAGCGGCGGTAAGGGCGGGGGGAGGAAGAGCGGCGGTAAGGGCGGGGGGAGAAAGAGCGGCGGTAAGGGCGGGGGGGAGAAAGAGCGGCGGTAAGGGCGGGGGGGAGAAAGAGCGGCGGTAAGGGCGGGGGGGAGAAAGAGCGGCGGTAAGGGCGGGGGGGAGAAAGAGCGGCGGTAAGGGCGGGGGGGAGAAAGAGCGGCGGTAAGGGCGGGGGGGAGAAAGAGCGGCGGTAAGGGCGGGGGGAGAAAGAGTGGCGGTTTGGGAAGGAAGAGCAGTGGTAAGGGCGGGGGGAGGGGAGGAAGAGCGGCGGTAAGGGCGGGGGGGGGAGAAAGAGCGGCGGTAAGGGCGGGGGGAGAAAGAGCGGCGGTAAGGGCGGGGGGAGAAAGAGTGGCGGTTTGGGAAGGAAGAGCAGTGGTAAGGGCGGGGGGAGGGGGGTTGGGAGGAAGAGCGGCGGTAAGGGCGGGGGGGGGAGGAAGAGCGGCGGTAAGGGCGGGGGGAGAAAGAGCGTCGGTAAGGGCGGGGGGGAGAAAGAGCGTCGGTAAGGGCGGGGGGGAGAAAGAGCGTCGGTAAGGGCGGGGGGGAGAAAGAGCGTCGGTAAGGGCGGGGGGGGGAGAAAGAGCGTCGGTAAGGGCGGGGGGGAGAAAGAGCGTCGGTAAGGGCGGGGGGGGAGAAAGAGCGTCGGTAAGGGCGGGGGGGGGGGGAGAAAGAGCGTCGGTAAGGGCGGGGGGGGGAGAAAGAGCGTCGGTAAGGGCGGGGGGGGGAGAAAGAGCGTTGGTAAGGGCGGGGGGGGGGGAGAAAGAGCGTCGGTAAGGGCGGGGGGGGGAGAAAGAGCGTCGGTAAGGGCGGGGGGGGAGAAAGAGCGTCGGTAAGGGCGGGGGGGGGGGGAGAAAGAGCGTCGGTAAGGGCGGGGGGGGGAGAAAGAGCGTCGGTAAGGGCGGGGGGGGGGGAGAAAGAGCGTCGGTAAGGGCGGGGGGGGAGAAAGAGCGTCGGTAAGGGCGGGGGGGGGGGGGGAGAAAGAGCGTCGCTAAGGGCGGGGGGGGGGGGGAGAAAGAGCGTCGGTAAGGGCGGGGGGGGGGGAGAAAGAGCGTCGGTAAGGGCGGGGGGGGGGGGAGAAAGAGCGTCGGTAAGGGCGGGGGGGGGGGAGAAAGAGCGTCGGTAAGGGCGGGGGGGGGGGGGAGAAAGAGCGTCGGTAAGGGCGGGGGGGGGAGAAAGAGCGTCGGTAAGGGCGGGGGGGGGAGAAAGAGCGTCGGTAAGGGCGGGGGGGGGGGAGAAAGAGCGTCGGTAAGGGCGGGGGGGGGAGAAAGAGCGTCGGTAAGGGCGGGGGGGGGGGAGAAAGAGCGTCGGTAAGGGCGGGGGGGAGAAAGAGCGTCGGTAAGGGCGGGGGGGGGGGAGAAAGAGCGTCGGTAAGGGCGGGGGGGGGGGGGAGAAAGAGCGTCGGTAAGGGCGGGGGGGGGGGGAGAAAGAGCGTCGGTAAGGGCGGGGGGGGGGAGAAAGAGCGTCGGTAAGGGCGGGGGGGGGGGGGAGAAAGAGCGTCGGTAAGGGCGGGGGGGGGGGGAGAAAGAGCGTCGGTAAGGGCGGGGGGGGGGGGAGAAAGAGCGTCGGTAAGGGCGGGGGGGGGGGGGGGGGAGAAAGAGCGTCGGTAAGGGCGGGGGGGGGGGGGAGAAAGAGCGTCGGTAAGGGCGGGGGGGGGGAGAAAGAGCGTCGGTAAGGGCGGGGGGGGGAGAAAGAGCGTCGGTAAGGGCGGGGGGGGGGAGAAAGAGCGTCGGTAAGGGCGGGGGGGGAGAAAGAGCGTCGGTAAGGGCGGGGGGGGGGGGGGAGAAAGAGCGTCGGTAAGGGCGGTGGGGGGAGAAAGAGCGTCGGTAAGGGCGGGGGGGGGGAGAAAGAGCGTCGGTAAGGGCGGGGGGGAGAAAGAGCGTCGGTAAGGGCGGGGGGGAGAAAGAGCGTCGGTAAGGGCGGGGGGGGGAGAAAGAGCGTCGCTAAGGGCGGGGGGGGGGGGAGAAAGAGCGTCGGTAAGGGCGGGGGGGGGGGAGAAAGAGCGTCGGTAAGGGCGGGGGGGGGGGGAGAAAGAGCGTCGGTAAGGGCGGGGGGGAGAAAGAGCGTCGGTAAGGGCGGGGGGGGGGAGAAAGAGCGTCGGTAAGGGCGGGGGGGGGGAGAAAGAGCGTCGGTAAGGGCGGGGGGGGGAGAAAGAGCGTCGGTAAGGGCGGGGGGGGGAGAAAGAGCGTCGGTAAGGGCGGGGGGGGGAGAAAGAGCGTCGGTAAGGGCGGGGGGGGGGGAGAAAGAGCGTCGGTAAGGGCGGGGGGGGAGAAAGAGCGTCGGTAAGGGCGGGGGGGGAGAAAGAGCGTCGGTAAGGGCGGGGGGGGAGAAAGAGCGTCGGTAAGGGCGGGGGGGGGGGGAGAAAGAGCGTCGGTAAGGGCGGGGGGGGGGGAGAAAGAGCGTCGGTAAGGGCGGGGGGGGGGAGAAAGAGCGTCGGTAAGGGCGGGGGGGGGGGAGAAAGAGCGTCGGTAAGGGCGGGGGGGGGGGGGAGAAAGAGCGTCGGTAAGGGCGGGGGGGGGGGGGAGAAAGAGCGTCGGTAAGGGCGGGGGGGGGGGGAGAAAGAGCGTCGGTAAGGGCGGGGGGGGGGGGGAGAAAGAGCGTCGGTAAGGGCGGGGGGGGGGGGGGAGAAAGAGCGTCGGTAAGGGCGGGGGGGGGGAGAAAGAGCGTCGGTAAGGGCGGGGGGGGGGAGAAAGAGCGTCGGTAAGGGCGGGGGGGGGGAGAAAGAGCGTCGGTAAGGGCGGGGGGGGGGGGAGAAAGAGCGTCGGTAAGGGCGGGGGGGGGGAGAAACAGCGTCGGTAAGGGCGGGGGGGAGAAAGAGCGGCGGGAGAAAGAGCGTCGGTAAGGGCGGGGGGGAGAAAGAGCGGCGGGAGAAAGAGAGAGGCGGTAAGGGCGAGGAGAGAAAAAGCGGCGGCAAGGGCGGGGGGGAGGAAGAGCGGTGGTGAGGAAGATCGGCGGTGAGGGCGGGGGGGGGGGGTTGGGGAGGAAGAGCGGCGGTAAGGGCGGGGGGAGAAAGAGCGGCGGTAAGGGCGGGGGGAGGGGGGTTGGGAGGAAGAGAGGAGGTAAGGGCGGGGGAGGAAGAGCAGTAAGGGCGGGGGGGAGGGTTGGGAAGGAAGAGCGGCAGTAAGAGCGGGGGCGTGGGTTGGGAAGGAAGAGCGGCGGTAAGGGCGGGGGGTGGGTTGGGAAGGAAGAGCGCGGTATTGGGAAGGAAGAGCAGCGGTAAGGGCGGGGGGGTGGGTTGGGAAGGAAGAGCGGCGGTAAGGGCGGGGGGGTGGTTTGGGAAGGAAGAGCAGCGGTAAGGGTGGGTTGGGAAGGAAGAGCGGCGGTAAGGGTGGGTTGGGAAGGAAGAGTGGCGGTAAGGGTGGGCGGCTTGGGAAGGAAGAGCAGCGGGGGGGTGGGTTGGGAAGGAAGAGCGGCGGTAAGGGCGGGGGTTGGGAGGAAGAGTAGTAAGGGCTTGGGGGGAGAAGCACGGAAAAGGACGGCCAGCGGGAAGGGTGGTAAGGGAAAAGCTGTAAGGGCAAGAGGGGGGCTGAGAGTGGTATGGGCAGGGAGAAGAGTGGTAAGGGTGCGGGGGGAGCGGTAAGGGCGTGGGGGGGCTGAGAACGGTAAGGGCAGGGAGAAGAGTGGTAAGGGTGCGGGGGGCTGAGAGCGGTAAGGGCAGGGAGAGGAGTGGTAAGGGTGCGGGAGGGGGCTGAGAGCGGTAAGGGCAAGGAGAAGAGTGGTAAGGACATGGGGGCTGAGAGCGGTAAGGGCATGGAGAAGAGTGGTAAGGGCATGGGGGAGGGGGCTGAGAGCGGTATGGGCAGGGAGAAGAGTGGTAAGGGTTGCGGGGGGGGGGGGCTGGGAGCAGTAAGGGCAGGGAGAAGAGTGGTAAGGGTGCGGGGGGGCTGAGAGCGGTAAGGGCAGGGAGAAGAGTGGTAAGGGTGCGGGGAGGGGGCTGAGAGCGGTAAGGGCAAGGAGAAGAGTGGTAAGGGTGCGGGGAGGGGGCTGAGAGCGGTAAGGGCAGGGAGAAGAGGGGTAAGGGCATAGGGGAGGGGGCTGAGAGTGGTAAGGGCAGGGAGAAGAGTGGTAAGGGCATGGGGGAGGGGGCTGAGAACGGTAAGGGCAGGGAGAAGAGTGGTAAGGGCATGGGGGGGTTGAGAGCAGTAAGGGCGTGGGGGGCGGGGGGCTGAGAGCGGTAAGGGCAGGGAGAAAAGAGTGGTAAGGGCGTGGGGGGCTGAGAGCAGAAAGGGCAGGGAGAAGAGTGGTAAGGGCGGGGGGAGAAAGAGCGGCGGTAAGGGCGGGGGGGTGGGTTGGGAAGGAAGAGCAGTGTAAGAGCGGGGTGGATGGATGGGAAGGAAGAGCGGCGGTAAGGGTGGGGGGTGGGTTGGGAAGAAAGAGCGGCGGTAAGGGCGGGGGGGGGAGGGGGGTTGGGAGGAAGAGCGGCGGTAAGGGCGGGGGAGGGGGGTTGGGAGGAAGAGCGGCGGTAAGGGCGGGGGGAGAAAGAGCGGCGGTAAGGGCGGGGGGAGAAAGAGCGGCGGTAAGGGCGGGGGGAGAAAGAGCGGCGGTAAGGGCGGGGGGAGAAAGAGCGGCAAAAAGGGCGGGGGAAGAAAGAGCGGCGGTAAGGGCGGGGGAAGAAAGAGCGGCGGTAAGGGCGGGGGGGAAGAAAGAGCGGCGGTAAGGGCGGGGGAAGAAAGAGCGGCAAAAAGGGCGGGGGGGTTGGGGAGGAAGAGCGGCGGTAAGGGCGGGGGGGGGGTTGGGAAGGAAGAGCGGCGGTAAGGGCGGGGGGGGGGGGGGTTGGGAGCGGCGGTAAGAAAGAGTGGCGGTAAGGGCGGGGGGGCTGGGGAGGAAGAGCGGCGGTAAGGGCGGGGGGGGGGGGGTTGGGAAGGAAGAGGGGCGGTAAGGGCGGGGGGGGTTGGGGAGGAAGAGGGGCGGTAAGGGCGGGGGGGTTGGGGAGGAAGAGGGGCGGTAAGGGCGGGGGGGGGGGTTGGGGAGGAAGAGGGGCGGTAAGGGCGGGGGGGTTGGGAAGGAAGAGCGGCGGTAAGGGCGGGGGGAGGGGGGTTGGGGAGGAAGAGCGGCGGTAAGGGCGGGTTTTGGGGAGGAAGAGCGGCGGTAAGGGCGGGGGGGTTGGGAAGGAAGAGCGGCGGTAAGGGCGGGGGGGTGGTTTTGGGGAGGAAGAGCGGCGGTAAGGGCGGGGGGAGAAAGAGCGGCGGTAAGGGCGGGGGGAGAAAACCGGAGTTAGACTTACCGGTAACTCTTTTTCTAGGAGTCTTCCAGGACAGCCTTTGAGATATAGGGCTCCTCCCTCCGGGAGAGGAAACACGTCAAGCCAATTAAATAAAAGGTGTGGTCCTCCAGGCCCTCCTCAGTTTTACTCCAAGAACCGCCGGGAGGCTCTGAAAGACATAACACACTAACAATCACGTTAATACACATCCTCACCACTTAGTCCAATTTAAACAACTTTGGGTGGGAAGCCAGGCTGTCCTGGAAGACTCCTAGAAAAAGAGTTACCGGTAAGTCTAACTCCGGTTTTCTCATATCGTCTTCCAGGACAGCCTTTGAGATGATAAGCAAGGAGCTTACCTTGTCAGGGCGGGACCACTGCCTGGAGGACCTTACGTCCAAAAGTCTGTTCTTTATCAGACCATAAATCCAGACGGTAATGTCTTGCAAACGTTGAGTAGCTGGACCACGTTGCTGCTTTGCAGATCTCCTCCGGAGAGGCTCCAGCCCTCTCTGCCCACGATGTGGAAACCGCCCTTGTAGAGTGTGCCTTAACTAAGGGTGCCTGCTTCCCCTCTAACTCATAGGCTTTAACTATCGCCATCCGTATCCACCTGGCGATAGACGCTTTGGACGCCTTGCAGCCCTTGCGGGCGCCCGAAAAATTAACAAAAAGTGAGTCTGACTTCCTGAAGACCCTAGTGGCTTCTAGAAAAATTAATAGACTTCTCCTGACGTCTAACAAACTTAAAGATCTCGCCTCGTCCTCGTCTGAGGTTGAGAAAAAAGTTGGCAAAATAATATCCTGTGTCCTATGAAGAGTGGACATCACTTTAGGAAGAAAACTAGGGTCAGTCTTAAGTACTACCCTGTCCTCTAAGATTAACAAAAATGGCTCTCTGACCGAGAGTGCCTGCCGATCACTGACCCTTCTAGCTGACGTGATCGCTATCAAAAACACAGTCTTTAGTACCATCCACTTAAGTGATGCTCCCTCTAATGGTTCAAATGGGTCTTGGGTCAAAGCCCTAAGAACCAAGGCCAAATCCCAGGTAGGACAGGTCTTCATTCTGACAGGCCTGGATCTAGACAGAGCCTTGAAGAAGTTCCTGACAAATGGATTCTGCTGAAGGGAGGACTGAAGGAAAACGCTTAAGGCCGCCACCTGTACCTTTAGAGTGCTGATAGATAGGCCCAGCTCTACCCCTGCTTGTAGAAAGTCCAGGACTGCCGGGACCCCGGGGCTTGCAATTCCTTGTTCTCGCAACCAGGAATTAAACCTCTTTCCTACCTTGGCGTAAATTGCCCTAGCAACTGGTTTACGGCATTCTAACAAGGTCATAATCACTCTGAGAAACCCTGTGACCTTAAGATTTGTTCCTCAGATACCAGGCCGCAAGCTTGAGCCTCTCTATCCGAGGACACCGGATCGGCCCCTGGGAAAGTAAATCCTCCCTAAATGGTAGAAACAGCGGAGGATGGACGGCCAATCTCTTTATGCTGGCAAACCAGGGTCTCCTTGGCCAAAAAGGAGCTACTAAAATGAGGTCCGTAGTCTCCGAACGGAACTTCTGCAGGACCTCCGCCACCATCCTTACGGGAGGAAAGGCATAACACAGGTCGAGCAGCCATGGATTGGCAGGGGCGTCTATCCCCCTGGCCCGATCCTGTGGGTGAACCGAAAAAAAGTGCGTCACCTTCCTGTTGCCTTCTGTTGCAAATAGGTCTATTTCTGGCCTTCCCCAGCATGACACAATCTCCTCGAACACTTCCTTGTTGAGGGACCACTCGTCCTGACCCATCTTCTGGCGACTGAGAAAGTCGGCCAGTAAATTCTGAGTTCCCTTTAGGTGAATGGCTGATATTGCGGACAAGTTCTTCTCTGCCCAGCAGAAGCTTCTGTCCGCAATTACCTGGAGTGCAGGGCTTTTGGTTCCCCCTTGCTTGTCCAGGTAGGCTACTGCTGCCACATTGTCTGAGCGAACTTGCAGATCCCTGCCATGTAACTGGGACTGGAAGGTTTCTATAGCCTTCCAAACTGCCAGAAGTTCCTTCTGGTTTGAGGAACGACCTGTCTCTAGGTTCGACCAGTAACCCTGGGCTAAGCTTCCCTCTAGGTGGGCACCCCAACCCAGCGTACTGGCATCGGTCGTGACCACCACCGTAGCTTGTGGGGACCAGGGGAGACCCCTGTCTAGGTTGACCTGGGCCCGCCACCACCAAAGAGACCTCCTGACTGCCGAGGATAGGGGCATAACCTGATCCAGGCTCTCCTGCCTGCCATCCCAATAACGGAGCATGAGTCTCTGTAAAGGGCGCTGATGATGCCTTGCCCAGACCACCGCTGGAAAGCATGATGTCATCAACCCCAGGACTCTCATAACCTCCCTGATCTGGGCTTCCCGACCAGATTGAAGCTGGGCTACCGCCTGCTCTAGCTTGCAGATCTTCTCCTCCGGAAGGAATACCCTCATTTCCATCGAAGAAATCCTGTATCCTAAATACAGGACCTCCTGTGAGGGGGGTCAGCTGGGATTTTTCCTGGTTTATCAGCCACCCCAGTGAGCGCAGAAAAACCAAGGCCTCCTGTATGTCCCTCTGCAGCTGTTGGGCCGACTGGGCTATGAACAGTAGATCGTCCAGATATGGGATCACTGTTATAGCCTTGAGCCTTAATGGGGCCAGTGCCTCTGCCAGAACCTTTATAAAGATTCTTGGTGAGGCTGAAAGCCCGAAGGGGAGAGCTCGAGACTGGAGGTGTAACACACCCGTGTTCAACCTCACCGCCAACCTGAGAAATCTCTGAGATTCCAGATGAATCGGGATATGTCAATATGCATCCCTGAGATCCACTGTGGCCATGTGACAGCCCTGAAACAGGAACTTGGTTACCGAGAAGATTGACCCCATCCGGAACCGCTTGTATTTTATGAATCTGTTTAGGGGGCGGAGATTCAGTATTAACCTGAACTTTCCCGAAGGTTACTTTACCACAAATACGTGGGAGTAAACCCCCAAGCCTCGCTCCTCCTGAGGCACCTGCGCCATTCCTTCTTGGTCCACCAGATTCCCCAGAAGAAGAGCCAAAGCCTCTGCTTTCTCTTGGTCCCTTGGTAACCTTGTTACTTGAAAATTTGGGAGGGGAACTGAACCAAACTCCAACCTGTAGCCGTTCCTTATTATATCTCGAATGAACGGACTTTCGGTTGAAGCTTCCCAGTGTGGGAGGAACTTCCCCAGTCTTCCTCCCACCGGGACGCAGGAGTCACTGTGTTTTAGGGGAGGGTTGAGGAGGACTGAATAAGATTCCTCCTTTGCCCCTTCCCTTGCCAATGCTTTTTGGGGCGAACCTCCCGTTCCTGTAGGTTCTGCTGCCTGGGGCTTCGAAAAAGGCGCTTCCCTTCTGGTCTCTTTTTCCTTTCTGGGAAAGCTTTCTTCCTATCCTGCGTGCGCTCTAACGCCTCTTGCAGGCTGGGCCCGAACAAATGGTCCCCTGAAAAGGGTAATCCACATAACCTCAATTTTGAAGCGGTGTCTCCTGACCAGGTTTTAAGCCAAACGGCCCTTCTGGCAACGTTCACTAGTGCTGCAGATCTAGCAGCCAGTTTGACTGATTCTGCAGAGGCATCAGCTAAAAAGCCCACAGCCTTGAACAGTAGCGGAAAGGACTTCAACAGCTGCTGCCTAGAAGTACCCGCAGAAATATGCGATTGTAACTGTGTAAGCCAACACTCCAAGTTTCTGGCCACACAGGTAGCTGCTAGGGCCGGTTTAAGCCCGCCGGAAGAGGCATCCTCAGGCTCTCTTAAGCAGCACATCTCCCCTCTTATCCGTAGGATCCCTGAGTGAACCCATATCATCAAAGGCCAAATCTGTCTTCTTAGAGACCTTAGCCAAGGGAGCATCTAATTTGGGAACCTTGTTCCAGGGATGCACCGCAGGGATGCACACTTTTTTCCGGTTGTTCCCACTCCAGCAGAATCGCCTCCACTAGCGACCTATGGACGGGGAATACCCTGTCTTTCATTACAATCGACCCTTGATACATCCTGTCGTGTTTTGAAAGCTGGACCTGTTGATCTCCAAAGTGTCATATATAGATATATAGCCTTGAGGAGGTCACCCACCTCATCCAAAGACAGCTTGTATCTGGCAGATCTAATGGCCTCTTCCTCCCCCTCAGATTCAGAAGTAGACTCTGTCCTAGAGGAGGCTAATGACCTGGGTAACCTCTCCCTATCCACCTGACTTGGTTCGGATAAGGAAGGCAAAACTCACAGCCCTAGGTAAAGAGACAGAGGGACCCTGCACCCTATCCATCATGCTTTTAAATGACTGGAAAGTGGATGCAATTTCATCCTTTACGGATGTTAAAACATTGTGACAAGCTGCCACCGAGTCCTCTTTCACCAGGCTACTGACACAATCCGGGCAAGCGGCTTCCCCCAACCGGTGCCTAACTTAGCCCACACACGGCACATTTCCTTCTGGGCAAAGGTATCTGGGCTCTGTCCTGTTTAACCTACCAACAAAGAAAAACAGGGTCCCATTAAAATACCACCCCTGACCACACCACTGTGCTTCTAGGGTCCGCCTAGAAAGTGCCCCCCTTCACCAGCAGGTTCTCCACCCCGGGAAGGTACTATAGGTCAGAGTGACCCCCCACCCCCCAGTGTAAGTCCTGGTCTGCCCTCACCAAGCTTACCTGAGAGGTACTGGAGCCTGTTGAACCGGAGTGCACCTGCACAACTGCACTCTCCATGGTTCCTGTGTCTCACTCAGTCTCTCTGAGCCTTCACACCGCTCCAGGCAACCCTGTAGTCACACCGCTGCGCCCAAAGGACTGGAACAGGTCCTGCGGCGCCCCCTGATGACGCGAATCCGGCGGAAGTGCGTCTCTCCCACTTCCGTACGCCAGAACGCAAAGTCTCCGCCCCGACGTCGTGCGTTCCTTACGAACGCACCGCTCACAGTACCCGGACGCCGATCGGTGGAACGAACGTCTCCCGCCGCCATCCGACCGACAGGTACTAGCGGTTAGCGCTCCGAGGGGGAGATTGCCGCGCATCGGGGTCCCGTTCTCTCCGAACGTTTTAAATGGCAGCGGGGACTGAAAGCTACCCTCTCCTCCCTTCGTACAGACCGAGGGGTGCTAAGGGTCAGGTCCATCAAGGTGCTCTCCCCAGGCAAAACCCCTGAGAAGGAGCTCCCCTTACCAGTTCCAAACGTGCTCCTTCCCGTCCGGCAGGAAACACAAAAACTGAGGAGGGCCTGGAGGACCACACCTTTTATTTAATTGGCTTGATGTGTTTCCTGTCCCGGAGGGAGGAGCCCTATATCTCAAAGGCTGTCCTGGAAGACGATATGAGAAAGAGCGGCGGTAAGGGCGGGGGGAGAAAGAGCGGCGGTAAGGGCGGGGGGAGAAAGAGCGGCGGTAAGGGCGGGGGGAGAAAGAGCGGCGGTAAGGGCGGGGGGTTGGGGAGGAAGAGCGGCGGTAAGGGCGGGGGGTTGGGGAGGAAGAGGGGCGGTAAGGGCGGGGGGGTTGGGGAGGAAGAGGGGCGGTAAGGGCGGGGGGGTTGGGGAGGAAGAGGGGCGGTAAGGGCGGGGGGGTTGGGGAGGAAGAGGGGCGGTAAGGGCGGGGGGGGGTTTGGGGAGGAAGAGGGGCGGTAAGGGCGGGGGGGGTTGGGGAGGAAGAGGGGCGGTAAGGGCGGGGGGGGTTGGGGAGGAAGAGGGGCGGTAAGGGCGGGGGGGGTTGGGGAGGAAGAGGGGCGGTAAGGGCGGGGGGGGTTGGGGAGGAAGAGGGGCGGTAAGGGCGGGGGGGTTGGGGAGGAAGAGGGGCGGTAAGGGCGGGGGGGGTGGGGAGGAAGAGGGGCGGTAAGGGCGGGGGGGGTTGGGAAGGAAGAGGGGCGGTAAGGGCGGGGGGTTGGGAAGGAAGAGGGGCGGTAAGGGCGGGGGGGTTGGGAAGGAAGAGCGGCGGTAAGGGCGGGGGGAGAAAGAGCGGCGGTAAGGGCGGGGGGGTTGGGGAGGAAGAGCGGCGGTAAGGGCGGGGGGGGGTTGGGAAGGAAGAGCGGCGGTAAGGGCGGGGGGGAGAAAGAGCGGCGGTAAGGGCGGGGGGGTTGGGGAGGAAGAGCGGCGGTAAGGGCGGGTTTTGGGGAGGAAGAGCGGCGGTAAGGGCGGGGGGGGGTTGGGAAGAAAGAGCGGCGGTAAGGGTGGGGGGTTGTTTTGGGAAGGAAGAGCGGCGGTAAGGGCGGGGGGAGGGGGGTTGGGAGGAAGAGCGGCGGTAAGGGCGGGGGAGGAAGAGCAGTAAGGGCGGGGGTTGGGAAGAAAGAGCGGCGGTAAGGGCGGGGTGGAGGGTTGGGAAGGAAGAGCGGCGGTAAGGGCGGGTTGGGAAGGAAGAGCGGCGGTAAGGGCGGGGGGTGGTTTGGGAAGGAAGAGCGGCGGTAAGGGCGGGGGGTGGATTGGGAAGGAAGAGCGGCGGTAAGGGCGGCGGTTGGGCGGAAGAGCGGCGGTAAGGGCGGGGGGGTGGGTTGGGAAGGAAGAGCGGCGGTAAGGGCGGGTTGGGAAGGAAGAGCGGCGGTAAGGGCGGGGGGGTGGTTTGGGAAGGAAGAGCGGCGGTAAGGGCGGGGGGTGGATTGGGAAGGAAGAGTGGCGGTAAGGGCGGGGGTTGGGAAGGAAGAGCGGCGGTAAGGGCGGGTTGGGAAGGAAGAGCGGCGGTAAGGGCGGGGGTTGGGAGGAAGAGTAGTAAGGGCTTGGGGGGAGAAGAGCGGAAAAGGACAGCCAGCGGGAAGGGCGTGGGGGGGCTGAGAGCGGTAAGGGCAGGGAGAAGAGTGGTAAGGGTGCGGGGGGGCTGAGAGCGGTAAGGGCAGGGAGATGAGTGGTAAGGGTGCGGGGAGGAGGCTGAGAGCGGTAAGGGCAGGGAGAAGAGTGGTAAGGACATGGGGGCTGAGAGCGGTAAGGGCAGGGAGGAGAGTGGTAAGGGCATGGGGAGGGGGCTGAGAGCGGTATGGGCAGGGAGAAGAGTGGTAAGGGTGCGGGGGGGCTGGGAGCGGTAAGGGCAGGGAGAAGAGTGGTAAGGGTGCGGGGGGGCTGAGAGCGGTAAGGGCAGGAAGAAGAGTGGTAAGGGTGCGGGGAGGGGGCTGAGAGCGGTAAGGGCAGGGAGAAGAGTGGTAAGGGTGCGGGGAGGGGGCTGAGAGCGGTAAGGGCAGGGAGAAGAGTGGTAAGGGTGCGGGGAGGGGGCTGAGAGCGGTAAGGGCAGGGAGAAGAGTGGTAAGGGTGCGGGGAGGGGGCTGAGAGCGGTAAGGGATGGGAGAAGAGTGGTAAGGGTGCGAGGAGGGGGCTGAGAGCGGTAAGGGCAGGGAGAAGAGTGGTAAGGGCATGGGGGAGGGGGCTGAGAGCGGTAAGGGCAGGGAGAAGAGTGGTAAGGGCATGGGGGGGCTGAGAGCAGTAAGGGCGTGGGGGGCGGGGGGCTGAGAGCGGTAAGGGCAGGGAGAAGAGTGGTAAGGGCGTGGGGGGGCTGAGAGCGGTAAGGGCAGGGAGAAGAGTGGTAAGGGCGTGGGGGGGGGGGCTGAGAGCGGTAAGGGCAGGGAGAAGAGTGGTAAGGGCGTGGGGGGGGGGGGGGCTGAGAGCGGTAAGGGCAGGGAGAAGAGTGGTAAGGGCGTGGGGGGCTGAGAGCGGTAAGGGCAGGGAGAAGAGTGGTAAGGGCGTGGGGGGGGGGGGCTGAGAGCGGTAAGGGCAGGGAGAAGAGTGGTAAGGGCGTGGGGGGGGGGGCTGAGAGCGGTAAGGGCAGGGAGAAGAGTGGTAAGGGCGTGGGGGGGGGCTGAGAGCGGTAAGGGCAGGGAGAAGAGTGGTAAGGGCGTGGGGGGGGGCTGAGAGCGGTAAGGGCAGGGAGAAGAGTGGTAAGGGCGTAGGGGGGGGGGGGTTGAGAGCGGTAAGGGCAGGGAGAAGAGTGGTAAGGGCGTGGGGGGGAGGGAGAGAGCGTTAAGGGCAGAAATTATAGTTGCTCCACATATAAAATAAACATAACACTAGTGTTGGGGTGAGGGATGAGCAGTACTTTCCCTTTGAAGTGAAGAATAGCTCTAGGTATACATTAGTGAATACTATTCTGATTACTGTATATAAATCGGCTCCAGGGAGCATATATTGCTAATCCTCTAGCAGTATAGTCACACATGGTAAAACAAAGCACATGTAAATAAAAACTCTAATAAAGTGGTGGAGTGAAGCAGTAATGAAGCAAACGCTGAATGTAAGAGAGAAGTTGGAAAGGAAAGTAAAGCTGTAGTAAGACGTACAGGTATCGCTCATTAGACCCGTTGTGTGCACACAGCTCCCAATTCTGCACGTAGTACATATCATGAACACATGAACCGTTATTTGCTGAGCTCACCAAATTCTGCCCCTCCAGCACCTCAGGTCTATGCCGTCACCCTCTGCACCAGGCACGACGGGATTGGCCGGGGAGAGCAGTCGTTCTTGCAGAGGCGCACTACATTTCCCGGCATCCCTCGCGGGAGGGAGGCATGTGATGTGCAGCGAGCTGAAGCGGCCTACGACGTCAGCTATAGAATGGCCACAAGGGGTTAAAAGCAGAAACCAAACAGCTGTACGGAGCTCCATGTCCCGCTCACCCGCTATAACACCACAAGGCGGGAAAAGGCGTTCTGTGCTGAGACGTGTCAGGACTGTCACCACACCCCCATAGACCGCCCGCTGTCCATAGACTTCTCTCTACTTACTACAACTCGGCACACAGCATCCTCGCACTCTCCAATGGGGCCCCGAATAGTGGACTGTATAGAGAATCTGACAGTGACAGTCATATCCTTCCGCCCATCATGAGTATCCTTCCTCTGAGTTCCTGAGAAATTTTGTACAAACGTTCCATTCACTGAAAAGCTTTAAAGAGGAAGTAAACTCTGATGGGTTTACTTCCTCTTTCATTCCCTGCAAAGGTAAAGCATAATGGACTACTATGCATCGCATAGTAGCCCATTATGTGTCACTTACCTGACACAGGAGCCAGCGATGTCACCGCTGTCCCCTGTAGTCCGGCGCATCCATCTTTTCGGTGGGGTCTCGCAGCTCCACCGCTGTCATTCGGCGGAGCAGCGATGACGTCACTCCCGCGCATGCACATGGGAGCCGACACGCGCAGCAGCTCCATTGTTGGAAATGCCGTGCTCAGTGTGCCTGCGCGTCGCTGTCTACGGCTGCGGTTCCTGTATTTCTTGGACCTACAGGTAAGCCTAGATTACAACCACTTTAACCACTTCAATACCGGATACTTTCACCCCTTCCTGCCCAGGCCATGTTTCAGCAATCAGCGCTCTCACACTTTGAATGACAATTGTGCTGTCATGCACTTTTGGTAGTATTTACTCACCACTGAGGTTTTTAATTCTTGCTAAATAAACTAAAAAAGACCAAACATTTTGGGGGGGATAAAAATGCGTTATAAAATTTTGCAAAAAAATAATGGTTCTTTGTAAATTTAGGTCAAAATGTTTTCAGATTCATTCAGTTTGTTTTGTTGTGATTAGCTGTGATTGGCCAGAGCTAATCACATGTTACAGATGGGCTTTGATTGGCCTTGTCTGTACCTTGTGATCACACTGATCAATCACAGCTAGCAACATAATTCTACACAATGGGAGGCATGAAAGGAAGCCGTTCCTTTGTTTACAACTGTCATGTGACCTGCTGTGATTGGTTACAGCTATCACATGGTACCGGCAGCCATGCAGCCTTCTGAGTGGAAGTCATGTGACATCCATTCTGAAGGAGGAAACTCAATCTGCTATAGAAAGGTATTAAAGACCCTGTAGAACAGGGGCCTCCAAACTTTTCAAAGAGCCAATTTGCTGTCCTTCGAACTTCAAGGGGGCTGAATTATGGCCAGTGGGGGTAGAAAATGTCCAAGGCCCAGCATCGGTGAGCATAAACAGTGCCTCAGGGTTGGTGATCACTAGGAGGAGCAATAGTACCCCATCATTGGTATTAGGAGGAGGAATAGTGCCCTATCCTTAGTGTCAGCGTGAGGAATGGTGCCCCCTTATTGATGTCTGTGTAAGGAATAGTGCCCCATTATTAGTGTCAATTGGAGGAATAGTGCCCCATCATTGGTGTCAGTAGATGGACTAGCATCATTGATATCAGTAGGAGGAATAGTGTTCCATCATTAGTGTCAGTGGATGGAATAGTGCCCCATCATTCATATTAGTAGGAGGAATAGTGTCCCATCATTAGTGTTAGTAGGAGGAATAGTGCCCCATCATTGGTGTCAGTGGATTGAAAAGTGCCCCATCATTGACATTTGACATTAGTAGGAGGAATAGTGCCCCATCATTGGTGTCAGTGGATTGAAAAGTGCCCCATCATTGCCATTAGTAGGAGGAATAGTGCCCCAGCATTCATATTAGTAGGAGGAATAGTGTCCCATCATTAGTGTCAGTAGGAGGAATAGTGTTCCATCATCTGCTATAGAAAGGTGTTAAAGACCCTGTAAAACAGGTAGGTGTCTCTGAAGCTCCTCCAGCTGATCTGTGTGAGAGGGGAGTGGTGGTGAAATCTATCCCAGCTCTCCTGGCCCCTTTCTGGGGAAGCCATGGAGGCCAGCGGGGTCTCTCCTGCTGGAAGTTCTCAGCCATCTACTGGGCCTTCGGGTGACTGGCCTTCCTGTGGACAAGCCGTTCTCTCTGCCCCTGGAGAGGGTGTCAGTGGGAGGAATAGTGCCTCATCATTGGTGTCAGTGGGAGGAATAGTGCCTCATCATTGGTGTCAGTGGGAGGAATAGTGCCCGATCATTGATATTAGTAGGAGGAATAGTGCCCCATAATTGATATTAGTAGGAGGAATAGTGTCCCATCATTAGTGTCAGTAAATGGAATAAGTGCCTCATCATTGATATTAGTAGGAGGAATGGTGTCCCATCATTAGTGTCAGTAGGAGGGATAGTGCCCCATCATTGGTGTCAGTGGATAGAATAGTGCCTCATCATTGACGTTAGTAGGAAGAATAGTGTCCCATAATTGGAGTCAGTAGGAGGAATAGTGCCCCATCATTGATATTAGTAAGAGGAATAGTGTCCCATCATTGATATTAGTAGGAGGAATAGTGCTCCATCTTTATAGTCAGTAGGAGGAATAGTGCCCCATCATTGACATTAGTAGGAGGAATAGTGCTCCATTATTAGTGTCAGTGGAAGGAATAGTGCCCCATCATTGATATTAGTAGAAAGAATAGTGTCCCATCATTGGTGTCAGTGGGAGGAATAGTGCCCCATAATTGATATTAGTAGGAGGAATAGTGTCCCATCATTAGTGTCAGTAGGAGGAATAGTGCCCCATCACTGACATTAGTAGGAGGAATAGTGTCCCATAATTGATATTAGTAGGAGGAATAGTGTCCCATCATTATAGTCAGTAGGAGGAATAGTGCCCCATCATTGATATTAGTAGGAGGAATAGTGCTCCATTATTAGTGTCAGTGGAAGGAATAGTGCCCCATCATTGATATTAGTAGAAAGAATAGTGTCCCATCCTTGGTGTCAGTGGGAGGAATAGTGCCCCATCATTGGTGTCAGTGGGAGGAATAGTGCCTCATCATTGATATTAGTAGAAAGAATAGTGTCCCATCATTGGTGTCAGTGGGAGGAATAGTGCCCCATAATTGATATTAGTAGGAGGAATAGTGTCCCATCATTAGTGTCAGTAGGAGGAATAGTGCCCCATCACTGACATTAGTAGGAGGAATAGTGTCCCATAATTGATATTAGTAGGAGGAATAGTGTCCCATCATTATAGTCAGTAGGAGGAATAGTGCCCCATCATTGATATTAGTAGGAGGAATAGTGCTCCATTATTAGTGTCAGTGGAAGGAATAGTGCCCCATAATTGATATTAGTAGGAGGAATAGTGTCCCATCATTAGTGTCAGTAGGAGGAATAGTGCCCCATCACTGACATTAGTAGGAGGAATAGTGTCCCATAATTGATATTAGTAGGAGGAATAGTGTCCCATCATTATAGTCAGTGGGAGGAATAGTGCCCCATCATTGGTGTCAGTGGGAGGAATAGTGCCTCATCATTGGTGTCAGTGGGAGGAATAGTGCCCCACCCATCATTGGAGCACAGGTGTGTCAGGTGGTAGGTGTCTCTGGAGCTCTTCCAGCTGATCTGTGTGAGAGGGGAGTGGTGGTGAAATCTATCCCAGCTCTCCTGGCCCCTTTCTGGGGAAGCCATGGAGGCCAGCGGGGTCTCTCCTGCTGGAAGTTCTCAGCCATCTACTGGGCCTTCGGGTGACTGGCCTTCCTGTGGACAAGCCGTTCTCTCTGCCCCTGGAGAGGGTGTCAGTGGGAGGAATAGTGCCTCATCATTGGTGTCAGTGGGAGGAATAGTGCCTCATCATTGGTGTCAGTGGGAGGAATAGTGCCTCATCATTGGTGTCAGTGGGAGGAATAGTGCCTCATCATTGGTGTCAGTGGGAGGAATAGTGCCCCACCCATCATTGGAGCACAGGTGTGTCAGGTGGTAGGTGTCTCTGGAGCTCCTCCAGCTGATCTGTGTGAGAGGGGAGTGGTGCTGAAATCTATCCCAGCTCTCCTGGCCCCTTTCTGGGGAAGCCATGGAGGCCAGCGGGGTCTCTCCTCCTGGAAGTTCTCAGCCATCTACTGGGCCGTCGGGTGACATGCCTTCCTGTGGACAAGCCGTTCTTTCTGCCCCTGGTGAGGAGGAAGGCTCGCAAGCCATTCGGGAGTGAGTGGTGGCCGGGATAAAGGTCCTAAATCGGGAGAGGGATAAGCTTTACAAGCTACGAGCAGAGCTGAAGCATCTGAGAAGGCAATGTGTGGGCTTACACAGCCAGAAACGAGGATCCATGGATCAGGAGATCCAATTGGCCAAAGTCTGTGTGGACCACCAGGAGACCATTGTGGCCATGATGGAAGGCAGAGATGAGCCCTTCAAGGAGAAGTTTGGAAACGACAGGAGGTTTGGAAGGATGACAAGGATGGAGGTGGAGGAGGAGACCCCCAGTTCTGCCCCCCCCCCCCCCCAGGGAGAGGTCAGCAGCCCCATGCCTTCCCAGGACTCAGGAGGCATGCTGAGGGCCATCCAGGTCATGGAGTCTCCTATGCGGGGAGATCAGTTAGTATTTAACGAGGAGGACATTACAGATAATGTACCTGATAAGGTAAAGCCTGCTAAGCCCCATGTTGTGGATAAGACTGTGTTTGTGCCTTTCACAGATGCTGACAATGTGCCTGATGACAGTCAGACTGCTAATGCTGTGTGCAGCAATGTTGTGCCTGATGATGCTGCAATGCAGCAAGACTTACATTTAAAAAGTGTCATTTCTGTGGATGAACTACAGGTGTCAGCAGAGCCCATTAACCCTTCTTTAGCAGAATGCAAAGCTGTTTGCCCCACTGCTGCTGAGGACTTTACAGTGCAGCATCAGGAGACAGCTGGTACTGCAGCAGTGACTGTGACCATTCCTGATGGGAGAGTGAACATTTCTGTGACTGATAACAATCACCCCAGCGCCAGTGTGATGGACAATCGTCCTGCTACGGATTCTGCTAATTCACTTCAAACTGTTGATAATATTAATAATAATAATGTACAGACTAATGTGACTTCAGTGTGGGGCCTTGCCCCTGATAGTGGTACGCTCTGCTCCTGGTAGCTTCACTCCCAAGCAGGGTTTTTCCCTACAGCCTAACACTTTGGGCACCCCGAGATCTGGTCTTGGGTCTCTGGCTTCTGCTGGGGTCCCAGACATAGTGTAGTAATTCTGAAATGGGAAGGTGGTGCAGTCCCTCCAGCACGGCGTGCAGTGGTGGATCTCATTTTAGAAATGGGTTTTGGGGCAAATGACCTGTATGCCTTTATACAGTGGCTTGCGAAAGTATTCACCCCCTTGAACTTTTCAACCTTTTGCCACATTTCAGACTTCAAACATAAAGATATAAAATTTTTATTTTTTTGTGAAGAATCACCAACAAGTGGGACACAATTGTGAAGTGGAACGAAATCTATTGGATTTTTGAAACTTTTTTAACTAATAAAAAAATGAAAAGTGGGGCGTGCAAAATTATTCGGCCCCCTTGCGTTAGTACTTTGTAGAGCCACCTTTTGCTGCGATTACAGCTGCAAGTCACTTGGGGTATGTCTCTATCAGTTTTGCACATCGAGAGACTGAAATTCTTGCCCATTCTTCCTTGCAAAACAGCTCGAGCTCAGTGAGGTTGGATGGAGAGCATTTGTGAAACAGCAGTTTTCAGCTCTTTCCACAGATTCTCGATTGGATTCAGGTCTGGACTTTGACTTGGCCATTCTAACACCTGGATACGTTTATTTGTGAACCATTCCTTTGTAGATTTTGCTGTATGTTTGGGATCATTGTCTTGTTGGAAGATAAATCTCCGTCCCAGTTTCAGGTCTTTTGCAGACTCCAACAGGTTTTCATCCAGAATGGTCCTGTATTTGGCTGCATCCATCTTCCCCTCAATTTTAACCATCTTCCCTGTCCCTGCTGAAGAAAAGCAGGCCCAAACCATGATGCTGCCATCTCCATGTTTGACAGTGGGGATGGTGTGTTGAGGGTGATGAGCTGTGTTACTTTTACGCCAAACATATCGTTTTGCATTGTGGGCAAAAAGTTGCATTTTGGTTTCATCTGACCAGAGCACCTTCTTCCACATGTTTGGTGTGTCTCTCAGGTGGCTTGTGGCAAACTTTAGACAAGACTTTTTATGGATATCTTTGAGAAATGGCTTTCTTCTTGCCACTCTTCCGTAAAGGCCAGATTTGTGAAGTGTATGACTGATTGTTGTCCTATGGACAGACTCTCCCACCTCAGCTGTAGTTCTCTGCAGTTCATCCAGAGTGATCATGGGCCCCTTGGCTGCATCTCTGATCAGTCTTCTCCTTGTCTGAGCTGAAAGTTTAGAGGGACGGCCAGGTCTTGGTAGATTTGCAGTGGTCTGATACTCCTTCCATTTCAAAATGATCGCTTGCACAGTGCTCCTTGGGATGTTTAAAGCTTGGGAAATCTTTTTGTATCCAAATCCGGCTTTAAACTTCTCCACAACAGTATTACGGACCTGCCTGGTGTGTTCCTTGGTCTTCATGATGCTCTCTGCGCTTTTAACAGAACCCTGAGACTATTACAGAGCAGGTGCATTTATACAGAGACTTGATTACACACAGGTGTATTCTATTTATCACCATCAGTCATTTAGGACAACATTGGATCATTCAGAGATCCTCGCTGAACTTCTGGAGTGAGTTTGCTGCACTGAAAGTAAAGGGGCCGAATAATTTTGCACGCACCACTTTTCAGTTTTTTATTTGCTAAAAAAAGTTTAAAATATCCAATAGATTTCGTTCCACTTCACAATTGTGTCCCACTTGTTGGTGATTCTTCACCAAAAAATTTAAATTTTATATCTTTATGTTTGAAGCCTGAAATGTGGCAAAAGGTTGAAAAGTTCAAGGGGGCCGAATACTTTCGCAAGGCACTGTACATGTAGCTGGGACAAGGGATTATATGGTTAGCTTCACCAGGCCAGAGGGTCTTGACCTGTTCTGGGAGCGATATGAGGCTCGGTGCAGGTCAAGACCCGAATGGGAAGGTCTGGCCCCAGTTGCGATTTCCCAGAGGTCAACAGTAAAAAAAATAACAATTATTCTGACTAATGAGAGCGTCCCCGCTCGGGATTTAGAGGTTTGGTTACGGAACTCTGGGGAGGTTTTGATTAAGCCCAGCAAAATCCTTGATGAGCGCAACATCTGGAGTGGGGGTTGGTCAGTAACAGTCAGGTTGGTCAGGGATGGGAATGTTGTCACCTCCCCTCCTCAGCTTTTATAGGGAGGGATAGGATGACTATTTTCTACCCTGGTCAGCTAAAGCTGTGTCACCGCTGTGGAGAAAAGGGGCATTTGAGCTCCTCCTGTTCAGCCTTGATATGTTCAGTGTGTCGGGGTCAGGGTCATATGGCCAAGGCCTGCACCAATATGATCAGGTGCAACCTGTGCCTGCGCCTTGGCCATCCCTACAGCAGATGTCCTGAAGCCTGGCACAATATGGAGAAGGAGGTAATGGATGACTTGTCTAGGCTGGACAGGATGAAGGGTGAGGCTCCTGGTGTACCGCCCTCCTCTGTGGTGACTGACTCCCCTGGTCCTGCTCAGGATTCCTCTCCAGTCCCTGTGGCCACCCCTCCTGTGTCTGTAAGTATTCCTTCTGTATCTGTCTCTGTGACCCCCCAGCCTACTGTACCCTCTCCTCTTGTGTCAGAACCTTCCAAGTCTGTGCCCCCCAGGTCAGTTACCCCCCAGGTGTCTACCCCTTCTAAGTCTGTCTCAAAGGGAACACCACCCCCACCAGGAGTTGTAGCATGTAGTAAAAAGGTCGCTTCTTCCTCTGTAAAGGAGTCTTCTGTGAAGACTCCAAAGAAAAAAACAAGAGATTATGGCATCTCTGAAGCTGACCTGCAGTACCTGGAGGAGAGAAGGAAGGTTGGGAAGCGGAAGCAGGTGGTGAGGACGGAATGGGCTCCAGTGCCTGTCTCCAACCATTATATCACCTCTGAATGGTATATTTCTTCATCTGGAGCTTCTTTGGAGCAACGTTCCGATTCTGAAATGGAGTTTGAGGCTGCCTCAAGAAAGAGAGAGGCTTCTGGTGATGAGCAGCAGAGGGGAGCTAAGAAGCAAACCACCCAATAACCCAAATGGCGGTTCCCCCTCTGTTAAAAGTGGTGACAATAAATGTCGCCAGCATTAAGTCAGTAAGAGCTCGTTCTGTAGCCTTCTTTTTGTTCAGCCAATTAGACGCTGAAATTTTATTTTTGCAAGAGACTAGGCTCACCTCCTTGGCTGATATTCATATGGCCAAGAGAGAGTGGAGGTATGGTCCATCTTACTGGTCTCTTGCGACCGAGCCTTATGGCGGTGTGGCGGTGTTGTTTAAAACCAGCATGGTAAATGTCCGGCGGGTTATTGAGGTGAAGATTGGGAGATGTATGGTCTTAAATGTCCTTGTGGGGGGGGGGGGGGGGGCAGGACCTGCGCCTAATCAATGTTTATGTGCCGCACACAAAGTGGGACAGGAAATGCATTTTAACAAGGATCAAGCCATTTCTTTTTACATACCGGCAAGTGATCTTTGGAGGTGACCTTAATACAGTAACTAGACCCAAGGACAGAAGAGACTTCAAGGACAGGCTGGGATATGATAGCGTTTTTTAAAATAGTATGGTTAGGGATGCTGGTCTTGTGGATGTGCACATTAAAGCGGGAGTCCGCCGTTTTTTTTTTTTTTTTAAAGCCAGCAGCTACAAATACTGCAGCTGCTGACTTTTAAAATAATGACACTTACCCGCCCAGCGCGCTCCGCGATGTCGGCACCCGAAGCCAATCTCTCGATCGTCTCTCGGGTGCTGCCGCCGCCATTTTGGGTATGGGAATCAGAAAATGGAGCCTTGCGGCTTCATTTCCCGGTTCCCTACTGCGCATGCGCGAGTCACGCTGCGCAATAAGGATGGTCCCCGCTGTCTCTGGGATTTGTGTGTTTCCCAGCAGGCAGCGGGGGACCTTCGGAAATGGGCATAGATTCTGCGGAAAGGGGCGTAGCTTCTGCAGAATCTACGCCGGAAGTGGGTGCAGATACCTGTACTGTACAATGAGTGGAAGCTCCACTTTAGGGTAGACCTCCGCTTTAAGCACCTCCCGGATGACACCGGGTTCACCTTTCATCGAGGTAGTAGTCAGAGTAGTATAGATAGTTTTTTCTTTTTTTTTTGAAGGAGACCTCTGCTTTCTCGCCCCCAGTGGGGCAGGCAGTAGAGTTCTCTGATCACTGTATGCTATCTGTGGTCCTGAATGCTTCAGACGCCCCTCAGAGGGGCAAGGGCATCTGGAGATTGAATTTGACTCTACTCAAGGAAGATCATGTTAGACAATCCTTTTGAGGAATTCTTTCAGGCTCAGGTGACCATCCTGGACTTTTGTAGCAGCAAGGCTGAGTGGTGGGAGATGACCAAAAAGAGGATCGCTGGATTCTTCAGGGGCCTAGCCAATAGAAAGCAGTTTAATAAATACATGACCTACCAACGTTTACGGATGAAGCTGAATATTCTTGTCTTGAGAGGAGGAGATCCTGGGGCAATCTCCGAAGTGAAACTCCTTCTCAGGCAGTGTCAATATGACCGGCATGCCTCTTTGGTTCTAGAGAGGGACTATGGGAAGTACCACTCGCCTGACCCTTACCAGAACTGCAAACAAGGTGTAGCTGTTAAAATGGTTGTTGGGCTTAAGGACAGTACAGGTTCCTTGGCAAAGTCCAGGTCAGGGATCCTGGAAGTCGTGGGGTCCTTTTTATGCTGACATTCTTGGGAGGAAAACGCTGGACCGTGACAAGATGGACAGCTTTTTGGACTCTACTTCAGGTCTAAATGGTGGAGATGTTCCATTGATGAATTTGACAGAGGAGATCACAGTTGAAGAAGTGATGAGGGCAATTGATCAGCTTGCCATCAAAAAGTCACCTGGGCCGGGTGGCTTGACGGCTAAGTTTTACAAAGCCTTTAAGTCTATTCTGGCCCCACATTTGGTAGAGGTTTTTAACAGTTGTCTTGCTGAAGGGGTGCTTTGCCCTTCTGTGAAGCACTCGGCTGCGATTCTTCTTTCAAAAGGTTAAGATCCTTTGATAATTGAGAACTGGCGCCCCATCAGCATTCTCAATGTCGGTAGAAAGGTGCTGGCAAAGATACTTTTCTGGCGCCTATCATCAGTAGCAGCCCTTGTACACACAGTCGGACATTCCGACAGAAGGTGTCCGATCGGACCGTGTTGTCGGATAATCCGACTGTGTGTGGGCTCCATCGGACTGTTTCCGTCGGAGTATCCGACGGACCAAGTTTTCCAACTTGTCTATAAAATTTTCCGACAACATGATCCGATCGGACTTTGTCCGATCATGTGTAGAGAATTCTGATTGGACAAAGTGCCACGCATGCTCAGATCAAATTCCTAAACCAAAGCTATTGGCTACTAGCCTGAACGTAGTCCCGTCCTAACAAAATAACGTCATCACGTAAAGTACGATCGGATTTTCTGACAACTTTCTCCGACTGTGTGTATGCAACAGTGTCGGACAAAATCTGACGGATTTGGTTGTCGGAATGTCCGACCGTGTGTACAAGGGCTCAGAGTCTTTGCTTTCTCACCATTAGCACTGTTCGGTCCAGGGAAGGAGCACCTTCACAGCGGTTTAAGCTGTCTGGGAGGCCTTGGAGCGGTGCAGGGCTGCAGGCTGGGGAAAGTATTTGCTGACACTGGATCAGGCAAAGGCTTTTGATCGTGTTAACCATGAGTACCCAGGGGCGGATCCAGAGTCTAGTCTCGGGAGGGGCACTGCCAGAAAATAAGTTTGTTTTTTTGCGGGCAATTTATGAGGGAAATGGCTGGTGTTGGCGCTTCAATCATCATGGCACCATAGTTGTTATGGTGTCAGGATGATTGAAGAGCATTATTTATATTATTACACTGCAATATAAAATGAAATGGTTCAACTCACCTTAATGCAGAATCAGTGGGAGCCCTGAGCGTGTCACTTGCCATGTCATCTGCCACACGTTGCGGATTGTCCACCTGCCACGTCACGTGTCACACGTTGCGGATTGTCACTTGCCACATGTTGCAAATTGTCTTTTGCCACGTCATCTGCCACGTGTTGTGGATTGTCCACTTGCCACGTCACCTGCCAAACATTGCGGATTGTCCCTTGCCACGTCACCTGCCACACGTTGCGGATTGTCCACCTGCCACGTCACCTGCGACACGTTGCGGATTGTCCACCTGCCACGTCACCTGCCACACGTTGCGGATTGTCCACCTGCCACGTCACCTGCCACACGTTGCGGATTGTCCACCTGCCACACGTTGCGGATTGTCCACCTGCCACGTCACCTGCTACATGTTGCGGATTGTCCACCTGCCACATGTTGTGAATTGTCACTTGCCACGTCACCTGCCACACGTTGCGGATTGCCACCTGCCACGTCATCTGCCACATGTTGTGAATTGTCCCTTGCCACGTCACCTGCCACACTTTGCAGATTGTCACTTGCCACAAGTTGGGGGCGGAGAAGGAAGAATACTGGCGCACAGCCACTTACAGTGGACGCTGGACATTTTAACAGTCTGTCTAAACTGTAAACTGCAGCAACAACTGTTCCCCTATTTGAGGCTTCAGCTCCTGTCACATCGGCTCTGAGACTTGAGTCCGACGTGACTCACTGACGTCACTCGTCTGAGACTCAAGTCTCAGTGTAACTGCGAGTGCGACTGTTCTCTCCCTGGCCGCTGTTACAGTGAGTCGCGTCGGCTCAGAGTGAGACTGGAGTCCGACGTGACTCACTGACGTCACTCGTTGCTAGACGCCAGGCGGCCTAGGCGTTAGCAACGAGTGCAGGGAAGAGGCTCCACCCACCTGTTCCTCCTGCTCCTGGTATTAGTCGAGTCTCTCTCTCTGCACCGCTGATCGTCTGATGTGAGAGAGACTCGGCAGAGGCAGCGACAGAGAATGGGAGACATGTAATATCAGTGCAGACAGTGCTACTATCTCGGGGGGGGCAATTGTCCCGTTGCCCCCCCCCTGGATCCGCCCCTGTGAGTACCTGTGGTAGCGCCTTAGTAAGTACAGTCTGCCAGGTGGTTTTGTCGATTGGTTGAAAATCTTGTATAAGGGGACAGAAAGCTTTCCTCTTGTTAATGGTTGGGTTGGGCAGTCCTTTGAGGTTGGCTCTGGAGTGCGTCAGGGTTGTAACCTGCTCTATGTGTTTGCAATCGACCCCTTCATCAGTAGGCTAGAGAGAGGCATGTTGTGTGGGGTACCAGTGGGGCTCCTGGGTGAGCCCCCATTGAGAGTTGTTGCCTATGCGGACGATATGTCAGTGATTGTCACTGGGACTGATGAAGCGGAGGAGGTGGTATCTCTGACATCACGTTACTCTGAAGCATCAGGCTCCAAGATCAATCAGGAAAAGAGTGACATTTTCTGGATGGGAAAGGAACGTGAGGGGATTGATCTCCCGGACACCTTTACAGTGCCCCAGGAAAAAATTCAGATACTGGGCATTGAATGCGGACCTGGCGATTATGGCCTCAAAAACTGGGACGGCAGACTGGAAATTGCCAATACTAAGGTGGTCAGCTGGAAGAGATGGAAGTTATCTCTGAGGGAAAGGGTTGATCTGATTAAGACTTACCAGATTCCGATCTTCTTGTATGTCAGCTTTGTCTGCATCTTGCCAGTGTCTCTCTATGCTAGGGTCAGTAGTGTGTTCTTCCAGATACTGTGGGGGAACAGACTGAACCACATCAAGAGGGATGTCACCTATCTAGCCAGGAGGGAGGGTGGCTTAGGTATGGTCAACCCAGTTCTTTTCTTTTCGCTGCTTTTTCTTAAGTTTAACATTGGTAATATGGTTGCAGTGGAACCTCCTGGATGGGTAGGCATATTTAGATCTTCGTTTAGGCCTTTTCTACAACTTTGGGAAGAAGGTGGCCAAGTGAAGAATCTCAGGGGTCATCGTGGTCAGCTACCAGCCTATGTCACTCTGTGCCTGAAGTTACTACGGCAGTGGTGATTGTCGGCTGAAGGTCTCAGATCGGTTCCAAAGAAAGTCCTTATGAGTTGAGTCTTGAGCGAGAAGTCTTTTATGACCCACTGGCCTTAAGGGATTGCCCAGGCCCAGTTTTGAGGGCACGGTTAAGACTGATTCATTTGGATAGAGTCCCCCTTAAATTTAGGGATCTGGCATGGTTGTGCTTCCATGGGAGGCTCTATGTTCTGGGCAATTTGAATTTCTGCAGTGATATGGATCATAGTTGTCCTCAGGAGGAGTGTGCAGGTGAGGAGACTCGTTAACATAGAGATGAACAAACAAGTGGGACGGGCCCTCAGTGTTCCTTTCCTCTCCAGGCTGGGTTATGCTGAGTGAGTGTACAGAGCATTCAATACTGGTGTTTTTTTTTTTGTTTGGATACACTTATTTTAGTTCGCCTAGTAGGCTGGGGAATATTCAAGAGACAATCGGAGTCAGGGGGCTTGGTTGAAGGCATGGAGGGGTTTCAAGCCTCCCTGACTGCCAGGAGTCTCTTTCCTGGGTGTGGCTGTCTGTCTCTTATCACCCTAGATTATTATTTTTTGATAAATTTTTGATAAATGGCTGCGTACATGGGTGATGGGTTGTGCCTCTTAGGCCTTCTATGCTGCTTTATGTAAATAGTTTTCTAAAAATGTTTTGGTAGTGGATTATGTATATATTGTATAAATTCTGAACATGGATGTGTATTCCTTTGATTTCTGTTAAAGTTTTGTACTATGGTTTTGTTTTTTACTTTTGTATAAAATTGGTTGCTTAATTCTTTTCAATAAAAGATCAATAGTACCCCTTCATTGATATTAGTAGGAGGAATAGTGCCCCATCATTGTTATCAGTGGATGGAATAGTTCCTCATCATTGATATTAGTAGGAGTAATAGTGTCCCATCCTTAGTGTGAGAATAATGCCCCACTGTTGTTGTCAGTTGGAGGAATAGTGCCTCATATCATTGGGGGGAATAAGTTCCCCAAGGGCCAGATAGGGGCTAGCAAAGGGCCCGCACCTGGCCCTCAGGCCACAGTTTGGAGACCTGCTGTAGAAGGATGTAAAGCAATTACTTTCCATTGTTACAGCTGGGGCTTATTTTCAGCTGACATTTTCTCCCAAGGCATTAAAAAAACATTCACCATCTTTTCTATTTCTCAGACATTTCGGCCTGATGCACGCTGGACTCTTTGGCCATCTCTCCTAGACCCCTTTCCTCCTGGTAGTGGCCTTTTGTCAGAAAAAGACGCTTGTGAATGTATGTAACATTTAGGCGCGTCAAGTTTTAGGTCGTTCATTTATTTCATTGGCCAGAATAATAATTTATTCTGGCTGAAATGAATTAACGGTCAAGCACTAAATGCATAGTTGCCAACATTTAAAAAAAAAGCTTTTAGAGACACTTCTTTTTCTGTGTGTCCAGAAAACCGCTATGGGGGGGCATTCATTTAATATGGGTGTGGTCCTACAAGAAGGTTATTCATGTGCTTCCATCAGGTATCTGACAGCAATGAAATAGGTAATCATGTCCAGCCTCCAGGGATCTCACTAGCCTAGAGACATGATTAATCTTTTTATTGTTTGCAAATCCTTGCTGGCTGTACATTTCTTTCATTGCTAGCAGATCCCTGGAGGCTGGACAGAATTATCTATTTCTTTGCTGTCAGATCCCTGATGGAAGCACATGATTAACCCTTCTTTGGCCCCGGTTTCAGCGGCTTGATCAGTTCTCCTCACGGCCAGAACAATGCGGTGAGTCATACCACTAGTCCCCAGATGGGGATGGGAGAGCTCTCACTCCCCTCTACCCCCAATTTGCACAGCCCAGCTAAAACCAGGCAGCACAGGGAGGGAGATGAGCTCTCCCCTTGGCTGCAGCATGCCATATCACAAGCCTCCACACAGGGGAAACACACTGAGACCCTGATAGATATATTCCCAGCTACAGACCAAGCCATCTCAGAAAGCACTATAAAGAGCATGCTTCTGTCCCTCAGAAGAACATTATTTAACCACTTGCTTACTGGGCACTTAAACCCCCCTCAGTCCCAGACCAATTTTCAGCTTTCAGCGCTGATGCACTTTGAATGACAATTGCGCGGGCATACAACACTGTACCCAAATGAAATTTTTATCATTTTTTTCCCACAAATAGAGCGTTCTTTTGGTGGTATTTAGTTACAGCTCGGAGTTTTATTTTTTGCTAAACAAACAAAAAAAGATGCAAAAAAAAAAAATCATGTTTTAATAGTTTGTTATAAAATTTTGCAAACGGGTCATTTTTCTCCTTCATTGAAGTGCGCTGATAAGGCGGCACTGATAGGCTGCATTGGTGGGCACTGATGGGCTGCATTGGTGGGCACTGATGGGCTGCATTGGTGGGCACTGATGGGCTGCATTGGTGGGCACTGATGGGCTGCATTGGTGGGCACTGATAGGCTGCATTGGTGGGCACTGATAGGCTGCACTGGTGGGCACTGATAGGCATAGTTAAGGCGGCACTAATAGGCACAGATAAGGCGGCACCGATGGGCACAGATAAGGCGGCACTGATGGGCAAAGATGGGCACAGATAAGATGGCACGGATGGGTGGCACGGATAAGTGGCACGGATGGGTGGCACGGATGGGCACTGATAGGTACCACAGATAGATGGGACTGATGGGCACTGATAGGTGGCACTGATAGGTGGCTCTGATAGGTGGCACTGATGGGCGGCACTGCTGGGCACTGATGGGCGGCACTGCTGGGCACTGATGGGCGGCACTGGGGTGCAGCACCTTTGAGGCAGATTGGGTGGCACTGTGGGGTGGCACTGTGGGGTGGCACTGTGGGTACAGACGGGGGGCACTTACTTTTACTTTTAGTTATACTTCAGGATGGCACTGCGGGAGGCAGGTGGGCACTGGCAGGTGGCATGTGGTGCCTTGCATTGCTGGCCGTGATCGGGACTGATGTCCCGATCACGGCCGCCGGTGATCGGCTTTTTTTTTTTCTCCTCGCGCTGTCAGCGCGAGGAGGAATAATAGCCGATTACCGGCTCCGTTCTATCACATGATCAGCTGTCATTGGCTGACAGCTGATCACGTGATAAGGGGTCGGGATCGACCCCTTACACGGATCGGTGATCAGGCGAGTCTCACGGACTCGCCGATCACAGAGCGCGCCGCGCCCCTATTGACGTCGTCCCGGAAATCTAGGTCCGCGCTAATGCCGTCATTCGGCAATAGCGCGGTACCCAAGTGGTTAATGACTTCTCAGATATGTTTGCCTCTCTAAATGATACTGTGCAAACACACACCACCCAAATTCAGGATTTAGAATCCAAGATAGCGGATCTCTATGCTGCACACAAAAATCTTGTTGACGCATATACTGATCAGGAATCAGAGCTGCAGCGCTTCTCTAAAATAGAATAGAGGATCTAGAAGACCGCTTGAGGCGGAATAATATTACATTTAGAGGAATGCCCAAATCTTCCACCCAATGAACTAACCAACTTTGTCCAATGCTTCATAAAAGCCCTCATACCATCTCTGACTGATATTAAATTATGCATCGACAAGGCCCACCACATTCCAAAAATAAAATCTCTACCCGACACGGCATTCAGAGATACCCTGGGGCATATTCACTGCCATCTTCTGTTCTTCTCTTCTGGAGATGTTGCCTCGTCACTGTCTCCAGTCACTATGACAGGACATGCAGCGTGCGGCGACTTATATAGGGACATCACCGGATGATGTCCCCGCCCATTATGATGTCACAGTCCCAGCATCCTCATAGTGACCGGAGACAGCGACGAGGCAACATCTCCAGAAGAGAAGAACAGAAGACGGCGACAGACCGGGCCACCGCTTGTAAAAGAGCTAGAAGCGGTTGCCCGGCAAGAAGAACTGAATAGGGGGACAAGACCCCCGAAGTCGGAAGAAGACCCCCGGAGCCGTGCAATAAACTATTTTAACCCTTGTGTGTTGTGTTTTTTTTTTTTTACTTTTTTGCACAGGTGAATAGGTAGGGGTACATTGTATCCCATACTCATTTACATAGGGTGGGGGGCCGGGATCTGTGGGCCCCCTTATTAAAGGGGGCTCATGGATTCCGATAAGCCCCCCGCCCACAGACCCCGACAACCAACGGCCAGGGTTGTCAGGAAGAGGCACTTGTCCTCATCAACATGGGGACAAGGTACTTTGGGGTGGGGGGGCCGCGTGGCCCCCCTTCCCCAAGGCACCCCCCATGTTGAGGGCACATGGCCTGGTATGGCTCAGGACAGGGGGTGCTCGCTCGTCCCCACCCCCTTTCACAGCCGGGTAGCGTGCTCGGATAAGGGTCTGATATGGACCTGGGGGGACCCCCACGCCGATTTTTTGGCGTAGGGATTCCCCTTTAAGTCCATACCAGGTGACGGGGCCAGCAACGCCTCCTTCGCTGGCCCCTGCTACCTGGAGCCACGCTCAAAATGAGCAGACTTTTCTCCGGGCGGGAAAAGTACGTTCATTTCAAAAGTACGGCGGACTGGCACACACATGGCCGTACTGTCCGCCGAAATGCGAGTCCGGCGGACAGATTGGTGTGCAAAACGACTTTCTTAGTCCGCTGGACTTTTGGGTAAAAAAAGTCCGGCGGAGCCTACACAAGGGCAGATTGAGTCCGCCGGACTTTTCCACCGGATTGTTTGATCGTGTGTACGCGGCATTAAAAGACCTATATCAGGACACCTCCCTCCGCAATTTTGAATATTTTTCTTCCCGATTTAATCTTCCTCCTTTGGCATGCTTCCCCCACTTACAAATTCAATCCTTTCTGCAGAAACACCCCCTACCCTTATATTTAGAGCTACCAGACTTGATATACGCATTCTTCCAGGAATCTACTTCTCCAATAAGAGGAAATACCTTATTTTACAACCTCTATAATGGTCAAAAATCTTTCTTCAAGACACTATTATCAAATGTGAAAAAACCCTGGGCAGGACCTTTTCAGGACCTTTCCAGACATTTGCTTGACTAAAGCCTTCTCCACCACATACTCGCCATCCAGATGTTTAAATCACTGGAAACATTTCCAGAAGGTTGTAAACTGCTGGCAGAATTGCAGAGAACCTGGCACATTGTAACATACTTTGGTTATGTAGATCTATATGATCCTTTTGGGTGCTTACAGTGATCAGCTTTTATTTATTCCTGTAAAACCTTTATGCCAAAAGAAAAAAATGTTGCTGTAACTGCACTATAACTGGAATTTGGCGCCAATTTGTTAGTGTAGTTAAATCTGCTAGTACTGTACATCTAACACTCCCCTCCCCCCAGACTGACAATGCTGCAATCCAGTAAACATTACAGTTTGGATTTTGCTTGCCTTAATGTCACTTTAAAGATAGTAGATAATCACTTAGTTACAACCCCAATTCCAAAATAGGACGCTGTATAAAATCTACATAAAAACAGAATGCAATGATTTGCAAATCTCATAATGCGTGGACTTTTGTCCGACGGACTTGTGTACACATGATCGGAAAGTCAGACAACAAACATTTGTTGGTGGAAAATTTGAGAACCTGCTAGCCAACATTTGTTGGCGGAAAGTCAGACAACAAATGTTCTATGGAGCATACACACGGTAAGACTTTCTGCCAACAAGCTCACATCCAACATTTGTTGTCGGAAAATCCGATCATGTGTACGGGGCATTAGAGTCAAAGTGTTTCAGAAGCAAAGATTGGCAGAGGTTACAAATGCAAAGACTTTAAATACATATCATCATCTACAGTACATAATATCATTAAAAGATTCCAAGAATCTGGAGAAATCTCTGTTGACACGGAACAAGGTATTGGATAAAAACTGGTGTATCTCTGTGATGGATATCACTGCATGGGCTCAGGAATTCTTCCAAAAGTGATTGTCTATGAACATAGCTCACCGTGCCATCCAAAAATGCAAGTTATAGTTCTATCATGCAAAGAAAAAAAAAAGCTGATCACTGTAAGCACCCAAAAGGATCATATAGATCTACATAACCAAAGTATGTGTTACAATGTGCCAGGTTTCTTTTGGCTTGTTATGATCGCTCAGTTCAAAAGTCTGCATCTCTGATAGTATGGGGGTGCATTAGTGCATATGGAATGGACAGCTTGCACATCTGGAAAGGGACCATCAATGCTGAAAGATATATACAGGTTTTAAAGCAGCATATCCTCCCATTCAGACCATGCTTTTTTTTAGGGCAGGCATTGCATATTGCAGAATGACAATGCTAAACTGCATATTGCATTGATTAAAACAGTATGGCTTTGTAGTAGAAGAACCTGAGTGCTTAACTGGCCTGCCTGCTGTCCAGAACTATATCCAATAAAAAATATTTGGGGTCTCTTGATAAAAAAAAAAAGAAGACTTTTGAGCAGTTAGAATCCTGTATCAGGCAAGAATGGGACACAATTTTTCTTACAAAACTCCAGCAACTGGTCTTAGTTCCCAGATGTTTACAGAGTGTTGTTAACAGAATAAAGGATGCTACATTGTGGTATACTTGGCCCTGTCCCCACTTTTTTTCATACACTTAAACATATGATGATATGATATGATATGATATGTTGTCTACTCTCTATTGTGAATAAAATATGGGTTTGTGAGATTTGCAATTCATTTTATTCAGTTTTTATGTAGATTTTACTCAGCTTCCTTTTTGGTTGTATATCAGAAATACCAAACCTACAAATATGGCCCAACATTTTGATACTTGCTACAGAGATAAAAGGTTCCTCCCAGTACAGAGTATTGAACTTGCATATGTAGGAGGTGTGTCTTTAGGAGGCTCTGTAAGTGGGAAGTTTTATATAAATTTACATTTAAAACAAAAACAATGAAAATACATTGTTACTTATCTTATTTCTATGAGTAATATTAGAGTTAAGGCCCGTACACACGATCTGACTTTTTGACAACAAACATGCAAATTAGCTGTTTTGGAGCAACATCCGACCATGTGTACGCTCCATCGGACAAACTTTTTCGTTTTTCATCAGACTTTTGTTGGCTATGCGAACGGACAAACTTCCCGGCAACAAAAGTCCGATGGAGCAAAGTCTGATCGTGTGTACATAAAACCATAGGACTTCTTTACAAAGTACAAACACGCATGCTCAGAACTAGGGATGAGCCGAACACCCCCCGGTTCGGTTCGCACCAGAACTTTCGAACGGACCCCAAATTCGAACGAACGTTAGAACCCCATTGAAGTCTATGGGACTCGAATGTTCGAAATGAAAAGTGCTAATTTTAACGGCTAATATGCAAGATACTGTCCTAAAAAGGGTTTGGGGACCTGGCTCCTGCCCCAGGGGACATGGGTCAATGCAAAAAAAAGTTTTAAAAACGGCCGTTTTGGCGGGAGCACTGATTTTAATGACGATTAAAGTGAAAAAAAAAAGTAAAATATTCCTTTAAATATGGTGCCTGTGGGGTGTCTGTAGTATGCCTGTGAAGTGCCACGTGTTTCCCATGTTTAGAACAGTCCCTGCACAAAATGACATTTAACGGAAATAACACCATTTAAAACTGCTTGCGGTTTTAATGTTATATCTGGTTCCTGCAATATGGTTGAAAATCATTGAGAAAAATGGCATGGGTAGCCCTCCCTGCCCATTACCAGCCTATTTGGGTCTTGTATGCATATTAAGGGGAACCCCGTACCCATATTAAAAAAAGGAAATGCGTGTGGCCCCCAGGCCCTATATACTCAGAACAGCAGTATACAGGCGGTGCAAACAAGACAGGGACTGTGTAGGTTTGTTGTGTTATGTTGAATCTGTTTGTAATTTTCAACTGGTACATTTTTAAAGTGTAGCTCCAGTCCTGTATAATTTGTTTTGTCGTCAATCTTTTTTCATCTCACTTGCTGTTGTCTCCTTCCGTTTGCAAGTAGGAGATGTTTGTAAATTGGATGTTTGAAAGTAGGGGCCTGCCCTATATGCTCTGCAGAAATGGCGGAACAAGGTGTTGGTTTTGCCACAACATTGTAAGCCCTCAAAGTGACTCTTGGTGGGCGCTGGAGCGCCCTGCTGTGAACGATTATATCAAGAATTGTAATTACATGCCATTGTTGAACAGTGGTAGAAAAATTGACCTTTGGTGGTTGTGGTGCTGGTGCCACAACACTATAAGTCCTCACCGTTACTCTGGGTGGGCACAGGAAGGGGCCCTCCTGTGAAATATTATATCAAGAATTGTAATTACATGTCCCTGTTAAACAGGGGCAGAAAAATTTGGCCTTAGGCACTGCTGCTGGTGCCACCACACTGCAACCTCTGCCATATACTCTAGTTTTATTGCAGGAATTAGCCCTGCTGCAAAGCATTGCATCAAAAATTGTACTTAAACGCCCCTGTTAAACAGGGGCAGAAAAATTGGGCCTTAGGCACTGGTGCTGGTGCCACCACACTGCAACCTCTGCCGTATACTCTAGTTTTATTGCAGGAATTAGCCCTGCTGCAAAGCATTGCATCAAAAATTGTACTTAAACGCCCCTGTTAAACAGGGGCAGAAAAATTGGGCCTTAGGCACTGGTGCTGGTGCCACCACACTGCAACCTCTGCCATATACTCTAGTTTTATTGCAGGAATTAGCCCTGCTGCAAAGCATTGCATCAAAAATTGTACTTAAACGCCCCTGTTAAACAGGGGCAGAAAAATTGGGCCTTAGGCACTGGTGCTGGTGCCACCACACTGCAACCTCTGCCATATACTCTAGTTTTATTGCAGGAATTAGCCCTGCTGCAAAGCATTGCATCAAAAAATGTAATTAAACGCCCCTGTTAAACAGGGGCAGAAAAATTGGGCCTTAGGCACTGGTGCTGGTGCCCCCACACTGCAACCTCTCCCATATACTCTTGTTTGATTGCAGGAATTAGCCCTGCTGCAAAGCATTGCATCAAAAATTGTACTTAAACGCCCCTGTTAAACAGGGGCAGAAAAATTGGGCTGATGGCATCAACCAGAACCAGAAATGTTCTTCCAACATATCAGCGGAGGAGGAAGAGGATAGACAATCAACATAACAGGACAGTCACTCAGCATCAGCATAGGCAGTCTTGAAGGGATGTGGTATTTCAAAAAAAATTATTCGGTTACATCAGCTTCAGGTGCTTGGTAGCTGTGGGTGATCCAAGACTGATTCATCTTGATGAAGGTCAGTCGATCAACTGATTCGGTGGACAGGCGCACCCTGTGATCGGTAACAAAGCCACCAGCAGCACTGAAGGTGCGTTCCGAAAGAACGCTGGATGCAGGACAGGCCAGTAGCTCAATTGCATACTGTGCAAGCTCTGGCCAGTGATCCATCCTCAAGACCCAGTAAGCCAGAGGATTTTCGGTGGGAAAGGTGTCCAAGTCTGACCTTGCCCCTAGGTATTCCTGCACCATGTAAATCAGACGCTGGCGATGGGTGCTGGAACCGATCATACCTTGGGGCTGCGGACTAAAAAATTGTCTGAAAGCATCAGTCAGATGGCCACCTTCTCCACCACTCCTTCTGACCGATGCCTCAGCAACACGCTGTCCAGGACCAGGAGTTTGTAACCCCCCAGTCTCTGGGAACGCGTTGCACAGACCTTTCTGCAAGGCCTCCCGGAGATGTCTCATCCTCTGCTCCCTCTGCGATGGCAAGATGAGGTCGGCAACCTTACCCTTGTACCGTGGATCAAGGAGAGTGGCCAGCCAGTAATGGTCCCTCTCCTTGATCCGAAGAATACGAGGATCCTTCCGCAGGCTTTGCAGGATCAGGGAGGCCATGCAGCGTAGGTTAGCTGAGGCATTCGGTCCGGAGTCCTCTGGGTCACTAAGGGCAACATGATCCACAGCTACCTCCTCCCAGCCACGTACAAGTCCACGTGTTTCTTGGGACTGTAAATCATCCCTACAAGACTGCTGCTGCTGCTGCTGATGCTGATGCTGAGTGCCAGCCTCCACCTCCATGCTGACACAATCATCCTCCTCCTCCTCTTCCTCCTCCTCATCCTCTTCCTGTGTGATGGGTGGCACAGCAGGAACACTGTCTGGATAAAGGGGGCCTTGAGAGGCAAGGAAGTCCTCCTCTTCCTGCCTCTGTTCCGCCTCAAGTGCCCTGTCCATTATTCCACACAGCGTATGCTCCAAGAGGTGGACAAGAGGTACAGTGTCACTGATGCATGCACTGTCACTGCTCACCATCCTTGTGGCCTCCTCAAACGGTGACAGGACAGTGCATGCATCCCTGATCATGCCCCACTGGCGTGGTGAGAAAAAACCAAGCTCCCCTGACCCTGTCCTGGTGCCGTAGTCGCACAGGTACTCATTGATGGCCCTCTGCTGCGTGTGCAGCCGCTGCAGCATGGCCAATGTTGAGTTCCATCTGGTGGGCATGTCACATATAAGGCGGTTCTTGGGCAGGTTCAACTCCTTTTGGAGCTCAGCCAGCCGAGCACAGGCATTAAATGATCGGCGGAAATGCACACAGACTTTCCTGGCCTGCTTCAGGACATCCTGTAAGCCGGGGTACCTGCCCAAGAACCGCTGCACCACCAGGTTAAGGACGTGAGCTACACAGGGCACATGGGTCAGTTGTCCCTGTCGGAGGGCGGAGAGGAGGTTGGTGCCATTGTCGCAAACCACCATTCCTGGCTTAAGCTGGCGTGGCGTCAACCACCTCTCGGCCTGCCCCTGCAGAGCTGACAAAACATCCGCCCCAGTGTGGCTCCTGTCCCCCAAACAAACCAGCGCAAGCACGTGGATGGCTGGGAGTAAACTTCTTCCGCTGGTCCAGCAGCTGGGGCAGGGACATTTGCCTGCTATAATCGGACGTGGGTGTACCGCTAGCAGAGTTCCCGGAAGCACTTGGCTGTGACACACCTAATTCTACACCTTCATTCCTCTCAGAGCAGGTTTCAGAGAGGACTGAAGGTCTAGTGGGGTTGGAGATGCCAGCTGATGAGGAGCAAGGAGAGGTCCGCTTTGTTCTTTGGTGTGGGTCTTTGAGGTACGCTTGCCAACGAGCTGCATGGCAGGTCAACATATGTCTGGTCAAGCATGTGGTGCCTAAGCGGCTGATGTTTTGGCCACGTGAGATACGCTTGAGACATATGTTGCAAATAGCAGCGGTGCGATCTGATGCACTCGTCTCAAAAAAGGCCCACACCAAAGAACTTTTAGAATAACGCGCAGAGGCAGCGCTCTGCACAGGTGGAGCTCTGAGGTGTGATTCAGTCGGTGTGCTGCCCCTAAGCTGGCTCCCGGAGGGCATCCTGCCTCGTTGGACATGTGCCTCCTCCTCCTCCTCCTCCTCCCTCCTTCCAGGCACCCATGTGGAGTCAGTGCCCTCATCATCCCCTCCCTCTTCATCGCTGTAGCAAACCTGGCAGTATGCTGCAGCTTGTGGAACATGACTGCCAGATTGCTGTCCTTCTTGAGCATCCCCTCTCTCTGCGCTCACGCTACTGCCTTCCTCTAGCTGAGTGTCATCATCAGAGCCCACAAAACACTGGGCATCCTCCTGGAGCATGTACCCAACACTGTGCTCAAAGAGTTGAGGAGACTCCTCAGAAGTACGTGGTGGGTCTAGGGAAGGAGTCACTGATGATGACATTGAGAGGAGGGAAGACGATGCGTTGGCAGCTGCTTTGCTACTACCCTGAGACTGGGTGAGAGAGGATGAGGAGGATGAAGAGGGCTTGGTCATCCACTCTACCAAGTCGTTGGCATGTTGCGGTTCAACATGTCCAGCTGCCGAAAAGAAGGACAAGCATGTCCCATGGCCACGTGCTGATGACAATGCACCGCGTCCACGACCAGCACTGTTGTCTCTAGACACAGAGCCTGCTTGCCCTCTTTTATCGGCTCGCGCCTGTCTGCCTCTCCTTGCTGGCCTTCCAGACATGGTAATGGCCTGAAGGGAGTTGGGTAAAACAGCAGTTGGGTAGTTTATATTGTGCTGGAGGCACACAACACCCACTAATTCCTGCAGATGCCTTTTTTATAGAACACCAGAGATAAAGGGGTATATACAGATGTATACTGTGCTGTGCTGGAGGCACACACAACTTCCAATAACTCCTGCAGATGGCAATTGGGCTCAAATAGAGAACAGCTATGTAGTTGGATATAGCGGTATGTACTGGGTACAGAGCACGCAGACAGCACGCACTATCTCCTAACACTACTGACTGCAAGCTCTATTATTAAAGATAGATCACTAGCTATATAGGTGAGGTGAATATCGCGGTGTATACTGCGGTCAGGGCACGCAGACAATAACCAGAAAACAGCAGAGATAAAGGGGTATATACAGATGTATACTGTGCTGTGCTGGAGGCACACACAACTTCCAATAACTCCTGCAGATGGCAATTGGGCTCAAATAGAGAACAGATATGTAGGTGGATATAGCGGTATGTACTGGGTACAGAGCACGCAGACAGCACGCACTATCTCCTAACACTACTGACTGCAAGCTCTATTATTAAAGATAGATCACTAGCTATATAGGTGAGGTGAATAGCACGGTGTATACTGCGGTCAGGGCAAGCAGACAATAACCAGAAAACAGCAGAGATAAAGGGGTATATACAGATGTATACTGTGCTGTGCTGGAGGCACACACAACTTCCAATAACTCCTGCAGATGGCAATTGGGCTCAAATAGAGAACAGCTATGTAGGTGGATATAGCGGTATGTACTGGGTACAGAGCACGCAGACAGCACGCACTATCTCCTAACACTACTGACTGCAAGCTCTATTATTAAAGATAGATCACTAGCTATATAGGTGAGGTGAATATTGCGGTGTATACTGCGGTCAGGGCATGCAGACAACAACCAGAAAACAGCAGAGATAAAGGGGTATATACAGATGTATACTGTGCTGTGCTGGAGGCACACACAACTTCCAATAACTCCTGCAGATGGCAATTGGGCTCAAATAGAGAACAGCTATGTAGGTGGATATAGCGGTATGTACTGGGTACAGAGCACGCAGACAGCACGCACTATCTCCTAACACTACTGACTGCAAGCTCTATTATTAAAGATAGATCACTAGCTATATAGGAGAGGTGAATATAGTGGTGTATACTGCGGTCAGGGCACGCAGACAATAACCACTACACAACAGCAAGATAGGAAATCAGCCGAAAATGATCGGTGTGTACTGTGTTGAAGGTACACAGAACACCCACTGCTTCAGACGCCAACACACTACACGAGGCCACCGCAATGGCGGCCTTATATAGTGTGGGGCGTGCACTACACAGCCTGAGCTATGATTGGCCACAGGCATCCTGCCTGTGGCCAATCATGGCTCTCCTCGCTGCTGGCGCTGCGATTGGCCAAGCATGCGGGGTCACAGTGCATGCTTGGCCAATCATGAGCCAGCAATGCACTGCGCCATCGCAGTGCATTGTGGGCCGTGAGCGCCACGCGAATTTGACACGAACGGACCAAAATGTTCGGATTTCGCCGAACGGACGAACAGCCAATGTTCGAGTCGAACGTACGTTCGACTCGAACACGAAGCTCATCCCTACTCAGAACCAATGCAAAAGATCAGACAATACAGAAGTTGACCAAAGGTAAAGAGCAGAAAAACCATGTGATTTGGTGAAAGTTTGTATGCAATACATGTTCACGGCCGACGCCCTTTTGTACAAAAATCCACGGGAAAGTTTGTACAATGTCCGATCGTGTGTATGAGGCTTTAGGCTAGGTTCAGATACCTGCAGGTGTGAGACTGAGTGTAATTTGCATGCCTTCCTGTACCAAAAATGTGCTGTTTAGCAGACATGTGAGGATAGCCTTAATTCTTAAGGCTCGTACACACGATTGGACTTTTTGACAACAAACATGCAAATTAGCTGTTTTGGAGCAATATCCAACTGTGTGTACGCTCCATTGGACAAACTTTTTCGGTTTTCATCTGACTTTTGTTGGCTTTGCGAACAGACAAACTTTTTGACAACATAAGTCCAATGGAGTAAAGTCCGATCATGTGTACACAAAACCATCAGACTTTTGTAGAAAGCACAAACACGCATGCTCAGAACCAATGCAAAAGATCAGGCAGCAATACAGAAGTTGACCAAAGGTGGCACTGGAGTAATTTTGAAGTGTCGTCAGTACGTTGAAACGTCACTACGTTCGTGTTTGTTGCCTAAAAAGTCAGATCATGTGTATGCAATACAAATTTACGGCCAACGCCCTTTGTAAAAAAGTCCACAGGAAAGTTTTTACAAAGTCCAATCGTGTGTATGGGGCTTTAATTGCACCCTCATGCATTAGAAAGTACAGCACGTTTTCCTGTGCGTGGAAATGCATACCGTTTCTGTGCGGCTGCAATTTTAGTAAAGGTTCAGGGACCTTTTCCCTGCATTTCCCGCAAATACAGCAGCCCATTCAAATGAATGGGCTTCTATGCCTGCACAAATGCGGCAACAGGGAAACCGCATAGATGTGAACCTAGCCTTATGCCCATTCCCTATTCCAGTGACTCATTTGACCTCATCCTCAGTTTTTCCAGCTCTGATACAGTTGCCATTTACAAATTTAGATGGACCTTCTTCATTATCTGTCTTTGTATGTTTCGTTTTTCTTTTTCTCTTTTTTCCCCTTATTTTCCTACTTTTCCTCTTGTTATTTATACAGAATTTGTTTTATTTGTTGAACTGGTTTACTCACTTCACCACTAGATTTCATGTGCGTGCTATGAGCTACAACACCTATTAGACTGATTATGTTAATTTGTTACTATGTTATAATACCAGGGCTCATTTATACTGTTGTGTTTAACCACTTCAATACAGGGCATTTATACACCCTTCCTTCCCAGACCAATTTTTAGCTTTCAACACTCTCACACTTTGAATGCCAATTACTCAGTCATGCAACACTGTACCCAAACAAAATTTTTATAATTTTTTTCTTACAAATAGAGCTTTCTTTTGGTGGTATTTAATCACCACTGAGTTTTTTATTTTTTGCGACATAAGTGAAAAAGAAACACTTTTTTTTCGTTTCTATGATAAAATTTTGCATATAAGTCATTTTTGTTCATAAATATGGGCCAAAATTTATACTGCTACATCTCTTCAGTAAAAATAACCCAAATTAGTGGATATTATTTAGTCTTTTTATAAGTTATATAGTCTACAAGCTATGGCGCAAATCATTGAAAATTGATCACATCTGATCACACGTGATGCACTGATGGCCTATCTCATTTCTTGAGGCTCTGTAATGTCAAGAAAGTACAAATACCCCCCAAATTACCCCTTTTTTTAAAGTAGACAATCCAAGGTATTTAGTAAGAGGCATGGTGAGTTTTTTGAAGTTGTAATTTTTTCCCACAATTCTTGGGAAAAAGAAGAATTTATTTAATTTTTTTTTACAGAATTGTCATAATAACAAATTATTTCTCTCACACAGCATATGCATACTTCAAATTACACCCCAAAATACATTCTACTACTCCTCCTGAGTATGGCAATACCACATGTGTGGGACTTTCACACAGCCTGGCCACACAGAGAGGTCCAACATGCTGGGAGCACCGTCAGGGGTTCTAGGAGCATAAATGACACCTCTAATTTCCTAACGACCTATTACATTTGTGAAGGCCCTGGAGCACCAGGACAATGGAATTACCCACAAAATGACCCCATTTTGGAAAGCAAACGCCCCAACATCTATTCTATGAGGTATAATGAGTCTTTTGAACAGTTCTTTTTTTCCACAAGTCTTCAGAAAACATAGAAAGAAAATGAAAACATATTTTTTTTTACACAAAGTGGTCAGTTTATAAGATATTTCTAACTCAAAGCATGTACATAGCAAAAATGACACCCCTAAATACATTCTGTTACTCCTCCCGAGTATGGTGATACCACATGTGTGTGACTTTTACACAGCCTGGCCACATACAAAGGCCCAACATGCAGGGAGCACCGCCAGGCGTTCTAGGAGCATAAATGACACCTCTAATTTCCTAACGACTTATTACATTTGTGAAGGCCCTGGAGGAGCAGGACAATGGAATTACCCACAAAATGACCCCATTTTGGAAAACAAACACCTCAAAGTATATTCTATGAAGCATTATGAGTCTTTTGAATGGTTAATTTTTTTTACACAAGTCTTCAGAAAACGTGGAAAGAAAAAGAAAATCTTTTTTTTTTTTTTCTACACAAAGTTGTCCATTTATAAGATGTTTATAACACATAGCATGTATATAGCAAAAATTACAACCCAAAACACATTCTGCTACTCCTCCTGAGTATGGTGATACCACATGTGTGAGGCTTTTACACAGCCTGGCCATATACAGAGGCCCAACATTGAAGTAGTACCTTCAGGCGTTTTAGGAGCATAAATTACACATCTCATTTCATTCATACCTATCACACTTTTGAAGGTCCTGAAGCACCAGGACAATGGAATTACCCCCAAAATGACCCCATTTTGGAAAGCAAACACCCCAACGTGTATTCTATGAGGCATGGGCTGCAAATAGGTACTCGGGTACTCTGATGGGTTGGAGACAGGTACTCGGTTACTCCAATGGGCTGGTGACAGGTACTCGGATACTCCGATGGGCTGGTGACAGGTACTCGGGTACTCAGATGGACTGTGACAGGTATTCGGGCACTCAGATGAACTGTGACAGGTACTCAGATGGACTGTGACAGGTACTCGGGTACTCAGATGGGCTTGGACAGGTACTCAGGTACTCAGATGGACTGTGATAGGTACTCAGGCACTCGGGTACTCAGATGAACTGTGACAAGTACAGTACTCAGGTACTCAGATGGGCTGTGACAGGTACTCAGGTACTCAAATGGACTGTGACAGGTACTCAAGTACTCAGATGGACTGTGACAGGTACTCAGGTATTCGAGTACTCAGATGGGTTGTGACAGTTACTCGGGGACTCAGCAATCTTCTTCTCACGCGCGATCGGTGTGTGAGGAGGAGAACCCGGTAACATCTCGTTACCGCGGTTTGTTGACATTCTGTGACCGGCTGTGATTGGACACAGCCGGTCACATGGTAAAGAGTTAATTTCATTGGCTCTTTACTGCGATCGGGTTCGGGCTGTGTCAGGGTGACAAGCCTCGTCCCCGATCACCGCTCTGCATGTGCCCTAGGGTCGTGCACGAGCGCTGTTCATGTAGCCAGTACATGTGACCGGCTGTGATTGGACATGGCCGGTCACGTGTATCGGGGGTGGATCGGAGATGGACTGTGTCCGAGGGACAGGTGGGGGGGCTCAGGAGCGGTGAAATACCGAGGACGTCATATGACGCCCACCCAGGATGGGAGATCCCATCTGTGGGCATCATTTGACTGTGGCCTGGTATTGAAGTGGTTAATGCATGCAAAAATTAATGTGTCATGGTTCACTATAATAAAGATTGTGTTCATTCCCATCTTAGCTCTACAGCTCAGCGTGTGCAATGGCACCGTCCTTATCGGTGCGACGCTGCATTTACACCAATTTCAAAAAGTAGTTTCTGTACTGCTTTTTGCAATTTCGGGGTGTGATTTACATTGACATCTTTGCAGAAACATGCACAGATGTCTCTGAAATCGAGGCCGAAATCAGGACTGACATGCGGGACTGAGATTGTGTGAGTTCAGCTGAACTGGCACGGCTTCATTCCTGCAGCTCAGAGTGAACCTGAGCTAAGGGCTAGTTTACACTTGCTTCAAAACCTGGCTTCAGACACACTTTGTTAAAGCTCTCTGAACGCCAGTCAACGTCCCTGTTACTAAATAAAATGATTAGCTTACAGTCCTCAGTCCTTCAGTGGGGGTTCAAGTGAGCTTTGCCATAGACTTCTATGGAGGCTTTGAAGACGCTTTGAAGCATAACTAAAGCTACATGGGGTATAATTTTTCGAAGCAAAGCAAAAGCAAGGGGTAAACAGGACTGTAAGCTAACCATGTTATTTAGTGACATGAGCTTTGACTGGCGTTCAGAGAGCTTTAACAAAGAGTGTCCGAAGTCTTGTTTTGAAGCAAGTGTAAACTAGCCATAATGTGTGTTGAAGCTGAAGCAAGTGTAAGGGCTAGTTTGCACTTGCTTTTGCTTGGTGCTTTGATGAGTCTTCGGTGGGGTTTCAGTGTTACTGCGGCAGAATGGCACGGCTGGGCAAAACAATGTTACCTTACCTAGAAACTATGTTGGTAGTATTGTGTTAGCAGTGGGGGGGGTTTTACACACACTACTGAGTGCTGGAACTTGTTTCTTCACTGGGCTCAGTGCTGTAAACCAAATAAAATAGACTCTCATCAGTTAATAAGACCCTTAGGGATTAATGTGTCATATAACGCATGATGCAAAATAACACATTAACTAAATATCTCTCCTTCTCCCAGGTCCCCCTTCTAATCATTCATTTGTATCCTGGGCCATGCCAAGAAGTAATATAAAGGAAACAAATAAACCATATCCATAGTGTAGTAATGCTTACAACAAAATCATAAATATGCAAATATGCTTACATAAATATATTGTGCGACAGCTTCAATAACCAGTAAACCAAATAAGGTGCAGATAAATCTTCCCATGAATCCACTTCACCAACGTGCAATACACTGCATGCAAATTAACTTTCACCAGACAATAAAGCTCCTGGATCTCAAGGGTCATACAAGACATAACACACTCATACGCAATCCCCAGGCACTTCTCTTCTCCTTCAAGTCTGCTCTTGAGCTTCCACTAACACCTTTAATTGCTCCCAAAAGATGTCACATGAAAAGCCAAAGGCAAAGCTCATAGTGCAGTATTCTCTTAAAATTCAGCCAAAATTTTACTTACAGGACAAGCAATGCATATGGAGGACAAATTATGCAATATGGCGGATACCCCACTTCCAGTTTGGCATCTGATATCCCTTCCTCAATGTATTTCGTCACATGGACTTTATCGAAAGGATGTAGGTGTCACATGGGGACAGGATGAAACACTAGTGCATTTCTGGATGTTAAAGAATGAGGAAAGCTGGGTAGCTGACGTATGAAGATGCCACAGAACAGGGAAAGATCATGTGACCACACAACAACGCTGCAGGAATAAGAAATCCTTACATGTAACACGGTTCCAAGTGGTGATCCTGTGCAGTAAAACTTTGGATTGCAATTTGCGAGCATAATTTGTTCCAGAAACATGCTTGTAATCCAAAGCACTTCTATAGCAAAGCAAATTTCCCCATAAGAAATAATGGAAACTCAAATGACTCATTCCATAAACATTTATTCATAAAACCTTCAGTTTATAGTCCATATACAAAGATTATAGCAATGTGATAGGTTGTGTAACCATAAAATGTCCATCCTCAAATGGAAGCCTCCACAAGGGAATTAGAAGCAAAATCCAGCAGGAGCTCCAGAGTATAAAAGAGAAGAGAGGCACCTCTAAGTGCAGCAATATGTTGCTAAATGTTGTACCTTCATTAACCACTTGCTTACTGGGCACTTAAACACCCTTCCTGACCAGACCAATTTTCAGCTTTTGGTGCTCTCACACTTTGAATGACAATTACTCAGTCATGCAACACTGTACCCAAATGAATTTTGTGTCCTTTTTTTTCCCACAAATAGAGCTTTCTTTTGGTGGTATTTGATCACCTCTGGGGTTTTTATTTTTTGCGCTATAAATGAAAAAAGACCGAAAATGTTGAAAAAAAACGCATATTTCTTTGTTTCTGTGATAAAATTTTGCAAATTATAATTTTTTTTTCATAAATTTTGGCCACAATTTATACTGCTACATATCTTTGGTAAAAATAACCCAAATTAGTGGATATTATTTGGTCTTTGTGAAAGTTAGAGAGTCTACAAGCTGTGGTGCGAATCGCACAAAATTGATCACACCTGATGTACTGGTGGCTCATTTCTTGCGACCCGAACAAGTCTGGAAAGTACAAATACCCCCCAAATGACCCCTTTTTTGAAAGTAGACATTCCAAGGTATTTAGTAAGAGGCATGGTGAGGTTTTTGATGTTGTCATCTTTTTCCCACAATTCTTTGCAAAATTAAGATTTTTTTTTTTTTTTTCTCACAAAATTTTCAATGTAATAGGTTATTTCTCTCACATGGCATGTGTATACCACAAATAACACCCCAAAATACGTTCTGCTACTCCTTCTGAGTATTACGATACCAAATGTGTGAGACTTTTACACAGCCTGGCCACATACAGAGGCCCAATATTGAAATAGCACCATCAGGCGTTCTAGGAGCATAAATTACACATTTCATTTCTCAACCACCTATTACATTTTTGAAGGCCCTGGAGCACCAGGACAATGGAAATGCCAACAAAGTGACCCCATTTTGGAAAGCTAACACCCCAACGTATAATCTATGAGGCATAATGAGTCATTTGAATGGTTCATTTTTTTTCCAGAAGTTTTGGGAAAATGTGGAAAAAAAATGAAAACGCATTTTTTTTACGCAAAGTTGTCCATTTATAAGATATTTCCAACACATAGCATGTACATAGCAAAAATGACACCCCAAAATACGTTCTACTACTCCTCCTGAGTATAACGATACCAAATGTGTGAGACTTTTACACAGCCTGGCCACATACATCTTATTTCTCAACCACCTATTACAGTTTTGAAGGCCCTGGAGCACCAGGACAATGGAAATGCCCACAAAGTGACCCCACGTGGCACTGACAACACGTGGCACTGATGACACGTGGCACTGACAGATGGCACTGGAGGCAGATGGCACTGGAGGCAGATGGGGCTGACAGATGGGGCTGGCAGATGGGGCTGACAGATGGGGCTGGCAGATGGGGCTGGCAGATGGGGCTGACAGATGGGGCTGACAGATGGGGCTGACAGATGGGGCTGGCAGATGTCGCTGGCAGATGGCACTGGGGCTGGCACTGGCAGATGGCACTGGCAGATGGTGCTGGCTATTTGCTCTGGCTAATTACTCTGGCAAATGGGGCTGGCAGATGGCGCTGGCAGGTGGCGCTGGCAGGTGGCACTGGTGCTGGCAGGTGGCACTGGCAGGTGGCACTGGTGGCACTGGGGCTGACGGCACTGGGGCTGACGGATGGCACTGGCGCTGGCAGGTGGCACTGGTGCTGGCAGGTGGCACTGGTGCTGGCAGGTGGCACTGGCAGGTGGCAGGTGGCGCTGGCAGGTGGCACTGGCACATGGGGCTGGCGGCACTGGGGCTGGCGGCACTGGGGCTGACGGCACTGGGGCTAGCAGGTGGCACTGGTGCTGGCAGGTGGCACTGGCAGGTGGCAGGTGGCACTGGCAGGTGGCACTGGCGGCACTGGCACTGGCGGCACTGGTGGTGGCAGGTGGCACTGGCGGCACTGGCACTGGCGGCACTGGGGTTGACGGATGGCACTGGCGCTGGCAGGTGGCACTGGCACTGGCAGGTGACACTGGCGGCACTGACGGCACTGGGGCCGACGGCACTGGGGCTGACAGATGGCACTGGGGCTGGCAGGTGGCACTGGCGCTGGCAGGTGGCACTGGTGCTGGCAGGTGGCACTGGCGCTGGCAGGTGGCACTGGCGGCACTGGGGCTGATGGCACTGGCGGCACTGGGGCTGACGGCACTGGTGGCACTGGGGCTGACGGCACTGGGGCTGACGGATGGCACTGGGGCTGACGGATGGCACTGGCGCTGGCAGGTGGCACTGGCAGGTGGCACTGGCGGCACTGGGGCTGACGGCACTGGGGCTGATGGCACTGGGGCTGACGGCAGGCACTGGCGCTGGCAGGTGGCACTGGCGGCACTGGCACTGGGCTGACAGATGGCACTGGGCTGACAGATGGCACTGGCACTGGGGCTGACAGATGGCACTGGGGCTGACAGATGGCACTGGGCTGACAGATGGCACTGGGGCTGACAGATGGCACTGGGGCTGACAGTGTAACAATTTATCACTTACAGATCGCTCTCCCTCCTCACACGCTGTCTCTGTGTGAGGAGGGAGAGACACGGCAATGGCAGATGATCTCATATGTTTACATATGAGATCATCTCCCATTGGCAGCTGCGATCGCGCTGTGAACGGCCGCTTTGATTGGCCGTTCACGGCGATCTGTATTTGCCTGTCTCCTGGAGACACGGCCAATACAAAACTTCCGCGATGCACGCCCCCGGCGGCGCGCATTGCGGAAGTAAACACGAGGCCGTCCAGGGACGGCCAGGCGAAGGAACCCGCCTGCTCTAAGGCCGTCATTCGGCCATAGGGCGGGCGGGAAGTGGTTAAATGTAACCACAGTGCTACAATTAGAGGCACCTCTCTTCTCTTTTATACTCAGTTGTGACATGACGCTACTTGTATATCAAGATATCCCTTGTATATTAAGTCAAAATGTATTTTAAAATGATGCTTGTCTTGCAAAATGCTCTCAAACCAAGGTTTCAGCCCTTGTACACACGGTCGGAGATTCCAACAGAATGTGTCCTATCGGACCGTTTTGTCGGATAATCCGACTGTGTGTGGTCTCCATCGGACTGTTTCCGTCGGAGTATCCGACGGACCAAGTTTTCCAACTTGTCCGTAAAATTTTCCGACAAAATGCTCCGATCGGACATACTCCGATCATGTGTAGCCTACTCCGATGGACAAAGTGCCACGCATGCTCGGATCAAATTCCTAGACCAAAGCTATTGGCTACTAGCCTGAACGTAGTCCCGTCCTAACGAAATAACGTCATCACGTTATGTACAATCGGATTTTCTGACAACTTTGTCCGACCGTGTGTATGCAACAGTTTCGGACAAAATCCGTTGCACAAAATCCAACGGATTTGGTTGTCAGAATTGTCCGACCGTGTGTACAAGGGCTGACTGTAATTGGATTTGGAGAAAGGCCTTGGCTGGGCTAAAGACACAAGTACTAACGATCCCCTGTAATGAGGGGTCCACAGGAGCTGGTAAGCGAGTTTTTCAGCTGTTGGTGGAGGCACTGATGTTTAAGATCACTACAAGGTGGTGGATGGCGGAGATCGATCCTACCAGGAATATATTATCACAACACTTGTGTACTGTTTATTCATTTAAATCAGAATTTATCACGTTTGTTTGATTAGCGCAATCCTATAATTTTTATATGCCTTTTCCACCCTTAGCTTCCCACCCTCACTTTCAAATTGCCCTTAGTAATAACAAAAGTCCACAAAACAAAGGCTAAATACAGACTTAAATCGGGAGTCCGCCGTTTTTTTTTTTTTAAAAAGCCAGCAGCTACAAATACTGCAGCTGCTGACTTTTAAAATAATAACACTTACCCGCCCAGCGCACCCGCGATGTCTGCACCCAAAGACGATCTCTCGATCGTCTCTCGGGTGCTGCCGCCGCCATCTTGGGTATGGGAATCAGAAAGTTCATTTCCCCGTTCCCTACTGCGCATGTGCGAGTCGCGCTGCGCAATAAGGATGGTCTCCGTTGTCTCTGGGATCCGTGTGTTTCCCCAGCAGGCAGCGGGGGACCTTCGGAAAGGGGCGTAGATTCTGCGGAAAGGGGCGTAGCTTCTGCAGAATCTACGCCGGAAGTGGGTGCAGATACCTGTACTGTACAGGTACCTGCACCCCCCTCCCCCCTGAAAGGTGCCAATTGTGACGCCGGAGGGGGGGAGGGTTCCAATGAGCGGAAGCTCCACTTTAGGGTGGACCTCCGCTTTAAGTTGTAAATTTCACATCCTGCAATGTTCTATAATGGCATGAATGTTAAAATGGGAAATTATAAGACCTCATTGCCACTGCTATATTACAATAAGCAAACAAATAAAAACCCCCATCTAGTGGTCATTAAAGGAGGTACCTCTTACAACACATGCCATTACCAATGAAGAATAGATAAAATCATACACTCATCAGCCACTTTATTAGGTACATCTTGCTAGTGCCACGTTGGACCCCCTTTTGCTTTCAGAACCACCTAATTCTTTGTGGCATAGATTAAACAAGGTATTGGAAACATTCATCAGAGATTTTGGTCCATATTGACATCATGATAGCATCAGGCAGTTTCTGCAGATCTGTCGGCTGCACATTCATGATACAAATCTCCTGTTCCACCACATCCCAAATGTGCTCTATTGGATTGAGATCTGGTACTGTGGAGGCCATAGGAGTACAGTGAACTCATTGTCATGATTGAATAAACCAGTTTGAGATGATTTGAGCTTTGTGACATGGTGCATTATCCTGCTGGAAGTATCCATCAGAAGATGGGTAGACTGTAGACATAAAGGGATGAACATGGTCAGCAACAAATACTCAGATAGGCCGTGGTGTTTAAACTGTTGATACAAGGCAGGATGGATCTATGCTTTTATGTTGTTTACGCCAAATTCTGACCCTACCATCTGAATGTCACAGCTCAAGACTCATCATACCAGGCAATGTTTTTCCAATTTTCTACTGTCTAATTTTGCTGAGCCTGTGCGAATTGTAGGCTCAGTTTCTTGTTCTTAGCTGACAGGAGTGGCACCCAGTGTGGTTTTCTGCTGCTGTAGCCCGTCTGCTTCAAGCTTGGATGTGTTGTGTGTTCAGAGATGGTATTCTGCATACTTTGGTTGTAACGAGTGGTTATTTGAGTTATTGTTGCCTTTCTATCATCTCAAACCAGTCTGCCCATTCTCCTCTGAGCTCTGACATCAACAAGGTATTTTCGTCCACACAGCCGCTGCTCACTGGATATTTTCTCTTTTTCTGATCATTCTCTGTATACCCTAGAGATGGTTGTGCCTGAAAATCCCAGTAGATCAGCAGTTTTTGAAATATTCAGACCAGCTCACCGGGCACCAACAACCATGTCATGTTCAAAGTCAACTTATGCATTGAGTTGCTGCCATGTGATTGGCTGATTAGCAATTTGTGTTATACCAAGCAATTGAACAGGCTTACCTTATAGAGGGGCCGATGAGTGTATATTAATAAATGAATAATAATTATAGGTACATGATTCAAGGGTTAGAAGGAATACATACAAGGAATTGTTAGGATTTTTTGTTTATGTTCACTGAATTATGGGCACAAAGACTATGTAAAATAATTTCATTTTTTGAGATATATGTCTTTTATTATGTGGGTTCACTATTTTGACATTTTGATATTATAGCACACGTACATTTTCAATAAATGACTAACAATCATGCTCTTACTGATAGTCTCAGCTACTAAGGCTGGGTTCACATTGAATTTGGATGCAGCTCAGGGGTCTCTGTTTCAGGGACAAATCAGGCCCAAATGTTTGCAGGAATTCGGACCTAAAACGGATGCCGAAGATGCACAGGACGCCTGTGCAATCGGCTCCACAGTCCCCCCGGAGATGTGTGAACTGGCTCCATTGAGAGCCGGTCACAGTCTCCTGTCATTGCGAATTGGATGCGGCAACACCCAAATGTGAACCCAGCCTAAAGATAACAACTGTCTGGTTCCTTTTAAGGCCACATTCACATTTGCAAATTGGCCTGACACTGATTATATGTGAGAGCCCCAGTGGATGTTTGCATTTATTAGCTGTGGGAGGCCACCCCGTTCAAAGATAGTCTGTATCCAAGGGTGATCACTCACAGGTGATTGCTGCATGAGTGATTATGTGTGAGCTGCCATGATTAGCTATGGGAGCTGGCGGTCTCCAATTGCTTTTAATGAGGCTGCCTCCTGTGGCTTATCGCTGAACCCCCCCCCCCGCGCTGGGGGTCTTGGTGTGGAGCCCATTCTCAAGTGTGAATGTGGACTAAGTGGGTAAATATGTAACAGTTTACGTAATTATTTTTAAAACAGTGTCCTTTTCAATTAGCCTGAAATGTTTCAAAGATGCTATTGTGTTTGCGCTCTGTGAGCAACGTGTTTCTAACAAAGTTTCTTGTGTAGTATGTGCAAAGTGTAGCAAACATGAACAGCAAATCTTAAACCATAATTCACAAGCTCCTGAAATATGGATTCTTTGGGTACTTACATGGCATTGTTGTTCGAAAAATGTTGAGTACACCCGTATTATTTTTAGGAACAATGAAAGCAATCATATAACAGATGAATGCATCTACCAATGAACGCATTTCATCCCGGCCTCTGGATTACTCTCAGCCTTAAAAAATAAGGGCCAGCCCAAACATGGGTTCATTATTTCTCTGATGATTATCTGATTATTTTTATTATTGATTATTTTATGATTATGATTATCTGATGATTATCACTCACTATATGTGAAAACCTTATTGTTAATGTGTTAAGACGTTTATAAGGCCTACTTTTTAAAAATGTATTCATATTGTACATTACCTGATGCAACACAGTTTGTCCATTATTGGGCTATATTTTGGAAGATTCTGTAAATATACTCACTGATTCTTTATTTTAGACCAGTTTAATATATAAAGAAGAGTCAGGGAGGGATAGATGAACTTAAAATAATCACTTTCCAAAAGAGCTGACATTCATGCTGCAATAGCGCCATCTAGCATCTGTTTAGAAAACTAGCTAAGTATTATGCTTTGAAGACATCTATAGTAAAGTAACATGCTTTTCCTCCACATTACTAGTGGTGGGCTTGGGCGTTTTCGGATCGAGCCCGCCAGGAAGCCGCCATTGCACACCGCCAATCATAGGCAGCGTGTGTATGTGCAGCACTTGCTGGTCGGGAAATACCTCACTGCCTATGATTGGCGGTGTGCAGTGACAGCTTCCTGGCGGGCTCGATCCGAACACGCCCGAGCCCATCACTAATTATTACCATATACTTCATGCAGACCTAACCTAAAATGATTATGCTGATTAAAAACGCTGAAGCCTTTGTCAGTAGACAAACCTTGTGGTACTGTGTATGTGTTGCTTTCTATCATATAGAATACTGTAATGGAGATCCTAAAATTAGGAACCAAAATATTCCAATAATTGAAAGGGACTTTCTTATCAACAACAGCATTCCCGGCCCTTGGATGCCAGAAATGGTCCTCGGTGACCAAAAACAGCACTCCCGGCCCAGACAGCAAAAACACAATTAGGAATATTAAAATTAACAAGATTTATTCATCACAATTCATTCTTATGTAGCACACCCCACGTAGGAGTCACTGGTGAATACCGTAGGGATCTCCTACCCTGCACAGCGTGTCACACCAAGTCTTTACAGGCTTTCAGAGTCAAGAAACAATCCAATGCTTGTATTTTTTTATAATTTATTGAGGGGATAAAACTTGGATATGGTATAGGGATATTATGGGATGTCCACTTGACTGAGAACTCTTCAGGAACAACTCTCCTATATACAGTCTATATATACTCCTTTCTCTCACCCCAGTACATTTGCTTGCAAAAATCCTAGCTGGCACACTGATAATTGATCTGGCATAAAGGCAACAGTCAGATCTTGCAGCAAAAGCCCTTTACAGGCAGGGACCCTGGGCCCCCTTGGGTTGTGTAGAAATACAGTTTCCAGCTTACATCCCTGTGGCTACTGATCCCAGTACCACCACTTCAGCCACTGGCAGCCTGGCTGCAGCTGCCTCTTTCTCTAGCCCACCTGGCACAGTCCTCCCTGACTGCACACTTCCCAGCTGCCCAGCTGACTTCTCCCTAGAGATCTGGACAAGCTGACTATCCCCCTGCTGTCCTCACACCTGCGTGTGTCATTAGAGGATCCCTCTGTTAGGTGTGACTACTGCAAGTCACCTATTCACAAGTTATGTTACCGTTTCCCAATTATTATTAGAGTCTTATCTAAGCAAGGAGACACGGAAAAACTTCTCAGTATATCTGCTCAGACGGTTGCACTTGCTTACTCTGAGGTCCTTTATTATCACACAGCTCTTATATACACAAAGGAAAGACAGGCGTTAAAAATGTTGAAACAAAACAACTTCTATAAAAGGCAATGTCTTCTGCTCTTAGAGCTGATGCAGTAGTTGACCCTTATGACCTGGCTTCCTCTTTGTGTGTACGTGACTGGATGTGACTGCACCCATCCGGCCTTTAAGAATGATGTCTTTAAAACTACTGAAAACAGACGAGATAAGCATTAATAAGAAATATACTGTCAACCATTTTTATTCTTATACCTTGATTCTCACAACTTCCCCCTTTGACATCACCCCTCCCTCTTACCCTGGGTCCACCTGAACAAGTTCTAGTCGGCCTATGTCCAAAGTACTCTCCCTGACCGCGAGTTGTCAGAGGGGTATACACCCATCCCCCTGGATAGTACCAACATCTAAAATTCAGGAAGAGTGGCCTTTCTGAAAGATGGGTGATGTCAAGAAACTAAATCCACCTATCTTATCCAACTTATCAACTTACAAAAGTTCCATCTTTTCTACAGCATTTACCTTGGCTTTCTTGCAAAAGCACATAAACAACTTAAAACACAAATAAATGAGAAATATGAATATAAGCACTACTATAATCGTCATTGCTGCCTTCTTGAACCAAGAAAATAACCCTGAGAAACTAAAAGTTCCACCAAAAGGATCCCAGTCACGGCCAATATTACGGGCCTTCTCCTGTAGATCCTTTACTTCCGTGCGGTGTTGTGCAATGATGTCATAATAATCGGGTACTTCGATGCTGGTGTTATGTATCCAAGTACAACATTCATAGTCTTCTGTGGTCTCACAGAGTCCTGTTAATGCTGCACTCATACTTTCAATCGCTAACTCATGTAATTCTATTTGTTTTGTGATGGCTCTGGTCTCTAGATTTAACTTAGTAATGTCATCAGAGTTTTTCTCCAAAATATCATTAATTATTCCAGTATAGTTATTTAGTCGCTTCATTAAGTCTATACCCCATCCTGTCCAGGACGGGAACCAAGCCCATGCCATGTCCTGCTCTAAGAATATTTCTCTCTTGCTACGATATCTGAGGGGATATCTGGGGTGCATACTAGCTTCTAGTAGGTGATCACCTCTAGTGATGGCCGAACGGTTCGCCCGGCGGTCGTTTCGCGGCGAATTTCCGACTTTCGCCGTCCGCGGGTTCGAACGCCTTTTTCCGTCGTTCGCCCCGGCGGACTTACGTGTTTAATGTATACAAGAACTTTAACCTTTCGTGACACGTTTATCATGTGTTACAGGACAACCAATTGAGACATGACAGCTCATGGACACTTGGACATTCCCCCTAACCTATAAATACACCCGATCCGGTGGCCATTTTACATTCTTTCTTCTGTCACTGTAGGGAAAGGATCCTGTGTGGAGTAGGGACAGAGAAAACGCTAGCTATTTGGTACACAAAAGTTCTTTTCAGGACTGGTATAGGTGTTAGGTCAGCAGCCTGAGTTTCTTTTGTCAGTTTAGATAAAGGGACAGAGCGCTGTATGCTGCTATTTTAGGGACAGCTCAGCCAGATTAGTCTTTCTTCATCATCATCATCATCATCATCATTAGCTGTTACTATCAGGTCCACAAAAGAGCTGTTCCAGCTAATCGTTCCAGCCTACTCTTTTTTGCCAATTTGTATAGGGACAGGCAGGAAGCAGTGTGTCAGGCAGTGAGGATAATTTTAAAGACTTGCTGTTACTATTAGTTCCACAAAGGTTCTTTTCAGGACTGGTATCAGTGGTACGGTAATAGGCTTGTACACGTATAATATTCTTTCTTCCAAATATAGAAAGAATATTATACTTGACTGCTGCCCTTCTGCTGCAGTCTGCTAATCATTCACAACTCACTTGTTCCACAAAGCTCTTTATCAGGACTGGTAACTTGGTCTGTCTAGGGTGCTACGGTACATAGGCTTGGGTGCGGTACAGTCTGCTGTTCTGTAAGGACCGCTATCGGTCCACAATACATAGGGTTGCCGTGCACTACTGCTGACCGCTGCCCTATACTGCAGCAGTCCTTCAGCGGTATAGGGACTGACGCACAGTCTGCTAAACACTAATACACAACCTGCTTGGTCCACAAAAGTTCTTATAAGGACTGGTAACTTGGTATAGGGTGCTACGGTACATAGGCCTGAGTGCGTTACAGTCTGCTGTTCTGTAAGGACCGCTATCGGTCCACAATACATAGGGTTGCCGTGCACTACTGCTGACCGCTGCCCTATACTGCAGCAGTCCTTCATTGGTATAGGGACTGACGTACAGTCTGCTAATCACTAACACACAACCTGCTTGGTCCACAAAAGTTCTTATAAGGACTGGTAACTTGGTATAGGGTGCTACGGTACATAGGCCTGAGTGCGTTACAGTCTGCTGTTCTGTAAGGACCGCTATCGGTCCACAATACATAGGGTTGCCGTGCACTACTGCTGACCGCTGCCCTATACTGCAGCAGTCCTTCATTGGTATAGGGACTGACGTACAGTCTGCTAATCACTAACACACAACCTGCTTGGTCCACAAAAGTTCTTATAAGGACTGGTAACTTGGTATAGGGTGCTACGGTACATAGGCCTGAGTGCGTTACAGTCTGCTGTTCTGTAAGGACCGCTATCGGTCCACAATACATAGGGTTGCCGTGCACTACTGCTGACCGCTGCCCTATACTGCAGCAGTCCTTCAGCGGTATAGGGACTGACGTACAGTCTGCTAATCACTAACACACAACCTGCTTGTTCCACAAAAGTTCTTATAAGGACTGGTAACTTGGTATAGGGTGCTACGGTACATAGGCCTGAGTGCGTTACAGTCTGCTGTTCTGTAAGGACCGCTATCGGTCCACAATACATAGGGTTGCCGTGCACTACTGCTGACCGCTGCCCTATACTGCAGCAGTCCTTCATTGGTATAGGGACTGACGTACAGTCTGCTAATCACTAACACACAACCTGCTTGGTCCACAAAAGTTCTTATAAGGACTGGTAACTTGGTATAGGGTGCTACGGTACATAGGCCTGAGTGCGTTACAGTCTGCTGTTCTGTAAGGACCGCTATCGGTCCACAATACATAGGGTTGCCGTGCACTACTGCTGACCGCTGACCTATACTGCAGCAGTCCTTCAGCGGTATAGGGACTGACGTACAGTCTGCTAATCACTAACACACAACCTGCTTGGTCCACAAAAGTTCTTATAAGGACTGGTAACTTGGTATAGGGTGCTACGGTACATAGGCCTGAGTGCGTTACAGTCTGCTGTTCTGTAAGGACCGCTATCGGTCCACAATACATAGGGTTGCCGTGCACTACTGCTGACCGCTCACCTATACTGCAGCAGTCCTTCAGCGGTATAGGGACTGACGTACAGTCTGCTAATCACTAACACACAACCTGCTTGTTCCACAAAAGTTCTTATAAGGACTGGTAACTTGGTATAGGGTGCTACGGTACATAGGCCTGAGTGCGTTACAGTCTGCTGTTCTGTAAGGACCGCTATCGGTCCACAATACATAGGGTTGCCGTGCACTACTGCTGACCGCTGCCCTATACTGCAGCAGTCCTTCATTGGTATAGGGACTGACGTACAGTCTGCTAATCACTAACACACAACCTGCTTGGTCCACAAAAGTTCTTATAAGGACTGGTAACTTGGTATAGGGTGCTACGGTACATAGGCCTGAGTGCGTTACAGTCTGCTGTTCTGTAAGGACCGCTATCGGTCCACAATACATAGGGTTGCCGTGCACTACTGCTGACCGCTGCCCTATACTGCAGCAGTCCTTCATTGGTATAGGGACTGACGTACAGTCTGCTAATCACTAACACACAACCTGCTTGGTCCACAAAAGTTCTTATAAGGACTGGTAACTTGGTATAGGGTGCTACGGTACATAGGCCTGAGTGCGTTACAGTCTGCTGTTCTGTAAGGACCGCTATCGGTCCACAATACATAGGGTTGCCGTGCACTACTGCTGACCGCTCACCTATACTGCAGCAGTCCTTCAGCGGTATAGGGACTGACGTACAGTCTGCTAATCACTAACACACAACCTGCTTGTTCCACAAAAGTTCTTATAAGGACTGGTAACTTGGTATAGGGTGCTACGGTACATAGGCCTGAGTGCGTTACAGTCTGCTGTTCTGTAAGGACCGCTATCGGTCCACAATACATAGGGTTGCCGTGCACTACTGCTGACCGCTGCCCTATACTGCAGCAGTCCTTCATTGGTATAGGGACTGACGTACAGTCTGCTAATCACTAACACACAACCTGCTTGGTCCACAAAAGTTCTTATAAGGACTGGTAACTTGGTATAGGGTGCTACGGTACATAGGCCTGAGTGCGTTACAGTCTGCTGTTCTGTAAGGACCGCTATCGGTCCACAATACATAGGGTTGCCGTGCACTACTGCTGACCGCTGCCCTATACTGCAGCAGTCCTTCAGCGGTATAGGGACTGACGTACAGTCTGCTAATCACTAACACACAACCTGCTTGTTCCACAAAAGTTCTTATAAGGACTGGTAACTTGGTATAGGGTGCTACGGTACATAGGCCTGAGTGCGTTACAGTCTGCTGTTCTGTAAGGACCGCTATCGGTCCACAATACATAGGGTTGCCGTGCACTACTGCTGACCGCTGCCCTATACTGCAGCAGTCCTTCATTGGTATAGGGACTGACGTACAGTCTGCTAATCACTAATACACAACCTGCTTGGTCCACAAAAGTTCTTATAAGGACTGGTAACTTGGTATAGGGTGCTACGGTACATAGGCTTGAGTGCGGTACAGTCTGCTGTTCTGTAAGGACCGCTATCGGTCCACAATAGATAGGGTTGACGTGCACCACTGCTGACCGCTCACCTATACTGCAGCAGTCCTTCAGCGGTATAGGGACTGACGTACAGTCTGCTAATCACTAACACACAACCTGCTTGTTCCACAAAAGTTCTTATAAGGACTGGTAACTTGGTATAGGGTGCTACGGTACATAGGCTTGAGTGCGGTACAGTCTGCTGTTCTGTAAGGACCGCTATCGGTCCACAATAGATAGGGTTGACGTGCACCACTGCTGACCGCTCACCTATACTGCAGCAGTCCTTCAGCGGTATAGGGACTAAGAGTTTTGTCACAGGGTCATTTAAAAAATGACATGCAGAGGAAGAGGCAGGCCCTTCCGCAGGGGTGGTAGGGGTAGGGCAGGAGCAACAGGCTTGAGCCAAAGTGGGAAGTTGCAGAAGGTGCGTTCAATTACTTTAAAGGATGCACCAGACTTGGTTGAGTGGCTCGCTCAGCCTTACTCTTCTGCACCCTCCTCATCCTCTCGATCTGCACCCTCTTCTTCACTCTCTGCTATGTGCACCCCCAAAGACACTACCACCAACAACACGACCACCACCACCACCACCACATACCTTCCGCTTGAGTCACTGGAATTATTTTCCGATCCATATCAAGAGGACATTTCTGATGCGCAGCCACTCTTGGTATTGGATCAGGAAGAGGAGGTAGCAACAAGCGCTACTCAGCAGTCTGACGCCAGTACCCAGATCAGCCCAAGGAGGAGGTTGGTCCCCGGTGTTGCTGCCTACTCTACTTATAGCGGTGGGGAAGGTGACGTTGATGATGACGTGTCTAGTGATGTCACGTGGGTGCCCACAAGAGAGGAAGAGGAGGGGAGTTCAGAGGGAGATATGGACCAGCAGATAGGGAGGAGAAGCAGCAATGACTTACATTGCACAGCAGGGACAAAGCAGACTGCAAATGTATCAGGAGCGAGTCATCGACCATGTACGGTCACATCTGGCGCTCCCAGGACACCGGCACATGGCTCCGCAGTGTGGGCTTTTTTTAACGTGTCCGCTGCTGACAATAGCGTTGCCATCTGCAATCTTTGCAGTCAACGCGTTAGTCGCGGTAAGCCCAATACTCACCTAGGGACGACCGCCTTAAGAAGGCACATGAGCAGCCATCACCGAGCCCAGTGGGAGCAACGGAACACACAAAGCCACACTGCAGGCTCTCACCGTCCAGCCTCGTCTTCTACTTCTCCTTCTCCTCTCTCCTCACAATTGTCCTCCACTCCACCTTCCATCACGCCAAGCTCACATTTTTCTGCAAAAAGGCAGGCTTCCGTGGGCCTAATGTTTGAGCGTAAAAAAATGATGACGCCGGATAACCCTCTTGCCCAACGGTTGGCGGCTGGCTTGTCAGAACTCATAGCCCGCCAACTACTGCCATATAAACTGGTGGACTCGGAGGCCTTTCGCAAATTTGTGGCCATTGGAACACCACAATGGAAGGTCCCAGGAAGGAAGTATTTCTCAGAGAAGGGCATCCCAGAGCTATATGGCCATGTTCAGCGGCAAGTGAATGTATCTCTGGCACACAGTGTCGGTGCCAAGATACATCTGACCACAGACACGTGGTCTAGCAAACACGGGCAGGGAAGGTATATCAGTTTTACTGCCCACTGGGTGAACCTTCTGACGGCCGTCAAGCATGTAACCCGTGGCACCCGTGTAGATTTGGTTTTACCGCCACGGATTGCATGCAGGCCTGACTCTTCTTCTCCTCCTCCTACTCCATCCTCCTCCCTCTCCTCCTCAGCTGCCTCCTCCTTTTCCGCTGCTAGCGTCTCTTCCACTGCACCGCCCAAGCTCCCCAGAACCTATTCCACATGCCAGGTGAGACGTTGCCATGCCGTGCTGCGTCTGTTGTGCCTGGAAGCAAAGAGCCACACTGGCCCGGCACTCCTTTCAGCTTTGCGTTCACAGGCAGATGAGTGGCTAACACCGCTCAATTTGACAGTTGGTAAAGTGGTGTGTGACAACGGTGCCAATCTGCTTAGCGCATTGAAACAGGGCAAAATCACGCACGTGCCGTGCATGGCACACGTCTTAAACTTGGTCGTGCAGCGATTCCTTGTCAAATACCCTGGGGTCCAGGACATCTTGCGGCAGGCAAGGAAAATCTCGGCCCATTTCAGAAGATCTTACACGGCCATGGCTCGCCTTGCTGACATTCAGCGGCGACACCATCTGCCGGTCAGACGTCTTATTTGCGATTGCCCGACGCGATGGAACTCAACCTTCTATATGCTTGATAGGCTGCTCCAGCAGAAACGTGCAGTTAACGTCTACCTGTATGAACTCTGCGAAAGAAACGGTTCTGGGGAGCTGGGTTTTTTTTCACCGTGCCAGTGGCTGCTCATGCGCGACACATGCAGACTTCTGCGGCCATTTGAGGAGATCACCAAACTGGTCAGTCGCAGCCATGGCGCCATCAGTGACATGGTACCTTATGCCTTCTTTCTGGAGCGTGCATTGCGTCGTGTCATTGATCAGGCTGTGGAGGAGCAGGAGCGGGAAGATGAGGAAGTCGCAATGCTGGATGAATTCCCAGGGGGGGCTACTCTATCTGAGACAAGTCAACAACAGGAGTCTGATGAGGAGTCAGAGGAGGATGGTGCCGGGGCGGATGAGCAGGAGCAAGAAGAGCATGCTTTAAACCTTTCTGGGATCCCTGTTGTGCGAGGATGGGGAGAGGAGAATGAAGAGGACGACATTATCCTGGATGATGAGCAGGAGCCAGGCCACCACACCGCTTCCACTTTAGTGCAAATGGGGGCCTTCATGCTCCAGTGTTTTAATAGGGACCCCCGTATAAAAAGCATGAGGGTCAAGGACCAGTACTGGGTGGCAACGTACTTAGACCCCCGGTACAAACACAAAATGGCGGAAATGTTACCGCCGTCGCAGAGGGCTGTCAGAATGCAGCACTTCCAGGCCTTGCTTCGAGAAATGCTGCATTCTGCTTTTGCGTGCGCTGGCAGAGGAGCAATTCCCACTCCCAGAGAAGGATTTGCGGGTACCAATCCAACAGCGCCTGCAAGAAGAGGCCGGTTTGAAGATGTGTTGGTGACTTCGGATATGAGGTCATTCTTTCAGCCGACCCATCGACAGGTGTCATCCGGATCCAGCATCAGGGAACGCCTAGACCGTCAGGTGTCCGACTACATTGGGTTAACGGCCGATGTGGACGCTCTGAGGAGTGATGAACCCCTAGACTACTGGGTGGGCAGGCTTGACCTCTGGCCAGAGCTTGCCCAATTTGCAATCGAACTGTTGGCTTGCCCCTCATCCAGTGTCCTGTCCGAAAGGACGTTCAGCGCAGCAGGGGGGATTGTGACCGATAAGCGTACTCGCCTAGCTCACCACAGTGTTAACTACCTCACATTTCTAAAAATGAATGAGGCATGGATCTCGGAGGAATTCAACACATGTGATCAGTAGACCATGTATATGTCTATAAACAATTTTTGGAATCAAGCACACAGACCTTCTTAATTCATTTGGCTCACTTCCCTGACCCAAAAAAGCACACCGTACTATATGCCCCTACCCTCCTCTTTGAAGAGGTTGAGCGGTGTCATATTTCTACTGGGGCTGCTTATTATGAGGGGTTCCCACCATCCCTGTGCTGTGCTGACTTCCTCCTGGGTGTTCTTATTATGAGGGGCTCCCACCATCCCTGTGCTGTGCTGACTTCCTCCTGGGGGTTCTTATTATGAGGGGATCACACCATCCCTGTGCTGTGCTGACTTCCTCCTGGGGCTGCTTACGGTGCTGCTGTCAGCGCTGTATGTCACGGAGCTGCTGTCAGCGCTGTATGTCACGGAGCTGCTGTCAGCGCTGTATGTCACGGAGCTGCTGTCAGCGCTGTATGTCACGGAGCTGCTGTCAGCGCTGTATGTCACGGAGCTGCTGTCAGCGCTGTATGTCACGGTGCTGCTGTCAGCGCTGTATGTCACGGAGCTGCTGTCAGCGCTGTATGTCACGGAGCTGCTGTCAGCGCTGTATGTCACGGAGCTGCTGTCAGCGCTGTATGTCACGGAGCTGCTGTCAGCGCTGTATGTCACGGAGCTGCTGTCAGCGCTGTATGTCACGGAGCTGCTGTCAGCGCTGTATGTCACGGTGCTGCTGTCAGCGCTGTATGTCACGGAGCTGCTGTCAGCGCTGTATGTCACGGAGCTGCTGTCAGCGCTGTATGTCACGGAGCTGCTGTCAGCGCTGTATGTCACGGAGCTGCTGTCAGCGCTGTATGTCACGGAGCTGCTGTCAGCGCTGTATGTCACGGTGCTGCTGTCAGCGCTGTATGTCACGGAGCTGCTGTCAGCGCTGTATGTCACGGAGCTGCTGTCAGCGCTGTATGTCACGGAGCTGCTGTCAGCGCTGTATGTCACGGAGCTGCTGTCAGCGCTGTATGTCACGGAGCTGCTGTCAGCGCTGTATGTCACGGTGCTGCTGTCAGCGCTGTATGTCACGGAGCTGCTGTCAGCGCTGTATGTCACGGAGCTGCTGTCAGCGCTGTATGTCACGGAGCTGCTGTCAGCGCTGTATGTCACGGAGCTGCTGTCAGCGCTGTATGTCACGGAGCTGCTGTCAGCGCTGTATGTCACGGTGCTGATGTCAGTGCTCTGTATTACGGTGCTGCTGTCAGTGCTCTGTATCTCCTGCACCCTCTTGTTTGCCTACCCTGGTCCCTGACCTTCCCTCTCCTCCATTGCCTTCATTAGCTCCATAGTCCTGAATTGTCAGAACAATTTCCCAAATAAAAAAAAAATGCTTGTAGTTATCGATCCCAAATTCACCTCATACATGTATTATGCTATTGTCCAGGTGGTGGGACTACGTGCTACCCCCTAATAATTACCCCGTGGCCGCAAATTCGACCTAAAGGTTTGCGAAATTCGCCTCCCATTGAAGTCAATGGAGCCCGCGGCGAACGGTCGTTTTCGCGAACGTTTGTGTCCGTTCGCGTTTCGCGTTCGCGAAACGTCCCGTCGGAAGTTCGTCCATCACTAATCACCTCGTTCATCACCCACTACTCCCATTACTGGTACCAAACTTGCGAGGTAGCACCATCCCTGAGCCCTTCTAGGTATCCAGGTATAACACTTATCCCCACAACAGATGTATATATTGTTTCCTAGAGCTACTGATCTTGAACTGATATCATTTCTATAACGAGAGGTGTATCCATAGAGGGATAAGTTGGATACTAACCACCTAACATTATTATCCACAATGTTAGTGAGGAAGTCAGATAATGTCTGGTAGTGATGGCCGAACGGTTCGCCCGGCGGTCGTTTCGCGGCGAATTTCCGACTTTCGCCGTCCGCGGGTTCGAACGCCTTTTTCCGTCGTTCGCCCCGGCGGACTTACGTGTTTAATGTATACAAGAACTTTAACCTTTCGTGACACGTTTATCATGTGTTACAGGACAACCAATTGAGACATGACAGCTCATGGACACTTGGACATTCCCCCTAACCTATAAATACACCCGATCCGGTGGCCATTTTACATTCTTTCTTCTGTCACTGTAGGGAAAGGATCCTGTGTGGAGTAGGGACAGAGAAAACGCTAGCTATTTGGTACACAAAAGTTCTTTTCAGGACTGGTATAGGTGTTAGGTCAGCAGCCTGAGTTTCTTTTGTCAGTTTAGATAAAGGGACAGAGCGCTGTATGCTGCTATTTTAGGGACAGCTCAGCCAGATTAGTCTTTCTTCATCATCATCATCATCATCATCATTAGCTGTTACTATCAGGTCCACAAAAGAGCTGTTCCAGCTAATCGTTCCAGCCTACTCTTTTTTGCCAATTTGTATAGGGACAGGCAGGAAGCAGTGTGTCAGGCAGTGAGGATAATTTTAAAGACTTGCTGTTACTATTAGTTCCACAAAGGTTCTTTTCAGGACTGGTATCAGTGGTACGGTAATAGGCTTGTACACGTATAATATTCTTTCTTCCAAATATAGAAAGAATATTATACTTGACTGCTGCCCTTCTGCTGCAGTCTGCTAATCATTCACAACTCACTTGTTCCACAAAGCTCTTTATCAGGACTGGTAACTTGGTCTGTCTAGGGTGCTACGGTACATAGGCTTGGGTGCGGTACAGTCTGCTGTTCTGTAAGGACCGCTATCGGTCCACAATACATAGGGTTGCCGTGCACTACTGCTGACCGCTGCCCTATACTGCAGCAGTCCTTCATTGGTATAGGGACTGACGTACAGTCTGCTAATCACTAACACACAACCTGCTTGGTCCACAAAAGTTCTTATAAGGACTGGTAACTTGGTATAGGGTGCTACGGTACATAGGCCTGAGTGCGTTACAGTCTGCTGTTCTGTAAGGACCGCTATCGGTCCACAATACATAGGGTTGCCGTGCACTACTGCTGACCGCTGCCCTATACTGCAGCAGTCCTTCAGCGGTATAGGGACTGACGCACAGTCTGCTAAACACTAACACACAACCTGCTTGGTCCACAAAAGTTTTTATAAGGACTGGTAACTTGGTATAGGGTGCTACGGTACATAGGCCTGAGTGCAGTACAGTCTGCTGTTCTGTAAGGACCGCTATCGGTCCACAATACATAGGGTTGCCGTGCACTACTGCTGACCGCTGCCCTATACTGCAGCAGTCCTTCATTGGTATAGGGACTGACGTACAGTCTGCTAATCACTAACACACAACCTGCTTGGTCCACAAAAGTTCTTATAAGGACTGGTAACTTGGTATAGGGTGCTACGGTACATAGGCCTGAGTGCGTTACAGTCTGCTGTTCTGTAAGGACCGCTATCGGTCCACAATACATAGGGTTGCCGTGCACTACTGCTGACCGCTGCCCTATACTGCAGCAGTCCTTCATTGGTATAGGGACTGACGTACAGTCTGCTAATCACTAACACACAACCTGCTTGTTCCACAAAAGTTCTTATAAGGACTGGTAACTTGGTATAGGGTGCTACGGTACATAGGCCTGAGTGCGTTACAGTCTGCTGTTCTGTAAGGACCGCTATCGGTCCACAATACATAGGGTTGCCGTGCACTACTGCTGACCGCTGCCCTATACTGCAGCAGTCCTTCATTGGTATAGGGACTGACGTACAGTCTGCTAATCACTAACACACAACCTGCTTGGTCCACAAAAGTTCTTATAAGGACTGGTAACTTGGTATAGGGTGCTACGGTACATAGGCCTGAGTGCGTTACAGTCTGCTGTTCTGTAAGGACCGCTATCGGTCCACAATACATAGGGTTGCCGTGCACTACTGCTGACCGCTGCCCTATACTGCAGCAGTCCTTCAGCGGTATAGGGACTGACGCACAGTCTGCTAAACACTAACACACAACCTGCTTGGTCCACAAAAGTTTTTATAAGGACTGGTAACTTGGTATAGGGTGCTACGGTACATAGGCCTGAGTGCGTTACAGTCTGCTGTTCTGTAAGGACCGCTATCGGTCCACAATACATAGGGTTGCCGTGCACTACTGCTGACCGCTGCCCTATACTGCAGCAGTCCTTCATTGGTATAGGGACTGACGTACAGTCTGCTAATCACTAACACACAACCTGCTTGGTCCACAAAAGTTCTTATAAGGACTGGTAACTTGGTATAGGGTGCTACGGTACATAGGCCTGAGTGCGTTACAGTCTGCTGTTCTGTAAGGACCGCTATCGGTCCACAATACATAGGGTTGCCGTGCACTACTGCTGACCGCTGCCCTATACTGCAGCAGTCCTTCAGCGGTATAGGGACTGACGCACAGTCTGCTAAACACTAACACACAACCTGCTTGGTCCACAAAAGTTTTTATAAGGACTGGTAACTTGGTATAGGGTGCTACGGTACATAGGCCTGAGTGCAGTACAGTCTGCTGTTCTGTAAGGACCGCTATCGGTCCACAATACATAGGGTTGCCGTGCACTACTGCTGACCGCTGCCCTATACTGCAGCAGTCCTTCATTGGTATAGGGACTGACGTACAGTCTGCTAATCACTAACACACAACCTGCTTGTTCCACAAAAGTTCTTATAAGGACTGGTAACTTGGTATAGGGTGCTACGGTACATAGGCTTGAGTGCGGTACAGTCTGCTGTTCTGTAAGGACCGCTATCGGTCCACAATAGATAGGGTTGACGTGCACCACTGCTGACCGCTGCCCTATACTGCAGCAGTCCTTCAGCGGTATAGGGACTGACGCACAGTCTGCTAAACACTAACACACAACCTGCTTGGTCCACAAAAGTTTTTATAAGGACTGGTAACTTGGTATAGGGTGCTACGGTACATAGGCCTGAGTGCGTTACAGTCTGCTGTTCTGTAAGGACCGCTATCGGTCCACAATACATAGGGTTGCCGTGCACTACTGCTGACCGCTGCCCTATACTGCAGCAGTCCTTCATTGGTATAGGGACTGACGTACAGTCTGCTAATCACTAACACACAACCTGCTTGTTCCACAAAAGTTCTTATAAGGACTGGTAACTTGGTATAGGGTGCTACGGTACATAGGCCTGAGTGCGTTACAGTCTGCTGTTCTGTAAGGACCGCTATCGGTCCACAATACATAGGGTTGCCGTGCACTACTGCTGACCGCTGCCCTATACTGCAGCAGTCCTTCATTGGTATAGGGACTGACGTACAGTCTGCTAATCACTAACACACAACCTGCTTGGTCCACAAAAGTTCTTATAAGGACTGGTAACTTGGTATAGGGTGCTACGGTACATAGGCCTGAGTGCGTTACAGTCTGCTGTTCTGTAAGGACCGCTATCGGTCCACAATACATAGGGTTGCCGTGCACTACTGCTGACCGCTGCCCTATACTGCAGCAGTCCTTCAGCGGTATAGGGACTGACGCACAGTCTGCTAAACACTAACACACAACCTGCTTGGTCCACAAAAGTTTTTATAAGGACTGGTAACTTGGTATAGGGTGCTACGGTACATAGGCCTGAGTGCGTTACAGTCTGCTGTTCTGTAAGGACCGCTATCGGTCCACAATACATAGGGTTGCCGTGCACTACTGCTGACCGCTGCCCTATACTGCAGCAGTCCTTCATTGGTATAGGGACTGACGTACAGTCTGCTAATCACTAACACACAACCTGCTTGGTCCACAAAAGTTCTTATAAGGACTGGTAACTTGGTATAGGGTGCTACGGTACATAGGCCTGAGTGCGTTACAGTCTGCTGTTCTGTAAGGACCGCTATCGGTCCACAATACATAGGGTTGCCGTGCACTACTGCTGACCGCTGCCCTATACTGCAGCAGTCCTTCAGCGGTATAGGGACTGACGCACAGTCTGCTAAACACTAACACACAACCTGCTTGGTCCACAAAAGTTTTTATAAGGACTGGTAACTTGGTATAGGGTGCTACGGTACATAGGCCTGAGTGCAGTACAGTCTGCTGTTCTGTAAGGACCGCTATCGGTCCACAATACATAGGGTTGCCGTGCACTACTGCTGACCGCTGCCCTATACTGCAGCAGTCCTTCATTGGTATAGGGACTGACGTACAGTCTGCTAATCACTAACACACAACCTGCTTGTTCCACAAAAGTTCTTATAAGGACTGGTAACTTGGTATAGGGTGCTACGGTACATAGGCTTGAGTGCGGTACAGTCTGCTGTTCTGTAAGGACCGCTATCGGTCCACAATAGATAGGGTTGACGTGCACCACTGCTGACCGCTGCCCTATACTGCAGCAGTCCTTCAGCGGTATAGGGACTGACGCACAGTCTGCTAAACACTAACACACAACCTGCTTGGTCCACAAAAGTTTTTATAAGGACTGGTAACTTGGTATAGGGTGCTACGGTACATAGGCCTGAGTGCGTTACAGTCTGCTGTTCTGTAAGGACCGCTATCGGTCCACAATACATAGGGTTGCCGTGCACTACTGCTGACCGCTGCCCTATACTGCAGCAGTCCTTCATTGGTATAGGGACTGACGTACAGTCTGCTAATCACTAACACACAACCTGCTTGGTCCACAAAAGTTCTTATAAGGACTGGTAACTTGGTATAGGGTGCTACGGTACATAGGCCTGAGTGCGTTACAGTCTGCTGTTCTGTAAGGACCGCTATCGGTCCACAATACATAGGGTTGCCGTGCACTACTGCTGACCGCTGCCCTATACTGCAGCAGTCCTTCAGCGGTATAGGGACTGACGCACAGTCTGCTAAACACTAACACACAACCTGCTTGGTCCACAAAAGTTCTTATAAGGACTGGTAACTTGGTATAGGGTGCTACGGTACATAGGCTTGAGTGCGGTACAGTCTGCTGTTCTGTAAGGACCGCTATCGGTCCACAATAGATAGGGTTGACGTGCACCACTGCTGACCGCTGCCCTATACTGCAGCAGTCCTTCAGCGGTATAGGGACTGACGTACAGTCTGCTAAACACTAATACACAACCTGCTTGGTCCACAAAAGTTCTTATAAGGACTGGTAACTTGGTATAGGGTGCTACGGTACATAGGCTTGAGTGCGGTACAGTCTGCTGTTCTGTAAGGACCGCTATAGGTCCACAATAGATAGGGTTGACGTGCACCACTGCTGACCGCTCACCTATACTGCAGCAGTCCTTCAGCGGTATAGGGACTAAGAGTTTTGTCACAGGGTCATTTAAAAAATGACATGCAGAGGAAGAGGCAGGCCCTTCCGCAGGGGTGGTAGGGGTAGGGCAGGAGCAACAGGCTTGAGCCAAAGTGGGAAGTTGCAGAAGGTGCGTTCAATTACTTTAAAGGATGCACCAGACTTGGTTGAGTGGCTCGCTCAGCCTTACTCTTCTGCACCCTCCTCATCCTCTCGATCTGCACCCTCTTCTTCACTCTCTGCTATGTGCACCCCCAAAGACACTACCACCAACAACACGACCACCACCACCACCACCACATACCTTCCGCTTGAGTCACTGGAATTATTTTCCGATCCATATCAAGAGGACATTTCTGATGCGCAGCCACTCTTGGTATTGGATCAGGAAGAGGAGGTAGCAACAAGCGCTACTCAGCAGTCTGACGCCAGTACCCAGATCAGCCCAAGGAGGAGGTTGGTCCCCGGTGTTGCTGCCTACTCTACTTATAGCGGTGGGGAAGGTGACGTTGATGATGACGTGTCTAGTGATGTCACGTGGGTGCCCACAAGAGAGGAAGAGGAGGGGAGTTCAGAGGGAGATATGGACCAGCAGATAGGGAGGAGAAGCAGCAATGACTTACATTGCACAGCAGGGACAAAGCAGACTGCAAATGTATCAGGAGCGAGTCATCGACCATGTACGGTCACATCTGGCGCTCCCAGGACACCGGCACATGGCTCCGCAGTGTGGGCTTTTTTTAACGTGTCCGCTGCTGACAATAGCGTTGCCATCTGCAATCTTTGCAGTCAACGCGTTAGTCGCGGTAAGCCCAATACTCACCTAGGGACGACCGCCTTAAGAAGGCACATGAGCAGCCATCACCGAGCCCAGTGGGAGCAACGGAACACACAAAGCCACACTGCAGGCTCTCACCGTCCAGCCTCGTCTTCTACTTCTCCTTCTCCTCTCTCCTCACAATTGTCCTCCACTCCACCTTCCATCACGCCAAGCTCACATTTTTCTGCAAAAAGGCAGGCTTCCGTGGGCCTAATGTTTGAGCGTAAAAAAATGATGACGCCGGATAACCCTCTTGCCCAACGGTTGGCGGCTGGCTTGTCAGAACTCATAGCCCGCCAACTACTGCCATATAAACTGGTGGACTCGGAGGCCTTTCGCAAATTTGTGGCCATTGGAACACCACAATGGAAGGTCCCAGGAAGGAAGTATTTCTCAGAGAAGGGCATCCCAGAGCTATATGGCCATGTTCAGCGGCAAGTGAATGTATCTCTGGCACACAGTGTCGGTGCCAAGATACATCTGACCACAGACACGTGGTCTAGCAAACACGGGCAGGGAAGGTATATCAGTTTTACTGCCCACTGGGTGAACCTTCTGACGGCCGTCAAGCATGTAACCCGTGGCACCCGTGTAGATTTGGTTTTACCGCCACGGATTGCATGCAGGCCTGACTCTTCTTCTCCTCCTCCTACTCCATCCTCCTCCCTCTCCTCCTCAGCTGCCTCCTCCTTTTCCGCTGCTAGCGTCTCTTCCACTGCACCGCCCAAGCTCCCCAGAACCTATTCCACATGCCAGGTGAGACGTTGCCATGCCGTGCTGCGTCTGTTGTGCCTGGAAGCAAAGAGCCACACTGGCCCGGCACTCCTTTCAGCTTTGCGTTCACAGGCAGATGAGTGGCTAACACCGCTCAATTTGACAGTTGGTAAAGTGGTGTGTGACAACGGTGCCAATCTGCTTAGCGCATTGAAACAGGGCAAAATCACGCACGTGCCGTGCATGGCACACGTCTTAAACTTGGTCGTGCAGCGATTCCTTGTCAAATACCCTGGGGTCCAGGACATCTTGCGGCAGGCAAGGAAAATCTCGGCCCATTTCAGAAGATCTTACACGGCCATGGCTCGCCTTGCTGACATTCAGCGGCGACACCATCTGCCGGTCAGACGTCTTATTTGCGATTGCCCGACGCGATGGAACTCAACCTTCTATATGCTTGATAGGCTGCTCCAGCAGAAACGTGCAGTTAACGTCTACCTGTATGAACTCTGCAAAAGAAACGGTTCTGGGGAGCTGGGTTTTTTTTCACCGCGCCAGTGGCTGCTCATGCGCGACACATGCAGACTTCTGCGGCCATTTGAGGAGATCACCAAACTGGTCAGTCGCAGCCATGGCGCCATCAGTGACATGGTACCTTATGCCTTCTTTCTGGAGCGTGCATTGCGTCGTGTCATTGATCAGGCTGTGGAGGAGCAGGAGCGGGAAGATGAGGAAGTCGCAATGCTGGATGAATTCCCAGGGGGGGCTACTCTATCTGAGACAAGTCAACAACAGGAGTCTGATGAGGAGTCAGAGGAGGATGGTGCCGGGGCGGATGAGCAGGAGCAAGAAGAGCATGCTTTAAACCTTTCTGGGATCCCTGTTGTGCGAGGATGGGGAGAGGAGAATGAAGAGGACGACATTATCCTGGATGATGAGCAGGAGCCAGGCCACCACACCGCTTCCACTTTAGTGCAAATGGGGGCCTTCATGCTCCAGTGTTTTAATAGGGACCCCCGTATAAAAAGCATGAGGGTCAAGGACCAGTACTGGGTGGCAACGTACTTAGACCCCCGGTACAAACACAAAATGGCGGAAATGTTACCGCCGTCGCAGAGGGCTGTCAGAATGCAGCACTTCCAGGCCTTGCTTCGAGAAATGCTGCATTCTGCTTTTGCGTGCGCTGGCAGAGGAGCAATTCCCACTCCCAGAGAAGGATTTGCGGGTACCAATCCAACAGCGCCTGCAAGAAGAGGCCGGTTTGAAGATGTGTTGGTGACTTCGGATATGAGGTCATTCTTTCAGCCGACCCATCGACAGGTGTCATCCGGATCCAGCATCAGGGAACGCCTAGACCGTCAGGTGTCCGACTACATTGGGTTAACGGCCGATGTGGACGCTCTGAGGAGTGATGAACCCCTAGACTACTGGGTGGGCAGGCTTGACCTCTGGCCAGAGCTTGCCCAATTTGCAATCGAACTGTTGGCTTGCCCCTCATCCAGTGTCCTGTCCGAAAGGACGTTCAGCGCAGCAGGGGGGATTGTGACCGATAAGCGTACTCGCCTAGCTCACCACAGTGTTAACTACCTCACATTTCTAAAAATGAATGAGGCATGGATCTCGGAGGAATTCAACACATGTGATCAGTAGACCATGTATATGTCTATAAACAATTTTTGGAATCAAGCACACAGACCTTCTTAATTCATTTGGCTCACTTCCCTGACCCAAAAAAGCACACCGTACTATATGCCCCTACCCTCCTCTTTGAAGAGGTTGAGCGGTGTCATATTTCTACTGGGGCTGCTTATTATGAGGGGTTCCCACCATCCCTGTGCTGTGCTGACTTCCTCCTGGGTGTTCTTATTATGAGGGGCTCCCACCATCCCTGTGCTGTGCTGACTTCCTCCTGGGGGTTCTTATTATGAGGGGATCACACCATCCCTGTGCTGTGCTGACTTCCTCCTGGGGCTGCTTACGGTGCTGCTGTCAGCGCTGTATGTCACGGAGCTGCTGTCAGCGCTGTATGTCACGGAGCTGCTGTCAGCGCTGTATGTCACGGAGCTGCTGTCAGCGCTGTATGTCACGGAGCTGCTGTCAGCGCTGTATGTCACGGAGCTGCTGTCAGCGCTGTATGTCACGGAGCTGCTGTCAGCGCTGTATGTCACGGAGCTGCTGTCAGCGCTGTATGTCACGGAGCTGCTGTCAGCGCTGTATGTCACGGAGCTGCTGTCAGCGCTGTATGTCACGGAGCTGCTGTCAGCGCTGTATGTCACGGTGCTGCTGTCAGCGCTGTATGTCACGGAGCTGCTGTCAGCGCTGTATGTCACGGAGCTGCTGTCAGTGCTGTATGTCACGGAGCTGCTGTCAGCGCTGTATGTCACGGAGCTGCTGTCAGCGCTGTATGTCACGGAGCTGCTGTCAGCGCTGTATGTCACGGTGCTGCTGTCAGCGCTGTATGTCACGGAGCTGCTGTCAGCGCTGTATGTCACGGAGCTGCTGTCAGCGCTGTATGTCACGGAGCTGCTGTCAGCGCTGTATGTCACGGAGCTGCTGTCAGCGCTGTATGTCACGGAGCTGCTGTCAGCGCTGTATGTCACGGTGCTGATGTCAGTGCTCTGTATTACGGTGCTGCTGTCAGTGCTCTGTATCTCCTGCACCCTCTTGTTTGCCTACCCTGGTCCCTGACCTTCCCTCTCCTCCATTGCCTTCATTAGCTCCATAGTCCTGAATTGTCAGAACAATTTCCCAAATAAAAAAAAAATGCTTGTAGTTATCGATCCCAAATTCACCTCATACATGTATTATGCTATTGTCCAGGTGGTGGGACTACGTGCTACCCCCTAATAATTACCCCGTGGCCGCAAATTCGACCTAAAGGTTTGCGAAATTCGCCTCCCATTGAAGTCAATGGAGCCCGCGGCGAACGGTCGTTTTCGCGAACGTTTGTGTCCGTTCGCGTTTCGCGTTCGCGAAACGTCCCGTCGGAAGTTCGTCCATCACTAATGTCTGGTGTGTGCTGGAATTACTGGGGTAGAAGCTTCCATTTAATACGACAATGGACAAATTAAACTTGCTGTCTTGGCATTCTCTATTTCCTCCCGTTGTGTTCCCTAAGTTGAAACACCAGGCAGGGGGAAAGGCGAGACCATTTGATTTAAACATTACTGTCTTGCTGGCATTTGTTTCAGTTATGTTAATGCTACTGTTAGCAAGGTCAGTATAATTTATAGGAACTGCCATCAGTGGTATGTTTGCTGTACTGGGGTGTAATTTACTGCAAATCCAACATTTCTCATATCCTGACTTCCGAGCATAAGTATATTTAAACTTCAGTAATAACATTTTTTTAGAAAATCCTTCATCCTTGTGAATTTCATTCTGTGAGGTAACCAAACTATTGGTCAGGATTACTGAAACAAAAAAAAATAAAAAGATACATGTTGTCATTTGCCAACTGGCTCCTTTTTACAGTGTGAAGCGTGGATCCAGGCTGCTTTACCCTCCAACTTGACCGATGTGGGAGTGGTCAGCAGTACTTGATATGGTCCTTCAAACCGTGGCTCTAAAGCTTTTCTGGTATGTTTCTTTACATAGACCCAATCTCCGGGGCTCAGTGAATGAGTACCTGCTATTGAGTTAGGGTCTGGAAGAGAAGAATACACACTTTTGTGGATCTTAGTTAGATGCTGTTGTAATTGTATCACATATGCAGTCAAACTATCACATTGCAATTGCATACTCTGTGGAAAGTATAAACCTAGTCTGGGTGCATTCCCAAAAAGTATTTCATATGGGGATAACCCTGTTTTTCCCGTTGGAGTATACCTTATGGAGAACAAAGCTAAAGGCAGACATTCTGGCCAAGGTTTATTTAACTCTTGCATAGCTTTTTGTATTTTTAACTTTATTGTCCCATTTACTCTTTCTACTGATCCTGAACTCTGTGGGTGGTAAGGGGTGTGGAAACTTTGTTGAACCCCTAACATAGCCATTACATTCTGCATGATTTCTCCTGTAAAGTGTGTTCCCCTATCTGATTCTATGGTTTCAGGAAGACCAAACCTAGGTATTAACTCTGTGATCAGTTTCTTCGCTGTGGCTTTCGCTGTAGCTGATTTCACTGGATAACTTTCTGGCCAGCCTGAAAATAAGCAGATGCACACGAGACAAAATTCAAATGGGCCGCTCTTAGGCATTTGGATATAGTCAATTTGCAGTCTCTGAAAGGGATACTGGGCCCGAACCTGATGTTTACGTGGGGTTTTCACTCTCTGTCCTGGGTTATTTAACAGACAGATTTGGCATGCAGCACAGTAGTTCCTTGCAGTACTACTGAATCCAGGGGCTAGCCATCCTTGGCTTACAATCCTATACATAGAATTGGAGCTGACATGAGTGGGCAAGTGGACAGCCGCTGCCATTGCTGGGTATAGAGAGGCAGGTAGGCATATTCTGCCTCCTTCCCTCCATATATTGTCAAGGCCTGGTGCTGCTCCCATTTTTACCCATCTATCTTTCTCGCTCTCTCCTGCTTGCTCCTGTAGTTTACTCATCTGCTGCCATGTCGGTTCTGGGATGCTCACCTTTACCGTAGCTAAGGTCTCAGGGCTTACTTCCCCTAGAGCTGCTTGTTTTGCAGTTAAATCTGCAAATGCATTTCCTTTTGCCTCAATTGTTTTTGCGCTCGTGTGTGCCGCTATCTTCATAATGGCTACTCTTCTAACTTTTTGAAGATTGTTCAGGACTCTTTTGATTCCTTCACCATGTTTAACAGGTGTGCCTGCTGCTGTAAGGTAACCTCTAGCTTTCCATATGTGGCCATAATCATGTGCAACACCATAAGCATAGGCAGAGTCAGTGTAAATGTTCCCTTCTTGTCCCTCTAAGTGTTCTAAGGCTTTTTCTAAGGCCGTTAGTTCCGCTTCTTGTGCCGACATGTGTGCTGGTAATGACTTTGCCTCAATTACCTGTGTGTCCATTACCACAGCATAACCTGTGTGATATTTACCTTTGTCATCGGCAAATCTACTACCATCTATGTACAGTGTGTGTTCTGCATTTGCAATGGGTGTGTCTGTGACATGTGGGAACCCCGTGATCTCTTGTTCCATAAGTTGAAAACAATCGTGTTCATCAGATGTTATGTCATGAAATGAAAGTGTGTCAGAATCCTGAGTTTCTTGTGCTGTGCCTTCACCATTACTCCCCCCTGTCAAATCTGTCTGTAAGGGTAGAAGTTGTGCTAAGTTAAAGGAAGTGCATCGCTGGAAGGTAACATTGGGAGGTAGGAGCAAGGTGCATTGCAGACGCAGCTGCCTCGCCATTGATATGTGCTTTGGCTGAACTTGTGACAAGATGGCGTGTATGTCATGTGTGGTATGTACCACTACAGGATTGTCTAAGACAATTTCTGAGGATTTGTCAATGATAATTGACACTGCTGCGACTGCTCGTACACAGGACGGTGATCCTCTAGAGACAGGATCGAGAGCCGCTGAGAAATATGCTACCGGCCTTTGTTTGATGTGTTGTTGTGTCAACACCCCTGTTGCGTGTCCCGTGATTTCAGCAATGTACAAATGAAATGTTTTGGTATAGTCAGGGATCCCGATCGCAGGTGCCAAAATTAGTAACTTTCTTAAGGTGCTAAAAGACTTATGACCTGCTTCTGTGAGTACATAGGGTACTATTTTCAAGCAATCATATAATGGCTGCATCAGAGAACTGGCATGTGGTATCCATTGTCTACAATATGATACCATTCCCAGAAACATACGAAGTTGCTTAAAGTTGCGTGGGACATTCATTTGTCTTATGGCCTGGACTCGTTCTTCAGTGAGGTGTCGAGTACCCTGGGATATACAGTGGCCCAAAAAGACAACCTTTTTCTGGCATACCTGTAACTTAGTTCTATTCACTTTGCACCCTTTTTCAGCCAGGAATTGTAACAATGATAGAGTGGCTTTTAAACAAGTATCGTTATCCGGACAACATAACAATAGGTCATCTACATATTGCAACAATACACAAGTGTCAGGTGGTTGCCATTCCCCCAACACTGTCTGTAGGGCTTGCGAGTATAGAGTTGGCGAATGCGCCATTCCTTGCGGTAGGCGTGTCCAGGTCAACTGGCGGTTTTTGAGACGGAACGCAAGCCACGGTTGACATTCCTCCGCCAGGGGTACAGAAAAGAAAGCATTAGCCAAGTCTATAACAGTAAATGAGGAGCTATCTGATGGTACTTCTGAAAGTAAAGTATGCGGGTTTGGTACTAGTGGCGTTATTGGGGCCAATATTTTGTTTACCGCCCTTAGGTCTTGTACCATTCTATACTTTACTGGGCCATCCCCCAATGTCTTTTTCTTGACCGGATACAATGGGGTATTGGCTGGTGACTGTATTTCTTTTAATGCTCCACTTTTGAGTAGAGCCTCCACTTGTAGTTCTATAGCTGCTTCCTGGGGCGCACTGAGTGGGTACTGTTTCTGCTGGGGGAGAACTGCTCCTGGAATCAGCTGTAGAGTAACCGGGGGTATGGGCAAAAGTCCAACGTCTGCTGGATGTGTTTCCCATAGCCCTTCCGGAAGGCTAGACAGAATTTGATCTATTTCCGGCGAGGGTGTATTGGACAGTTCTGGTTCTACTTCCAAACATTGTATTTTATTACAGATTTCTATACCCTCTGGGTCATCTCCTATTGCTAAGGTGACCATACCATCTGGATGATAAGTAATGTTTGCTCCTATTTTCTGAAGAATATCTGCTCCTAATAAATTAGTAGGGGCTCCTCTGGAAATCAAAAAGCGTGACAAAAACATGTGATTCCCTATTTTTACTTTTAAAGGTTTAGTCAGTGGGGCATCGGACAAAAGACCGTCATAACCACTTATGGGTATGGTGTCACGGGATGTCATGTGTGGAGGGACTACTGAATCAGATAATAAGCTGCGTGATGCTCCTGTGTCAACTAAACAAGGAATATGTTTACCTTCCACCTTCATCAATATGTGGAGCATTTTATTCTCTGATTCAGCTAGGACTGGGGCAAGTCATGCGGTCGGATCGTCCCTATCATTGGTACGCCTCTGTCTGTAGTCCCTCGTGTCTCTGTCCGTGTTTCCTTCCTGTTCGTTTTTTATTCTTTTCCTACAGTCTCTTTTTATATGTCCCACCTTGTTGCAGTAATAACAGGTAAGAGGTTTACGGGAGGAATTCCCTCCTTCATTGACCCGGGCAACAGTGTTAACTCCCGGTGTCCTTCTGGGTTTAGTTTCTGCTAAATCAGCCTCTATGCCTTGTGCTTTCTGCAACAATGTTCCTCTGTCCCGTATGGCTCTCCATTCGGGAGTACATGCCTTCAGTTTGTCACCTATTTGGGGTACTAGTCCTTCCATAAACTGTCGATTGAAAGCCCTAATGGTGACGGGTAAGGCTAAATCTAGACCTTCGTCAGCCATCATGCTTTCCATGTTGAGGTAAAATTCTGTAACAGTCTGACCTGGGGCCTGTTTTATGGGCGCTGTCGAACCCCTTTCCTGCTGTTTCCCTTGGCAAAATTCTCGTAACTGATTAATAAACAGGGGTCTAGAGTCTATATGACGGGGGTGTATTCCTGGTGGATCTGCCGCTGGATCCCCTTGTGGTCTATGTGGAGCAATTTCATTCATAAATTGATTAAACATCGTTAGTGTCATTTTATGTCTACACAAATCTTCCCCATCTTGCCAAGTTGCTTCATGTGTGTCTAGTAATTGTGTCACGAATCTACAGAATGCGGCAGGTTTTGCTACGGGATCAGGAGCATTCTGTATTAATGCCATAAGAGTGTCAGCCGACCAAGGTGTCCATGTCCTCAGAACGACTTGTCGAGTCACTGTAGGTGGCTGTCCTGCTTGACCCGCATTTGGATTATTTACTTGTATTACCCTAGTCCGACTGTGGACTGGAGCTACGGACTCTGGTCTTTGAGCTCCGCAATGTACACATTCCTGTGCCCAGTCTGTATTCTGGGTACCGCATACTCGGCATACCCATCCTCTTCCTCTTAAGGAAGGATAAAGTTTTGGTCTTTCGCTACCTGGTGTGGTAGTGCTATAAGGAGGTGGAGTACCTTCCGTTTTTACTCCATCCTCGGGAGCAGAAGGGAGACTCTTACATCGGACCTTCATATCCCATCCACCCTGTTCATGACAATACTTCCATCCCTCCTCTTTAGCCCTGTTGGAAACCTTGATTAAACATTGTATTTGTGATACCCATCTGTTCTGCAGGACCTCCCCCTGTCTGTCTCTCTTTATATTCTCCCAACCTTCTACACTTAGCCCATTTTCTCCATCCATTCCAAATTTCTTGAGAACCCTATTCGTGCCCTGTGCCTTGTCCTTCCCATACAACATTGTAATTATGTCTTTAACAGCATAACATTTCTGAGATTCCTCCTGGGGTTTACCATGTGTCTGGCCCATTTTGACAGTCCTGCCTAGGTGGCGTTTGGATCACTTACTAAGTGTCTCGTTGCCTTCTCCTCCTAGGGTGCCAAAATACTAAAAACCTCTCCTGGATGAGATTTCTGAAATCGAATTACTTTATATGCTAGCCAACTGACAAATATTATGACCAGACTGACAGCTACAACATATACAAGCATTCCTTTTGGTGGCCAAACACATATAACTAGATCTCCGGGCTTTGTGGAGACCTTATTCCCTTCCCATTACCATGGAATCTCTCAACATTCGTTTCTTATTCCTGCTTTATTGAGGCAGTCAGGACTTATACTTTCAACCCGTTTTTAGGCTCATGAATCAAAAAGCGTATATCAAACTTAAGTGTCGGACCCCCAAGTACTCTTACGAGTTAAGGGCGCATTCCGTTACCCATTGGGATGATATATGTTTCAATTCACACCATACAAACAGGGCTTATCTCAGTCACAACAGACAGATGACAAGGAGACAGACAAGAAACAACGGTAACATAAGTCAAATATTAAATTCAAGACCCGCTTACTACAGAGGTTGGTTTTACCTGAAGAACAATACAGACAGATCGGGTGGGCACAAATCTAAGAAGCACAGAGTTTATAAGAAAATAAAGCTTTTCTTACCTGCGCAGGATTTGTCTGTGGTTCCCGATGTGCCCGACCTCTTTGTTCCGTCCTTATGTTCGTTCGCCTCTTGTAGTTTCTTTAGCGAAGTCCCTTGTTCGTGCGCCAAAAATGTTAGGTGTGACTACTGCAAGTCACCTATTCACAAGTTATGTTACCGTTTCCCAATTATTATTAGAGTCTTATCTAAGCAAGGAGACACGGAAAAACTTCTCAGTATATCTGCTCAGACGGTCGCACTTGCTTACTCTGAGGTCCTTTATTATCACACAGCTCTTATATACACAAAGGAAAGACAGGCGTTAAAAATGTTGAAACAAAACAACTTCTATAAAAGGCAATGTCTTCTGCTCTTAGAGCTGATGCAGTAGTTGACCCTTATGACCTGGCTTCCTCTTTGTGTGTACGTGACTGGATGTGACTGCACCCATCCGGCCTTTAAGAATGATGTCTTTAAAACTACTGAAAACAGACGAGATAAGCATTAATAAGAAATATACTGTCAACCATTTTTATTCTTATACCTTGATTCTCACACCTCCAACACCCATGCCCAAGGCCCGAGGTCACCCCCCCCCAGACTAGGGGGTGCCCTTAAGGGCCTCTGACAGCCTCCTCAGCACTCCATCACCAGCTTCCATGGAGAAGCTGGAGATGGCGCTTGACCCAGAGTATTTAAGAGGTGCCCATCCTCTGCCAGCCCACTTGCTGTCCTTCCAGACTGTCACACTCACCAGCCACCCGGGTGTCTTCTCCTTGGAGATCTCCCGGATCCTGGCTCCTGCTGTCCTCACTACTTCTCAAAACTCCAGGCAGCTCCTCCTAACCTCCCTCCCATTCTTATGGAAGCTTCTACAAGGTTCCAGCAAGTAGGGTGAGGTACCACAGGTGCTGCCTGCTGAGTCGTCCAGCCTCCCTGAGTCACTCACCCTAACCCAGATTTAAACTCTTAGCCAGGCTAAAATTTACCTACATTAAACACTAACTATGTACACCAAGCACTCGACACTGGGGTGTACTATACTTAAAACCATACAAAATTACATTCCTATTCTTACATAAATATATAACATTAGCCATATGTTTACATTGAGTATTACCACATTCCTAAAAACATATGAGATCACATATATGTCCCACACTCCAAGTCACCACCAAGCCATGAGTGGCTCTAACTCCTTCCTAACATAAAGCTGGGAATGGCGTTGAAACACTGGACCATACAGGAAGGAGACCAAAGCCGCAACGGGTGTAACACCATCAGACGGCCACACAACAAGGACAAGTACAACTCATAAAAACCATTGTCCATATAAAATATATCCTGGCCAACAACAGCATATACACTTGGCCACAATGACTCACACACATTTGCACTGTAATGCACTTACCCTTGGTTCACACCAATGTGTTTTTTAGTGTGTTTTCCAGAAACGCACTACAGTTAATTTAACATGATTTCCTTTGGATCTAGTTCACATCTAAACTGGTTTATTTATTTTTTTCCCAAAGGGTAAGGCTAGGGTAATATCTATGCAGGTTGCAGTTGTTATTCTTTCTGTCATGTTTTTCAGTGCGTTTTTGAACAAGTGTTTTTGAAGATGCGTTTTGAAACGTTTTTGATGCATTTTGCATCAAAAAACAGCATTTGTTTTTTGCGAATAGGATAGTATGACAATTCTGTTCATAAAGTGCGACATTGATGTGACTTTAAACTATATGGAACTCAAGTAGCATCAAAGCCACATCAAATTAATGCAGGAACCTTTATGTATCCAAAGTGGCATGTTAGGGTTAGGGTTAAGGGCTTACCCTAACCCTTACTGCTGACCCTAACTCTAACTCTAACCCTAACTCTAACATGCAACTTTGGACACATAAAGGTTCCTGCACTACTTTGATGCTTCTTTGATGCTACTTGAGTGCCAGAGAGTGTAAAGTCGCATCACTCCATGAATAGAACTGTCATAATTTCAAATTTTTGGATCTATGTATGTGGAATGTGGCACCGTATGTTTATTCCCCAGATAAGGCTGCGCTCGCTGGAACCTAATGGAGATCCTGTATCCTTGCAGGCTTTCTTTTATAACATGTGAAGGAAAATCCTTGCATATGTAGTAGTGCATGGTTCATTGGCTCAAATTAAATAAAAAATAATCTGGCCTAGTCTAGGCCATGGCATTTAGAAAAGCATAGTCATTGATAAAGAGGGAGATGGATTGCAAATAGCCCTAAATTAATAAAATAGCTATTCTAAAATATACGTCATAGAGTATAATTTATACAGTATAAAGCAGTTTGATGTCTGTTCATTGTTTTCATGATTTACGTATGTTATAATGTTTTTCTTTGTGAGGATGTAATTGAGAGCTGCAGTTTTACTGAAGATCTTTATCTAGCTTTGTATCCTAGATATTGAGATAGGCTTCATTACACTTGCTAAAAAAATGTTTCAGCATAAAATGTGTGAGAATTTCCTGCATGATTTGACCAAGTGCTGTAAAAAGAAACACTACACTACTGGCATTAATTTAAAGTTACATAGAGGACTGCCATTTGACTCATTCAAATGTATTGCTTTGTCCACCCCCCGCCCACCCTCCTCTTACACAAATGCTAAATAAATGCATTCTAATTTCTATCTTTGGGTTGCTTTTTTGCACAGAAAGACAGCACTTCCGGGTTTACAGCCTAGGCCAAGCCCTGCGGCCTCTACATCACAGATATCCCAGGAGGCAGTGTGTTACTAAGCTGCAGCATGTACAGATAAGGAGCACTTTGGTGCCCATTTATAGAACGTGGTGGCATTTGTGCGCATGCATGGGAAATCCAATGTGTGTGAGCAGATGTGCCGTCAGTCTCTACAAGCCCCCAATTTCCTGGAAGAAACCAGCACTGATCTTCGCATGTGCCATTTTTTTGAAATGACAGTGCAAAAGAGGGGTGGAGAAGGTTATGCAGGAGTGGTTGAGTTCTGCTTTAATCACTGCAACATAACACAGATACATTTTAAGTTTTGGACAGTTATAGTATGGCTTCTTCAGAATGAAACAGAAAAATTATTTTAATTATGTTAACCACTTCATGTTCTTAAGGCAGTTTAAAGATGTCCTGGACTTGAAGTGGTCACATTTTTTTTAGCTAGCAATCAGCTATACAGCAAAAGTGATCGCCGCATTGGTTCCCAGGCTCTCCCGTTCCTCCAGCGAGCCCAGGGTCCACAGTAAACAGGCCAGACAGGGAGAGAAGGATGAGAACAAGGAATATCTGTACCCTAATTTCATCTGTGACTAATGACCTTGGAAACAATGATCTGTACTTGATTAGCTGGAGTAGGGGCTAGGGGGGGCATGGGGGGGTCTAAGAGACCCCTGATGTCTCCATAAAGAGTACCTGTCACCTGCCCATGCTATCACATTAGGCTTGTTAGCCCTCTTGTGATAGCCACAAAGTTGAATAATAAAAAAAAAGTGTAAAAATATGTAATTGTAATAAAATTAAGAAAAATAAAGAAATGTAAATGCACCCCCCTTGCAAATACGCAAATGCATAGGTCCTGCGTGTGTATGTAAACAGTGATTGGCCCACAAATGTGCCATAGAGCCAAAATTAATGGGTAAGTATAAATTGATAACCTATAAATGCTTATACCTATGAAAAAATTTCACCTATAAAAACATTTTGGTACTGTATTTATTCACCATTTCATGGGTGCATAATTTAGAATCTTAACATATTTTATATCTATTTACTCAATACAACACTATCTTTAATAATATACTAAAAAATGGGGATTATATTGTGTTTTTATGCGCTAAAATTCATTTTACAGTTTATTTTTCCTGAAAATATGTGTTTGATAAATAGCTGCGCAAATATTGTGAGACATTAAAAAATGCAACCAGTCAACATTTTATTCTCCAGTGCCTCTGCTTTCAGAAGATATATAATGTTTGGTCCTGAGTAATTTTCTAGCAAAAATTCAGATTTTAACAGGTGTGAAAAATGAAAGAACTTGCCCCAGACGAGAAGTGGTTAAATATATAGAAAAATATACTTTATATTAAGTGAGTCAACAACTTTTTAAGAGTTAAAGTGATTGTAAAGGTTTGCATTTTTTTTTTTTAAATAACAAACATGTCATACTTACCTCCACTGTGCAGTTCATTTTGCACAGAGTGGCCCGATCACCGACTTTTGGGGTCCCTCGGCTGCTCTCGCTGCTCCTCCTCTTATCAGATAACCCTCTAGCAGAAGCACTCTCCTGGGGGGGGGGGGGGGGGGTGTTACCTTGCACACATGCTCCCGAGTCCAGCATTTGCATCCATAGACACAATTGCCGGACTCGGCCCCACCCCCCGGCACCCGCGTCATTGGATTTGATTGACAGCAGCAGGAGCCAATGGCTGCGCTGCTATAAATCTATCCAATCAAGAGCCGAGAACCTCGGGCAAAGCAAGAATGCGTCTCTGCCTTGGGGCGGGGGGGGGGGGGGGGGCTGGGGGGGACCAGTGACTGCCAAGTGTTTTTTTTACCTTAATGCATAGGATGCATTAAGGTGAAAAACATGAGGGTTTACAACCCCTTTAAAGAAGGAGAGGTTTATCAAGATCAGTGACCTACAGCAGTTGTTGCTGAAGAGGGTGAAGCTATATACGTGGAGTAGTAAGACTTATGCGCAGGAGCTGTGACATCCATGCCAGAGTGTGAGTGAGAATATTGTGCTTCAGACTGAAGGAGCCTTGATTTTGGTCATGATCTGGTGAGTCCTTCACAGTACTCATCCACGGAGACCAATCCCAAGCTTGCTATTCTGTTTAATTATGAGTGCATTGGCATTTTTTTATGTGAATTTTATAAAGATTCACATACAAACTATTAGTGGAAAGGGGTGTGTCAGGGGCTATAAAATATTGCCCCACGACAACAAAGTGTCGGTACCCAGGGATTTGGACAATGTAGATACAAAAATATAAATTTATTAACCAGTTGCTGACCGCCGGCCGTCAAATGATGGCCAGGCGGCGCATCTCTTGTGGCGCGAGGGTGTCATATGAAGTCCTCCCGTTTAAACAGGGAATGCGCACGTCGTGCGTGCTCACCCTGTTCCTTCGGTGGCGGCGTGTCACGGATACACCACTTGCCACCGAGGGGGGGTGAACAGTCATTGGGTATGGCTGTTTACCACGTGATCGGCCGTGATAAAGTCACGGCAGATCACAGATGGCTACACCCCCACTGTGCACGGCGCGTGCTCACGATCGCGCTGCACGTGCACGTCGGTGGAGGCGTGTTCCCGGGAACACTGCTCGTCACAGACGCTAGTAAACAGCCATTGGCCGGCTGTTTACCCATGTGATCCGCTGTGATCATTTCACAGCCGATCACTAAATGTAAATAAACCACGGTAACAAGATGTTACCGGGTTCTCCTCCTCACACACAATCGTAAACCCCACTGGTAAAAGGGGAGTAAAGCTGTAGGTCCAGACATAATCCTCTACATGTTTCGCGACATAAGTTGCTTCTTCAGGAGGAATCGACCATAAACATCTATAAAAAAAATAGTCTCATAGTTACATAATCACAAATATTAAAAACAATAAAATAAGCAAAAATACAGTAAATAAAATAATTTTGGAGTGTCAGGCATAGCTTACCAGTGGAAGCCCAGGTTGGGCACCAGATGGGACAGTTAGTCACCCTATATGGGTAATTCCCCTGCGGTTAACACGGGAGGCACTAGAAGGTCCAATAACTGAAATCAAAGAATATAGAAGATATTCTAATGTGGGTCTATATAGTCTATGGAAGGTGAACAAACACAAGACCAGTGGGGGGAGGTGGAAAGGGGGGAAAGAGAGGAGAGGGTAAAAATGGGAAGGAAGGGGGAAAAAGAGGGGAGGTGGGAGGGGGGAAAAGAGGGGAGGTGGGAAGAGGAAGGGGGGGTTGCAAAGGAAGGGAGGGAAGAGGGGAGGGGTAAGGAAAAAAAGGGGAGGGAAGGGGGAAGGGGGGAAGGAAGAGGAAAAAGGATAGGGAGGGAGGGGAGGAAAGGGAAGGAAGGGGGAGGAAGGAAAGTGTGGAAAAAAATGGAAAAACATTGATCCAATCAAAAAATGAGCCCACCCAATAGATAGCATGTAGGTAATGTAACACCTGGGGGTCAAGGCAGGACTCAAACCACAGCCATATTCCAAAGGCACAGGCAGCTAGACTTGTATGTAAGAAGCGATGTTCAGTGATCCAGCGTAGCCAGCAATAGGTCCCCTGTAGCCGTTAGGCTGAAGAAACAAGTGTGGTAAGTACATATGAAGATATGGACCATTGGTCCACATCATAGGCTATAGGCCACATAAAATATCAGCAGGTGCTCAAGCCAGTGGCTTCCTGTCATAAAAACACAGGTGCCACTTGGTGATCTAAGCTGCAGCCGGAGCGATCACGCATTGGGTTGACAAAACTGAACAAATCCATCTTACCTTTAGATGCCTGTGAAAGAGTTTATCCCCAGATGACAGTCATCTGAATGAGGGCCACCCAAAGCACCCTTTTAGAGCCTCCAAACCGGCCCACGTCAAGACGCGCCGACATTACCGGATCTGTCTTGCCCACTGCGCTAGATGCGTACATACGTGATCCTCACATGCAGAATGGTCAAAGGCCGTCATCAAGGGAAGAAAGGGAGGGCAACCACAGGTTGGGAGCTTTCCTCGTAATGGAGAGACACATGTCCGCTGCTGGGGAGAGTGTAACACCTCAGGCCACTGTTAATCCTATGGCAAGTCATGTCTGACAATATGATATGCAACAAGAGGAAACAATTTAAACAGACAAATATTGAGGCAGTGTGTATGTGTCAGTACAGTGACAGTGTCATGGGGTAATATATATATATATATATATATATATATATATATATATATTTATTTATTTATTTTTGACACACCCCATTCCACTATCCTAACTTTAAGGATGATGGTACCCGCCCCTACTTTCTTAACTACCTAAATTGAGGCATTATTCTACATACAAACTATTATAAAGAATCTTATATTCTACAACCAATTGGTGTACCCTGCATCTTTTTTATGTTCTTCCATCAAAAAAGCTGAGTTTTTTATATTTGAGAGAAAGTCTAAATCGCCACCTGTTGTTTCAAAAGCAGATGGCAAAATATGAATATGCTATATTCATATTTACTTGGTTAAAAGGAGTGTTTTTTCTTAAAACTTTCATTCTTAGCCATTATATTGAAGAAATAAAGAAATTGTGTACAAGTTACTTACCTTGTTGTTTCTGAAACTTGTGTTGTAATCATGCCAAAACCTCCTGCCAAAACAAATAAATTCTTGGGTTATGGAGCCAAAGAACACTGATTTGCACCTTCTTATACTTTAAGGCACCCAATTGTGTTCAAGTTGTGGATAATTAAGCATATGTTAATGGCTGTCATTTAAAGTGGATGTAAACCCAATGTCATCCTTTCTAATCTACTGCCATAGGGGTTATCTAGAAGGATATACTGTACATGCCTCCTTGTCAAATGTCTCCCCTCTGTCTGCTATGAGACCCGAAAAATTGCAGATTCTGTGGGTGGGTCTGTTGTCTGGAGCTTGGTGGGTGGAGTCGTTATGTCAGTAGACTCCCCGCCCACCTCTACACTCCCCTTGTCAATATGCATTTTTTCCTCTGTATTTCTTACACTGAACTTCTGCTATAATCTCTAACATCCAGTGAAAAGACAGGAAAGTAACCACATGACTTCAGCATGCCCAATTATGCTGAGGTGGGGAACATCCAATCCTGGCAGAGCAGCAGAAGAAAGGAGTGGGAGGGAATTAAAAAATAATGCATGTCTCTTAGGCTAGTGCACGAGATATGTAAATCACCTGTCACTCACAGCAAGGGGGAGGATTTGACAAAGTTTTTCTCTGTTTGTCAAGATTTATCTCACTGAACAATAAAAGAGGATTGCTCAGAAATGGAATAACTCTTTGTGGCAAGACTGGGCTCAAATGATAGGAAATCGTATACTATATTATGACATAAAAAAAAAAATTGGGTTTACATCCACTTTAAGAATGGTTACTAGGAGACTTCAGCAACCTTTTAGTAAGTTTCATTTCTTCTTGAAATCCTGTAGAAACCTGCTTAAAATGATCTGTGTTTAATATCCACAAACCGGAGGTAGAGATTTCTTGAAAAGCTTTAACAAAGCTGCTGTAAACTTTACAAAGGTATTGCGACTGCTTGCTCTCTTACATTGCTCCTAAACTGTCTGTATACAAGGCCTTTGTTGACCAGCAGATGGTGCTGTTTTGTAGTAGTAAGGTCTCTATAACATTGAATTGTGTTACAAGCAGGCTGTCTCCAATTATAAAAATAGAGGAATGCCGCACTTAGCATTAAGTTAATAGGTGGCTGCATCCCCTAATAAAGCTCCCCTAAGAGGGCTCTAAATATATAACAAAGCAGCAAGAATTGGGGTCAGTGGCGCTACCTGTGTCGGAAAGTACAAGAAAGTATCTGAAAGGGTCTAGATAGTGGTGTACTTTGCCTAGGGGGTTACACTGTGTACCTGCTCACTTGCAACTATTCTGAGGTGTTACGCACCTGCCTACCTGCACCTACACCAAGGTGCTACCTCCATAGGGGTTTCTCTCAAGCACCTAGGTGTGGATGATAGGTGCTTAAAGCGGAGGTCCACCCTAAAGTGGACCTTCCGCTCATCAGAACCCTCCCCCCCTCCGGCACCACAATTGGCACCTTTCAGGGGGAGGGGGGTGCAGGTACCTGTACAGTACAGGTATCTGCACCCACTTCTGGGATAGCTCTCTGCGGAAAGGGGCGTAGATTACGCCCCTTTCCGAAAGTCCCCCCGCTGCCTGCTGGGAAACACACAGATCCCAGAGGCAGCGGGTCCATCCTTATTGCGCAGCGCGACTCGCGCATGCGCAGTAGGGAACCGGGAAATGAAGCCGAAAGGCTCCACTTCCTGATTCCCATACCCAAGATGGCGGCGGCAGCACCCGAGAGACGATCGAGAGATCGGCTTCGGGTGCCGACATCGCGGGCGTGCTGGACAGGTAAGTGTCACTATTTTAAAAGTCAGCAGCTGCAGTATTTGTAGCTGCTGGCTTTTATATATAAAAAAAAAAAAAAACGCGGACTCCCGGCGGACTCCCGCTTTAATATCTGTTTTATTGTATACCCTCACACCAGTGGTTATAGCCACTTTATTCTGCTTTCCGACACAGGTAGCGCCACTGACCCCAATTCTTGCTGTTCTGTCTCCACTTATAACAGTGGCAAGAAGGGTGTGTTTGCTGCCAACAGTCCTGAAGTACATGAGCTATCCTGTTCCACTGAAACCCTAAAATTCTTTGTTACTGCAAAGCTACAGTTGCATTTAGGACTTCTGCCTTGCAGCTCTGGGTCCCCAGTCTGAATTCCAGCTAGGACACAATCTACATGGAGTTTACATGTTCTTTTTGCCCTTGTGTTGGTTTCTTCCAGCTACCCAAGTTTTATCCCCCATTCCAAAGACTAAGGATGAGCTCAGGCGTGTTTGCAACTCCACGTGCCTGCGCCCACGCCTGCCAGGAAGCTGACACTCCCCAGCGGAGGCGCTAATCACAGGCAGTGAGACATTTTCCGATCCACGGCTGCACATTTCGGGAAATGTCTCACTACCTGTGATTAGTGCTGCAGAGTGTCAGCTTCCTGGCGGGCACGGGCACGTCGAGTTGCGAACACGCCTGAGCTCATTCTTACCAAGGACAAGTTGCGAGGTGAATTATCGCCTGTCTAAAATTGGCTCATGTTTGTATGTGAGATAGGGACCTTAGATTGTGAGCTCCTTAAGGGCAGGCTCTAGTCAATGTACAGCATTGTAAGCTTAAATTGTTGGTGGTATATAAATAACTGTAAAAAAATAAATAAATATAGTGTCCAGACTGGTATCAGTGGGCTAAAGGGCTAATTATCTTTCTGAGGGCTTATTGACATTGGCGCATAGGGTTCCTACTGCGTGAAGAGGCATGCGTTTAGGTAGCCGGGAAGTGCCCAGTAGTGCTTGCATATACAGTCATGGCCGAAATTGTTGGCACCCCAGACATTTTTCCAGTAAATCAAGTATTTCTCACAGAAAAGTATTGCAGTTACACATGTTTTGCTATACACATGTTTATTCCCTTTGTGTGTATTGGAACAAAACAAAAAAATGGAGGAAAAAAACAAATTGGACATAATGTCACACAAAATTCCAAAAATGGGCTGGTCAAAATTCTTGGCACCCTTCCAAAATTGTGGATAAATAAGATTGTTTCAAGCAAGTGATGGTCCTTTAAACTCACCATGGGCAATATAAAAATCACACCTGAAAGCAGATAAAATGTAGAGAAGTTCACTTAGTTTTTGCATTGTGTGTCTGTGTGTGCCACACTAAGCATGAACAACAGAAAGAGAAGAGAACTGTCTGAGGACTTGAGAACCAAAATTGTGGGAAAATATCAACAATCTCTAGGTTACAAGTCCATCTCCCGAAATCTAGATTTGCCTTTGTCCACAGTGTGCAAAATTATCAAGAAGTGTACAACTCATGGCACTGTAGCTAATCTCTCTGGGCATAGACGGAAGAGAAAAAATGATGAACGGTTGCAACGCAGAATAGTCCGGATGGTGGATAAGCAGCCCCAAACAAGTTCCAAAGAAATTCAAGCTGTACTGCAGGCTCAAGGAGCATCAAAGTCAGTGCGAACTATCCATTGACATTTAAATGAAATTAAACGCTATGGCAGGAGACCCAGGAGGACCCCACTGCTGACACAGAGACATAAAAAAGCAAGACTACAGTTTGCCAAAATGTATTTGAGTAAGCCAAAATCCTTCTGGGAAAACGTCTTGTGGACAGATGAGACCAAAATGAAGCTTTTTGGTAAAGCACATCATTCTACCGTTTACCAAAAACGGAATGAGTCCTACAAAGAAAAGAACACAGTACTTACAGTGAAATATAGTGGAGGTTCAATGATGTTTTGGGGTTGTTTTACTGCCTCTGGCACTGGGTGCCTTGAATGTGTGCAAGGCATCATGAAATCTGAGGGTTACCAAAGGATTTTGGGTCGCACTGTAGAGCCCATTGTCAGAAAGCTGGTTTTGCATCCGAGATCTTGGGTCTTCCAGCAGGATGACCCCAAACATACGTCAAAAAGCACCCAGAAATTGATGGCAGCAAAGCGCTGGAGAGTTCTAAAGTGGCCAGCAATGAGTCCAGATCTAAATTCCATTGAACACCTGTTGAGAGATCTTAAAATTGCTATTGGGAAAAGGTGCCCTTGCAATAGACCTGGAGCAGTTTGCAAAGGAAGAGTGGTCCAAAATTCTGGATGAGAGGTGTAAGAAGCTTGTTGAAGGTTATAGGAAGCGACTGATTTCAGTTATTTTATCCAAAGGGTGTGCAACCAAATATTAAGTTAAGGATGCCAAGAATTTTGACCAGCCCATTTTTGGAGTTTTGTGTGACATTATGTCCAATTTGCTTTTTTTCCTCTTTTTTTTTTTTTTTTGTTTTGTTCCAATACACACAAAGGGAATAAATATATGTATAGCAAAACATGTGTTACTGCAATACTGTGAGAAATACTTGATTTTCTGGAAAAAATTCTGGAGTGCCAACAATTTTGGCCATGACTGTATCCATCCAGGCCTAGATTGGCCATAGGGCAACCCGGGCACTTGCCCGGTGGGTCGGGGCCCCATGTCCTTGCGGGCCCAAGGCAGCTGAGCTGCTCTTGGAGCCCGCCGCTCACCCCGACTCTCAACGGCCGACCCGGTTGCCAGTTTTGCTCAGCCATCGCACCAGGGGGACGAAAACATGACGGGGGAGGGGCTAGAGGAGACACCTTCATTCTCTCCACGGCCGCTAGTGTAGTTCAGCCATCTGTGCCAGGAGGCGTGACCACAAGGTGTAACCACAAAGGGAGAGGAGCTAGAGGAGACACCTGCTGCAGACACCATGGAGTCGGATTAGAGAGAACGTGAGTATGGCCTCCTTTAGCCTGGATAGGAGGAACATTGGGGGTGGCTGCATATAGAAGAATCATTCTCTCCATCTTCCTCTTATCTCCGAATGCCTGCTTCTGCTCCTTTCCCTCTTGCAGGCTTTCAGAGACTGCGGGAGGAAGATGGAGAGAATGATTCTTCTATATGCAGCCACCCCCGCCACTCCTCCTATCCTGCTGCCCCCTCAGTGCTCTCCAGCCCCCCTCCCTGTGCCCTCTAGCCCCCCAGTTATACAAAGGGCTCTGCACATCATAAACCAGGCTGCACATTATACACAGGGCTCTGCACATCATATACCAGGCTGCACATTATACACAGGGCTCTACTAAAGCAACCTGCAAATCACACATATCTGCATTCTGCAACCTGTAAATCATACATTTCTGCATTTGTGATCAACCGCGCCATAGAGCACGTTTTTTTGGGGCAAATGAAGTGCCTCGTCTGCAATCTCGTGATTGCATAGACGTGGTGCTTCCAATATTGCACTGCGCCCAGCGGCGGGACACAGTGCACATAAGGACCTTTTTAAAAAAAATAATAATAATTCTTAAAGGGACATGTTTAAATAAACCTTTTTTTTTTTTACTGCCTGGGGGGGGGGGGGGGGGGCAAGGTAATCAATGGCTTTTACTTAGGTGCCTGGCTGATTTCCATTTGGAAGGAGATCTACCAGTCAATCAGTCAATCCCTGTTCTTGAAACTACAATATTACATGTCTTCTGCAGCATTCAACATCAATAAACCCTGGCCTGCAGTCTATCCTTCAATCTCCACATGTCTTACAAAAAAAATCATATGGTCAGCTGTATTCAATTTAGCAGAGATACAAGTGGCATCTATGTGCTTTCAAAAATGTTGTTGCCAGAGCATGGTTTACAGTAAATCTCTGTTCATGGTCATCAAAATAAGGGGTCAAAACACCAACAAAACAAAAATTGTCTTTGAAAAAAATTTGCTTTAAAATGAATACTAGATGTGTAGGAATTCGGACTTGTGTGTTGCAACCTGCACCATTTCATACATAAAACATAGGTTGATAAGCGGGGGGGTGGGGGGTTTGGGCTTGTGCTGCCATCCGGCCACCAAAACTTTGATAGGGGGGGGTGGTACTGCCGTTCGCCTACCACAAAGCTGACCGCAAAGATGATAAGCGGCGGGGGTACGGGGGCCATCAGACTGAAGAAATTTCACCTACCAAACAGTGAACAGTTGATTGCTGTGCTGTTTGAGCTTCTGTGATTACCTGCAGAGTATCAGTAAGGTGGACTTGGGCAGAGCAGCCGAGTGGAAACGTCACTTCCTTGAGTGACGTCGGAAGTCCCATTCATGTCCTAACTGACACTCGCCCGGAAGCTGTGACGCGATTGACCGCGCCACAGAGCGAGTTTTTTTTGGGGCAAATGAAGCGCCTCGTCTGCAATCTCGTGATTGTATAGACGTGGCGCTTCCAATATTACACTGCGCCCGGCGCCGGGACTCAGTGCACAAAAGGACCTTTTTTTAAAAAAAAATTCTTAAAGGGCTATGTTTAAAGAATTATTTTTTTGACTGCCGGGGGGCGGGGGAGCGGTGCCAGGGTGCCCCCTATGGTCAGGCCGCCACTAGTGCTCTCAATCTTACTGTTGGTATCAGAGCACTCCCTCACGGCGCTGGTGTTAGTGTCTCCGTTAGTGCTGGTGTCAGCGCTCTGTCTCTGTCAGTGCTGGTGCCAGCGCTCTGTCTCTGTCAGTGCTGGTGCCAGCGCTCTGTCTCTGTCAGTGCTGGTGCCAGCGCTCTGTCTCGGTCAGTGCTATACTCATGGAGCTCCTTGAACTTGGCTTCAAAGAAGAGAAGGGGCTGTGCGAGTTTCACCACCTCAGAGGTTTCGTCATCACTGTCAGGCAGCAGTAGGTCCCCCTGGGACTCCCCATAGGGGAAGAGCTTCTGGCAGGAGATAGCCACGGAGAAGCCGATCAGGCAGTGCTATCAAAGGATGTGCAACACTCGTTCTATCAGATTGCCGCTACCCTTCATAATCACACAAGTTCGTTTTGTAAAACACTATCAGCACAGAAACAGTAACGGCATAAAGAAGTAAATTTAGCTTACATCCTGTAAAAAGATAACCAAGTATGCCACCAGATATCACTTACTCTTGCTCTTATAGCATATTTATATGATATACACATACTCCCTGCTCTGTGCCCGCTTCCTCAAGAAATAATGGCACTTCCCAAATTTAGAAGGTAGCAAGGTTAATGTCCACAGAGTTACTGATCAATGTAGCTGCATTTATTAAAGAGTAGTATGAGTTTTGTTAATAAAAGGACACCTACCTGTCCAGGTATCCAGAGCGATCCTCACCTGGGCTAGTTGTTCACTAGCCTTCGGGTTCCGAGCTAACTGTTAACTGTGGGCAGATGGATATGATAATTTTGAACTCCCCACTGTACATGATCAAACCGCGCTGCGCTTTGTGAATGGTCCCGCAGACTTCTGGGACCTGTGACATGTCGCAGAATACTGCAGGGAGTGAGATGGAGAGGAGAACTACCACTCAGATCGCCTAGGCGATCCGAGCCAAAGTGAGAGCAGGTACCTGTCAAAACTCAGAAGTTCACCAAGCCTCCTCCTTCCTCAGCCGCCGGCCAGTTAGAAAGTGCAGCTTTCTTCGCTCATGCACAGTAGGGAACTGGCTGTGAAGCCGAAAGGCTTCAATGCTGGTTTCCCTTACCATGAATAGTGGCAGCAGCACCCGAGAGCCGAATCCGAAAATTGTCTGGGGTGCCGACATCACGGGAACCGTGAACAGGTAAGTGTCCTAATATTAAAAGTCAGCAGCTACAGTATTTTTAGCTGCTGACTTTAATTTTTTTCGTGGGGGGGGGGTGGCAGCGGAGCTCTTTATAAGCAGAATTTCCCCTTTTGGGTGAAGTTCCACTTTAAGCTACTAAAATGCATTTTTTTGAGCTTGAAGCTTTAGGGAAGAATGACTAGGGGTCGGGGAAGATTTAGGTAAGTAGAGTTACATTTGTGCAAGCAGGCTGGGATTGAAAATAGCAGGAAACATTCAAATTTGCAGCTTCTTGGTAGAAAAAAAGGAATAACTTGCAGACTGGGTCTGGCACATAATTTAAGGATATTCACCAGCTATGAATCAGCTCAATCTGGGTCAGACTTGAACTTTGTGGCTTTATTTGCATATCTCTCCTCTTACAAAGTCTGACTATAAATGTAATGCTCATCATTAAACTCATCATCGCTCTTTTTCAACACCTTACACTGTTTAATGTGACTACAATGACTGTAATTGTAGGTCAAAAAACGAAGGTGGCAAATCTGGTTATACAATGAACATGATATGTCTCTGAACCAATGTACCACTAGCTGACTGATTTTTTTATACTTCTTAAGCCATAAACTCTTATGTTCCTCAAAACTTATACAACTGACAATGGACAAAAGCCCAAAACAAATAAATGGTTCTATAAATTAAGCCTGTATATACAAGATGGCTAGAGGGGTAAAAAGGAATGATTTACTCACTCACAGCTATCCTAAATGAGAGATTATCACCTTGATTTTCAGATTGGTAAATGAGAAATAAGCCCCTTGATATTGGGATTGTTGTTTTAGGTAATGACATAAAAATACTTTCCGCTTTAGAAAAGACTGTTTCATTTCTCTCTGGCCTACCTCATGATTAACTGACTGACTGTCAATGTATAAAGTCATATAGGTCCATATATATGTAGCGCTGTTGACTATAACCAGAATGTTTCATACCTTCCAGTGTTCTGAACATTGTTTGCCCTGTGATTATTTGGCAGTCAGTGACCTCATAGCTGTGCGCCAGCGGAGTGAGTTATGGGGCGTATAGTCCTTCTGCAATCTGCTGCTATACATTCCCATACCCTAAGACTATGAATCTCAGGGACCCTTGTAGTGGCCTGAAGGTTGCTGGGAGCAGGGCTGGACTTTCCATAGGGCTTGACTGGGCTCAAGCCCATGGGTCCCGTCCAATAGGGGGCCCTGCGGGCCCCTCCTGTTTCCGTTTCTTGGTGTCTGTATCTTCTTTACACTAGGCGTCCATGCTATAGCCGACTACTTCCCCAATGCACGCTGCCCTGGGCGCGCATCGGGGAAATTCTGTGTCCCTTGGACACAGCCAATCACAGATTGTGCTAAATGGCCAATCACAGCGGCCATTTAGCCCTCGATCTGAATGTCCAATGAGAGATGATCTGATATGAGATCATCTCTCATCGCCAGCTCTCCCTCCTCACACAGAGACAGCCTGTGGGGAGGGAGAGCGACCTGCAGCTTGTGAGTTTAAAAAAAAGTGGAAAATAAAGTGCTGTCAGTGCCATGATCATCTGTCCCCAGTGCCACCTGTCCCCAGTGCCATCTGTCCCCAGTGCCACCTGTCAGTGCCATCTGTCCCCAGTGCCACATATAAGTGCCATCTGTCATCATCAGTGTCATGTGTCATCAGTGCCACCTATTAGTGTCATCTGTTAGTGCCATCTGTCATCAATGCCACATCAGTGTCACGTGTCATCAGTGCCACCTATTAGTGGCATCAGTGCCACGTATCAGTGCCATCTGTCATCAGTGCCATCTGTCAGTGTCATGTGCCATCTGTTATCAGTATCACGTGTCATCAGTGCCATGTATTAGTGCCATCTGTCATCAGTGCCACATATTAGTGTCATAGATTATTACATTTTTTTAACATGTAACTCTGTTTACGGTACCAGTCACCTTTTAAAAGTAGCTTGGCACTTCAAATAACGATTGGATCGATTATATTGTTATGGCACCAGATGGCGACAAATGAATATAGAAGGTAGGGCCCAAAAGTTACTCAAGCCCCAGGGCCCCCCACCACCCTGAGTCCTGCCCTGGTTTGGAGGGATGATAAAAGGAGCTTAGGAAGCCCAGACATGCCCTCTTCCTCCTGGGCCTGATGCAAGATGGACTTCTCTGTGTTAAAGAGAGAGAGGTCGCAGCCTACCACCCGGAACATTACTTCCACCAGAGGCCTGAGAGGCGGGGTCATGTTACCCACTGACAGATATCCTGTTACCAGCATGATTTACAGTGCCTACCCATCAGTGCGGACATGTGGGGAAAGTCGCTACGGAAGACCGAAACAGAGGAGCCGCTGCCCGAGTGTCACCATCCATGTTCCTGTCCAGAAGATGGCAAAAAGATTTGGGTCATTGGTGAGAGAGCAATCTGCTCAATCTTTACCTATCCACTACCACCATTACAGAACTCAGTGCGCACACATCTTTACCCAAGAACACTTTACTGAATTGCTGGAACACTGTACTCAGAAGCCTTAGGCCTACACTACTTGGAATCTTTTGTTTCATCTACCACCAAACAGATTACAATTAACAAGCTCCAACTAGCTAGCGAAGAATAACAGATCTTCCACATGGAACTCTACTGCCATCACTTATAGGAAGCCTGTATACATATAACAGCAGCAGGAGATTAGCTCTCCCATGAATATAGCATTAGCTGTTTAGATTGCATTTAACTTAAACATCCACTGGAAGGTGACCTCAGATCTGATCTATCTATCTATAGTGTACCCTTGTGTATATAACATTATTCATTGTTCAACCATTGTTGTGTTTCGGAGGAGTCTGTTTGCTGAGTTGGTGCTGTTATCAGAACTCGGCAGATTTACTCCTTTCTTTGTACGGTAACTTTTCCTATTTGATTCAAGTAAAACATTTCAGAACCTTATACTATTGAGTTGCTTGATTCTTGCTTTATAGTATTAACAGGATGTTTGAACCCAGAGTGTCAGGTGGTTTGGAAGGTTTACTTGGTCATGGTCATGCAGATGAGCAGGTAATTCATATGCTGCGTACACATGATCAGACTATCCGGCAGATTTAGTCTGGGGGACAAACCGGAAAGTCCGCCAGGCTTTCCGAACAAGCGGACCTGCCCACACACCACCAGACTTTTGGCGGGAGTCCGCCGTACTTTTGAAATGAACGGACTTGCCCACACACAGAGGAAAGTCCGTTCATTTTGAACGCGGCTCCAGGTAGCCGGGACTAGGGAAGGAAGTCAAGCTCTTCCAATGTCTTCCTTGAGATGTTGACTCAACGCTGTCTCTGGCCATAATTACAGGGACGTGTTGCGCGGCGACTTATATAGGGACAATGGGCGGGGTCACCGGGTAATGTCCCCGCCCATTATGATGTCACAGTCCCAGCATCCCCTGGGACATTCCCACACTTTTTTCCCCAGGACTTGACCCCTTCATAACTGATATGGGCAAATTTTAGATATAGTTTTATGAAATCCTGCACTTAACAATGTACTGTATATGCTAAGTATCAATGGTATTTAGGAAATAGCTTTCCTCTACCCCTCTTATTGTTAATCAGTGGCTGGGGGAAGTCAATACTATACTCAGCCTAGAGAAATTAGATTATTAAAAACAGGGCTGTCTGAACAAATTTCATAAGATGTGAGGGGCTTGGACAGGAAATACTATTTACAGGGCCGTCTTTAAGGCAGGGCAAAAGGGGCAGCTGCCCTAGGCCCTGTCATTGTTGTGGGACCCAAAGCAGCTGCCTCATACTTGCCAACTATCCCAGTTTAAATTCCCTTGTCCCTTGAAGTTTTAATCCCTTGCTGTGTCCCAATATCTCAGTGTGAATTGCTGGTACTAATGCTGCCCAGCTCTGCCCTATTGTTGTGTACAGATGACTGACCTACAGACCCTGTGTTTACATGTAAATAACCGGCATTGATATGCAAATAGTGGCAGCATTACTAAGTAAATAGCTGCGGTTGGCGGCATTGATATGTAAATAAAGGCAGCATTCGTATGTATATCATGCTCCCCTGCATTGAGGAGATGATGTGCTGTAACCTCTAGCAACTAATCAGTGAGCTGTAATGTGTGCTGTAACCTCTAGCAACCAGTTAGTAAGCAGTAATGATATGCTGTAACTGCTGGCAACCAATCACAATTTCTGCCTGATCTGATACAGTAAACTGATTTTAAGTCTAGCTCCTATTTATTGTATGTCTCAGAGTGGGTGGAGAGTGAAATTGCATGGAGGGGCCCCAAGAAAATTTTTGCCCAGGGTCCAATCAATATTAAAGACAGCCCTGAATACTAGTATAGGATCAGCAACTTTTCACTATGATAGACCCGATGTTGCAGCCCAACTCTTTCTCTTTTTTGTTTTATTAAACACATTACCAATTCTTCATGTGCCCATCAATGTTTACCCCTACTGTTTCAAACATGCAGTCATGGCTCCATAATGTCTATGGGTTAGATTTGAGCCTTACGCACCTCTGCACGGAGATTTATACTTATTCATTCAATATATCTGTGAGTTTATCTCCTTATGTATGTTTATTGCTTGTTGTTTTTTATTATTTTATGATGTACTTACAATACTCTTATGGGTAAGCCTATGGAGCTGGCTTGTTAAACTACTTGTGTATTCCTCACATTGTTAACTACGAGACTAATACTTGATGTGTTAAAGTGGTTGTAAACCCCATATGCATTGCTAGGGGGGTTGGGGGTGCGGGCTGCACCTGGGTGACACCTGTGGGCAGCGGCATTGCATGGTCCGCACATTCCACTGATCTGTCTCTCCAGAGTTGTGCCCAAATTTAGTATTTCGTTTTTTGTTTGAACTACGGTATGTCATTTCCCTCATACTTGATACGTCAAGATGTAGAACATTTGAGTGTACACAATGAGAAAAACCTTCAGTATTTAACCGGCCAATGCAATCTTGAATAATAGAGCATTTTAAAACTCCTAATTGGTAACCAATACAGACCTTTATTATACTCTTCTTCATTGCTAAAGCTTTGTACACAATGAGATTATCGTACGAATGATCGGTTGTTTTTATTTTGCATGTTAGTCTCGCATCGAAAATAAAGAGGTTGATAAAGTTACAAAAATTCTCATAGGACAGAATACAACTTCGGAAGTGATGTAGTGTGGGAAATTTACTAAAGCTGGTGCATACAGAATCTGGTTCAGCTGTGCATAGTAACCAATCCGCTTCTAACTTCAGCTTGTTCAATTAGGGTTTGACAATAAAACCTTGAAACTGATTGGTTTCTATACAGAACTGCACCATATTTTGCTCTCTTTAGTCTTAGTAAATCTCCCACAATGTGTCGTATTGTAATGTATTCTTTTGTTTCCGAGCCTGGTCTTGGTCTTCCAATTTTTTTTTTGGATGAATACTGTACTGATTAAACAAATATCATACAAACTGGTATCGTATGAAATTTTTTTTCGTTATTGTCGCCTTCTAATTATTTCTGATGAACTGTCGTACGATCGCTTCAAAAGCGGTATTTTTCTTCTGATTTTCTCATTGTATGTACTAAGCTTGATAATGAGTTACTTTACATTGAAATAAGGTGTAGGATTGTTAAATTAAGCTGCCTTCAGTTGTTTAAAATGCCTGAGATAGTTAGATGGTAGGTGTATGTTTATTGATCCAGAAAAGACCAAGAAAACTAATTTGCTGCATTAGCATATTAATTGTCAGACAGATAAGATATCCTTTCCTTCCTCCAGCAAGGGAAAAGGACACCGCTTTCTCAATCAATATTCTATCTTCTAACTTGTTCAGCATATTCTGTGTATCCCTTTCCATTCTAAATTCCACCTTGACTGTCACTAAAGTCTTGAAGGACAATCCATTTATAGAAGAACAACATGCAAATAAAGAGGCCAGAATAATGCAACACAAAGGCAACTTTTTTGTTAACCTCTTCGGAACAAACTGTAGATGTCCGAAATGTAATGAAGGTCAGATCTTATAGAACTAGCACACTGTTGGTTGCATTTCACCTTTTTGCTATATACCGTAATACGTAACTGGCACAGGTCTAAAGTTATATAGCAAACATAATTCAGGATCCTCTCATTCTGTGAAATCGAATTATATTTTAGGTGCTGCTCTACTAATAAAAAAAAGGGGGGGGGGGGGTGTGCAGGGGACTGCTTCACCATAACATATTACATGTTACACCTTAAATATGGGTATAAAATGTAACATGTTACAAAAGGTAAACGTATCTTTTAACCATACCATCATAAAAATAGATGCATTTGTAGGTGAAGCTTTACATATTTCAGGAAGTGCAATGCAAATCATGCATGTGCATTGTGAAACCAGCAGTGGAGCCGCTAGGCTGGCTCCTGGACCCAAAACTGTTTGAAGAATTGGCTCAGGTGAGAACAGCACTGTATCCCTGGACAGGTAAGTGTCCTTATATTACAGTATTTGTATTACAGTATTATATTACAGTAAGTGTCCTTATCAGGGCTGGCCAAAGACATTGTGCTGCTCGGGTCCAAGAATGAAATGCTGCCCCCCCCCCCCAAGAAAAATCACACCCACCAAAAGGCCCCCATATTCATTATTTTATAGCATGATAATTAAAACTAAAATGAATTAATGAATTGTCTATATGCAAAATTATATGATATACCACCATGTTACCCCTCAGGGCACGTGTGCAGTGAACGCGTTGCACCCATGGATGATATACCACTGGGATAAGGCTGTATAGGGACAGGCTAGGGCAGTATATGGACATGCTAGGTTAGTATATGGATAGTCTAGGGTAGTATATAGACAGGTTAGGGTAGTATATAGACAGGCTAGGGCAGTATATACAAAGGGCTAGGGCAGTATAGGGGCAGGCTAGGGTAGTAGAGAGGCACTCTAGGGCTGTGTAGTGATTTTTGCGCATGATAGGTTATGGAACACTTGGCCATCCAGCAGATCAGCAGCCACTACTAGAAAAAAGGATGGATACCCTTTGTGTTATGTCACACAGAACTATCTTATATTACCTCTCAGTTGCTCTCTCCCAGTGCTCTCTCGATGTGCTTCCTGGGTCCAATGGACCCAGCAAGACCCATGGTAGGTCTGACCCTGGTCCTCATTATCCTTACAGTATTTATAGCTGCTGACTTTCAATTTTTTGTGGGAAGACTGGAGAACTGTTTTACGATCAGGGGCGGATCCAGGGGGGGAACAGGGCAATTGCCCCCCACCCGAAATAGTAGCACTGTCTGCCACTGACTGACATGACATGTCTCCCATTCTCTGCCGCTGCCTCTGCCGAGTCTCTCTCACATCAGCCAAACAGCGGCGCAGAGAGAGAGACTCGACTAATGCCAGGAGGAACAGGTGGGTGGAGCCTCTCCCCTGCATTCGTTGCTAACGCCTGGCCAGCCTGGCGTCTATGAATGTCGTCAGTGAGTCATGTCGGACTCCAGTCTCACTCTCAGAGCCAACGTGACTCACTGTAACAGGCCAGGGAGAGAACAGTTGCAGTCGCACATAGATTTGAGTCTCAGACGAGTGACGTCAGTGAGTCACGTCAGACTCAAGTCTCAGAGCCAATGAGCTGGAGCCTCAAATAGGGGAACAGTTGTTGCTGCAGTTTACAGTTTAGACAGACTGTTAAAATGTCCAGCATCCACTGTAAGTGGCAGAGCGCCAGTATTCTTCCTTCTGCGCCCCCAACTTGTGGCAAGTGACAATCTGCAACATGTGGCAGGTGACGTGGCAAGTGACAATTCGCAACATGTGGCAGGTGACGTGGCAGGTGGACAATCCACAACGTGTGGCAGGTGACTTGGCAAGTGACAATTTGCAACATATGGCAGGTGACGTGGCAGGTGGACAATCTGCAACATGTGGCAGGTGACGTGGCAAGTGACAATCCACAACATGTGGCAGATGACGTGGCAGGTGGACAATCCGCACTGTGTGGCAAGTGACAATCCGCAACGTGTGGCAGGTGACGTGGCAAGTGGACAATCCACAACGCATGGCAGGTGACGTGGCAAGTGACAATTCGCAACATGTGGCAGGTGACGTGGCAGGTGGACAATCCGCAATGTTTGGCAGGTGACATGGCAGGTGGACAATCCGCAACGTGTGGCAGGGGACGTGGCAAGTGACAATCCGCAATGTGTGGCAGGTGACGTGGTGAGTGACAATTTGCAACATGTGGCAGGTGACGTGGCAGGTGGACAATCCGCAATGTGTGGCAGATGACATGGCAAGTGACACGCTTAGGGCTCCCACTGATTCTGCATTAAGGTGAGTTGAACCATTTCATTTTATATTGCAGTGTAATAATATAAATAATGCTCTTCAATCATCCTGCCACCATAATAACTATAGTGCCGTGATGATTGAAGCACCAACACCAGCCATTTCCTTGATAAATTGCCCGCAAAAAAAAAATGTATTTTCTGGCAGTGCCCCTCCCGAGACTAGACTCTGGATCCGCCCCTGTTTAAGATGCAATCTTTCAGAACCACTTAGAACAATTGTATAAAGCCAGAAAAAATAGGATCTACAAGGTTCAAATATCTTTAATAACTTAGGTTAGTCATTAAAGGGTGTCACCTAAAACTAAAATTTCCTATGATTAAGATATTTTATTCAGCTATGTTTTTTTATGTGCTTATGCCTACAGATTAAATTTGCTAATTAATAATAATTTTAGTAATATATTGGTATTTAAGTAAAATATTTTTCTGTTGTAATATCCTATAAGCACCCCCTGCCCATAAATTGGATCATATGATTTGTACAAAGAGCAGAGACATATATTTAAGGTTGTGGGGGTTGGGAATTTAGACAGAAACGCAGACAGACTTTACATTCCTTTGTTCTGTATTGTCTGCACGTCTGCAACAAAGTGCTGAGTCTTCTTCATAAAGATGACCCCATAATGCCCACAGAGTAGGTCATATGAATTACCTACTATGTGAGTCCAAAGCTTCCCTTTCTCCCGTATTTTTATTACAAAATCTCAGGAAGGATGGCTTTATAAATGAAGACAGCACAAAATTCTAGCAGACGGTTAATTACAAAGACACAGCAATGATACATGCATACATTCTTCCAGCCCTTGTAACTATGTATCTCACACAACCGGCAAAACATCAAGTTATACAGTGCAAGGCCCCGCCATACTCTTCTGACCATGCTACATAATATGTAACAAGTGAAATCTGCATGATATTTCTTATTTGAAATCATAGAAATTATGCTGTATTACCATATATGAAGGTTTTTTGTTTTTTTTACAAAACATCCAGTGTTCGTTACACCAGAATATTTTTCTTTTAATACAAAAAAAAAACAGTAAAATGTATATATTGAAATGATACTTTCAATTGTATGATTGATTCAGATGATAAATCGGCACTTAGTTTACTGTGCTGCCTGAAAATATTGCATAAAGTCAACTCAATGTGCAGAAGGCAGTCCTTATTCTCAGCAAGAGCTTGATGCTGGCATGGGGCATTCCTGATACCGGGGTGACTCCACAATCAGCCTTTAGCCTTCACCATCTGTTTGTGGTTACTTAGCAAAGCAGATCAGGTCTCTAAAGTGCATACTTGTCCTCAAAGCCAGCCCAACCCAGTTATACCTACTTTGCCAATGCTCGCTCTCATCCGATAACAATACATGGAGCGTCCAGGTGTAGGAAGCATATGATCCTCTTCCCTGTGACAGTGTTTAGCAGCCATTTGCTAGGCCCAAGTGTCTTTATATGACTTGAGGGACTATCATCTCTACTCTGCCTAGCATCCAACACCAGCCAGTCCTGGGGCTTTTAGTTCTGGCTGCGACAACGGCAGGAATAGCAAGGTGACAGTGTTTCTTTAACCGCTTTCTGACCTCTTCACGCAGATATGCTGTGGCAAAAGGGCAGGTACAGGCAGAATCACGTACCTGTACATTGCTCTTAAAGAGGGGGCTTGCGGGCGCGCGCCCGCCGGGAGCTTTGTGAGCATGATCGCGGGTCCCGCGGACTCAATGTCTATGGGGATACCGTGATCGTCTCACGGAGAGGAAGAACGGGGAAATGCTAATGTAAACAAGCATTTCCCCGTTCTGCCTAGTGTCCCTGTCACTGATCTCTGCTCCGTCATCGGGAGAGGTGATCAGTGTCGTGCCATACACAGCCCCTCCCCCCAACATTTAGAATCACTCCCCAGGACACACTTAACCCCTACAGCGCCAACTAGTGGTTAACTCCTTCACTGCCAGTCACATTTACACAGTAATCAATGCATTTTAATTGCACTGATCGCTGTATAAATGTGAATGGTCCCAAAATCGCAACAAAAATGTCCGATCTGTCCGCCATAATGTCGCAGTCATGATAAAAACCTCTGATCGCCGCCATTACTAATAAAAAAAATAATAAAAATGCCATCAAACTATCCCCTATTTTGTAAACGCTATAACTTTTGCGCAAACCAATCAATAAATGCTTATTGTGATTTATTTTTTTTACCAAAAATATGTAGAAGAATACATATCGGCCTAAACTGAGGAAATTTTTATTTTTATTTTTATTATAGCAAAAAGTAAAAAGTAATGTGTTTTTTTCAAAATTGTCGCTATTTTTTTGTTTATAGCGCAAAAAATAAAAACGCAGAGGTGATCAAATACCACCAAAAGAAAGCTCTGTTTGTGGAAAAAAAAGGACGTCAATTTTGTTTGGGAGCCACGTCACACGACCGCACAATTAGTTCAATCAGTTAAAGCGACGCAGTGCCAAAACGCAAAAACTACTCTGGTCTTTGGTCATCCAAATGGCCCGGGACTTAAGTGGTTAACTAGACTGCTGGCGGTCTGTCTGGCTGTTCATGTCCTGGATTCCTTCAGTGAATGTTTGGACTGTATTTTCGCTCACCTTATCTGTTCTTATCCTCATCATGTGCCCGATATACTCATCTGAAACCAAGATTCGGCCTAGGATTGGTTTATCTGTGACTGATTTGACCATCAGCATGCTGACTCTGTTTCTTTGACTATCTATCTGAGGACATACACCACTTTAGCATTAAATGAGTTTATCAGACAAATGACTGTCCATTTTTGTTGCATGCTAGTCTCCATATTGAAGTTATGAAAATTCTCATACAACAGTATAAAAACGCAGAAGTGATGTCATGTATTGTATTGTATTTTCGGATGAAGACTGTATTGATTAAAAGAAAATTATATGATCTGGTATCGTACAAGACAAATTTTCATGTTTGTCCTAGGGTTGCCACCTGTCCAGGATTCAATCAGACAGTTCAGGTTTTGAATGATGTGTCCGGCTTTCAGTCTGTCTGAAACCCGGACACATTATTCAGACTGGGCTGTGGCTCCTTAAGTAACTGATATAGTTAGACAAATCTTTGTTCCCATCTGGGAGCTGCAGGCTGCTGTCTGGGGGCAGGTCCAGCATTTCTGGGGGGAGGAGGGGGGTGGTGATGATGTCATCAAGAGCAGTTTGGCTACACCCACTGTTCCAGGTGTCCTAGGTCTTTTATAATTCTATAGTGTATACTACGGGGGGAAAAAGTTTCCCTGTGCCTCTAAAGCAGGGATATGCAATTAGCGGATCTCCAGCTGTTGCAAAACTACAAGTCCCATCATGCCTCTGCCTCTGGGTGTCATGTTTCTGGCTGTCAGAGTCTTGCTATGCCTTATGGGACTTGTAGTTCTGCAACAGCTGGAGGTCTACTAATTGTATATCCCTGCTCTAAAGTGTCCAGGTTTGGCCTGAAGAAAAGGTGGCAACCCTAGTTTGTCCCTTTTGATAATATTGGATGAATTGTGGTGATCGGCTCTCGAAAGTATACTAACCATTAGTGATGGCCGAACGGTTCGCCCGGCGGTCGTTTCGCGGCGAATTTCCGACATTCGCGGTCCGCACGTTCGAACGCCTTTTTCCGTCGTTCGCCGCGGCGGACTTACGTGTTTAATGTATACAAGAACTTTAACCTTTGGTGACACGTTTATCATGTGATACAGGACAGCCAATTGAGACATGACAGCACATGGACACTTGTACATTCCCCCTAACCTATAAATACACCCGATCCGGTGGCCATTTTACATTCTTTCTTCTGTTAAGATAGGGACAGGTTCCTGTGTGGAGTAGGGAGAGATAAACCACTAGCTATTTGGTACACAAAAGTTCTTTTCAGGACTGGTATAGGTGTTAGGTGTTGATAGGTTTGCTGTGCTGCTGATTCTTGCAGCAGCCTGAGTGTCTTTTGTTAGTTTAGAGAAAGGGAAAGGACGGTGTATGCTACAGGGACAGCCAGATTAGTCTTTCATCATCATCATCATCATCATCATCATTAGCTGTTACTATCAAGGTCCACAAAAGAGCTGTTCCAGTAACCACTAATCGTTCTCTTTTTTTGCCAATTTGTATAGGGACAGGAAGGAAGCAGTGTTGTCAGGCAGTGAGGGTAATTTTAAAGACTTGCTGTTATTATTAGTTCCACAAAGGTTCTTTTCAGGACTGGTATCAGTGGTACAGTAATAGGCTTGTACATGTATAATATTCTTTCTTCCAAATATAGAAAGGATATTATACTTGACTGCTGCCCTTCTGCTGCAGTCTGCTAAACATTCACAACTCACTTGTTCCACAAAAGTTCTTATAAGGACTGGTAACTTGGTATAGGGTGCTACGGTACATAGGCTTGAGTGCGGTACAGTCTGCTGTTCTGTAAGGACCGCTATCGGTCCACAATAGATAGGGTTGACGTGCACCACTGCTGACCGCTGCCCTATACTGCAGCAGTCCTTCAGCGGTATAGGGACTGACGTACAGTCTGCTAATCACTAACACACAACCTGCTTGTTCCACAAAAGTTCTTATAAGGACTGGTAACTTGGTATAGGGTGCTACGGTACATAGGCTTGAGTGCGGTACAGTCTGCTGTTCTGTAAGGACCGCTATCGGTCCACAATAGATAGGGTTGACGTGCACCACTGCTGACCGCTGCCCTATACTGCAGCAGTCCTTCAGCGGTATAGGGACTGACGTACAGTCTGCTAAACACTAATACACAACCTGCTTGGTCCACAAAAGTTCTTATAAGGACTGGTAACTTGGTATAGGGTGCTACGGTACATAGGCTTGAGTGCGGTACAGTCTGCTGTTCTGTAAGGACCGCTATCGGTCCACAATAGATAGGGTTGACGTGCACCACTGCTGACCGCTGCCCTATACTGCAGCAGTCCTTCAGCGGTATAGGGACTGACGTACAGTCTGCTAAACACTAATACACAACCTGCTTGGTCCACAAAAGTTCTTATAAGGACTGGTAACTTGGTATAGGGTGCTACGGTACATAGGCTTGAGTGCGGTACAGTCTGCTGTTCTGTAAGGACCGCTATCGGTCCACAATAGATAGGGTTGACGTGCACCACTGCTGACCGCTCACCTATACTGCAGCAGTCCTTCAGCGGTATAGGGACTGACGTACAGTCTGCTAATCACTAACACACAACCTGCTTGTTCCACAAAAGTTCTTATAAGGACTGGTAACTTGGTATAGGGTGCTACGGTACATAGGCTTGAGTGCGGTACAGTCTGCTGTTCTGTAAGGACCGCTATCGGTCCACAATAGATAGGGTTGACGTGCACCACTGCTGACCGCTGCCCTATACTGCAGCAGTCCTTCAGCGGTATAGGGACTGACGTACAGTCTGCTAATCACTAACACACAACCTGCTTGTTCCACAAAAGTTCTTATAAGGACTGGTAACTTGGTATAGGGTGCTACGGTACATAGGCTTGAGTGCGGTACAGTCTGCTGTTCTGTAAGGACCGCTATCGGTCCACAATAGATAGGGTTGACGTGCACCACTGCTGACCGCTGCCCTATACTGCAGCAGTCCTTCAGCGGTATAGGGACTGACGTACAGTCTGCTAAACACTAATACACAACCTGCTTGGTCCACAAAAGTTCTTATAAGGACTGGTAACTTGGTATAGGGTGCTACGGTACATAGGCTTGAGTGCGGTACAGTCTGCTGTTCTGTAAGGACCGCTATCGGTCCACAATAGATAGGGTTGACGTGCACCACTGCTGACCGCTCACCTATACTGCAGCAGTCCTTCAGCGGTATAGGGACTGACGTACAGTCTGCTAATCACTAACACACAACCTGCTTGTTCCACAAAAGTTCTTATAAGGACTGGTAACTTGGTATAGGGTGCTACGGTACATAGGCTTGAGTGCGGTACAGTCTGCTGTTCTGTAAGGACCGCTATCGGTCCACAATAGATAGGGTTGACGTGCACCACTGCTGACCGCTGCCCTATACTGCAGCAGTCCTTCAGCGGTATAGGGACTGACGTACAGTCTGCTAATCACTAACACACAACCTGCTTGTTCCACAAAAGTTCTTATAAGGACTGGTAACTTGGTATAGGGTGCTACGGTACATAGGCTTGAGTGCGGTACAGTCTGCTGTTCTGTAAGGACCGCTATCGGTCCACAATAGATAGGGTTGACGTGCACCACTGCTGACCGCTGCCCTATACTGCAGCAGTCCTTCAGCGGTATAGGGACTGACGTACAGTCTGCTAAACACTAATACACAACCTGCTTGGTCCACAAAAGTTCTTATAAGGACTGGTAACTTGGTATAGGGTGCTACGGTACATAGGCTTGAGTGCGGTACAGTCTGCTGTTCTGTAAGGACCGCTATCGGTCCACAATAGATAGGGTTGACGTGCACCACTGCTGACCGCTCACCTATACTGCAGCAGTCCTTCAGCGGTATAGGGACTGACGTACAGTCTGCTAATCACTAACACACAACCTGCTTGTTCCACAAAAGTTCTTATAAGGACTGGTAACTTGGTATAGGGTGCTACGGTACATAGGCTTGAGTGCGGTACAGTCTGCTGTTCTGTAAGGACCGCTATCGGTCCACAATAGATAGGGTTGACGTGCACCACTGCTGACCGCTGCCCTATACTGCAGCAGTCCTTCAGCGGTATAGGGACTGACGTACAGTCTGCTAATCACTAACACACAACCTGCTTGTTCCACAAAAGTTCTTATAAGGACTGGTAACTTGGTATAGGGTGCTACGGTACATAGGCTTGAGTGCGGTACAGTCTGCTGTTCTGTAAGGACCGCTATCGGTCCACAATAGATAGGGTTGACGTGCACCACTGCTGACCGCTGCCCTATACTGCAGCAGTCCTTCAGCGGTATAGGGACTGACGTACAGTCTGCTAAACACTAATACACAACCTGCTTGGTCCACAAAAGTTCTTATAAGGACTGGTAACTTGGTATAGGGTGCTACGGTACATAGGCTTGAGTGCGGTACAGTCTGCTGTTCTGTAAGGACCGCTATCGGTCCACAATAGATAGGGTTGACGTGCACCACTGCTGACCGCTCACCTATACTGCAGCAGTCCTTCAGCGGTATAGGGACTGACGTACAGTCTGCTAATCACTAACACACAACCTGCTTGTTCCACAAAAGTTCTTATAAGGACTGGTAACTTGGTATAGGGTGCTACGGTACATAGGCTTGAGTGCGGTACAGTCTGCTGTTCTGTAAGGACCGCTATCGGTCCACAATAGATAGGGTTGACGTGCACCACTGCTGACCGCTCACCTATACTGCAGCAGTCCTTCAGCGGTATAGGGACTGACGTACAGTCTGCTAATCACTAACACACAACCTGCTTGTTCCACAAAAGTTCTTATAAGGACTGGTAACTTGGTATAGGGTGCTACGGTACATAGGCTTGAGTGCGGTACAGTCTGCTGTTCTGTAAGGACCGCTATCGGTCCACAATAGATAGGGTTGACGTGCACCACTGCTGACCGCTGCCCTATACTGCAGCAGTCCTTCAGCGGTATAGGGACTGACGTACAGTCTGCTAAACACTAATACACAACCTGCTTGGTCCACAAAAGTTCTTATAAGGACTGGTAACTTGGTATAGGGTGCTACGGTACATAGGCTTGAGTGCGGTACAGTCTGCTGTTCTGTAAGGACCGCTATCGGTCCACAATAGATAGGGTTGACGTGCACCACTGCTGACCGCTGCCCTATACTGCAGCAGTCCTTCAGCGGTATAGGGACTGACGTACAGTCTGCTAAACACTAATACACAACCTGCTTGGTCCACAAAAGTTCTTATAAGGACTGGTAACTTGGTATAGGGTGCTACGGTACATAGGCTTGAGTGCGGTACAGTCTGCTGTTCTGTAAGGACCGCTATAGGTCCACAATAGATAGGGTTGACGTGCACCACTGCTGACCGCTCACCTATACTGCAGCAGTCCTTCAGCGGTATAGGGACTAAGAGTTTTGTCACAGGGTCATTTAAAAAATGACATGCAGAGGAAGAGGCAGGCCCTTCCGCAGGGGTGGTAGGGGTAGGGCAGGAGCAACAGGCTTGAGCCAAAGTGGGAAGTTGCAGAAGGTGCGTTCAATTACTTTAAAGGATGCACCAGACTTGGTTGAGTGGCTCGCTCAGCCTTACTCTTCTGCACCCTCCTCATCCTCTCGATCTGCACCCTCTTCTTCACTCTCTGCTATGTGCACCCCCAAAGACACTACCACCAACAACACGACCACCACCACCACCACCACATACCTTCCGCTTGAGTCACTGGAATTATTTTCCGATCCATATCAAGAGGACATTTCTGATGCGCAGCCACTCTTGGTATTGGATCAGGAAGAGGAGGTAGCAACAAGCGCTACTCAGCAGTCTGACGCCAGTACCCAGATCAGCCCAAGGAGGAGGTTGGTCCCCGGTGTTGCTGCCTACTCTACTTATAGCGGTGGGGAAGGTGACGTTGATGATGACGTGTCTAGTGATGTCACGTGGGTGCCCACAAGAGAGGAAGAGGAGGGGAGTTCAGAGGGAGATATGGACCAGCAGATAGGGAGGAGAAGCAGCAATGACTTACATTGCACAGCAGGGACAAAGCAGACTGCAAATGTATCAGGAGCGAGTCATCGACCATGTACGGTCACATCTGGCGCTCCCAGGACACCGGCACATGGCTCCGCAGTGTGGGCTTTTTTTAACGTGTCCGCTGCTGACAATAGCGTTGCCATCTGCAATCTTTGCAGTCAACGCGTTAGTCGCGGTAAGCCCAATACTCACCTAGGGACGACCGCCTTAAGAAGGCACATGAGCAGCCATCACCGAGCCCAGTGGGAGCAACGGAACACACAAAGCCACACTGCAGGCTCTCACCGTCCAGCCTCGTCTTCTACTTCTCCTTCTCCTCTCTCCTCACAATTGTCCTCCACTCCACCTTCCATCACGCCAAGCTCACATTTTTCTGCAAAAAGGCAGGCTTCCGTGGGCCTAATGTTTGAGCGTAAAAAAATGATGACGCCGGATAACCCTCTTGCCCAACGGTTGGCGGCTGGCTTGTCAGAACTCATAGCCCGCCAACTACTGCCATATAAACTGGTGGACTCGGAGGCCTTTCGCAAATTTGTGGCCATTGGAACACCACAATGGAAGGTCCCAGGAAGGAAGTATTTCTCAGAGAAGGGCATCCCAGAGCTATATGGCCATGTTCAGCGGCAAGTGAATGTATCTCTGGCACACAGTGTCGGTGCCAAGATACATCTGACCACAGACACGTGGTCTAGCAAACACGGGCAGGGAAGGTATATCAGTTTTACTGCCCACTGGGTGAACCTTCTGACGGCCGTCAAGCATGTAACCCGTGGCACCCGTGTAGATTTGGTTTTACCGCCACGGATTGCATGCAGGCCTGACTCTTCTTCTCCTCCTCCTACTCCATCCTCCTCCCTCTCCTCCTCAGCTGCCTCCTCCTTTTCCGCTGCTAGCGTCTCTTCCACTGCACCGCCCAAGCTCCCCAGAACCTATTCCACATGCCAGGTGAGACGTTGCCATGCCGTGCTGCGTCTGTTGTGCCTGGAAGCAAAGAGCCACACTGGCCCGGCACTCCTTTCAGCTTTGCGTTCACAGGCAGATGAGTGGCTAACACCGCTCAATTTGACAGTTGGTAAAGTGGTGTGTGACAACGGTGCCAATCTGCTTAGCGCATTGAAACAGGGCAAAATCACGCACGTGCCGTGCATGGCACACGTCTTAAACTTGGTCGTGCAGCGATTCCTTGTCAAATACCCTGGGGTCCAGGACATCTTGCGGCAGGCAAGGAAAATCTCGGCCCATTTCAGAAGATCTTACACGGCCATGGCTCGCCTTGCTGACATTCAGCGGCGACACCATCTGCCGGTCAGACGTCTTATTTGCGATTGCCCGACGCGATGGAACTCAACCTTCTATATGCTTGATAGGCTGCTCCAGCAGAAACGTGCAGTTAACGTCTACCTGTATGAACTCTGCGAAAGAAACGGTTCTGGGGAGCTGGGTTTTTTTTCACCGCGCCAGTGGCTGCTCATGCGCGACACATGCAGACTTCTGCGGCCATTTGAGGAGATCACCAAACTGGTCAGTCGCAGCCATGGCGCCATCAGTGACATGGTACCTTATGCCTTCTTTCTGGAGCGTGCATTGCGTCGTGTCATTGATCAGGCTGTGGAGGAGCAGGAGCGGGAAGATGAGGAAGTCGCAATGCTGGATGAATTCCCAGGGGGGGCTACTCTATCTGAGACAAGTCAACAACAGGAGTCTGATGAGGAGTCAGAGGAGGATGGTGCCGGGGCGGATGAGCAGGAGCAAGAAGAGCATGCTTTAAACCTTTCTGGGATCCCTGTTGTGCGAGGATGGGGAGAGGAGAATGAAGAGGACGACATTATCCTGGATGATGAGCAGGAGCCAGGCCACCACACCGCTTCCACTTTAGTGCAAATGGGGGCCTTCATGCTCCAGTGTTTTAATAGGGACCCCCGTATAAAAAGCATGAGGGTCAAGGACCAGTACTGGGTGGCAACGTACTTAGACCCCCGGTACAAACACAAAATGGCGGAAATGTTACCGCCGTCGCAGAGGGCTGTCAGAATGCAGCACTTCCAGGCCTTGCTTCGAGAAATGCTGCATTCTGCTTTTGCGTGCGCTGGCAGAGGAGCAATTCCCACTCCCAGAGAAGGATTTGCGGGTACCAATCCAACAGCGCCTGCAAGAAGAGGCCGGTTTGAAGATGTGTTGGTGACTTCGGATATGAGGTCATTCTTTCAGCCGACCCATCGACAGGTGTCATCCGGATCCAGCATCAGGGAACGCCTAGACCGTCAGGTGTCCGACTACATTGGGTTAACGGCCGATGTGGACGCTCTGAGGAGTGATGAACCCCTAGACTACTGGGTGGGCAGGCTTGACCTCTGGCCAGAGCTTGCCCAATTTGCAATCGAACTGTTGGCTTGCCCCTCATCCAGTGTCCTGTCCGAAAGGACGTTCAGCGCAGCAGGGGGGATTGTGACCGATAAGCGTACTCGCCTAGCTCACCACAGTGTTAACTACCTCACATTTCTAAAAATGAATGAGGCATGGATCTCGGAGGAATTCAACACATGTGATCAGTAGACCATGTATATGTCTATAAACAATTTTTGGAATCAAGCACACAGACCTTCTTAATTCATTTGGCTCACTTCCCTGACCCAAAAAAGCACACCGTACTATATGCCCCTACCCTCCTCTTTGAAGAGGTTGAGCGGTGTCATATTTCTACTGGGGCTGCTTATTATGAGGGGTTCCCACCATCCCTGTGCTGTGCTGACTTCCTCCTGGGTGTTCTTATTATGAGGGGCTCCCACCATCCCTGTGCTGTGCTGACTTCCTCCTGGGGGTTCTTATTATGAGGGGATCACACCATCCCTGTGCTGTGCTGACTTCCTCCTGGGGCTGCTTACGGTGCTGCTGTCAGCGCTGTATGTCACGGAGCTGCTGTCAGCGCTGTATGTCACGGAGCTGCTGTCAGCGCTGTATGTCACGGAGCTGCTGTCAGCGCTGTATGTCACGGAGCTGCTGTCAGCGCTGTATGTCACGGAGCTGCTGTCAGCGCTGTATGTCACGGAGCTGCTGTCAGCGCTGTATGTCACGGAGCTGCTGTCAGCGCTGTATGTCACGGAGCTGCTGTCAGCGCTGTATGTCACGGAGCTGCTGTCAGCGCTGTATGTCACGGAGCTGCTGTCAGCGCTGTATGTCACGGAGCTGCTGTCAGCGCTGTATGTCACGGTGCTGCTGTCAGCGCTGTATGTCACGGAGCTGCTGTCAGCGCTGTATGTCACGGAGCTGCTGTCAGTGCTGTATGTCACGGAGCTGCTGTCAGCGCTGTATGTCACGGAGCTGCTGTCAGCGCTGTATGTCACGGAGCTGCTGTCAGCGCTGTATGTCACGGTGCTGCTGTCAGCGCTGTATGTCACGGAGCTGCTGTCAGCGCTGTATGTCACGGAGCTGCTGTCAGCGCTGTATGTCACGGAGCTGCTGTCAGCGCTGTATGTCACGGAGCTGCTGTCAGCGCTGTATGTCACGGAGCTGCTGTCAGCGCTGTATGTCACGGTGCTGATGTCAGTGCTCTGTATTACGGTGCTGCTGTCAGTGCTCTGTATCTCCTGCACCCTCTTGTTTGCCTACCCTGGTCCCTGACCTTCCCTCTCCTCCATTGCCTTCATTAGCTCCATAGTCCTGAATTGTCAGAACAATTTCCCAAATAAAAAAAAAATGCTTGTAGTTATCGATCCCAAATTCACCTCATACATGTATTATGCTATTGTCCAGGTGGTGGGACTACGTGCTACCCCCTAATAATTACCCCGTGGCCGCAAATTCGACCTAAAGGTTTGCGAAATTCGCCTCCCATTGAAGTCAATGGAGCCCGCGGCGAACGGTCGTTTTCGCGAACGTTTGTGTCCGTTCGCGTTTCGCGTTCGCGAAACGTCCCGTCGGAAGTTCGTCCATCACTACTAACCATTAGATTATCATATAATTGCTTTGAAAGTGGTATTTTTCTTCTGATTTTCTGTGCGTACGGGCCATTCCAACAGCACCAGAACAAGTCCCATGATAGCAGCCATTAATTTGCCTAATCATAAAAGTGACCTCATTCTCACCTCTACTTATGTACCTTTTTGGAGACTTTAAAGCAGAACTAAACTCCTGTGTTAATTTAGTAGACTAAAACATTTTAGTTGACTAAAATGAGTAAAACATTTTAGTCGACTAAATGAATACTATTTTAGTCAACTCGAACACCACTAAAAATAAAACAACTGAAATGACTAAAATACGACTAAAACTAAAAGCCATTTTAGTCAAAAGACTAAAATGAGACCAAAACTAAAATGCCATTTTAGTTAAAAGGCTATAACTAAAACTAAATTGCAATTACTGGAATGTACTGGAGATTTTAGTCGACTAAAATGTCCTACGTTTTAGTCGACTAAACTAGTGGAGATTTAGTCAACTAAATACAGCTAAAACTAAAACAATTGCAGAATACTAAAATGTGACTAAAACTAAAATGCCATTTTAGTCCTAAGACTAAAATTAACACTGCTAAACTCTCTTGTCTTTTACAGCCAAGGAAGCTGCCATCTTAGCTTCTATTTTTTTATCTACATTTGCCATGGTGCTGCACAATTGATTAGTTATGACACCAGCCATTTGATGACTTGACAGTTTGAGCACAGAGCTCATGCAACAGTAACAGTTATCATTTATGGCATGTCTGTTTTGGGAAGCTTAAAGTAATTGTAAAGCTTAATTTTTTTTTTTTATTAAAAAAATAAACATGTATATAATAGTGATTTCCCGCGCTCCAAATAACAAAGGAAAACTACAACCAGTGCTGCTAATTACAACCATAAATATCAAAACCAGTGAAAATGAAATATATATACCAAAGTGCATGTATAGAAAAATTCACAGTAGCCTAACAATAACACCTAATTAATTCAGTGTTCAATACAAAATGTAATGATCAAATACATATGTAATATTCCATGTGCAAAGAAATGATAAAAAAATATAAAAGATAATAAATTAAAATGTCATAAAAAAAAAAAAACAAGAGTCCAAGGGGTGTGACTGAACGGCTACCAGAATCATGAGATTAAAGTGGAGGGCCACCCAATAAAAAAAAGAAATGCATTAAAATTCATTAAAAAAAAAAATATATATTATTTTATTTTTTTACTTACCTGAAACCGCTGTTGCTAGGCAGTCTTTCTGATCTGCCTCTTCCTATTCCGCGGCGTTTCCTCCTCTTCGGTGAGCGGCCCCGTTGCCTTCTGGGACGTGTGTGTCCCAGAAAACAACGGGCCATTCACAAAGCACTGCGCGACTCGTGCATGTGCAGTAGGAAACAGGCTCCACTGTCTGTTTCTCTTCATTAAGATGGAGCGCTGCCAGCCGATCCAATGGACAGATCGGCCTCGGGGCGGCCGACATCGCGGGGCTCGCTGGACAGGTAAGTGTCCTTATTAAAAGTCAGCAGCTACAGTGTTTGTAGCTGCTGACTTTAAAAAAAATCTTTGCCGGAACGCCCCTTTAACATTGTAAGAGGGATTGGCATTTCCCTGGATAGTCATCAGCCAGCATGAAGGTGGTGAGACTGAAGGGGATCGCTCAATGTAATGTGCTATACAATGTTTGATTATTACAAGATGTTTTAAATGTATGTGCACTGGGTACTGTTTTTAGCGGCTCGCTATGGGGCTGAGCTGATCTGCTTCTCTCTGTGTCCACTGACTTTGACAGCAGCAGGAGCCAATGGTGCCACGTTTCTCTATAAGCTAATGAGGAGGGAGAGTCCTGGGCAGCCGAGATACTCCTGCAACATCTCTGGATCGAGATGAGGCTCAGGTAAGTATTATGGGGGCTGCTGCACACAGAAGGTTTTAGATGAAAAATTGAGCTTTAGAATATTACACTAGTGGAGCCTTTCTTTTTCATGTACCCATGGATATGTACCTTTTCTACAAGAAACTGGAGAAGTGGATTGGCTTATTAAGGAATCTTTGAACAACTGATGCTTATGGCTTACTAGCCTAACCATGAGAGTGGTAGGCAAATAAATTTGGTGAGTTTCCACCTGATAGGAGCAGGTGTGATGTGACCCATACGGTGGTGGATATATTACAGTGTTTTTCTTAATTAGGACATCAACACATATTTTTTTTGTTGTTTAAAGAGAACTGCTATTGGACTTTTGTTTTGTTTTATGACATTTTAATTTATTATTATCTTTTATATTTTTTAATAATTTCTTTACACATGGAATATTATATATATTTGATCATTACATTTTTGTATTGAGCACTGAATTAATTAGGTGCTATTGTTGTGTCACACTTGACGGTCAAAAGTTCTGAGAACTTTTGTGTGACCGTGTGTATGCAAGGCAAGCTTGAGCGGAATTCTGTCGGAAAAAACAATTTTTTTCTGACGGAATTTCTGATTGTGTGTACAGGGCATTTGTGTAAAATGAGCAATAGTGTAGTTTGGCAGAACTGTGTAAAGTAGTTGTGCCACATCCAATCATGCAACTACATCAAAAAGTACAATCAAAAATTACAAATCAGAAACAATTAACTTTCTTTATTAAATGTGTATAAAATCACATAAAAATATAAAGTAGATACATATGATAAGAGTTTGTAGCAATAATAATAACAAAACGCATAGCTATACATCATCAGATATAGAGGCGATTACCCTAAGCGTTTCGGAGCTGAAAATGGTCTCCTCCTTCCGGGGTGTAAATGTGTAAGGGTATAATTCTATTAAAGAACAGATAACAAGGCATTAGAACAGGCAAATGATGGAACATAGAGGGTTGAAGACAAGATAAATTCCAATTGGTACTTACATAATCTAGTGTAATAGCAGTTGAATGTATCTCACAATTTAAAAAGAAAAACGATGAACAATGCTGGATGGACTGGGTATCTTGCCAGTATTCAAGGCTTGCCAGGGGGGAAAGGGGAAATAATAAAGCAAAAGCCTGTCGTTTGTAACTCAAGTTGCTTAATCTATTATTGCCTGTTCTAATACCTTGTTCTTTAATAGAATTATACCCTATGTTGCATTTACACTCCAGAAGAAGGAGACTATTTTCAGCTCTGAAACGCGTAGGGTGATCGCCTCTATAGCCGATGATGTATAGCTATGTGTTTTGTTATTATTATTGCTACAAACTCTTATGATATGTATCTACTTTATATTTTTATGTGATTTTAGACACATTTAATAAAGAAAGTTAATTGTTTCTGATTTGTAATTTTTGATTGTACGTGCCAGTAAAGTCCACCATTAGGGGGTCCTTTTGTGTAAAACGAAAGCAATTTTTAGGCCTTGTTTATTTGGAAAGATAACTATTTTTTTTTTTTAGATAAAATCTGTGCCCTTTGCGGGGCCGTCCTTTATAGGCATGCATATTGCATATATCCTCATGCCAGCAGGCTCATTGTTATCTAATGGGACACAGTGGCTTCATGGACATGGCTGCTGTGTTCCAATATGACATCTGTGCAGGTGCGGGTCCCAAAACACACAGAAGGTAAGAAAGAGATGTCATATAGGGACACATCAGCTGTGTCCCTATATGACATCTCTGCAGGTGTAAGTCCCCAAACACACAAAAGGTAAGACACAGATGTCATAGCTGTGTCCCTATATGACATCTGTGCAGGTGCGGGTCCCAAAACACACAGAAGGTAAGACACAGATGTCATAGCTGTGTCCCTATATGACATCTCTGCAGGTGTAAGTCCCCAAACACACAGAAGGTAAAACACGGATGTCATATTGGGAGTCCCCGCTGTCACCATACAATAGCGCAGTGGGGGAGATCCCTGTTTCCACATTGCTTGTGTGGATGTGAAAATCTATCACATTAGTCTCTCGGTTATGAAAGTGAACATTTTCTTTGCATTACTTTAGTTTTTCTAAGAGCAGCTACACTACTGCCTGTCCAATCTCTAATAGCTGTGCAAGCCTACAACTTAATGGGTAACAGAAAGTATTAGTGATTAATCTTGTCTCATCAATAGACTCGTGGAGAAGGAGATTAATCACTCCATTGGTCATTTAGAAGACTGCATGGTGACGTCTCCTAATTGAGATTTTTTTCAATTGCTGATATTTGAATAGATTGTGTAGCCTAGTGAAAGTTATGTGTGAGTAGAATTTCAAGCTAAACTCTAGACAGAGTTTAAAAAAAAAAGCAATGCATGAAGAATCTATAAAGTCTAAAAACAAGAAGTATATCAACCTGCTTCAACCTGGGCTTGGTACTCCTCTTGTTTTCAGATGTTTTCTTGTTGCTCAATAAACTTTTTTTTTTGTATTTTTACTCCCATTTTTGTTTTTCTTTTATGTTTTGGAGTAATTTTCTACATAACCCGTGTGCAGTGAAAATAAACAATGCCTGATGTGTAAAGATTTTTATAGACCAGTGCAGCCTAGTGTGGGAAAAGCTTGGTGACCATCAGGCTGTGCACCAACACTCCTGAGCTCATCCTTAATAAGGAACAAGGGAGATTTTAGGCCGCGCACACACGGGCGGATTGTCTGCCCAACTAAGTTCGTCAGACAATCCGACAGACAGTCCGTCCAACATTTGAATGAACGGATTTGACCACACACGATGAACAGACAGTCCGCTGAAAGCTTGCACGATGACGTGTACAGCACGTACGACGGGACTAGAAAAACGACGTCCAATACACTGCAATGCAACCTTCGGTGTGTAAATCCTTTCTGAGCATGCGCCATACTTAGTCCGTCCAACTTGCCTACACATGAGCGGACTGTCCGCTGAAACCAAGTTTGGACAGACAAAACCAAGTTTGGATGGACAAAATTACGGAAATTCCGAAAGACTTAGTCCGCCAGACTGTCCGCTGAAAAAGTCCGCTGAAGCCCACACACGAGCGGATTGTCCGCTGAAACACATTTCAGCAGACTAAGTTGGACAGACAATCCGCCCGTGTGTACGCGGCCTTAGGCTGCATTCAAACCTGCAGTCTTTGAGAGTTTTTCCATTTTTTTACGTGTTTTCATGCTCGATTTTGACATGTTTTTTATGCATAATTGGCACGTTTTTAGACAGCGTTCTTGAGCTTTGGCGTTTTTTTTTTTATTTATTTGCCAATAGAGAAAATTGTCATCTGCTGCATTATTTGTTGCTATGTTTTTCAGCTTTTTTTTTTGATTTTTCAACATCTTTCATTTTTAAATTTTTATTATTAATACACAGATAAATGCAAATAATCATAAAAAATAATAATTACAAGAAAGAATAAATGAATACTATGTAATAATAAAGAATTAATAAGGACTCTGATTCTGTTTACATTGACAGATCCCCATTCTGGCTCTCTGAGGAGCGATCGCCGGTTGCCATCGGACATCACGGCCACCGACCACACGCACTGCGCCTATAGCCCTTGAAGCACCCACCGTACACCTACAGTGATTCGTGCAGGGAAGCCAACCTGCCGCCGTATAACGACGGTGGCTGGTCGGCAAGCTGTTAAAGAAAATAAAATTTAACAGAGTATTTTAAAGCACACCTGTACCTCTGTGCTTATGCAAATGTGCACATGGATCCTGCACTCATACTGTATGTAAACAGTGATTGCACCATAGGCGGGGATCTGTTTGATGAGCTACCCCTTCTGGCTGTATCAGCTCCCCGACTGTAACAGCTCCCTGAGCTGCCCTCTAGCTGTATCAGCCCCTTGAGCTGGCCCCGGCTGTATCAGCTGCCACTGAGCTGCCCCCTGGCTGAATCAGCTGCCACTGAGCTGCCCCCTGGCTGAATCAGCTGCCTCTGAGCTGCCCCCCTGGCTGTATCAGCTGCCCCCTTGGCTGTATCAGCTTCCCCCTTGGCTGTATCAGCTTCCCCCTTGGCTGTATCAGCCACCCCCCTGGCTGTATAAGCTGCCCTCTGAGCTGCCCCCTGGCTGTATCAGCTACCCTCTGAGCTGTCTCAGCTGCCCCCTGGCTGTATCAGCTGCCCCCTGAGCTGTATTAGCTGTCCTCTGAGCTGTATCAGCTGCTCCCTGGCTGTATCAGCTGCCCTCTGAGCTGTAGCAGCTGTCCCTTGGCTTCAGCAGCTGCCCTCTGAGCTGTGTCAGCTGCCCCCTCACTGTATCATCTGCCCCTGGGCTGACCCCATGGCTGTATCAGCTGCCCTCTGAGCTGTATCAGCCCCTTGAGCTGCCCCCGGACTGTATCATCTGCCCTCTGAGCTGCCCCCTGTCTGTATCGGCCACCCCCTGGCTGTATCAGCTACCCCTGGCTGTATTAGCCCCCTGAGCTGCCCCCTGGTTGTATCAGCTGCCCCCTTGCTGTATCAGCCCCCCTGAGCTGCCCCCCTTGCTGCTTGGCTGTATCAGCTGCCCCCCTGGCTGTATCAGCTGCCCCTTGGCTGTATCAGCTTTCCCCTTGGCTGTATCAGCTTTCCCCTTGGCTGTATCAGCTTTCCCCTTGGCTGTATCAGCTTCCCCCTTGGCTGTATCAGCCGCCCCCCTGGCTGTATCAGCCGCCCCCCCTGGCTGTATCAGCCGCCCCCCCTGGCTGTATCAGCCGCCCCCCCTGGCTGTATCAGCCGCCCCCCTGGCTGTATCAGCTGCCCTCTGAGCTGCCCCCTGGCTGTATCAGCTACCCTCTGAGCTGTCTCAGCTGCCCCCTGGCTGTATCAGCTGCCCCCTGAGCTGTATTAGCTGTCCTCTGAGCTGTATCAGCTGCTCCCTGGCTGTATCAGCTGCCCTCTGAGCTGTAGCAGCTGTCCCTTGGCTTCAGCAGCTGCCCCCTCACTATATCAGCTGCCCATGCTGTATCAGCTGCCCCCTGAGCTGTATCAGCCCCCTGTCTGTATCATCTGCCCCTGGGCTGACCCCATGGCTGTATCAGCTGCCCTCTGAGCTGTATCAGCCCCTTGAGCTGCCCCCGGACTGTATCATCTGCCCTCTGAGCTGCCCCCTGTCCGTATCAGCCACCCCCTGGCTGTATAAGCCACCCCCTGGCTGTATCAGCTACCCCTGGCTGTATTAGCCCCCTGAGCTGCCCCCTGGTTGTATCAGCTGCCCCCTTGCTGTATCAGCCCCCCTGAGCTGCCCCCCTTGCTGTATCAGACCCATGAACTGCCCCCTTGGCTGTATCAGCTGCCCCCCTGGCTGTATCAGCTGCCCCTTGGCTGTATCAGCTGCCCCCCTGGCTTTATCAGCTGCCCCTGAGCTGTATCAGTCCCCCTGAGCTGCCCCCTTGCTGTATCAGCCCCCTGGCTATATCAGCTGCCCCCTGAGCTGCCATCTGAGCTGTATCAACTCCCCCCTGGCTTGCCCTCTGAGGTGTATCAGCTGCCCCCTGGCTGTATCGGCTGCCCTCTGAGCTGCAGCAGCTGCTCCCTGGCTGTATCAGCTGCCCTTGAGTTATATCAGCCCCCTAAGCTGACTCATGGCTGTATCAGCTGCCCCCTGAGCTGCCACCTGGCTGTATCAGCTTCTAACTGAGCTGCCCCCTGGCTGTATCAGCTGCCCTCTGAGCTTTATCAGCTGCCTCCTGGCTGTATCATGTGCCCCATGAGCTGCCCCGTGGCTGTATCAGCTGCCCCCTGAGCTGTATCCGCCCCCTGAGCTTCCCCCTAGCTGTATCAGCTGCCCCTGAGCTGTATCAGCCCCCCCAGCTGCCCCTGTTATGGCGATTTTTACCTACCTCACTTATACGCTTAATGATACATAACATAAGTGATTAAAACCTTTTATCTATATATGAATCAACCAATGCGGTTGCAGCTATAACCCATGAAATCAATAAGGAATGGTAATGGTGCTAAAATACAAAGATCTAATTTATTTATACAGAAAAGAAACGTTAGAATAATCGGATATTACCAAATATAACATAGTGATGTTACAAATACAGTGTTGCCAGTCTATAAAGATAATTAACCACCTCAATACCAGGCACTTAAACACCTTCCTGCCCAGACCAATTTTGAGCTTTCAGCACTCTCGCACTTTTGCTGCGTACACACGATCAAACAAGCTGGTGGAAAAGTCCGGCAAACTGAAGTCCGCCAGACAATCCCCCCCGTGTGTAGCCTCCGGCATACTTTTTTGACCCGAAAGTACGGCGGACTTAGAAAATAGTTTTACACTCCAATCTTCCCACCGGACTCGCATTTCGGCGGACAATCCGGCCGTGTGTATGCCAGTCCGCCGTACTTTTGAAATGAACGGACTTTTCCCACCCGGAGAAAAGTCCGCTCATTTCGAGCGGGTCTCCAGGTAGGCGGGGCCCGCAAAGGATACGTAGCTGGCCCCGCCGCCTGGTATAGACTTATAGGGGAACCCCAACGCCGAAAAAATCGGCGTGGGGGTCCCCCCAGGCCCACATCAGACCCTTGTCCGAGCACGCTACCCGGCCGGCCAGGAAAGGGGGGGGATGAGCGAGCGCCCCCTCCCCCTCCTGAGCCGTACCAGGCCGCGTGCCCTCAACATGGGGGGTGCCTTGGGGAAGGGGGACCGCGCGGCCCCCCCACCCCAAAGCACCTTGTCCCCATGTTGATGAGGACAAGGGCCTCTTCCCGACAACTCTGGCCGTTGGCTGTCGGGGTCTGCGGGCGAGGGGCTTATCGGAATCCAGGAGCCCCCTTTAATAAGGGGGCCCCCGGATACCGTCCCCCCACCCTATGTGAATGAGTATGGGGTACAATGTACCCCTACCCATTCACCTGTGAAAAAAAGTACAAAAAAAAACACAACACAGAAGATAAAATAATTTATTGCACAGCTCCGGGGGTCTTCCGTCTTCGGGGGTCTTCTCGCCGGACTCCTCCGCTATCTTCTTGTAGCTCTTTTGCTAGCGGAGGAGCCCGGCATTCTTCTTCGTCGCCGCGGCCTCTTCTTCCGACTTCGGGGGTCTTGTCCCCCTCTTCGGTTCTTCTGCCGGGCCACCGTGCCTTCTTATAGCTCTTTTACAGGCGGTGGCCCGGTCTTCTGTCGCCGCCGCCGCCTTCCCTTCTTCTTCTTCTTCTCCTTCTTCTCCTGGAGATGTTGACTCGAAGCTCTCTCCGGCCGCAATGCCAGGGACGTGCTGCGCGGGGACTTATATAGGGACAAGGGGCGGGGTCATCGGTTGATGTCACATGGGTTGAGGTCACATGGCGACAGTCCCAGCATCCTCCGGGACTGTGACATCGTAAGGGGGCGGGGTCACCATGTGACATCAACCCATGTGACATCAACCGATGACACCACCCCTTGTCCCTATATAAGTGGCCGCGCAGCGCGTCCCTGGCATTGCGGCCGGAGAGAGCGTCAAGTCAACATCTCCAGGAGAAGGAGAAGAAGAAGAACGGAAGGCGGCGGCGGCGGCGACAGAAGAGGGGGAAAAACCGAAGAGGGGGACAAGACCCCCAAAGTTGGAAGAAGAGGCCGCGGCGACGAAGAAGAATGCCGGGCTCCTCCGCTAGCAAAAGAGCTACAAGAAGATAGCGGAGGAGTCCGGCAAGAAGACCCCCGAAGACGGAAGACCCCCGGAGCTGTGCAATAAATTATTTTATCTTGTGTGTTGTGTTTTTTTGTACTTTTTTTCACAGGTGAATGGGTAGGGGTACATTGTACCCCATACTCATTCACATAGGGTGGGAGCCGGTATCCGGGGGCCCCCTTATTAAAGGGGGCTCCTGGATTCCGATAAGCCCCTTGCCCGCAGACCCCGACAACCAATGGCCAGGGTTGTCGGGAAGAGGCCCTTGTTCTCATCAACATGGGGACAAGGTGCTTTGGGGTGGGGGGGCCGCGCGGCCCCCCTTCCCCAAGGCACCCCCCATGTTGAGGGCACGTGGCCTGGTACGGCTCAGGAGGGGGGGGCACTCGCTCGCCCCTCCTTTCCTGGCCGGCCGGGTAGCGTGCTCGGACAAGGGTCTGTTGTGAACTTGGGGGGGACCCCCACACCGATTTTTTTCGGCGTTGGGGTTCCCCTTTAAGTCCATACCAGGTGTCGGGGCCAGCGGCGTCTCCTTCACGGGCCCCGCCTACCTGGAGAAGCGCTCGAAATGAGCGGACTTTCCTCCGCGTGTGTGGGCGAGTCCGTTCATTTCAAAAGTAGGGCGGATAGTACGGCGGACTTAGTACGCCGTATTAGTCCGCTGAAAAAGTGCCGTGTGTGGGCAAGTAGCCCGTTCGGAAAGTCCGACGGACAGTCTGGCGGGAAGTCCGCCAGTGTAAGTCCGTCGGACAGACGGCTACGTGTGTACGCGGCTTTTGAATGACAATTGCACGCTCATGCTACACTGTACCAAAATGAAATTTTGATCATTTTTTTCCTCACAAGTAGAGCTTTATTTTGGTGGTATTTGATCACCTCTACGGTTTTTATTTTTTGCTAAACAAATAAAAAAAGACTGAGTTTTTTTTGTTTCAGTTTCAAAACTTTGTAAATAAGTACGTTTTCTCCTTCACTGATGGGCACTGATGGGTCTGCACTGACGGGCACTGATAAGGCGGCACGGATGGGCACTGATGAGGTGGCACCAATGAAGTGGCACTGATGAGGTGGCATTGATGGGCACTGATAGGCGGCACTGATGGGCACTGATAGGTGGCACTGATGGGTGACACAGATGGACACTGATAGGTGGCACAAATTGGCACTGATAGCTGGCACTGATTGGCATCCATTGTGGGCACTGACTGGCATCCCTGGTGGTCTAGGGTGGTATACCAGGTGCTGGGCATCCCTGGAGGTCTGGTGGCGTCCCTGGTGGTCCAGAGTGGGCATCCTCGGGGGGCTGCGCTGATAATCGATCAGCACAGACCCCCCTGTCAGATGAGCAGCCGATCGGCTCTCCTCTACTCGCGTCTGACAGCCCCAAGTGAGGAAAGGCCGATCAACAGCTCTTCCTATTTACACTGTGATCAGCCGTGATTGGACACAGCTGATCGCATGGTAAAGAGTCTGCGTCAGAGACTCTTTACCGAGATCATAGTTGCGGGGTGTCAGACTGATAAACCGCAACAACGATCGACGTAATGCGCGCCCTCGGGGGTACGCAGCGGCTCACAATCCTGAGGACGTCATATGATGCCCAGTCAGGATTTTGAAACCACTTTTCAGCCGTCATTCGCCTATAGGGCGGGCGGCAAGTGGTTAATGCAAAAAGGAGATATGGTTACAATTGACGTACACATGCTATCAAGGTATTAAGGCAAATCCTAGGATAGAAAAAGTTAGAGAAAAGAAAAGAGGCATAAGATAATACAGATACATTACCTAGACAGCCCTCACGTGACCATACTTGCAAGGGTGGGGGGGCACACCAAGGGGAAGAGACCGTGTGTAGCTCTCTGTACTGCTTTTATACCCCCCTCCGCCCCTACATGTTCAACCCCCCCCCCCCCCCCCAACCCTGTCATTGTTCCAAATTTGCATCAAATTCTGATTGGCTGTAATTTCAAGCCTAGTTTGGTCATCATGCTTCTCACATAAGCATTACCTATTCGTTTTTGACCTGCACCATAAGGAGCTTTTCCATTTTTTCTTATGTCCACCCCGGGTTCGATTGAGCTTATTTTGCACAGATCATCAACCTCCAGACGTCTCCCCTATTGGGTGGAGGTGCCATCCTTTTTTTGAGAGCCATTTGAATCCAAGAACTTTGGTTGGATCAATACCGTTGAATGGAACTACCTCGTTTAGAGCAGTGTTGCCAACCGTCAGTATTTTTACTGCCAGCCAGTAAAAAAACAGGCAATTTTCTCCTGCCAGTAAAAGGTTGCTAGTAAAAAATATGACTGTGACGCTCAGCTTGGTCCGGATCCATCTGGGACCATCCCAGTGCTTGCTACAGTGTGATTGGGCGGCTCTGGCGGAGGCGGTGCCTGAGCATTTCATGTGATGTCATGGTGCAATGGAGTCAAGCAGAGCGGTCAGAGGCACGTGTGCGGGTCTGCCTATGGGAGCAAGGCAGGCTGGGACCAGGATTGTCAGTGCTGCTTAGACTGGAGTGGACTGGAGGGACCACTTGGCTTGGAGGGAGACTGTCACTGTGACTCAGGAGGGGACATGTCATGTCGGTGAGGTGCCATCATCTGTGCTGCTGCACACTGCTTTCAGTGTCACAGTGAGAGTCACTTTCATGTGTGTGTGCCGGCCCATTCTAATATCTTGGCCTCCTGAGTTCGGTCCCTGAGCTATATACTTACTATATCAAAAATAAAATAAGAAATATGTTTTTTCCTTATTATCTACCTTAAATCATATTGCTAATTGCATATTGTATTTGTTTGTAGCCTAAATGCTCTAATTTGCACTTAAAACTGTAATTTTGTACCTTTTGGAAATGCCAGTAAAAACTTGGCTGTGCCAGTAAATTTTGGGTGTTGTGTCAGTAAATTTCAATCTGGTAGGTTGGCAACACTGGTTTGGAGTGACCTTCTCCCTGTCAACTCTTAACTCCGAGGCATTCAGGCTATACAAGCCTGATTGACCCACTGCCGCTGGTAAGTGGGTCCACCTTATCCGGTAAGAGTACCCATCTATACTCCATACAGAGGATTTCTTTGTTTCAACAGCTTCACAGCTAGTCACATATTGTTTGCACTATCATCAGATTTCATTGAGGATTTACAAGATGGACAGCAGTTCCTCTCATGTTTATTTGAACTCTCACATTCTTTTGTTCACATATGTGAACATCGGACTTTCACTTTTGCATGTTTATAACACATTTATATGTTTCACGTATTCATTATTTCAGTGTATTGCTGTCTTATATTTAGAGCTACGCTTTGGATTTTCACATTTTGTTTGGACTTTCGTTTTAGTGTTAGCAGCTTTTTGTCACATTTGGGTTTAGTGCAGTCATTTCGCCAATCCTTTCTACATTTGTATCAGCTGCCCCCAGGCTATATCAGATGCCCCCTGAGCTATATCAGCCCCCCGGCTGTATCAGCTGTCCCATGGCTTTTTCAGCTACCCCCTGAGCTGCCCCATGGCTGTATCAGCTGCCAACTGAGCTGCTCCCTGGCTATATCAGCTGCCCTCTGAGCTGTATCAGCTGCCCCCCCTGGCTGTATCAGCCACCCCCTGACTTTATCAGCTGCCCCCCAACTGTATCATGTGCCACCCCCTGGTTGTATCAGCTGCCCCCTGAGCTGTATTAGCCCCCTGAGCTGTCCCCGGCTGTATCAGCTGCCCTCTGAGCTGAATCAGCTGCCCTCCGGCTGTATCAGCCACCCCTTGACTGTTTTAGCTGAACCCTGAGGTGTATCAACCCCCTGAGCTGCCCCCTTAGCTGTATCAGCTGCCATCCAGCTGTTTCAGCTGCCCCCCGGCTGTACAAGCTGCCCCCTGAGCTGTATAAGCTGCTCTCTGGCTATACATGCTGCCCTTGAGCTGTACCAGCTGCCCCCTGGCTGTACCAGCTGCCCCCTGAGCTGTATCAGCTACCCCCTGAGCTGTATCAGCTGCCCTCTGGCTATATAAGCTGCCCTTGAGTTGTATCAGCTGCCCCTTGAGCTGTATCAGCTGCCCCCTGGCTGTATAAGCTGCCCCTGAGCTGTATCAACCCCCCTGACTAGCCCCCTTGCTGTATCAGCCCCCTGGCTCTATCAGCTGCCCTCTGAGCTGTATCAGCTGTCCCCTGACTGTATCATGTGCCCCCTGAGCTGCCCTCTAGCTGTATCAGCTACCCCCTGAGCTGCCCCCCTGGCTGTATCAGCTGCCCCCTGAGGTGTATCAACCCCCTGAGCTGCCCCCTGGCTGTATCAGCTGCCGCCTGGATGTATCAGCTTCTCCCTGGTATCAGCTGCCCCCTGAGCTGTATCAGCTGCCCCCTGACTGTTTTAGCTGCCCCCTGAGCTGTATCAGAAACCTGAGCTGCCCCCTGGCTGTATCCGCTGCCCTCTGAGCTGTATCAGCTGGCCCCTGGCTGCATCATCTACCCCCCCCCCCCCTGGCTGTATCAGCCAACCCCTATTTTAGCTGCCCCTGAGTTGCATCAGTCCCCTGAACTGCCCCCTTGGCTCTATCAGCTGCCCCCTGCAGTGTATCAACCCCCTGAGCTCCCCCCTGGCTGTATCAGATGCCCCTGAGCTGTATCAGCTGCTCCTTAAGCTGTATCCGCTCCCTGAGCGCCCCCCTGGCTGTATTACTTGCCCCCTGGCTGTATCAGCTGCCCCCTCTGGCTGTATCAGCCACCCCTGAGCTGCAGCAGCCCCCTGAGCTGCCCCTGGTTGTATCAGCTGCCAACTGAGCTAGCCCCTGGCTGTATCAGCTTCCCTCTGAGCTGTATCAGCTGCCCCCCCCCCCCCATCAGTATCAGCACTGGTTGACAATGATGGACACTGATGAGGCTGCACTGATAGGTGGCACTAATGGGCTCTGATAGGCAGCACTGAGAGGTGGCATTGATGGGCGGCACTGATAGGCAATAGTAGACGGCACTGATAGGTAGCACTGATAGGTGACACTGATGGTGAGGCACTGATAGGTAGAATTGATTGGCAGCACTGGTGGACAATGATGGGCACTGATGAGGCTGCACTGATAGGTGGCACTAATGGGCTCTGATAGGCAGCACTGAGAGGTGGCATTGATGGGCAGCACTGATAGGCAATGGTAGACGGCACTGACAGGTGACACTGATGGTGAGGCACTAATTGGCAGCACTGACAGGCAGGGCTGGTGCAAGGATTTTTGACACCCTAGGCGAAACCTCATTTTGCCGCCCCTGGCTCCACCGCTGACTCCATCCCCTTTTCCCTGCCCATGTATACCCCATCTTTTTTAATGAAGCGCCCATCAAATGAAGCATCACCATCACCCATCAATGCAGCCTCACCAGCGCCCATCAATGCAGCCAACCAGCACCCATCAATGCAGCCTACCAACACTCATCAATGCAGCCTACCAACGCCCATCAATGCAGCCTACCAACGCCCATCAATGCAGCCTATCAATTCAGCCTGCCAACGCCCATCAATGCAGCCTACCAACACCCATCAATGCAGCCTACCAATGCTCATCAATGCGGCCTACCAGTGCCCATCAATGAATGTTTGCTTGCTTCCATTCATTCGGGAGTCGGACCACAGACACAGTCCTCTGCCGCCGCTGCACCTCTGACACTATGTGCAAAGGCGGCTGCCTGCTGATGCTTGCTGCAGAGAGAAGAGAGTAGGAACACCAGTGGCCCGGCGCCCCAGGCAGAAGTGCGCCCTAGGCGGCTGCCTAGTTTGCCTAGTGGTAGCACCGGCCCTGCTGACCGGTAGCATTGATTGCCAGCACTGGTGGGCAATGATGGGCACTGATAGGTGCCACTGATTAGCTGCACTGGCAGGTACCGAGGCAGGGACCGATGTCCCTGTAACTGAAGCTGGTTACCGGTTTTCAGTTTCTTTCCTTGTGCTGAAAAAAATGACGACTGCACAAAAAACATAAAACCAAATTGTAACCGCTACTATTTCATTCTCCAGGGCCTCTGCTTTGAGAAAATATATAATGTTTAGAGCTTCGAAGTCCATTTCTAGAAAAAAAATCTGAATTTGTGATATATTTGTGATAATTTGTGATATATTGGTGATAATTTGTGATATACTTGTGATTATTTGTGATGTATTTGTGATACTTTGTGATGTATTTGTGATACTTTGTGATATATTTGTGATACTTTGTGATGTATTTGTGATATATTTGTGATAATTTGTGATGTATCAAAAATTGCCCAGGTAGTCAAGTGATGAAGTAAAGCCTTTAGTATGTATTTTGCCTCACAAAGAAGAAGCAGGCAGTGGCAGTGGTGATATGGAGCCGTTGCCTGCCATTGGCTGCCATGCCTTGGTGATAGTACCTCACAGAAGGTGTGGGAGGAGCTGAGTGTGCCTCCGCCTTCCTCTCACCTCGCTGTGTCTCTAGGACTGATAGTGGAAATAGAGAGCAGTGCGGGCTCCTCATGTATACACGTCAGCGGGCTCTATGATAAGCGCACACTCACACATGGTGACTGAAGCCCGCGCACCTTGCCGTACCTAGCACTGAGGAATTCCTCCGTACCATTCCCGCTCCTGGCCACTCCCCCTGGGCTCAGCCGACCCTCCCCTCGCTCTGACACGCCCCCAGTTGATGGGCGATTGTGTCGGTGCTTCGCCCAGATGGGAGGGAATTGTTATTCATTGCGGGGGCTGGAGGGAGAGAAGAGGGTGGAGATGGGTGTTGGGGAAGCAAAGGCCACCGTGTGCCCTTCATGTGGGAGGGAAGAGGAGGAGGAGCCGGCTGAGCAGGTGGAAGTTAGGTGTGGAGGTTGAAGTTGCGCCGCTCACATCCAAGCCCGGGGCTGTGCTGGCCGTCACCATGCCCTGAGCTGTGCCCGGCAAAGGTGTGAGCATGGCCAAGGAGCTGAGCCAGGAGGAGGTACTGGACTTCTTGTGCCAGGGCGGAGGGAAGGTGCCCAATGCCTCGCTGGTAGCACACTTCAAGCACTTCTTGAGGGACCCCAAGGTGGCCGGCGATCAGCTCCTGAAGCGCAGGGACAGGTTCAAGCGTTATGTCAACTCGGTGGCCGTGGTGAAGCAGGAGGGAGCTGTCAAGTATGTGGTGCTCAGGAGCCGCTATAGAGATCTGCTGGGTGAGGAGCTGTCACCGGCAATCCCCGGACACCACGAGACGGCGATCGGCAACAATAGAGAGGACGAGGAGATCGGCTCTCAGGTGATTGGAGGGGGATGGAGCAGACAGGAGGAGGCATATCCTCGGGGGGAGCCTGCATTCACTGATCATCAACGGGGGGCACCCATGACTTACAATGACCCCGATTGGAATGGTCATGGGGCTTCTGATGGCAAAATCCGGCATGGACAATCGTATACCGAGCCAGAAATGAGACTGCCTTCATCTCAGCCCCTCTCCTCATCATCTGGAGATCAGCAGTCTACAGCACCCCTGAGCAAGACCTCATCATCTGTGAACAATGCCTATCTACCAAGCAATGATACCTTTTCACATGGCAACATCCAGCTATTGCCTTCCAGCCGGACTTTTTCACAACAATCCAGTGATGCCTCCTTGTCCACTATGAAGACCACCTCATCACCTCCTGATACTTACATGACCTCCACAAAGAACTTTCCTTCATCAGCTGATACTTCCATACCCTCCACCAATACCTCCTCTTCACAAGGTAATACTTTCATACCCTTCACCAAGAACTCATCACCCAGCAATACGTCCATACCCTCCACCAATATCTCCGCACCTGGTATTACTTCTATATCCTCTACCGATACCTCCTCCTCACTAGGTAATCCTTCCATACCTTCCACCAATACCTCTTCACCTTGTAATACTCCCATTCCTTTCACCAAGAACTCATCACCCAGTGATACCTCCCTGTCTACCATGAAGACCACCTCTTCAGCTCCTGATACTTGCATGTCCTCCACCAAGAACTCTTCTTCACCAGCTGATGCTTCCATAATCTTCATCAAGTTCTCCTCTTCACCTGGTAATACTTTTATACCCTCCACTGATACCTCCTCACCTGCTAATACTCCAGTATCCTTCACCAAGAACTCCTCTTCACCCAGTAATAGGTCCACGGCCTCCATCAGGACCCACTCCTCTCCCAGTGATACTTACATACCTTCCACCAGGACATCCTCACCCACTAGTGATACCTCCATACCCTCCACCAAGACCTCCTCACAGTCCAGTGATACTCCCATACCCCTCAACAAGACCACCTTACCCCCCAGTAATAGCTATATACCCCTCAACAAGACCACCTTACCCCCCAGTAATAGCTATATACCCAACAAGACCACCTCACCCCCCATTAAGGCTCCTACAAAGACCTCTGAACCATTTAGTAGCACTTCATCTCATTACAGCAAGGATTATTACCCTGCAGACAACCTTTCAGCACCTTTATCTAAGACTTCTTCATTTTGTTCCCTTGCTCAACCCCATTCAGTGCCCCAGTCACCCTCCCCAGGGGCCAGTGAGCACTGGAGACCCCTATCTGGTGGGGACCACAGGACAGAAACCACTAATCCTGTTCTTGTAAATGAAAGCTGCAGGGGTCAGCAAGAGCAAAGACTTGGCTGCACTGAGATCCAGACCCCAAATTTTGAGATGAATGGTACATTTCCCCAGGGGGTGCATTCAGAACAGCTGGATAATCCCAAGTATATAAATGAACAGCAAAGACATGGCTTTTATGAGGATCTGGCAGCTTCCTCTCCTTCCAGGTACATGAACAGTACACACCCTTCCTCCTCCCTGCTGCTCCCTCTTGAATCAAGTATCGCTCCTCTAAATGTGCAGCTGGAGGAATACGAGGCAGCCAGTCCATGCCCCTCACCACCTTTACTACTTAACGATATGCGTGACTTGTGGATGTGCCAAATGCCTGTGTTTAAAAGTATAAGGTGCCAACTGTCTTTGCAGGACATGGAAGACTTTGTTGATCAGGAAAGCTGTGGTAGTGAGGGGAGCGACAGCGGTGAAGGGGGAGACTGTGACACTGAGCACAAGGATGATGAAGACTTTTCCAGTGATTCAAACACTGAAAAATACACTCAGTACATAGAGCATAAATGTGAAAACACTAATAGATGTCCTCCTAACAGAAAATTCCTTAGCATTATTGAACAATATAGCAAGCTGCAAAGTGGGGACCTGCTGGGAGCCAAAGATACTCTAGTGGATTGCGAACCCGAACCTGACGTGCCAGCTGAAAACAAGAAGTCCCCTTATGTTGCTAAATCCTTTCTCACTGATCAAGCACCCATCTTGTTTGAGTTGGCTAGACATCCTCCAAAGCACAGGGCGAGTTCTCGCTTTCGAGAATTAATGTCTTCCTCAGATGATGAACTAATTGATAGGGATTTCAGTAGGAGGAGGCGCCCATCGCGCACTAAGAGACCTCCTGATATTGTTGTGGTTCCTCCACGACCTGACGTGGACTTGCTTTTATTAACAAAGCCTGTGAGCAATTACAAGCTTACTGTAAAGCTTGCAGACCAAAAAGAGCATCAAGCACAGTATGGACCAAAATCATATGAGGATTTTTTGCTCAAAAAGTCTTTTAATTACAAATCATCAACAGTACCCTTGGATCCTGCAGAGCATGACTGGATTGTTAAGTCAGCTTCTGGGTCTTGGCTTCAGGTCTATGGATTGTTTAATCAAGACCCCCAACTGGCTTTACGAAAAGATTTCATCTCCGGTAACACAGTTCTGCACTGGTTTGCCAAGCACGGTGCAATTGAGATGTTCCATAAATTTGTAGTGGGTGCCAGAAAGGCAGGGGTTGAAATAGATTTTAACATCAAGTCTAACGGTGGATACACACCTTTGCACATTGCTGCTATTCATGGCCATCAAAACGTGGCTGCCATGTTAGTAGAAAAACTCAGAGTAAATGTGAAGTTGAGGGACAACAGTGGAAAGAGGGCCTGGCAATACCTGAGCTGCAACACATCTGGGGAGGTATGGAGGCTTTTAGGAGCCCCTAAGGGGAAAACCATATTTGCTTCTCGCACCTTAAATACCACTTATATAAACACACAGAACAAGTCGAGTCAGATAAATAGAAAAACGTCATTGGCAGCTTTTCTTAAACCTCAGCATCAAAAATGGAAAGCAAACAATCATCCTGTATTAATGGAAAGAGAAATCTACAGTGACTGAGGTAGGGTCAGTTTGGAAACTGACTGGGGATGCAAAAGAAAGTAGAGTATTTTGTTACTATGACAACAGCTTATGCTTCCTGCCCTGCATGCTTTGCTGCCTTGTAATTCTTACTGGGTCATTGGTGCAGACAGGAAGAGGGACCAGTACAATCCAAGGTTCTCCAGGCAAAGACACTCATGCCATGGTAACAGTTACATCTTCCTTCTACACCGCCCTACAGCCTGCTCTCAGATACTCTTGCAGTTGATTTCTGGGGCCAGGACATTATCATGGATGGGGCTCAAGACAAATGCCCACAATGTTCCGCCAACTACAGTCCTAGACTGTGAAAAGTCAGCTAAGCTTATGTGATGTGTAGGAATAATATCTTAATGGGCTTCCATCTTTTTTTAAAAATTCTGTACCGATTGTTTAATATCAAACTTTCCATGCACTTAAAGCTGATATACATGTTTCATGTCATTTTAAATTGTTTGTGGTCCAAACAAACTATTGCTTCAGTAAGTGCTGCTGGGTCCCTGAGCACTGTATGTACTGCATGTAACTTCAGCTACATACATTGCCAGTTTCCGGTTGTGAGACAGAGACTTCCTGTCTCACACCCTGAGCAAAATAGTCAGCGGCACTTGGCTATTCATAGGCAGCTTTGTATTCTTTGAATAGAATGCTTCTTCTGGCTGAGTCTGAAAGCATGACCTCATCAGCTCACCCCTCCAACTCAGCCAATCAGAGGAAGCTTTGTCTTTATTCACAAAATACAAAGCTGCCTATGAATGGCTGGCTGACTGCTGCTCAAACCGACTCCGAGTGTGAAATGGGAAGTCTGTCTCACAGCTGGTACCTACCACTATGTGCTGTATGTAGCTGATGTTACATGCAGTACATAGATTGTTTTGGGACACTGCCGCATTTGGTGAAGCAAATTAGTTTGTTTCGACCAGCTTGGTCCAAACAAACTATTTAAAGTGACAGGAAAGGTGAACATCACCTTTTTTTTTTTTTTAAACAATTTTTTGATCAGGTTATTTTTAGGGTTGCAAGGAAGAGCTAATTTCTTGAGACTGCACAACAACCACCTTATTTGTCAGTTGCAATATATTGTATCCATAAGTGTCTTACAGCATAACAAATGTTTTATCTCATTCGTTAGGTCAGAAAAGTTTACTGTAGCACAAACCTAGCCTTTTTATTGATGCAAAAAATGTACATAGCAGCAGATGGGTCTAATCTCTCCTGTTGTCAGGCTAATACACTGTAGTTCCGTGTAATTCATCTATGTCTTTTCCATTTACAACAGTCAGGTATAGTCTGCAAAATGACTGTTAGCTATTCATTACTTGATGTTGGCTTTTGTTGACTCCTGTATTATACTGTGATATGAAACCAAAGTAAATATATTTTGTTGGCAAAGGAAATGTTGGATCTTTTTCAGTGGCAATAATACTTTGGACGATATTATAGTAGATATTACGAGCCTTATTCATAAAGCATCCCGGTAAAGATTGTTGATTTTCAAAAAATCGATTTTTAGAGGAATCCAGTGAGATTTGCAAATGTAAAAAAAAACAAACAGGTCTTTATCCGTGTGTTAGAGCTGAACTCCAAGAAAAGTAAAATTCCTCATTTGTAACTGGGCTGTGCCCTCTCTGCAAGGGTTAACTGCCTGTGTATGCCTAGTAGACCAGGCAATCTAGTTTTACTTACCTGATCCTCTGTTTTTGCAGGCTCTTTTGTGCTGCTAGATCGGTACCTGCACTCCGATGGTTAGATGCTTCTGACGTCATCAAGGCTGATGCAGAGACCATAACCCTTGATTGAGCATCAGTATGCAGAGGGACAGTTCACTGCTAGAGCACGGGGATGGGGGGGGGGGGGGAGTGTTGTCTACTGGGGGAGTGGAGGATCAGGTAAGTAAAACAGTTTTTACCATCCCTAGACTAAACATGCAGTTAACCATTGCAGTGGGGCTGTGCCGACTTTTACTTTTCCCAGAGTTGTGCTTTAAAGCTTCGTTAATAGAGCCTATTGTGAAATAATATGAGGGACCGTTTAACAAACTCTCCCCCCTCCTAACACCTATGCTTGCTAACCTGTAACAAAAAAAAAAAAATGTGTGTATACTTACCTATTTTCAGCCCACTCTGGTCTTGTTTACGTGATCTGGCTGCCATTAGTCAGCCAGTGACTGAAGGAAGAGGAGGGAGAACCGACCACACCTGGGACATTGGAGCCTTTGGGGGATGTCACCGATCCCAAACATTCTCAGCCATTGTCAAGCGTTGTCTTCTCTCCCCTGCAGGCATCATTGGCAGAAACATGGGACTATGTGACTGAACCAGAACAGGCTGAAAACATGTAAGTACATATGTATTTTTTTTTTTTTTTTACACACGTTAATCAGCATAGGTGTTACGGGGGGGAGATGTTTTTGAGAGTAAGGGGTTGAGGCTGGAATTCTTCTTTTTCGTTTTAGCTCTCTGAACTGACATCTATCACAGGACTAGATTGTCCGTTGCTGAATATTAGGTTTTCCAGTTAATGGCTCCTTTTACAGTTAAAGTGATTGTAAAATCTTGTATTTTTCTCCTATAAAAATAAACATGTTATACTTACCTGCTCTGTTGCAGTGGATTTGCACAGAGCAGCCCAGATCCTCCTCTTCTTGGTTCCATTTTCTGTAATCCTGGCACCTCCCTCCCTGTTCAGTGCCCCCATAGCAAGCAGCTTGCATTGGGGTCACCCAAGCAGAGTGAAAGCTCCTTGTATACATTCAGACATGGAGCCCCAGCCCCCTCCCCCCCCTTGATTGGCTAGCTGACATTGACAGCAGTGGGAGCCAATCAGGAAGGAGAATCTTGGACGGCTGACACACTAGTGGACAGAGAGGGGCCTCAGGTAAGTATTAGGGGAGCTGAAGGGGGGGGGGGGGCTACTACACACAGAAGGCTTTTTATCTTAATGCGTCAAACGCATTAAGATAAAAAAAACCTTCTGCATTTACAACCCCTTTTAAATATTTTGAAATTGAGCTACAAGTATAGTTTTCAGCCTACAAGGCCTTAATCCTAATGATTAAAGAGGAAGTCCACCCGAAAAAAAAAATATTAAAAGCCAGCAGCTACAAATACTACAGCTGCTAACTTTTAATAAATGAACACTTTTCCTGGAGTCCAGCAATGTCGGCAGCTGAGGTCGACTAATTGCTGGGCTCTCGGCTGCTGGTGCGCCATTCTCGGTGAGGGAATCGGTAAGTGGAGCGTTGCGGCTTCAGTTCCCTACTGCGCATGCGTGAGCCGCGCAGTCTCTGGGACCCGTGTGTCCCAGTAGACAGCGCGGCGGGACAGGAAGAGGCATAGACTCCCAGGGGAAGTGGGTGCAAATACCTGTCTTAGACAGGTATCTGCACCCCCCCCTCCCCCCTGAAAGGTGCCAACTGTGGCACCGGAGGGGGGGAGGGTTCCGATGAGCGGAAGTTCCACTTTAGGGTGGAACTCCGCTTTAAGGTCTTGTAGGCTGAACTGCGTCAACTGACTGTATTTGTGTATTGTACATTCTGGTATCCTGAAAGAAAAGCAAGATTTTAGAGCGACATTGGTTGTGTGGGTCATCTCTGGATTATTAATCTCAGACGTGTGACTGTGGATCAACCCCCCCCCCCACACACACACACACACACACACACACACACACACACACACACACACACACGCTCCTTTAGTAGAGCATTAAATGGGTTGTAGCGCTGGACTTTCTGTTTGTGTAGTCTGCATACCCCAGGAGGCAAAGGAAAGACACATCATTCACCTAGGCAAATGATGTGCAAGGGGGACGGGGCCAGACAATTTGTTTAGAACAAAAAATTGGGGAAAAAAATACTATCTGCTTAGAGGAACAGATGAGGGTGGAGATGAGGTATCATGTTTTAAAAGGGTGAAGATCTGCATTCATTTTGTAAGCGGGGGGGGGGGGGGGGGGGGAACAAATCCCTGTAATTACAACTTGCAAATGAATGCTGTTTTATCCATGACCATACATTTTAATGCATTCACAGCAAAACTAGAAAAATCTTAGCAGTACTATTTAAATTACTATGCATCTTTTAATACATAATGTATGGCTTTTCTAGCATATTTCCAAGCTAAGAAATGTATTTTAGGCCTAATGCTGGTATCGTAATAACATTACTGCCTTGTGACCTGTTAAAATACCAGCCTGAGTTGTTGCAATAAGGAAATCTAAGTGCATAGGTCATTAGTTTGAAATAGCATTGTGATTTTTGCCTTTTGTATGCTGTAAGTTTCATCTAATTACAGTCATAGCTATTATGATAAGCCTGATTGTTGGTAAACTAAAACATGTTCTCTGTTAAACAGGGTACTGTTTGCAGTTTTACTAATGCATGCAGTAGTTTAAAATGCACAAGTGAGGTCTCGATCTGCTGCTATGTTTGCACTAATCTTGCTGCCAATTAAGGCTATACTGAAGGAATTTGTTCTAGCCAGCATGAAAAAGAATCATTTACTGTGCAAGCCTGTTTCCTTTTTTGGATGTTAAAATAGTGACAAACAGGTATTTCTCTTCCAAGATGTGTTCCAGAGACTCTCCTTTCAAATCAGTGACTTCCCATGGCCAGCAAGTTTACATGAACTGATACTCGGCACAATCAGCAAAACTTGAAATGTATGTGTTTAAAATGTGAATAAACCTTTTTGTATTTTACCGTTGATACAGTTTCAGTGTTTGCATGATTTAATATGCAAGTGTATCAGTGGAGGAAGCCCAGACAGGTCAGTAACTGGTTTGGCAGCTGCTGACTCATCCAAGTTATCAACCTCCATAATGAACATTCAAGGAATGTCAAACAAACAAATGAAGAAATGCTCTAAATATAGTGTACAAGGTCGCTTAGTTAAAGAAAATTATTGAGAAAGCGAGCCAACTGTATAGTCCATGATTGGAACCTATAGCCACATCGTTAAATAGAGCAAGAAAAACAAAGGAGATGCCCCCTGGGACTTTATAGGCATAGGTTGGAAACCAGAGAGGTGCGTAAAGAAGTTAAGCTATTATACTTCTTTACGCATCTCTCTGGTTTCCAACCTATGCCTATAAAGTCCCAGGGGGCATCTCCTTTGTTTTTCCTTAGTTAAAGACCATTATGTGTTATGCCGCATACACACGAGCGGACTGTATGGCGTACTTAGTTCGTCATACAATCCGACGGACAGTCCGTCGTACTTTCGACTGAACGGACTTGACCACACACGGATGCACAAACAGTCCGTTGAAAGCTTGCGCCATGACGTGTACAGCACGTACGACGGGACTAGAAATAGGAAGTCCAAGACACAGCAAAACACCCTTCCGCCGTGTAAATCCTTTCTGGGCATGCGCCATTCTTAGTCTGTCGAACTAGCATACTGACGAGCGGATTGTCCGCTGAAACCAAAGTACGACGGACAGAATTTCGAAAAATCCGAAATTCTTAGTACGCCGGACTGCACGCTGAAAAAGTCAGCTGAAGCCCACACACGAGCGGATTGTCCGCTGAAATGTGTTTCGACTGACTAAGTACGCCATACAGTCCGCCCGTGTGTACGTGGCATCAGTGTTACTCAGTGGCGGTCTGTCAATAGGGGGTGCAGGGGCGCCACAACCCCCCACCAAAGCTACACTTCGTTAAAAAAAAAAGTCCCTTTTAAGTGTGTGCAGGGTGCCAGACACACACCTGCTATGGGAAGCTTTACCTCATCGCAATCACATGATTGCAGGTAAGACCATCTATTGGCAGGCCTTTAGACTGCACTCACTCCAACTCTATCATTAGGTATCAGTAGTGGCTACTGATTGGCACGGTACTAGGATGGTCCATTATTTCCATAGTGGCTACTGATTGGCACGCTACTAGGACGTAGGGCGGTGCATTCGGTTTCCACTGGAAACCCAATGCACCTGCCCTATGTCCTAGTACAGCTGCTATGCCAATCAGTAGCCACTTCTGGAAATAATGCCCTGCCTTACCTCCTAGTACTGCACCAATTAGTAGCCACTGTCTGGAAAGCTTAATTGCATTAGGTTTCCAGATAGTGATTGGCGTGGTACTAGGATGTAGAGCAGCGCTTTTAGAGGAACCGTGGCATCACTTCCAGTTTCTCGAGTGTGGATGGAGGCCTGAGCAGAGTCAGCCAGCCTGCAGATGTACTTGGTAACTTACAGTACTGCTAGAGGGAAGAGTGTATGCTGGGCTTAGTTGCAGAGTTTAGCTGGTTGACTTCAGACTGATGTGTCATCCTGGGCAGGTGCTATCAAATTTAAAAGTGGCTATTGCAATGGGCCATTGGCATTGCTGATGCACTGCATCACTGGGAACCATCATAATGGGCACAGCAGGTGTACAGACCCGGCTGGGAACTCGGCACAGGGATGGTGGGAACCCTTCATAATGGACACAGTGGGTGTACAGAGCCAGGAACTCAGCACAAGAATGGTGGGAACCCCTCATAATGGGCACAGCAGCCAGCAGGTGTACAGACCTGGAAACTCAGCACAAGGACAGTGAGAATCCCTCAAAATGGGCACAGCAGGTGTACAGACCCGGGAACTAAGCACAGGGATGGTGGGAAAAATTAAAATCTGCCCCACTTTTGCAGAATTTGAGAGTCCCAACAAAATGACTATTTATTGTGTAAATAACCAATAAATGTTGTACTCCATCAGCCAGTTTATTTTATTTTTTTTGCAAAATCTTTTAGTTTTAACATCCACCAAAAACCGAAAAGTACAAAAAAAAGGGCATGTATATGTGACAAAGATAATAAAGGTTGCAGGCTCCAACCCACAAGCACCCCGTGCAATGGGTATCCAAATTACAAATCCAAAACAGGTACAATAGACATATCCAAAAGAGTCCACATCAACATAAAACAGCGTAGGGAGAGTACTACGCCTATTGGTATACCCCACAAGGGAGCGCTGGACCTTACTGATACTCCAGTAAGATCATGTGCCCTTAACCCGCTGTATGAGATCCTAGCAGGTCTTTGGGCCCAACTCTCTGTCAAAAGCCAGGAAAGGAGTCAGAAGAACTAAATGAATCATCTGTCATGCCACATCAACCAGTCCCTTTATCAGCCATTCAATTCTGGAGTATAGATGGGGATAGATTACCTTCTGTGTCCTTCACTGAGGTTTACCAGGAAGTCTACTGAATACTGAAGAATATCGACTACCCCAACATCACTTCAATTATATTCGAACTTGATATGTATCATTCAGATAGTCAACGATGACTGCCATAGAAGATAAGGTTAGACACTGACCACATGTTTATGCAGGGCTGGTGCAAGGATTTTTGACACCCTAGGTGAAACCTAATTTTTTCCGCCACCCCTGACAAAACCCCCTTTGCCCTGCCCTGTATAGCCCTCCTTTTTAATAAAGCACCCATCGAATGCAGCCCCACCAGCACCCATCAAATGCAGCCTCACCAGCGCCCATCAAGTGCAGCCTACCAGTGCCAGTCAATGCAGCCTACCAGCACCCATCAATGAATGTTTACTTGCTTTCATTCATTTGGGAGACGGAACACAGACTCTGCCGTCGCTGCGCCTCTGACACTATAAACGAATGGAGCGGCGGCTGCCTGCTGATTTTGAAACTTAGTTGCTTGCTGCAGAGAGAAGTAAGTAGGAACACCAGTGGCCAGGCGCCCTAGGCAGCAGTGCACTCTAGGCGGCCCTGTGATTATGCATATATATTTCTGGAGACTTGCTCAAGATTAAACTATGTAAGGTCCCTTTCACACGGGACGGATCAGTAATGATCCACCCCGTGATGATCCGCTCGCTCAGCGGGGATCGCTCCGTTGTCCCCGCTGAGCCAGCGGCAGACAGGGCAGTCCCGTCACACTGTACAGGGACCGCCCTGTCAGCTCTCCGCTCTCCTCTATGGGGATCGGATGAGCACGGACCGTCTGTCCATGTTCATCCGATTCGCTCTGCAGATGGATAGAAAAATAGGATTTTCCTCCGTCTGCAGAATCGGACAATAGCGGGTGTCTGCGGATGTTCATCCGCAGACACCCGCTATCCCATAGGGATGCATGTATGTCCGTATTTCATCTGCAAACGGATGAATGAAATACGGACATACTGTCCGCCTGTGTGAAAGGGGCCTAACAGGCCATGAATGGAGATATGGAGTATTTTACTGAAGTACTACAGGTGATGGTTCCAGGGCTCAGCCAATAGGAGATGTCAATTGCTGTGTCAGTGTGAGTGAAGCTAAAATGAAAGTGATTTAAAAGGGCAAGCTCTGAAATAGATGAAATGCAATTAGAGTCCCCATGACTGACAAATTAGATCAGTACTTTTAAATTACATTACAGTACCAGCAAAGTCAAGATCAGTGTATCTTTTTCCGTGTTGCCTAAATGCTTTATCTCTTTATGGTGGTTTAGATGACTAGTGAGAGCACCTGGGGACCTTCATGAAAGACTGGGGAAAAAAATCTGTCAATGCAATAGCTCTACATTCTGGTTGTGTGGTCTTCTGTGAGGAGCAGAGTCTCCTCTTCAGCTGATGACCTTGATTAGGTTTTCAAATCAGAGATGAGAACAAAAAGACTTACCCTTGAGAAATTCTAGTGAGCGCCATATTAAGGTAAACCTGGATTAAAGTGAATGTAAGCCCTTACATATACCCAGTGAAGTGATACACATACTGTAGATGTAACAAGTCCTCCTACAAAAGATGTACCTGTCTACAGCATAAGCAGACTTCTCTATATCTGTTCAAAGTCTAGAATTTATAACGCTTGTCTGAGAATTAAGAAAAAAGGGGAGGAGAGCTAAAGTTATATTATGCAGAGCTCAGAGACCCCCCTCCCCCCTTACGCAGCACACAGGAACAGAGCTGAGGCTGTCAATCAGCTGGAGATACCTCCCCTGTCACCATTTTTTCTCTTGGTGTCAGGAAAACTTGTCAGAAGTGATTCATGCTGATAGCAGAGGAATGAAGCAGCAGACAAAAGTGATGCATAGTGCTCTTAATTGAAACTCTATAGAAGCATATGTTTTGTTCATACTTCATGTCTGAGGTTTACAACCACTTTAGGGAAGTAAAGACTGCCATTGTAGACCTCACCTTCGAACATATTTGATTACGTGGCTGGTATGTTGGTTCAAATGTTTCAGTAATTTCATAGTCTGTGGTCTGGGATGCGTATGCAGATTATGGACTCTGACTGCACCCTCACCTGCGTGCTTGTTTTGGTCAGTAACTCAAAAAGTATTAAACCCATTGGATGACTTTGACAGCCAGGCAACTGTGTGTTTTTTTTTTTTAGAAGAATGTCAGCAATGGTAACTTCTATATTTCTTTCACTACATGCTTACTTTAAAACGTAGCCCCCGAGACTCTGTGAATCTTTGGCTGTGGTCTGCTTTAGCTCCCGTAAGATGAACATTGACATATCCCAGAAGCCATGTATCCAATGCTCCTTAAACACTACAGCTGATGCCTAACTTTTTAGAGTTGTTCTAGTTGTCAGTGGAGCTGGCTTCTAACAAAAATCTTGCAGACTGGACAACCTGGCCCCTGAATTCCATAATAAATTTTCCACTGCTGATATAACTGCATTAAAGTGGTACGACACAGTGGGGTAAATATTTATTTGATCTCTTGCAGATTTTGTAAGTTAGCCCACTTACAATGAAATGAAGGAGCTATCATTTTTATCAAAGGTGTATTTTAGAATGATAAAGACAGAATATAAATCAAAAATCCAGAAAAAGAACATGATACAAATTATATAAATTGAGTTGCAGTTCAATGAGTAAAATAAGTATTTGATCCCTTACCAACCAACAATAATTCTGGCTCCTATAGACTGGCTACAGTATGTTCTCCACAGATTAGTCCTGTCAATTTAAGAAGGTGCTCCTAACGACAAATCGTTATGTTTATAAAAGACACCTGTCCACAGAATCTTTCTTCCATTTAACCTCACCATCATGGGCAAGACCAAAGAGCTGTCAAAGGATGTTAGGGACAAGCAAGGCCAGACTGACCTACCAGGATACCGGGAAATTTCCCAGTAGGCCACCTGGGGCCGCTTTGAGCTGTGGCTACCTGCAGTGCTCCCCTCCCTCCCTCCCTCTCTCTCTTCTTATGTCATGTTTCACACACAGCGGGCATCTCCCGCTGTGAGTGACACAGAGCTGGGTCTGTGTGTGTTCGGCAGGGCTGTAACAAATTTCCGCCCCCTAGACCGGCTCGTGTGATAGGCGGAGCACAGATTCAGTGTTCCATCTACTATCACACAAGCTGGTCTAGGGGGGCAGGACCTTGTTACAGCGTCGCCAAACACACACAGACCCAGCTCCATGACACACAGGCATGGGTGAGTATGTATTGATGGTGTCGGGCTGCAATGGTGGGCACAGTGAGGCTGCACTCATGGGCAGTGAGGCTGCATTCATGGGCACAGTAAAGCTGCATTTGATGGACAGCGAGGCTGCATTCACAGGCACAGTGAGGCTGCATTCATGGGCACAGTGAGGCTGCATTGATGGGCACAGAAATGCTGCATTTGAGGGGCAGTGAGGATGCATTGATGGGTACAGTGAGGCTGCATTCATGGGCACAGTGAGGCTGAATTTGATGGGCACAGTGGCTGCATTTGATGGCAACAGTGAGGCTGCATTTGATGGGCACTTATGAGGCTGCATTTCATGTACACCGAGGCTACATTGATCTCATGTACCATGTCTGCAGTCTCTGACCATCTCTTGTATCATGTCTGCATTCTCTTGCCATCTTTAGTATGATGTTCTCAGTCTCTAACCATCTCCTGTATCATGTACGCAGCCTCTAACCATCTCTTGTATCATGTCCGCAACCTCTAACCATCTCTTGTATCATGTCCGCAACCTCTAACCATCTCTTGTCTTATATCATGTCTGCAGTCTCTGAGGGAGTCAGGAGAGGAGTCAAGAGTGGGGGTGCCGCCAGGATGGGGGTCATGGGAGAAGTCAGATGTGTGTGGACTGTGGAGAGGAGACTATAGGATAAAAGCAGAGCCACCAAGCTGGCTGAGCCCTGCAGGGGGCACCTGAGAGGAGGTCAGTGACAGCGCCGCCAGACCAGTCACTGATGTAAGGGGGAAGTGAATACAATAATGTGCATGGCTTTCCCTTTAATGAACAAGAAAATAATGACTTTGATGTTGGGCTGGTATAATAATGCTATGGGGTCGGTATGAAATTTTTTCCAGGGCTGGTTTTTATTCCCAGTCCGGCCCTGGGGATTTCTCTGGTACTGTTTCCCAGGTGTATGGATCCTTGTTGGGGAGGGGGAATGGCTGCTTTACCTCCCTGTATCTCTGAAATCCACTGGGGAAGAACCACCACCTTCTTACCTTGGGCCTCCGAAACTGCAGCGGGGGTGGAGTAGGGGTCTGCAGTACCATGTTCTGCTGCTAGCACTTCTGGAGGTTCGCTAGGTGGTTCCTCCTCTACAGAAAAGTCTATAAAATACCCAGTCTCTGGAATTGTTGAAAGTCAAGGGGATGGGTTTGTGGCCCTTTGGCCCAGTGCCAACACTTTGGCAGGGGACTTATCATCCTGTAAGGGCTTACCTTGGTTGGAGTTCATGGTGCAGAGATGTATGCTCACCCTTGCAAATACACTCAGCCCACAGTAACAAGGTAAAAAGCTACCTGGGCTGTGAATCTGTGCACGGCAGCTTGACAGGAATTTACCTAAGGATTGTCGAGGTGAAGCTGTAGTCAGGGATTCCAGAAGTCAGACTAAACGATGAACAGAGGCAGAGTCCGAAGTGAGGGCCAGTCTTGGAACACTGCAACTTGAAAACAAGAACACAGGAACCCTTGGCAAAACAAGAGACAATGAACTAACCAAGCTCTCAGAGTGAGGCAGTATTTTATACCCAGCTGATTAAATAAACTGCCTCAGCTGAACCAGGAGTGACAAGTACCAATTGCAAAGCAAGAACCAAAGTATAGCCCTCAGTGTTGCATGCAGAACTAGGCATAGCTGGAAAGCAGTCTGAATAATGAACTGAGGTGTGGCTCAGAGGCAAAGCAACAGGAGCAGTAAACAGTCATGGGATCAATACCTCCTTGAGCCACTTGGGCGTGACCACTCCCGCAGTAGGAACCGTGACACATCCATAACATTCTTCGATGAAAAGCCAAGTAAATCCATGCTTTCTGTGATCCATGGCTGAGGAATGAGGACAGCTTCCTCTTCTCCCGAGCCCTTGAACTGCTGTGGACAGACCTATTTCCCCATGCAAGCTCATCCTGTGTAGAAACAGGTTCATCAAGGTCAGTCAACACTTGCTGCATCTGCCATAAGACCTCCACTTTTATAGCTGCAGACGGAGATGGGCAAAGCACACTGTTACTCTGCCCCATTGACGACACTTCAGCCGAGATTTCAGGCCTGTTAGCTGGTACTTCTGGATAGCCCCAAGCAAAGGGAGGCCAGCCTTGGCACTGATCAGAGTCTAGCAGCTGTCTTTAGGCGATCTCCAGCTCCCATTCCCGAATAGAGAAATTCGATATCTTCTAGTGCCCGGTGCACTTCCGAGATGTTCAGGATCTCTTCTCTGTAATCCATTATTTCCTCCAATCGCTACTCCAGATCGCTCTCAAAGTTAGGGTCCCTTGCCGGCTTGCCGTACAACAGTCCCAGGCCACCGTAGCCATTGGGCTGTCATCTGCTATCCAAGGGTATGCTTGGGATACATGCCACTGGAGGGCTCTATAGCTATTGTCCAACCGCATCTCTGCCCAGACCAGCCTGCTTAACTTAGCTGTCTGCTCCTTTTGTGTTTTATCCCCCAAAAACAGCACCCGCAATCCATACTGTGACCTGCACCTTTCCTGGATGGAGGAGAGAATTTTTCCCTGATGGAGCTGCACATGCGCTAGTGGGACCGGGCCATGTATTGTAAAATCTTGGATGAGAACCTTCTTCCCTCAGCCAGAACACTGAAGATGGGTCGTGGATGGGTCTTCTAGCATAACAATGACCCAAAACATACCCACAAGGCAACAAAGGAGTGGCTCAAGAAGAAGCAGATTAAGGTCATGGAGTGGCCTAGCCAATCTCCAGACCTTTAATTCTATAGAAACTTTATGGAGTAAGCTACAACTTCGAGTTGCCAAGCAACTTAAGGATTTATAGAATATTTGTAAAGAAGAGTGGACCAAAAACCATTCTGAGATATGTGCAAACCTGCTAACCAACTACAAGCAACGTCTTACCTCTGTGATTACCAACAAGGGTTTCTCCACCAAGTATTAAGTCATGTTTTGCTTGGGGATCAAATGCTTATTTTATTCACTGAACTGCAACTCAATTTTTAACATTTGTATCGTGTTTTTTATGGATTTTTGGTTGATATTCTGTGTCTATCATTTAAAATGCACCTATAATAAAAATGATAGACCCTTCATTTCTTTGTAAGTGGGCAAACTTACAAAAACTGCAGGGGATCAAATAATTATTTCCCCCACTGTAGGCAAAACTTTTTTATTAATTTTGGATAGAGCAAGGGGAACAAGGGAGGGTTATAATCAGTCAGATTTGTTTGGTCATCTGTGTACCATTGCAGAGATTTCCCTTTACTTCCTGTCCCATAGCTAAACAGAAAGTAAGATTAAAGGAATTCCTTGGGGACCCCCAGGTCACCAGAACTAGTGTCCCAATTGGGAGATTTCCCTCTATTGCTTTTCCCGGGAATAAACCAAAATTTGGGATTACCTTTTATTTTTACTTTTAATGATAATGATAAACAGGACAAATAGAGAGGATGAATCTCCTTAACGGGGGCACAGACAGCAATAAAAACTGACAGGTAATCTAATCCCTCTCCACTCCATCCACAACTAAAAAAAAAAAAAAAAAAAAAAAAAAAAGCTTTCCCTTTAGTTGTAAGTTAATGTTTCTTTTTAATACAACTGCCCTTAGTTCAGAGTTCAGAGTTGAAGAGAACCAGTCATAATTGTGCTGATGGAAGACTAAATATTAAGCTAAATACCCCGCCATCCTCTCCTGAAGAAGCCTGTAATAACGCCCCTTAAGCCCAGTACACACAGACCGAAAGTTGAGTGGCATGGCTGGTTCAATAGCAACCGGCCAGCATTTGGCCCATGTGTACTGGAGACGAAGCAACAGAAATCCGCTTCTGTCGAAGGGGCATGACCGAGACCTCTGACCGGAGTGTTCTGGTGGGGGGCTTCTTTCGAAGGGGCATGACCGAGACCTCTGACCGGAGTGTTCTGGTGGGGGGCTTCTTTCGAAGGGGCATGACCGAGACCTCTGACCCGAGTGTTCTGGTGGGGGGGCGTTCCCCTGTCAAAACACAATAGTACAGCATGGGAGATCGCTGTTGTTAGTACAGCGGCTCCTCCTGAGCTGTCCGTTTTTTTTTCGTTCAGCCCTGCTGGGTTGAACGAAGAAAAAAAAAAAACGACTGGTGTGTACGGGGCTTTAACCTATCTCTAGAGCAGAACTGTGTCCTCATTAATAAGGTTATCCTGGGATTCAGCACTAGCCCAGTCACACCTTTCTGTGCATTTTTGTGCATTGAGCCATGTTGAGTTAAGGCAGTCCATTTGTCACGGCTTTCCACACATGAAAAAAATGCATCTGCAGCATATTTCATCATGCAGCCCACCACAACACACAGAGTATTCATATGTGTGCATTGTGGAGCAGTATATGTCATTTTTTTGTAGAGTATATGTGCTTTGGGGTACCATTTACAATAAATGGTAATGCACTGCAGAGCACATACAGTATACCCACACCTTTTCCGGATTAGCAAGTAAAGGTTTTTTGTCATGCATACCTTTTTTTAGTGTTCTAAAATTGTACACACAACACTGGGATCAATAGAAGTATATTTTAACACATTTTTTTCTTTAAATGTCAGTTTAATTTGAAAACAAAAACAAAAAAAATAAAAAAAGGGCAGTTTTATTATACAGATTCCTTGTCTAGGAATACAAAAGAACAAAAATATGCTAAATCAGACATGTGCCGTTTTCACACCGCCTAGCAAGTGTCTGTGGTTATTTATATATGGTATGGAAGAATCTCTTGAAGTTGTGAATGTTAACCTGTGCTGTACACTTGTACAGTATACAGACATTTAGTAGTTCTGCTGGTGTGACCTTTTCATTTGCTACTAAGCCTGCTTAAAAAGAATTCTGATCACATGAGTGATAATGATTAGCATGCTTTTTGTCATTTGGATCAATAAGTTCATGAAAAAAGCTAGACAAATCTGTTAAATGTGCATGAGGTTGTTACACCTATGAAAGAGGCATCATGTCATGACAATGTCATTTATCATTATCATATTAGCATTTGACTAGGTATAGATATCTGCCTGGGCAGGTTAAAAAAAAAAAAACAGCAACATTGAATTTTCTTGGTAAAGTGTCAGCTTCTGGGAATTTTATAACATAATGAAAAATGCAACGAAAAGAGACCGAAAAAAACAACAACTTTTTTTTTTTTTTTTCTCCTTCACTGATGTGCACTAATGAGGCAGCACTGATGGGCGTTGATAGGCTGCACTGATGGTCACTGATGAGGCGGCACTGATTAGGTGGCACTAATGAGGAGGCACTAATATGCGCATTGATGGGCACTAATAAGCAGAACTTATGGACAATGATAGGCGGCATGGATGAGCAGGTACTGGTGGGCACTGAAAGGCCGCACTGACTGGCATCACTGATGGGCACTGATTGGTGTCACTGATGAGCAATTCTGGGGCTGCACTGATAATCAGTGCTCTGATTACCTGTACAGTCTTCCCTGCGAGGAGATGCCATTGACTGGCTTCCCTCGCCTCATAGTCTGTCACTATGAGGCGAGGAGAGCCGGTAAACTGCACTTCCATGTTTACATGTGATCAGCTGTGATTAAACACAGCCGATCACATTGGAAAAGAGCCGTGTTTCCCTAGGCAACATGGTGCGACACTGGGGCGACATAATTTGACATTGTCCCAGAACGAGAGGGGATCCCGCCCGCTGTTATTTTACTATATGGCGGGTGGGAGTTGGTTAAAGTGGTACTAAGCCCACAACAGTAAAATCAGTCTGTATATCCAATAAAGCATGCTTGTAAAAAGCCTTCAGCCTTTACAGCCACGTTAACATTCAAAGTAACACACATCAACTCACAGTGGCATCACTAACACCTGTCTCACAGGGTATGTTCCCCTGGATGTTCCTTGCATCTCTTGCAAAGTGTCCCAGGTCCCCACACAACAACCATCAACAATGTTTTCATATTGTTGTGGCTCTGTGGTGCCATTCACACTGCAGTCACTAACAGACCTCAGATACTGTAGCAGGCCTGCAACACAGATCCGAGGGAGAATCGTCCTTGGCTCTGATGTGTCACATGATACAGCCAAGAAAAAGATTTCTCATCACTCTGAACTGCCGCAATTTCTGAGGTCTGCAGGACTGAAACCACGGGGTAGTGCAAGTATGCACAAATTTATTGTGTTATGATGTGGACTGGAGAGGTTGATGGGGGAGATAGATGTGTCCTGGGAAGGGGAGGATGTGTATACTGAGGGGAAATATTTGAACCCCGCACGCTATATAATGCATGCTGGTTTGTATGCACCCCGGACCCCTGCACTTTTTGTGTTATGTACTGCTGACCCCTGCAGTTTGATCAACATCACCATCAAAACCGTGATCCCCAGTGCTCTTTGACCTTTACATCAACAGGATGTACCCCTGATATTGTACCCACCATATGGGTATCTTTGTATCCATGTTGACTTCCTTCTGTATACACTTTCTCGGATTTTCAGGTGTCAACACCAGCTCTGTGAAGATCCTATGTCTGCATACCCTTTGAGATTAGTTACAGCACTTTACCGGGGCATATCCCCCTCCTTCCTGGTTCTCCCCTTCCCTTTTCCTCCCTCCTCCTCCCTTCAATAACTCGAGCCTCCAGGGGGTTGACACATGGATGCTCCACATAGACTCTCCACTTTCTTTTGAACTACACGGCATTGCTGTGGTGGTGTGCCATGTGCCAAGCAATTTGGTGTCAAGAAGTTTGTGTTACATGTTGTATGTATTGTCTGTATGTATTTAACACAAGCTGGCTTGCCCATTTAGCAATGGTGAACAACGTTATGTCGCTCACTGTCATGGCTGTGATTACAGTATTATGATTTTAGATTAATGTTTCAATAAACCATTTTTATTTCGCTATTATTAGCAGCCTGCACCTTCTGTCACCCTTGTGGCCTCCTTTCATTCCAGCCTCTGGGGAAAATCTTTTTCTATATGCTTTGGGGCCAACTGACAGGCCCGTACTGGTTTAGGCTGGCAGTATACACTGCTTTAACACAAGCCTTGTTTGTAAATACTTTAGTTATACCCCTTCACTTTGTGCATTACACACTCCTGATCCCTACACTCTCTGAGGTATTCTGATGTCTGTGAGACTGCTACTTGGTGAACAGTATATTTTGTGGGTAGGGTACTAGGACTGTGACATACTGTACCTGTGCCATGTATACAGTGAGTAGGCTTAGTTTAAACCATGCCGCTTTTAGCCCCTCCCACTGTTTGCACAATTTAGAGCAGTGTGCTACGCATGCTGCATACTTCCCCTCTTTGATTGCCCACCAATTTATGTTTCCATAACCACATTAGGAAGATTTCACACAATAAACATTTAGTGTACAAAGTAAGGTCGGTTGGCATGGACCATAGGGTGAATGTATGGGTTGAAAACTGGCTACATGGGCGAGTTCAGAGGGTGGTGATAAATGAGGAGTACTCAGAATGGTCCAGCGTGGAAAGTGGGGTCCCCCAGGGTTCTGTCCTGGGACCAGTACTATTTAATTTGTTCATGAACGACCTGGAGGATGGGGTAAACAGCTGAATCCCTGTATTTGCGGACGATACTAAGCTAATCAGGGCAATAACTTCTCAGTAGGAAGTGGAAACCTTGTAAGAAGATCTCAACAAATGAATGGGGTAAGCATCTACATGGCAAATGAGGTTTAATGTAGAAATATGTAAAATAATGCATTTGGGTGGCAAAAATATGAATGGAATCTACTCACTAGGGGAGAACCTCTGGGGGAATCTAAAATGGAAAAGGACCTGGGGGTCCTAGTAGATGACATGCTCAGCAATGGCATGCAATGCCAAGCCGCTGCAAGCAAATAAAATATTGGCATGCATTAAAAAGGGGATTAACTTCAGAGATAACACGATAATTCTCCCGCTCTACAAGACTCTGGTCCGGCTGCACCTAGAGTATGCTGTTCAGTCCTGGGTACCAGTCCTCAGGAAGGATGTACTGGAAATGGAGCGAGTACAGAGAAGGGCAACAAAACGAATAAAGGGTCTGGAGGATATTAGTTATAAAGAAAGGTTTACGAGCACTGAACTTATTCGCTCTGAAAAAGAGACGCTTGAGAACGGATATGATTTCAATATACAAATACCATACTGGTGACCCCACAATCGGGATAAAACTTTTCAGAGAAAGGGAATTTAATAAGACACGTGGCCATTCACTAAAATTAGAAGAAAAGCGGTTTAACCTTAAACGGCATAGACTAGAGGGTTCTTTACTGTAAGAGCGGTTAGGATGTGGAATTCCCTTCCACAGGCGGTGGTCTCAGCAGGGAGCATCGATAATTTAAAAAAACGATTAGATAGGCACCTGAACGACCACAACATATAGGGATATACAATGTAATATTGACATAAAATCACACACATAGGTTGGACTTTATGGACTTTTTTCAACCTCGCCTACTAACCTCTGTCCCTGTGACAGCCATTGACAACAGGACAAGAAATCAGGGCAGTGGTTGCCACTGGGAGAGGAAATTGCAGCCAGTAAAAATATCAAAGATGTAGGGTTAGAGATAGAAGAGCTACTTCACGTATATAGTAAAAGTCCCCTTCTTGAGGGCTAAAAGCATAAAAAAAAACATAGATATAACCAATGTTTTCTTCAACACAATGTTAAAAAAATACTCAAAGATGAGGATAACTATATACAGTATGTATGTTATTAGAAAATACTAACATGAACACATACAGAGGACGGGAAGGGAGAAAAAAAATGTCAGCTTTCAAATTACAAATTAAAAAAGATCTATATGATCTATTAAATGTTTTATCTAATATCATCTATAATATATCACGTTAAGAATTACATGAACTAATTACTGTGGTACTTAGGCTCTTATATATTCAAACATCATAATCAATTAATAGTGTTTGATTTATGCAACTCCCTTGAATCATAGTATGTCAAGTAATGCGTGGTTAAAGAGGTGTTGTTTAAAGATAGCCGCCGAGCAGCAGTCATATTTATGATGCAACCCGGGGCGTTTTGTGAAAGCAGCTGGCCTGTGTGTAAGATCATAATTGGGGCCTAATGCCAAAGAAAGAAGTGTGGAGCACCACGGAAAAAGTGTGGTGTGGTTTTCGGGGCTGTAGGTAGCGTCTGCTGATTACAGTACAGTAAAGATGCCCAAATATTGAGGGGTTAATTGCCTTGTGCAGCCATTAGGCTCCTACTCAGCTCCTTCCTGTCAGGGTTGCCAACCCCCCACAACTTTTTATTTTTTTAACATTGAGAAAACATGGAAAATCTGACAGATGACATTTTTTACTGAGATCCTGAAATATGACAGAAAATCCTATTAGAAACTAAAAGGGGAAGAGGGTGGTGGAAGGATAGAGACTGAAGAGGGGAGAGGGAACAGAGATAGGAATAGGCGGTAAAGAGAAAGATGGGGGAGATGTGAAAGAGGAAAGTGAGGGGGGGGGGGGTTTCAGGGCTGGGCTCAGCCCTTCCTTCTCTGAACTGGCTGCTCAGCTGTCGGCTAATTGCCAGCTCCTATCTCTCCACAGTTACTAAGCTGTTGATGATATCCTGCTCGTCAGTCCTGCCTACTTAAGCCGTCCAGTCCAGAGGACCTCTGCCTTTGCCTTGGTCACATCACAGAAACTATCTCCTGTGATCCTGTTCAAGACTTGCTTTGCTGTTATCCCTTCTGGCTCCAGATCCTGCTTGCTGTTCCACTACATTGATCCCTGACTTCTGGCTTGGCTGACTATCCATTTCGGTTACTGAACTTTGGCTATGTTTTGACTACGTTTGTTTTTGTTTTTTTTTGTACTTCTTTCTCGGTCTGATTTTATGGTTTCTGACTTGGTGTGAAAGAATGAGAGAGAAGGGGTGAGAGAGGGGAGGAGAAAGAGGTGGCATCGACCGGTTCAATAGAAACTTGCGGACATTCGGCCCGTGTGTACTGCAGCTGGCTTCTGTCGTTCGCCTCCCGATCATCGCTTTCAGCCAATGGCTAACATGAGTGTTCTGGGGGGGGGGGGTGGCTGTCCCCCGTCAGAACACAATAGCACAACTGGGGCGATTGTTGTACTAACATCAAATAGTTAGTACAGCGGCTCCTTCTGAGCTGTCAGTTTTTTTTTTGTTAAGCCCTGTGGGGTTGAACAAAAAAGAAAAACTACTAGTGTGTAGTAGGCTTAAAGCCGGCCATAGTTTATGAGATTTTCAACCACGGGTTGCAGGAAAGAAAAATGCTAAATTGAACCCATCAACACAGGGTTGAATGGGAATCCCTCCCGCAGAGCTATTGTATCCTGCTGATGAGGGGGCTGGTATGGGGTTTGCAGGGAGCTTTCCCTGCTGAGAGAACTCAATGATTACTGCTAGTGGCTAGATCCACTGGCAATAATCACATGCTAGAAATCCGAAATGCTGGTTGTCCTCAAGTCGATCGATGGATTGACTTGAGTACAATCAGCCTACCCATAGATGGTTTGAATCTCGGCCGAACCCTGCTGAATTTTAAACCATCTATGGCCGGCTTTAATCTTTCTGGAAACAGAGCCACTTTGAGACTTTCCAGAAATGACACCTTCTCCCTAGAAACATTTAAAAGGTAAGGAATATGTTTTGTAAAAAATTTTTAAGGCATGGTGTGTGAATGGGAAGACAGCACAAACATGACTGCAAAAGTGGAATTCTTTACTTAAAGTGGATGTAAACCTGATTCATGAAATTTGACTTAAGCACATATATCTGCAGTGTTTAGTGATGGCCGAACGGTTCGCCCGGCGGTCGTTTCGCGGCGAATTTCCGACATTCGCGGTCCGCACGTTCGAACGCCTTTTTCCGTCGTTCGCCGCGGCGGACTTACGTGTTTAATGTATACAAGAACTTTAACCTTTGGTGACACGTTTATCATGTGATACAGGACAGCCAATTGAGACATGACAGCACATGGACACTTGTACATTCCCCCTAACCTATAAATACACCCGATCCGGTGGCCATTTTACATTCTTTCTTCTGTTAAGATAGGGACAGGTTCCTGTGTGGAGTAGGGAGAGATAAACCACTAGCTATTTGGTACACAAAAGTTCTTTTCAGGACTGGTATAGGTGTTAGGTGTTGATAGGTTTGCTGTGCTGCTGATTCTTGCAGCAGCCTGAGTGTCTTTTGTTAGTTTAGAGAAAGGGAAAGGACGGTGTATGCTACAGGGACAGCCAGATTAGTCTTTCATCATCATCATCATCATCATCATCATTAGCTGTTACTATCAAGGTCCACAAAAGAGCTGTTCCAGTAACCACTAATCGTTCTCTTTTTTTGCCAATTTGTATAGGGACAGGAAGGAAGCAGTGTTGTCAGGCAGTGAGGGTAATTTTAAAGACTTGCTGTTATTATTAGTTCCACAAAGGTTCTTTTCAGGACTGGTATCAGTGGTACAGTAATAGGCTTGTACATGTATAATATTCTTTCTTCCAAATATAGAAAGGATATTATACTTGACTGCTGCCCTTCTGCTGCAGTCTGCTAAACATTCACAACTCACTTGTTCCACAAAAGTTCTTATAAGGACTGGTAACTTGGTATAGGGTGCTACGGTACATAGGCTTGAGTGCGGTACAGTCTGCTGTTCTGTAAGGACCGCTATCGGTCCACAATAGATAGGGTTGACGTGCACCACTGCTGACCGCTGCCCTATACTGCAGCAGTCCTTCAGCGGTATAGGGACTGACGTACAGTCTGCTAATCACTAACACACAACCTGCTTGTTCCACAAAAGTTCTTATAAGGACTGGTAACTTGGTATAGGGTGCTACGGTACATAGGCTTGAGTGCGGTACAGTCTGCTGTTCTGTAAGGACCGCTATCGGTCCACAATAGATAGGGTTGACGTGCACCACTGCTGACCGCTGCCCTATACTGCAGCAGTCCTTCAGCGGTATAGGGACTGACGTACAGTCTGCTAAACACTAATACACAACCTGCTTGGTCCACAAAAGTTCTTATAAGGACTGGTAACTTGGTATAGGGTGCTACGGTACATAGGCTTGAGTGCGGTACAGTCTGCTGTTCTGTAAGGACCGCTATCGGTCCACAATAGATAGGGTTGACGTGCACCACTGCTGACCGCTGCCCTATACTGCAGCAGTCCTTCAGCGGTATAGGGACTGACGTACAGTCTGCTAAACACTAATACACAACCTGCTTGGTCCACAAAAGTTCTTATAAGGACTGGTAACTTGGTATAGGGTGCTACGGTACATAGGCTTGAGTGCGGTACAGTCTGCTGTTCTGTAAGGACCGCTATCGGTCCACAATAGATAGGGTTGACGTGCACCACTGCTGACCGCTCACCTATACTGCAGCAGTCCTTCAGCGGTATAGGGACTGACGTACAGTCTGCTAATCACTAACACACAACCTGCTTGTTCCACAAAAGTTCTTATAAGGACTGGTAACTTGGTATAGGGTGCTACGGTACATAGGCTTGAGTGCGGTACAGTCTGCTGTTCTGTAAGGACCGCTATCGGTCCACAATAGATAGGGTTGACGTGCACCACTGCTGACCGCTGCCCTATACTGCAGCAGTCCTTCAGCGGTATAGGGACTGACGTACAGTCTGCTAATCACTAACACACAACCTGCTTGTTCCACAAAAGTTCTTATAAGGACTGGTAACTTGGTATAGGGTGCTACGGTACATAGGCTTGAGTGCGGTACAGTCTGCTGTTCTGTAAGGACCGCTATCGGTCCACAATAGATAGGGTTGACGTGCACCACTGCTGACCGCTGCCCTATACTGCAGCAGTCCTTCAGCGGTATAGGGACTGACGTACAGTCTGCTAAACACTAATACACAACCTGCTTGGTCCACAAAAGTTCTTATAAGGACTGGTAACTTGGTATAGGGTGCTACGGTACATAGGCTTGAGTGCGGTACAGTCTGCTGTTCTGTAAGGACCGCTATCGGTCCACAATAGATAGGGTTGACGTGCACCACTGCTGACCGCTGCCCTATACTGCAGCAGTCCTTCAGCGGTATAGGGACTGACGTACAGTCTGCTAAACACTAATACACAACCTGCTTGGTCCACAAAAGTTCTTATAAGGACTGGTAACTTGGTATAGGGTGCTACGGTACATAGGCTTGAGTGCGGTACAGTCTGCTGTTCTGTAAGGACCGCTATAGGTCCACAATAGATAGGGTTGACGTGCACCACTGCTGACCGCTCACCTATACTGCAGCAGTCCTTCAGCGGTATAGGGACTAAGAGTTTTGTCACAGGGTCATTTAAAAAATGACATGCAGAGGAAGAGGCAGGCCCTTCCGCAGGGGTGGTAGGGGTAGGGCAGGAGCAACAGGCTTGAGCCAAAGTGGGAAGTTGCAGAAGGTGCGTTCAATTACTTTAAAGGATGCACCAGACTTGGTTGAGTGGCTCGCTCAGCCTTACTCTTCTGCACCCTCCTCATCCTCTCGATCTGCACCCTCTTCTTCACTCTCTGCTATGTGCACCCCCAAAGACACTACCACCAACAACACGACCACCACCACCACCACCACATACCTTCCGCTTGAGTCACTGGAATTATTTTCCGATCCATATCAAGAGGACATTTCTGATGCGCAGCCACTCTTGGTATTGGATCAGGAAGAGGAGGTAGCAACAAGCGCTACTCAGCAGTCTGACGCCAGTACCCAGATCAGCCCAAGGAGGAGGTTGGTCCCCGGTGTTGCTGCCTACTCTACTTATAGCGGTGGGGAAGGTGACGTTGATGATGACGTGTCTAGTGATGTCACGTGGGTGCCCACAAGAGAGGAAGAGGAGGGGAGTTCAGAGGGAGATATGGACCAGCAGATAGGGAGGAGAAGCAGCAATGACTTACATTGCACAGCAGGGACAAAGCAGACTGCAAATGTATCAGGAGCGAGTCATCGACCATGTACGGTCACATCTGGCGCTCCCAGGACACCGGCACATGGCTCCGCAGTGTGGGCTTTTTTTAACGTGTCCGCTGCTGACAATAGCGTTGCCATCTGCAATCTTTGCAGTCAACGCGTTAGTCGCGGTAAGCCCAATACTCACCTAGGGACGACCGCCTTAAGAAGGCACATGAGCAGCCATCACCGAGCCCAGTGGGAGCAACGGAACACACAAAGCCACACTGCAGGCTCTCACCGTCCAGCCTCGTCTTCTACTTCTCCTTCTCCTCTCTCCTCACAATTGTCCTCCACTCCACCTTCCATCACGCCAAGCTCACATTTTTCTGCAAAAAGGCAGGCTTCCGTGGGCCTAATGTTTGAGCGTAAAAAAATGATGACGCCGGATAACCCTCTTGCCCAACGGTTGGCGGCTGGCTTGTCAGAACTCATAGCCCGCCAACTACTGCCATATAAACTGGTGGACTCGGAGGCCTTTCGCAAATTTGTGGCCATTGGAACACCACAATGGAAGGTCCCAGGAAGGAAGTATTTCTCAGAGAAGGGCATCCCAGAGCTATATGGCCATGTTCAGCGGCAAGTGAATGTATCTCTGGCACACAGTGTCGGTGCCAAGATACATCTGACCACAGACACGTGGTCTAGCAAACACGGGCAGGGAAGGTATATCAGTTTTACTGCCCACTGGGTGAACCTTCTGACGGCCGTCAAGCATGTAACCCGTGGCACCCGTGTAGATTTGGTTTTACCGCCACGGATTGCATGCAGGCCTGACTCTTCTTCTCCTCCTCCTACTCCATCCTCCTCCCTCTCCTCCTCAGCTGCCTCCTCCTTTTCCGCTGCTAGCGTCTCTTCCACTGCACCGCCCAAGCTCCCCAGAACCTATTCCACATGCCAGGTGAGACGTTGCCATGCCGTGCTGCGTCTGTTGTGCCTGGAAGCAAAGAGCCACACTGGCCCGGCACTCCTTTCAGCTTTGCGTTCACAGGCAGATGAGTGGCTAACACCGCTCAATTTGACAGTTGGTAAAGTGGTGTGTGACAACGGTGCCAATCTGCTTAGCGCATTGAAACAGGGCAAAATCACGCACGTGCCGTGCATGGCACACGTCTTAAACTTGGTCGTGCAGCGATTCCTTGTCAAATACCCTGGGGTCCAGGACATCTTGCGGCAGGCAAGGAAAATCTCGGCCCATTTCAGAAGATCTTACACGGCCATGGCTCGCCTTGCTGACATTCAGCGGCGACACCATCTGCCGGTCAGACGTCTTATTTGCGATTGCCCGACGCGATGGAACTCAACCTTCTATATGCTTGATAGGCTGCTCCAGCAGAAACGTGCAGTTAACGTCTACCTGTATGAACTCTGCGAAAGAAACGGTTCTGGGGAGCTGGGTTTTTTTTCACCGCGCCAGTGGCTGCTCATGCGCGACACATGCAGACTTCTGCGGCCATTTGAGGAGATCACCAAACTGGTCAGTCGCAGCCATGGCGCCATCAGTGACATGGTACCTTATGCCTTCTTTCTGGAGCGTGCATTGCGTCGTGTCATTGATCAGGCTGTGGAGGAGCAGGAGCGGGAAGATGAGGAAGTCGCAATGCTGGATGAATTCCCAGGGGGGGCTACTCTATCTGAGACAAGTCAACAACAGGAGTCTGATGAGGAGTCAGAGGAGGATGGTGCCGGGGCGGATGAGCAGGAGCAAGAAGAGCATGCTTTAAACCTTTCTGGGATCCCTGTTGTGCGAGGATGGGGAGAGGAGAATGAAGAGGACGACATTATCCTGGATGATGAGCAGGAGCCAGGCCACCACACCGCTTCCACTTTAGTGCAAATGGGGGCCTTCATGCTCCAGTGTTTTAATAGGGACCCCCGTATAAAAAGCATGAGGGTCAAGGACCAGTACTGGGTGGCAACGTACTTAGACCCCCGGTACAAACACAAAATGGCGGAAATGTTACCGCCGTCGCAGAGGGCTGTCAGAATGCAGCACTTCCAGGCCTTGCTTCGAGAAATGCTGCATTCTGCTTTTGCGTGCGCTGGCAGAGGAGCAATTCCCACTCCCAGAGAAGGATTTGCGGGTACCAATCCAACAGCGCCTGCAAGAAGAGGCCGGTTTGAAGATGTGTTGGTGACTTCGGATATGAGGTCATTCTTTCAGCCGACCCATCGACAGGTGTCATCCGGATCCAGCATCAGGGAACGCCTAGACCGTCAGGTGTCCGACTACATTGGGTTAACGGCCGATGTGGACGCTCTGAGGAGTGATGAACCCCTAGACTACTGGGTGGGCAGGCTTGACCTCTGGCCAGAGCTTGCCCAATTTGCAATCGAACTGTTGGCTTGCCCCTCATCCAGTGTCCTGTCCGAAAGGACGTTCAGCGCAGCAGGGGGGATTGTGACCGATAAGCGTACTCGCCTAGCTCACCACAGTGTTAACTACCTCACATTTCTAAAAATGAATGAGGCATGGATCTCGGAGGAATTCAACACATGTGATCAGTAGACCATGTATATGTCTATAAACAATTTTTGGAATCAAGCACACAGACCTTCTTAATTCATTTGGCTCACTTCCCTGACCCAAAAAAGCACACCGTACTATATGCCCCTACCCTCCTCTTTGAAGAGGTTGAGCGGTGTCATATTTCTACTGGGGCTGCTTATTATGAGGGGTTCCCACCATCCCTGTGCTGTGCTGACTTCCTCCTGGGTGTTCTTATTATGAGGGGCTCCCACCATCCCTGTGCTGTGCTGACTTCCTCCTGGGGGTTCTTATTATGAGGGGATCACACCATCCCTGTGCTGTGCTGACTTCCTCCTGGGGCTGCTTACGGTGCTGCTGTCAGCGCTGTATGTCACGGAGCTGCTGTCAGCGCTGTATGTCACGGAGCTGCTGTCAGCGCTGTATGTCACGGAGCTGCTGTCAGCGCTGTATGTCACGGAGCTGCTGTCAGCGCTGTATGTCACGGAGCTGCTGTCAGCGCTGTATGTCACGGAGCTGCTGTCAGCGCTGTATGTCACGGAGCTGCTGTCAGCGCTGTATGTCACGGAGCTGCTGTCAGCGCTGTATGTCACGGAGCTGCTGTCAGCGCTGTATGTCACGGAGCTGCTGTCAGCGCTGTATGTCACGGAGCTGCTGTCAGCGCTGTATGTCACGGTGCTGCTGTCAGCGCTGTATGTCACGGAGCTGCTGTCAGCGCTGTATGTCACGGAGCTGCTGTCAGTGCTGTATGTCACGGAGCTGCTGTCAGCGCTGTATGTCACGGAGCTGCTGTCAGCGCTGTATGTCACGGAGCTGCTGTCAGCGCTGTATGTCACGGTGCTGCTGTCAGCGCTGTATGTCACGGAGCTGCTGTCAGCGCTGTATGTCACGGAGCTGCTGTCAGCGCTGTATGTCACGGAGCTGCTGTCAGCGCTGTATGTCACGGAGCTGCTGTCAGCGCTGTATGTCACGGAGCTGCTGTCAGCGCTGTATGTCACGGTGCTGATGTCAGTGCTCTGTATTACGGTGCTGCTGTCAGTGCTCTGTATCTCCTGCACCCTCTTGTTTGCCTACCCTGGTCCCTGACCTTCCCTCTCCTCCATTGCCTTCATTAGCTCCATAGTCCTGAATTGTCAGAACAATTTCCCAAATAAAAAAAAAATGCTTGTAGTTATCGATCCCAAATTCACCTCATACATGTATTATGCTATTGTCCAGGTGGTGGGACTACGTGCTACCCCCTAATAATTACCCCGTGGCCGCAAATTCGACCTAAAGGTTTGCGAAATTCGCCTCCCATTGAAGTCAATGGAGCCCGCGGCGAACGGTCGTTTTCGCGAACGTTTGTGTCCGTTCGCGTTTCGCGTTCGCGAAACGTCCCGTCGGAAGTTCGTCCATCACTAGCAGTGTTTTCTTATCTCGCTCCAAAGCACCAAGTCCCATGTCTTTCTGCTGTTTCATTGCTCTGTTATCAGCATAACTTCTGACAAGTTCTCTGTCAACCAAGATAAAACCAGCCCGAAATTTGTGTCAGGGAGGTTTCTATAAATAGATTAGCAGAGAGCTAGCCTTGTCACAGCACAGCTCTGCAAGTCTCTGCCTATGTGGAGGGGGGGGTGCCTTTCCTCTAATCAGCTGTCTTGAAGAATCCACTTCCAGTGCTGAACAGGAAGAGAAAAACTTGAACACAATGTGCACATTGTTATTTAAAGCTGAAGGCAGCAGATATGCATTTAAAACGTATGTAGAGAGATTTGTTTCATCTCTGTGTATCAGCTGAGGCTGTTCACTTTACTGGGTATATGTGAGGGTTGACATCCACTTCAAGGCTCATGTTTATTGAACCATTCAGCTTAATATACATCATCAGCCTTGGTGTCAGGGATGTGCTTGTGGCTTTAAGGCGGAGTCCCACCTAAAAGTGGCGCTTCCGCTTATATGCTTCCTCTGGCCTGTCTCCAGAAGTGGGGAAGGGAACATGTCAAAAACAGGTCCACGTTCCCCTCCCTCCCCTGAAAGGTGCCGAATGTGACACCGGAGGGGGGAAGGAACCATCTCTCGGAATTTACGCCCCACCCCTTCTCCTTCCCCAGCTGCTGGGCCAATTAGAATGTGCAGCGTGCTTTGCGCATGTGCAGTAGGGAATCAGCAGTGAAGCCAAAGGGCTTCACTGCCTGATTCACTTACCAGGAATGGCGGCAGCAGCACCCAGGAGTCGATCTGAAGAAGTTCCCAGAAGTTTGGCTTCCCTCCTCCATCCTCGCCGCCGGGCCAATTAGAAAGCGCAGTGTGCTTCGCACATGCACCGTAGGGAACCGGCTGTAAAGCTGAAAGGCTTCACTGCCTGGTTCCCTTACCAGGAATGGCGGTGGTAGCACCCAGGAGTCGATCCAAAGTTCAGCTGGGGTGCCCACACCTGCACAGGCAAGTTCCCTAATATTAAAAGTCAGCAGCTACAGTATTTTTAGATGCTGATTTTGAATTTTTTTCACCCAGACTGGACCTCCTCTTTAAGGCATTTGGTTGCAGCCTTTTTTATCACTCATGTGTATGGAACCAATCGGTAATTATAAACATAAGATAGTGATCTGAAGAACTGTGATATTTCAAGTTGAATGTTTGCCAAGTATAGTTTCTCATAGAAGACATTCATGTCAAAAGTTCATGTCTATGTCTACATAACAGGCACCAACATTTCCCGTACCTGGAATTGATAGTTTGTGTTACCATATTTAAAAAAAAAAACTAACATATTTTGTTTCTGCAGTTGGTTTGACCTTTTGTTTGGTGATTATAGCTGTATCACTTACTATAACACAGCTGAGTACTGTCCATGATACTTTTTTTATGAGGGGCCTTCAAGTCAAACTAGGACTTTGGAGTTTATATAATAAAAGAACACATTTCAAGGAGTGGAAACTGCATTTATTTTTCCGACATACTCGCCTGTTAGGCCCCTTTCACACGGGACGGATCAGTAATGATCTCCCCCGTGATGATCCGCTCGCTCAGCAGGGATCGCTCCGTTGTCCCCGCTGAGCCGGCGGCGGACAGGGCGGTCTCTGCATACTGTGCAGGGACTGCCCTGTCAGCTCTCCGCTCTCCTCTATGGGGGATCGGATGAGCACGGACCGTCTGTCCGTGTTCATCCAATCCGCTCTGCAGACGGATAGAAAAATAGGATTTTCCTCCGTCTACAGAATCGGACAATTGCGGAGGCGGACGATATCGGGTGTTTGCGGATGTTCATCCGCAGACACCCGCTATCCCATAGGAATGCATGTATGTCCGTATTTCATCCGCAAACGAATGGATGAAATACTGACATAATGTCCGCATGTGTGAAAGGGGCCTTACATTTATACACTTATCCCAGCGTTTAACTAATGCCTGGAAATCTTTGGCATAGAAAGATTAGCCAGCACGTCTGTACCATCTTAGCACAGCCTCTTTCACTTCGTCAAAAGTGCTGAAATGCTGACCTCCGAGGAACTTTTAGCCCCTGTACACACGGTCGGAGATTCTGCCAACCAAATCCGTGGGATTTTGTCCGTCAGACTAAATTGTGTCCGAAACTGTTGCATACACACGGTCGGACTAAGTTGTCGAAAAATCCGATCTTTCAGAACGTGATGACGTAATTTCGTTACGATGGGACTAGATTCAGGCTAGTAGCCAATAGCTTTGATGTAAGAATTTGATCTGAGCATGCGTGGCACTTGGTCCGATCAAAATTCTCTACACATGATCGGATTACGTCCGACCAGCCCAGTTGGTCGGGAAATATTTCCAACATGTTGGAAAATTGGGTCGGACGGAATCAGTCCGATGCATACCACACACAGTCGGATTATCTGACGACACGGTCCGATAAGACGCATTCCGACGGATTCTCCGACCGTGTGTACGCGGCTTTAGGAGTCCCAACAGGTGAAAGTCACTCGGAATGAGGTCCGGGCTGTAAGGGGGAGGTCCGGGCAGTAAGGTCCGGGCCGAGTTGCTGTAATTTGCACGTAGTGCGGTGAGCCGTAGGAGCTCATGGGTTGTCCTGGAGAAACAGTGCAGACTTCAACTCTTCTGTGCCAGTCAAAAGCAGAAAGCTGTCTTGGTACCTGGCGTGCGCTAACTTTTCAAAGATGCAAATGTTTGTGAATGCTTGTGTTCACCATTCCCACAGAAAGATTTGTCTCTTTGTTTCACAAAAGGTTATGCATCGATAACATAGCTCCCAACTGTCCCTGATATCGAGGGACTGTCCCTGATTTGGAGCAATGTCCCTCATTCCTCATTTGTCCCTAATTTTGGTCGCATCTATATAGTTGTGTATAAAATACACTTTTATATCTTTCAAAAAGTGTTTTCCAGTGCTAAACCTTTCATCTAAATTCTAAATTGCTGCATTTGTAAATTTTAAAATCCAGTATAAAGGAATAGTAGTGGTAAAAAAAGCCCTTGTGGATTTAAGTACCCTTTTGTTTTTGGTTAATTTTCCTTTAAGGGGGTGTGGCAGGGGGCGTGTCCTATGCCTACATACATGTTCTAGTAGGTGTCCCTCATTCCCATCTCAAAATGTTGGGAGGTATGCAATTATCCAGGATCCACGCTCTGAATGTGCACAGACATTACTACTGTGGCCTGGGAACCACCAAACCTGGGATCATCTCTGACCGACATACCGCTATTTTTGACCATTCAAATGTCTTACTGCGGCTGATCATCTCATCATCATACTGTGCTTGAAGTCTTCTGCAGCTATCCGTGGGTTTTATGTATTCTTTCACAAGAAACTTAATCGCCACCACATGCTGTTCCATGCACGCACTAACACTGTTGTCTGTTAATTAACGGTCCCTGGACTGGCCCACGACATGTGCGCCACCTAGCAGTAATAGGACATGCTTACAACTGCATGTAGTACCATCACGCTAGCATCCCTTTTAATACCTGTAAGAGTCCCAGACTTGAGCCCCTTGTATTTGCACTAACAGTTTAACCAGTTGCCGCCCGATGAACGCCTATATAGGTCGGCATAATGGCATCGAGGGCAAATAGGCATACCTGTACATCCCCTTTAAGAGCCAGGTGTGCGCGTGCGTGCCGCCGCGTACAGCATGACTGTGCCCACTTGATGTCTGCCGGTCTCCCGGCGATCGCGTCAGAGCCTCAGAACGGAGAAGTGCCTATGTAAACAAGACATTTCCCCGTTCTGGCTTTTGTCATGACAGAGATCACTGCTCTCTGTGATCAAGAGCAGTGATCACTGTCATGTGAGGTTTAGCCCCTCCCCCCACAGTTAGAACCACTCCCTAGGACACACTTAACCCCTTCATCGCCCCTAGTGGTTAACCCCTTTACTGCCAGTGTCATTTGTACAGTAATCAATGCATTTTTATAGCACTGATCGCTGTATAAGTGACAATGGTCCCAAAATAGTGTAAAAAATGTCCGCTGTGTCTGCCATAATGTCACAGTCCCAAAAAAAATCGCAGATCGCCACCATTATTAATAAAAAAAAAATTATAATAAAAATGTCATAAAACTATCCCCTATTTTGCAAACGCTATAACTTTTGCGCAAACCAATTTATATACGCTTATTGCGATTTTTTTCTACCAAGAGTATGTAGAAGAATACATATCGGCCTATACTGAGGAAAAAAAAAAATTCTTGATATTTTTGGGGGCTATTTATTATAGCAAAAAGTAAAAAATAATGCATTTTTTCCAAAATTGTCACTTTTTTTGTTTATAGCGCAAAAATTTAAAACGCAGAGGTGATCAACTACCACCAAAAGAAAGCTCTATTTGTGGGGAAAAAAGGACGTAAATTTTGTTTAGGTGCAACGTCGCACAACCGCGCAATTGTCAGTTAAACCGGCGCAGTGTCGAATTGCAAAAAGTGCTCTGGTCAGGAAGGGGGTAAAATCTTCTGGGGCTGAAGCGGTTAATTTCCAGGACAAACTTTAGGGTTATACCCCATTCTTCTATCAGTACTGCTTGGACCTTAAAATAAACGGGTTCTAGAGGCCAGGGCAAACATGCCAAATGGCGCCCCCTCCCAAGTTGTATGATTATGTGTCAGCAAAAATCCCCCCCCCCATAAAATCAAGCACTAATCTGCATGCTCCCCCCTAAGAATAAATCCTCCTTCCTTCTAGTACAAATCCACCCCCTGCTGAAATCCCCTCTCCTGACAAAAATCTTTGCCACCACCATCCCCCACCCAGCTCTAATCCTTTCTCTCCCAAAATGTCCCCAGCACAACCCCCCCCCCCCCAAAAAAAACTTTCCCCTCCAAGCACAAATCCCCCCCCCCCAGCACAGATACCCCCAATCATCTGTACTAGCATAGATTCCCCCTCCTCCCCCCCAAATAAAAGTTCTGATATCAGCAAAAAAATCCCTAACCCCCTAACCATATTACGTTTTCTAGCACAATCCCCAATTCCACCCTCCTAGCACAAATACTCTTTACCCCCCCAACACAAATCCCCCCAAATCACCACTCCTAGCACACCTCCCTAAATTTCCCCCTCCTAGAACTCTTATTACCCCCCTACCCCCCCCCCCCCACATTTCACCTACCAAAACAAATCCCCCCCCCCTTAATCTCCATGTGGTGTCCCCCCCCGCCTCACATGATACCACAAAGCCCAGGGCAGCCGTCCCTCCTGTCCATCCCTTGTCCCAGCCCTGGGTATAGCCCATAGGCTTGTCCCGAAAATGTAACTGTTAGTGCAAATAAAAAAATTATAAGGGAAAATAACTCAACTGTATTGATCTTTCAAAGAGTTTTAGGCCTAATGTTTATGGGTATTGCAATGATACAATAGTATATTATTTGTGCGACAATACCAAACAAAGCTGTTCCCTTGTATAACCTTTTATTTTTATAAACGTTCCCTTCTAGTTTTGTAGAAAGGACAATGCCTTGTTAATTTCTCAAGGATAAATGGCACCAGCATGATAGGACTAATAATTGGTTACAAGGTTCTCAAGCTGTACTATTGTGTAAGAACTATCATTTCTGTTGAAACACTCTTTGTATCTAACTGGACATTATCTCTGTTAACAATAGTAATTGCTGAAAGGATCCTGTGCTTCTTGCCTGGACGATCATGTGTTTCAACTCAAAAATAATACATTATTTTTCCTAGTGTATGTAGCATTGATGAATGAAGAAAAATGCTGGTTACGCTATATCAGGAGTATTGAATTAGAATTCAAGGAACTCCGGTCAGTAAACCTTTTTTCTAGCAAAGGTCTGAATCTCATGTTTGAGATGTGTTTGACCCAGATCCTAATATACACAGTATGTAGTCATTATACAGTATGTCTATCAAAAATAAGCAATGTACTATTTATATAATTTCAATAATTATCAATTTTCAGTGTCCCCATCAAAGTGCCACCTTACAACAGGTGTCCCTATCCGAGTACCCTCTTATATGAGGTGTCTCCATCAGAGTGCCACCTTACATCAGGTGTCCCTATCCGAGTACCCTCTTATATCCGGTGTCTCCATCAGAGTGCCACCTTACATCAGGTGTCCCTATCCGAGTACCCTCTTATATCAGGTGTCTCCATCAGAGTGCCACCTTACATCAGGTGTCCCTATCCGAGTATCTTCTTATATGAGGTGTCTCCATCAGGGTGCCCCCTTACATCAGGTGTCCCTATCAGAGTGCCCCCTTACATCAGGTGTCCCTATCAGAGTACCCTCTTATATGAGGTGTCCCCATCAGTGTGCCCCCTTGCATCAGGCATCCCCATCAAAGTGCCCAGTACCTTTTATCTCTAGGTGGGCAGAGGGTAGGAATCAGGAGGTCTGGACAGAGCAATTTTTTTTTCTGTCCTCCTGTGATGTCAGGGATGGAGCACACATGTGGCAATGGCGTTTCTACAACCAATCATTGCAGAGGAGAGGGGAACCCATGTTGGGGACTGGCTGGCTGTACAGATAGAACTGTCACGCGATCCGGGTCTAAACTGTGGTTCACCACTAAGTTATACCTGCTGTATATAGTAAGGTAAATTGGACACTGCCCTCGAAAATATTTTTGCTTTGTCCTGAACAGCTTTTTCACTAGAACGTCTTTGTAAATAAATTGAAAATATTCCTTATAAACCGGAACAATCTTGTTGATAAGTTTTTTTGCTAGCAGGAACCAACATATGTAAAGCAGAATTTACATAAAGCAGCTAAATACATACAGCACATACACTGTGATACTTAAACCCCAAGTAAACCAAACCTTTCTGGGGGAGAGTTATAACCTCTGTCAGGTTTTATTGCTGTCTGTAAAACCAAAACCCAAAAAATCATACTCCGATTATATTTGCTATTATCAAGCAGCAACCACAAAGTTTTTGATACAAAAACTCACATTTTTTGTTAAAACCAAATAGTGCAGTTAAATATTCACAAAATCCCAAAACAATAAAAGAAATAATAAACAAAAGATTTATTATTATTAAAATTGCAATACAAGTGTCAACAGTGACAAACTATGTGTCAAGGTGTTTCATTGACACATAGTGACGGATTACAGTGTCTGTTCTTCTTCTTCTTCTTCTTCTCCAGGAGATGTTGACTTGACGCTCTCTCCGGCCGGAATGCCAGGGACGCGCTGCGCTGCCACTTATATAGGGACAATGGGGCGGTGTCACATGGGTTGGTCACATGGGTTGATGTCACATGGCGACAGTCCCAGCATCCTCCGGGACTGTGACATCGTAAGGGGGCGGGGTCACCATGTGACATCAACCCATGTGACCAACCCATGTGACATCAACCCATGTGACACCGCCCCATTGTCCCTATATAAGTGGCAGCGCAGCGTGTCCCTGGCATTCCGGCCGGAGAGATCGTCGAGTCAACATCTCCTGGAGAAGAAGAAGAAGAAGAAGAACGGGCGGCGGCGGCGGCGACAGAAGACCGGGCCACCGCCTGTAAAAGAGCTATAAGAAGGCGCGGTGGCCCGGCAGAAGAACCGAAGAGGGGGACAAGACCCCCGAAGTCGGAAGAAGAGGCCGGCGGTGAGGAAGAAAGCCGGGCTCCTCCGCTAGCAAAAGAGCTACAAGAAGATAGCGGAGGATTCCGGCGAGAAGACCCCCGAAGACGGAAGACCCCCGGAGCTGTGCAATAAAATATTTTAACCCTGTGTTGTGTTTTTTTTGTACTTTTTTTCACAGGTGAATGGGTAGGGGTACATTGTACCCCATACTCATTCACATAGGGTGGGGGGCCGGTATCCGGGGGCCCCCTTATTAAAGGGGGCTTCCGGATTCCGATAAGCCCCCCGCCCGCAGACCCCGACAACCAACGGCCAGGGTTGTCGGGAAGAGGCCCTTGTCCTCATCAACATGGGGACAAGGTGCATTGGGGTGGGGGGGCCGCACGCCCCCCCCTCCCCCAAGGCACCCCCCATGTTAAGGGCACGCGGCCTGGTACGGCTCAGGAGGTGGGGGGCCGCCCGCTCGTCCCCACCCCCTTTCCTGGCCGGCCGGGTAGCGTGCTCGGATAAGGGTCTGGTGTGGATCTGGGGGGGAGCCCCACGCCGTTTTTTTCGGCGTAGGGGGTTCCCCTTGGAATCCATACCAGACCTAAGGGCCTGGTATGCTCTCGGAGGGGAAACCCACGTCAAATTTTTTTTCAGAAATTTGGCGTGGAGTTCCCCCTTCAGAGCTCATTCTCTGATTGGCCACGGCAAAAGTCGCCTGGCCTGGGGAAACCTTTCTGGCTGTGAAAGCTTTTTTTCCATTCATTCAGCTAAATGCATGAACATTCTCAACAAAGTAGAAACTAGAAAGCCTTTATGCGGTGACTCACCTCCTGCCTCACTGTCTTGCAGCTCCGCTCGGGCTGAGGAACGGAGCTGCCAACGTCACTTCCGGGTTTCGTGAAGCAGCCGAAAGCCGGAAGTGACCTGCCTGTCTAAGAATGACAATGCTCCCGCCCGTAGAATCACAGTGATTTTACGGGCGGAAGCTAGTCGGCGTTCTGCAGTGCGCCGCAAGGCGGGTTTTTAACCCGCAAATGAAGCGCCATGGATGCAATCTTGTGATTGCATCGACGTGGCGCTTCTCATAGTGCACTGTGACCGGCGCCACAGTACACTATGTTAAATTGTTAAATGAAATGTTTTATTTTTTTTAAATGTCTTAAAGGGCCCGTTTTTTATTTTTTTTAACTTTTATTTATTTTTATTTTTTTTAACTTTTTTTTTTTTACACCTAGGGGGAGGGGGGGCGGCGCCCTATGGACGGGCCGCCACTGCACTAGCTCTATAAAATGACAGAAAAATTACCTAAAAGAGAGATATGGGCAGTGGCGGCTGTTCCATTAGGGGCGCAGGGGTGCCGCCCCCCCAATCCATGTGCTGGCTCCTAATCTACATGCTGAGTGTCGGACGCATGGATTTCAATGGGGTTTTTTTTTATTTTTATTTTTATTTTTACACAGCAGGCTCTAATTGGCTTCAAAAAAGGGTGGGCTTGGGGTGCAGAGCACTGCGCCCTGAGCCCATCCAATTGTGTGACATTAGCCAATTAATATTCGCTAATGTCTTCCAGCTTCTCCTCCCAGCCAATCAGGAAGCCGGTCCTGAGACACGATTAGCTGGGGGTAAGGACTCCCGGCCAATCGGGTCTCAGGACCCTATTCCTGTTCAGCCGGGAGGAGAAGCAAAAGCTCGGCACTTCCCATGACAGGCTGGAGCAAGTCTGAGTGAGGAGCAACCTAAGTTACAGACACTGATCGCTGCCTTCCCTTTTGTCTTCTGCGGTGGGTGGTCATGGTAGTGAGAGTGAGGGGGGTATGTTTGTTTGCCACCCCCCAAAGAATATTGACCACTGGCCGTCACTGAGTATGGGAATAAAAAAAAAAAACATACAAACTCGCCTAGATGGCTGCAGCTGTCCCCCACCAGCTCTACACCGAGGAACTGAGAGATTAAAGACCCCTGATTGCTCAGTTCTTGGGTCTGAGGACAGCTTTGTAATCTGCCCCTCCAGCGCTTACTGGAGCTCCATGTGGAGGGGGAAGCAGTGGAAACAATGTCCATACATTTTCTTGTTCATGAAACTGGTGTAGAAATTAGTAATCTACATAATGTTTAATGGTCTCATACAATTTATGCATGGGTTCTTTATTCCTCCATTATCTTTTATTGGCTCAGCATTCATCCCTTTAATTACTAACAGATACATTACTCTACTTCAATGGCTGAACACAGCATAAATGCATTTTAGAATCCAAAATCCAAATCCAAAATGAACCCTATTATATTGCCAATGTTTTTTCTTTCTAAGCAGAAATTCCTCTTACAATTCCCTAATTTATGCCTCCATGATGAAGGTACTCTATGCAGGAGCTTTAAAAGATGCAGACACTGTACAACCCAATATAGTAAGGACAGTTGCAGGAGGAATTTCTGCTTCAATACAAGGATATATTTACATAACCAACAGAATATCAGCTGCTTTTTGCAGGCTATATATTTAATTAAAATGGCATCTATCCTTTAAAGTGAAGCTCTAGAGTAGACAAAGCTTTTTTGTTACAGATAGAGCGAGAAAGAGTTAGAGAAGAGTCAGTGTGCCTTATTGGGAACATTTCTCTCCAAATCCTGTTCCAGAGGCACAACAGAAAATAAAATAAAATCTCCCCAAGGTGAAAAGAAACCCCCCTGAGGCTCATTGTCCCATTGATATGTGGAGTTTTCCCCCTTTCTATTTTTCCTGGGACAGTTGTCTTATTTTGGGTTTGCCCTCACTTTCTGACTTGGTGGCAATAGGCCCTGGAAGAGAAAGTAAGGGCGGGTAAGATAGTCAGATATTTACAATGATTAACAGCAACAAATAAAAAATAAATAAAAAAAACAAGGGTATAACGCTGCCCTATGCAAAACTGAAAAAATTATATCTTGGGTTGATTTGGTCATTCACAATCAGATTTTGATTTGTCATGTAGTTTGAGAACTTGCCTATTCAAGCCAATCATGTTGTAAGCTGTCAGATAGACCTTCACATTTTACAGCTGTGAAATATACCATAACGTATCAAGTCTAAGCCCTTGTACACACGGTCGGAGATTCCATTGGAATGTTTCCTATTGGACCGCTTTGTCGGATATTCCCACTGTGTTGTGGTCTGCATCGGACTGTTTCCGTCGGATATTAATACCAATTTTTCCAACTTGCCGGTAAAATTTTGCGACAAAATGCTCCTATCGGACATACTCCGATCATGTGTAGCCTACTCCGATGGACAAAGTGCCATGCATGCTCAGATCAAATTCTTACACCAAAGCTATTGGCTACTAGCGTGAACGTAGTCCCGTCGCAACGAAATAACGTCATCACGTTATGTACAATCGGATTTTCCGACAACTTAGTCCGACCGTGTGTATGCAACATCACTTCCGGACCTCTTCCGGAATTAATCAGTCGAAATTACTCAGACGGATTTGGTTGTCGGAATCTCCGACCGTGTATACAAGGGCTATGAAGTCAGATTTGCTTATTTCAGTAGTTAGAGGTCAATGTTTGTTCATGTATTGAGAATTTGCAATTTTTAATATTGTTTGTTGAATGTTACCAAATGCCATCCCTTCAGCACCATCTAACCATGGATATACATGTAAGTCTGGTTTTGCATAAAATAGATTTCAATTTACAAGATGAGGTATTTTAATCAGATTCAGCATTGGGAAAATCATTAGTAGAGATGACCACCATTAATCAATGTCTTCAATGCCATTTTATCCGAGTCAAAGGCTTCTTGGATATTTTCTTTGGATTATTTTATAATTTTTGAAGGTGGTAATAACAGGGCCTCAGCTATAATGTGTTTGTGGGATAAAAAAACATACTGTTATTAATAAAAAATAATTTTAAAGCCCAAATACACCAAATCTTCACTACCTAGTACTCCTGGGAGGGTCCGGGGTTTCAAATTTATATCAGGATTTTGTTGTTGTCTGTGTCCTCATTCAAGTGATTTTTCTAATTATAAGACTGAACAAGAAGTGAGAAAACATGTGTCATCTTGAACTGTGTTGTAATTGTTCTATCCCTCTTTATATTATTGGAACTATATAAATCCTGAATAATAATAATAATAATCTTCCCCAATTTAATAATTAAAAATAATTAAAAAAAAAAAGATTGTGGCTGAGGTTGGGCTTTAAAACGTATGACATGTTATGCATAAACAGGGCAGATTGTTTCCCTTAAAAACTATTCAGTATCTACATAACTAAAGTAACTTTGATAGACTGCATCAGAGGTGTAGAATTTAAACAGCAAAAACAGGAAAAATCTGAAAACTCATTAATAAATACTAGTAATAACTATGCAGTGAAATGAGAATTCACTGTTTTTAGATAGGTTCGGAAATAACGGTTTGAGACTTGTAATAGGCTAGAAAGCCCAACTTGTATATTAATACTGTTGCACAGCCAACAGTTAAAAAAAAAAAAAGAAAATCCAAATAAAAATATCTTGATAATATTTCTGCCACATTATATTTACAAAAGACAAAACTTCCAAAAGGAGCAGCGCTGTAAAGACATCAATTTAGACACTGCTGTTAGAACATAAATTTAAAGGGTAACATCAACGCATGCATTTACATTCACACGTGCGTATATGTTGGGATGGGGAGCCTCAAAAAAAATTTGGGGGGATTTTATGTGCTTGGTATAACTTTAATTTTTGACATTTTACAAAAAAGTCCCCTATGTGCTGATTTTTTGGTGACCGGTTCTCTTTAATGAGACATCCACAGACCCTGGATATCTCCCCTGTGCTCCACTGAATGTAATGCAATGCAGATTGCATTGCATTACATTATTTCTTGGCCATGCTGGGTGGGGAAAGTGACAGAGAGACCCCGAAGTGACATCAAACACATCACTTAGGTGTCATCAACAAGAAGGGAAGGAGAGCGGAAGTCTGGCGGTGGGGGGAGGGGGGGCGCAGTTATCGGGGGGATGTGCAAGTAACCCGGAGGCCCCAGAATTCTTTCATCTGACAGGTGGCAGTCAGCTTGTCAGATTTACATACAATGTAAATTTGTTGATGTGTTGATCTACACAATAAGTTGATTTTTTATGACTGGAGAGTGCAAAATCTGGCGCAGCTGTCCATGGTAGCCAATCAGCTTCTAATTTTTTCAGTTTTTTCAACTAAGCTTTGACAATAAAACCTGGAAGCTGATTGGTTTTTATACACAACTTCACCAGATTTTTCATGCTCCAGTTTTATTAACCCACCCCCCACCCCCCCCGTATTAGAGTGCCCCCACTCTGGATGAAGGAGCACATGGGCACCATTGGACAGTAGCATTGTTAGTCTGTGGGAAGGGGAGTGTTAGATGAATTTGCAGATTTAAATTCACTAACCAATTGTTGCCAAACTCCTGCTTATACTTTTAAGCCATTACAGCAAACAGCTTTTTTCTTTTGGGATAAAGGTTTTACATAATTAAAGGCTGATCGTTGTAAGCAAACCTGTTAGTGTTAAAGAGTAACTGCACTTTTGCTGAAAAAAAAACATTCTCGTTTCTGTGATCTGTGTACATTGCATATGAAAAAGGAAAGAGGTTCAAATTATGCTGTACATTTCAGGGATTCTAACAAACTTTTTTGTGGATTCCTACCTTTTGTTATTCTAAAGAAATAGCTGTTTGTGTCCATGTGCACAGTGAGTCTGTATAGGAGTGGTTATTTAATTGTGAATCAGCTGCTGCATCTGCAGGAGTCTAATGAGGGAAATTACAGGTCTGCATCCCTTAAGATGTGATTTCCCTTTGGGAGTATCACACCAAAAAATACACTTTTGTTGCAGAGGATGCCCAAAATGTGACTTGTATCTTAGTGCAGACTTCTAGGAAAATCAGTGAGCCAATCACACCAGCAGGAAATTTCATATCTGGGGGGTGTTCTGTACACAACCTGTGCACAGAACGACTCCAGGTAGCCATATTGCATTTTGCAGAAAATGACAGCGCTGCAGATTGAAAAGGAAAGGTCGATTACAATATGACTTGTATTGCAATTGTATATGTTATATTATTATTTGTTTTATTTGCTATTTTTTCCCCCGCAAAAGTGGAGTCACCCTTTAAACTGTTTGTCTCATCTTTGTTACAGATACATTCTGCTGGAGAGCTTGTTCTTTTGAAAAACAACAAAATTACTGGCTGAATCACCAGGTAAACATAATAGAAAGAAAGCCTAAAAAAGAAAATGAATGCAATCACCACATTTAAAGGGGTTGTAAAGGTTTGTTTTTTATAATCTAAATAGGTTCCTTTAAAGTGGTTGTAAACCCTTACAACACACTTTGACCTACAGGTAAGCCTAGATTAAGGCTTACCTGTAGGTCCAAGAAATCTCTCCTAAACCTACACTGTTTAGGAGATATTTACCGAAAGACAGGCACCGCTGTCTACGGCGCATGCGCCGTAGACAGCGGCGCGCAGGCGCACTGAGCGCGGCACCGTCAACGGCGAATATGCCGCGCGTGGCGGCTCCCGTGCACATGCGCGGGAGTGACGTAATCGCGGCTTTGCCAAATGACAGTGGCGGAGCAGCGAAGACCCACAGAGAAGATGGATGCGCCGGACTACAGGGGACAGCGGTGACATCGCTGGCTCCTGTGTCAGGTAAGTGACACATAATGGACTACTATGTGATGCATAGTAACCCATTATGCTTTGCCTTTGCAGGGAATGAAAGAGGAAGTAAACTCATCAGGGTTTACTTCCTCTTTAAGCTAGTGCATTGTTGGTTCACTTACCTTTTCCTTCGATTTCCCTTTTAAATGATTTTTTTCTTTGTCTGAATTTCTCACTTCCTGTTCCTCCTCAGTAAGCTGTTCAGTAATCTGTTCTGGCTGACTAAACACCGCTCAGATGATGGTGTGAAGTTTACTGAGGAGAAACAGGAAGTGAGAAATTCAGACAAAGAAAAAAAACATTTAGAAGGGAAATCGAAGGAAAAGGTAAGTGAACCAACAATGCACTAGCTTAAAGGAACCTATTTAGAAAATAAAAAACAAAGCTTTACAACCCCTTTACACACGACCAGACTTTTCGACAGCAAAGTTCCGACGGAACGAATCCGTCGGACAATTCGATTGTGTGTGGGCTTTATCGGACCTTTTCGGTCGAAAAGTCTGACGGACTTTAGAAATAGAACATGTTTCAAATCTTTCCTCTGGAACCAGTTCCTATGGAGAAAACCGCTCGTCTGTATGCAGGTCCGACGAACCAAAAATGACGCACGGGCAGCTATTGGCTACTGGCTATTGCACTTCCTTTTTCTAGTCCCGTTGTACATCATTGCGTTAAACGATCAGACTTTGGTGTGATCGTGTGTAGGCAAGTCCGTTTCAACGGAACTCTGTCAAAAAGTCAGTAGAAAAGTCCATCAGAGTTCATTCAGACGAAAAGTCCGGTCGTGTGTACGCGGTATAATAGATGGTAAGCTGCAATATAATAAATGTATGCCTTTGGGTTTAATACCGCTTTATGTTGTAATTATGTTGTCCGAGTACATTCCCACCAGATGTGATTGCAGGATCCATTAGCTTATTGACATCACAAAGGGGATTTTTACAGATGGAGTGGTTCTTGCAATGTACATTATGACATCATTTACAGAGGACATCCTTAATATTAGAAATGAATGGCAACCATGACAAAAGTTATCTTTATCTCCCAACAAATCTTTACCATGGTTGCCCAGCCATTGTATTACGTTTTTTGTCTTGGCTGTAAAAACATTGTATTTGTTATTGGGCCTGATAAACACCTTCCTTATTATTTTCAGAACCTGTGCACTGTTTAAACAGAAAATACTGTATTGCAAAGGTTTTCCCTTGTGCAGGTTTTCATAAGCATGTAACTGCAACAATGGGAATAAAATGGCTTACAGTAACATGCAATAAAACTCTGCATAGATAGTAATGGATGAGTTATCCTTCTCCCAGGATTATTTACTGCCTGGTTAAAGTCCACAAAGCACAGTGGAATTTTATCAGGCTCTACAGCAAATAGTATTATACATAATATAGTGTGCTGATATGTAGACTATGTTAGTGCTTTCACTGCATATGGGCAGAAAAAAATCCACTTTTATAAGCATCTTTATATTTTTTTTGCCTCTGAATATCACTCTTGTTTAGCCAATGTGACCATGCACATTGTGGCATTTATTAAAAAAATCACGCTAGTCTCACAAGATGATTCTAATTTCAATTCTTGATGTGATATAATACACTCAGTGCATAAATAACATCCTATATATTTTAGGGATCTGCAATTAGTGGACCTCCAGCTGTTGCAAAACTACAAGTCCCATCATGCCTCTGCCTCTGGGTGTCATGCTTGTGGCTATCAGAGTCTTGCTATGCCTCATGGGACTTGTAGTTTTGCAACAGCTGGAGGTCTGCTAATTGCATACCCCTGCTATATTTGCAAGTATAAAAGTAATGAAATAAAAAACAGTTCAAAGTTTGTGAAAAAGTGAATCCTTATAGTTGATATATGAGAGTCCAAAGATCATTTAGACAAATATTTCACCACCAAGCAGTCACGTGGAGCCTTCTGTGGCGCCCCACACCCCGTGATCAGGAATGCTTACCAGATGGTAGGGACCACCTATCGCTGGGATGGTCAAACAGGCAGACAGCACAACCTCTGCAGGGTATAAGAAACTAGGAAGCCTCTGGGACACTCCGATGGTAAGATGAATCATCTGTTGTGGTCATACTCACAACGGGATATCCAAATCAGCCAATACCAGGAGGTTTACCATATAAACCATATATTTATTGTATTTGTGTTTTATACATATATGAGTTCTGCATGTATATAATATGTGCTAGATATACTCCTTAACAATAAATACGCTTATACATTTTATGGTTTGTCATATGCTTCATCTAAAGTTCCGAACTTTTCCTCTTTGTAACCAATATAGGGATGGAGACATGTCTTTTGTGCCTCATTTAATCTCCCGCCTATTTTTTCTTTCATGCATATAAGAGAGAATTATTGTCAGCAAACATAAATTCTATCACCCACACTTCCAGGGTCACGTGGGGTGTGATGGCGTCAACACGTGGCCCTGCCCGACATGTTTCGTCACACATGACGTTTTCCTGGACCCAATTTATGTTTGCCAGCAAACGATTTTGATTCATTTGATTGCTTTTTACCCACTGTAAGTAGACATTTAGCTTTTTCAATAAACGTTACATAAATAGTATTATACTATTTGGGTTCTCTCTTGTATGCTTTACCTCCTGCTATTGGCTGATTTGGATATCCCACTGTGAATGTGACCATAACAGAGGATTCAGCTAACCATTGAAGTGTACCAGAGGCTTCCTAGTATCTTATACCCTGCAGAGGTTGTTCTGCCTGCCTGTTCGACCATCCCAGTGATAGGTGGTCCGTACCATCTGGTAAGTCTCCCCGATCACGGGCTGTGGGGTGCCACAGAAGGCTCTGCATGATTGCTTGGTGGTGAAATACCTGTCTAAATGACCTTTGGATATATCAACTATAAGGATTCACTTTTTGCACAAACTTTTGAAATCTGGACTCTCATATATCAACTATAAGGATTCACTTTTTGCACAAACTTTGAACTGTTTATTCATTATTTTTACACTTGCAAATATAGGATGTTATTTATGCACAGAGTGTATTATATCACATCAAGAATTGAAGAATTAGAGTCAACTTTTGAGATTAGCTCAATTTTTTGTTTATTGTATGTCTTACCTTGTTTATATCACTTGGTTGGTCAATGCAGTCCTTCATTATATGTACACTTTATTCACTGTTTATTTTAGCGCGATATAACCCCCCCCCCCCCTTTTTTTTTGTACATTGTTGCAAATAGATTCATACTTTAGAGTAGCATTCAGGGGCAAAAAATAAAAGAAAAAATGGCCCAAACCTTTGTTTAGAGAGATTATTAGCATAATATGCTTACATACAGGGGTTGGACAAAAATATGGAACCGTGATTTGCAGGTGTGAAAGCAACATCATGTTTTGCATCGAAAGCGGAAGTGATGTAACATGAGACCATAGGCGGCATAAACTCCAAACATACAAAGAACACTAGACACACTGTGACAGACTCAACCGGGGCAGAGGCTTTTGGAGGGGACTGAATGCTAGCCCCCTCCCTACCGACTTTGGGTCCTGGCATTTGAGGGAGCTACAAGCATTTTAGGAAGATGTTCTGTTATGTAATACAAAAGGACACTATTGAGGAGGCCATGATGGTCTCTGCCAGTCTGGAAATCATAGCAGATGTATGTGAAAGGAACGCTGATTAATGAGATCTGGAAAGCCCTGGGTCTCCTGTTGTCTACTAGTCTGAAGGGTCTTTCACCTATTGTTAATTGTGCTAATTAACACACCTTTGTCTTAATGTCTCAGAAGTGCACACACTGGGCACTGGAAGATATAGAGTTTCTGGCCATTCAGGAATGGGAGCTGGAGATCATCTACAGACAGCTGCTAGACTCTGATCAGTGCCAGGGCTGGCCTCCCATTGCCTGGGGCTATCCAGAAGTACCAGCTAACAGGCCTAAAATATCAGCTGAAGTGTCAGCAATGGAGCAGAGTAACAGTATGCTTTGCCCATCTCTGCCCACAGCTATGGAAGCGGAGGTCTTATGGCGGATGCAGCAAGTGTTGACTGACCTTGACAAACCTGTTTCTGCACAGGGTGAGCTTGGATGGAGAAATGCGTCTGTCCAACGGCAGTTCAAGAGCTCAGGAGGAGAGAAAGCTGTCCTCATTTCCCAGACATGGATCACAGAAAGCATGGATTTACTTGACTGTCGTCTTGCCTTTCCAACAGTCAGCTAGAGTGGTGGAAACTGTCTTCCCTCCCCAGCAGCTAGCCGGAGTGGATAACGTGAGCGCTGAAGCACTAACAGGGAAGAACACTACTGGCCTCTGCACACAACAACCCACTCCGCAGGGGGTCCAGGGAGAGAAGGCACCTCACAACTGCAGCTTGATCTGGTGGCGGTGGATGAGCCTGCGGTCTCCACTAACAGAAACCCAGCAGAAGTGCTGGCAACAGGGCTGAGTGCTAACAACCTCTGCCCAGCACTGGCAACAACTACGGTGTTCCAGGGAGCCCGGGCACTCGGCCTCCCTCCCCAGCGATAAGCTGATGTGGTGAAGCTTCTACTCCCAGCTGAACCACTGGCAACAAGACAGAGCGCCGCTGGCCTCTGCTCAGCACCTACAGTGCCGCCACAGCTTCAGGGAGCTTGGGCAAATGGCTCCTCTCCCCAGCAGCAGACCGAGCCCCTGGAATGTTAGAAACCACCTAGCTGAAGCACTAGCAGCTGGACAGAGAGTCGATAACCTCTGCCCCACGCCTACTGATGACAGCTTTTCCTTGGAGCCCAGAATAGAGATCATGTGGACTGACTATGTGAGTTCACTCTGCCCGACTAACACATGTCCAGACCAGGTGGAGGTCTGGGACCTTGTTAGTCAACTTTTGATGGGGGAGAAATGTGACAGACCTATCCAAGATAGGGGCTTCTAGTTATCAGAGACCTCATTACATCAGAGTTCTCCTTTACATCAGAGTCCACAGTGTTCCCTTTTACATCAGGGTCTGCAGAGCTCCGCCTTACACTGTAAAGGGGAACCCTGCAGACTCTGATGTAAGGGAGAGTTCTGTGCTGGGTTATAATAATATGACCTTTATGTAAAAGCAGAAATACGTTTTTTGCCTTTTGTTATACTTTAAAGTGGAGTTCTACCCAAAAGTGGAACTTGCGCTTTAAGCACTCCTCGCCCCCCTACATGCCACATTTGGCATGTCTTTTTTGGGGGGGGAAGTGGGGGCTTTGTTAGGAGTGGGACTTCCTGTCCCCCTTCCTCCTTCCGCCCAGGGACCACCAAGGCGACTCCTCCTTTTGCCTTAGGCAGTACCTCCCTCGAGGCGATCTCCTGGAACATGTGACAGGTCCCAGGAGATCGCCTGTCCACTCCGGGAGCACAGTGCGACTCGCGCATGCACAGTGCGTGCCCGGCCGTGGAGCCAAAAGCTGCCACAGCTGGGTGCCCAGAGTGGCAATGGAGGCACCGGCGGAGAGAAGGGGGAGAGGAGCGACGCTCCGCTCGGCCGCATCGCTGGACCATGGAACAGGTAAGTGTCTGTTTACTAAAAGTCAGCAACTACACTTTTTGTAGCTGCTGACTTTTAATAAGCACAAAAAGCCTGGAACTTTGCATTAAGCACATTGCTAATTGCATTAGCTACATGTTTGTAGGTAAATATTGATATTTGCACTGAAAAATGTCATTTTGGCTACCTTTTTGAACTGTCAAAAAATTGTTTGTGTCAGTAAAATATTGGCTCTGTCGGTACATTTTTTGCGTCATGTCAGTATATTTCACTTCGGGAGGTTGGCAACTCTGCTTTCTAGATTGCGTGTGCTGAATTTGGAAACGCTAAATGCACCAATTTAATTTAAAGATAGGAAGAGAGGCAATGCAGATATATATCAACAAGTGTAAATCGTACAGTTTTGTGTAGCTGAGTAATTCGATCCCAGCAAAGATGGGCCATTTTCTTTTCCACACTAATTCAAGGATTGGAAATGTCAGTAAGAAGATGTTGGTAAGAAGATGATTGTAAAATGGGAAAGAAGAAATGTATTTGTGGAGCAAAGGTTTTAGTAAACAAAAACTGAGCAGCATGAATACAGCTATATTGGCTCATATATGCCACAGCATATTTCTATTTTTAACCACTGAAGCTAAAATAATGCATCTATATACCGTATAAAGCAATTAGAATAAGGCACACAAGGACCACAATCCCATATGCTATAGTAGTGCAATACTAATGGATTGATTGGAGTAAATCAGAATGGATGGATTTACATTTGACTTTGAACACAACCCCCCGTCTTGCAAGAAGACGGTCAAATTCAAAGTGGATTTGCAATACAGCACCTATTATAATACAAAGTGAACAGTGACTGGATTAGGAATTGACCTAGATGGATTTTATGCCTTTGTTAGCAATTTTCTAGTGGATCTGTTATTTTGTAGCAAACTTCACGTGAGTGTAGCCTCTTAAAGAGTACCTATACTTTACCCATACTGGGTTTGCTTTTAAGAAGTCAGCATTTTCTATATACCTTGTACCCACCCACCTGTCGTTCCAGTCCAATGAACAGTCTGGAGCAATACTTCTTATACTAAAAGTATGGAGGAAAAACTGTCCACCCTTCAGCTGCCTAAGGATGGGGGTGGTCTAGCGGTTTCCCAGCCTAGAATATATTTCATGGCTTCCCAAATGCAGCACTTTGCTGGTTGGGGAGTGATGAACTGGGAGGACCCTATACAGGCCCTACTACTGAGTCACAACCTCCGCTATCACCTCGTGGCACAATTTGAGTCGGGGGCTTTCGCCCACCTTCCATATGGCCCAACACTGAAGCTAATGAATAAAGTTTGGCAGGAAAGTAAACGCATAATGAAATACGAAGGGGCTTCAGAATATACATCGCTTTGGGGGAACAGAAACTATGCATAGCTATTTAAACTGGAGGGATTTGAACGCTGGTACTCTCAAGAGATACAGTACATAGCACAACTCTACTCTCAAACAGTACTGAAATCCTTTGGGGATCTACAGCAGGATTTTCAAATTTCCCAACATGATTTCTTTAAATACCTCCAACTTCGCCATGCTTTACAGGCACAGACTAAATCCGTCAATTGAAATGTCCATCTTATGCCGCTTTTAACCTCACTTGCAGGGGCTACTGAGAAAAAAGGTCTCATTTCTATATGGTCAATTAATGTCCAACCTTCAGGATACACTTAACTGCCCCAGAAGGAGAGGGTGGCAGAAGGATATAGGAGTAGTAACTAATGATGATTGGCAGATTATTTTGGAGAATATACCCTCCGTGTCACTCTCTTCTGCACAACGTCTGACCCAATTGCTCATTACACATAGAACATATAGGACTCCCATCAAATAGTTTGAAAGGGGCAGGAGAGACACCCCAGAATGCCCACAATGCTAGCAGTCTCCCGCAGGTTTCCTCCATGTGCTATGGAAGTGTTCCAAACTAGTCAGGTATTGGCGCTTGGCTTGTGCGATTAGTTTCGTAACGAATCGAAATTCGGCCGAATTTTGCATCTTTCGGACATTCAGATGCATCCGAATGTCCGAATAAAAAAATAACGAATAACAACGAATACGAAAGAAATGTAACGAATGAATTTGAATGAATTCGACATGATTTGGTAATTCTTTAAAGATCTAATGAAGCAAAAGGTCAGCTCAAAGTAAATCTTATAGTCCAATCAGCTAATTAATTTTGTGCCGGAGAATGGATTACTGGCAAAGTGCATGCCTGAGAACTGAGTTAGGGTGTTGTATTGTATTTGAGCCGAGGAGAAGAGACGTTGTCATTGTGTGTGTTAAAAGATTCAATAAACAAACGACTTTCCAAACTACGAATCATTATCACGAATGTCTATATATACATAAATATCGAATTTCAACGAATACGAACGAATGAATTCGTCACTCTACGAATAATAACGAATTATCCAAAAACGTATTAACGTAACATAACGAATATAATGGAACGAAATGATGTATTTTACGAATGACAATGAACCGAAACTAAACAAAATTTTCTGTTGTTCACAAGTCTAATTGGCGCAAGGTAGTGAGCACAATCAACGGTGCTTTTCTTACTCATATCGATCTGGACCCCAAGGTACTCCTGTTGGGTTGTTTGGATGAGGAATTGTTTTTACCTGGGACACTGGTACCTATTAATAGATTGCTGTTCAGAGCGCGCAAGCTTATTTCCATTAAATGGTATCATCTAGCCCTCCATCATTTGAGGAGTGGTGTACTCAGGTAAACAATACTCTTTTAAAGGAACAGCAGGTTTATAGAAATAGGGGCACACCGATAAATTCTATAAACTTTGAGAGCCATGGCTAGTGGTGCCTGGACTGACTCCATTTGCATTAGTTTCTCTTAAGGCCCGTACACACGGTCGGACTTTGTACAAACTTTTCCGTGGACTTTTGTACAAAGGGCGTGGTCCACAAGTTTGTATTGCATACACACGGTCGGACTTTTTGACAACAAACACGAACGTAATGACGTCACAACGTACTGACGCCACTTCAAAAGAGGGCGTTCAATGACTCCAGCGCCACCTTTGGTGAACTTCTGTATTGTAGTCTGATCTTTTGCATTGGTTCTGAGCATGCGTGTTTGTACCTTCTACAAAAGTCCGATGCTTTTGCGTACACACGGTTGGACTTTGCTCCATCGGACTTTTGTTGCCAGAAAGTTTGTCCGTTCGCACAGCCAACAAAAGTCCGATGAAAACAGAAAAAGTTTGTCCGATGGAGCGTACACACAGTCGGATGTTGCTCCAAAACAGCTAATTTGCATGTTTGTTGTCAAAAAGTCCGACCGTGTGTACGGGCCTTAAGAATACTGCAAAGCCGATGATTCGGCGGGCTTGTGATGTACGAATGGGGTCTATATTAAAGAGGAAGTAAACCCTGATGAGTTCACTTCCTCTTTCATTCCCTGCAAAGGCAAAGCATAATGGACTACTATGCATCGCATAGTAGTCCATTATGTGTCACTTACCTGACACAGGAGCCAGCGAAGTCACTGCTGTCCCCTGTAGTTCGGCGCATCCATCTTCTCGGTGGGGTCTTGCTGCTCCGCCGCTGTCATTCGGCGAAGCCGCGATGACGTCACTCCCGTGCATGGGCACGGGAGCCGACATGCGCGGCATCTTCATCGTTGACGATGCCGCGCTCCGTGAGCCTGCGCGCCGCTGTCTACGGCACATGCGCCGTAGACAGCAGTGCCTGTCTTTCGGCAAATATCTCCTAAACCGTGTAGGTTTAGGAGATATTTCTTGGACCTACAGGTAAGCCTTAATCTAGGCTTACCTGTAGGTTAAAGTGTGTTGTAAGGGTTTACAACCACTTTAATGGCTGTTCTATCAAAAGTCAACAAGTCAGCTACATGGAAACACATTGATTAATACAATCATAATATGCTTGCTCAATCGTGAGGAGTATGGAGGGTCATTCTGAGTTATATATTTGAAGGAGGTTGAGTATTGGAGACCAGAGGGCCATTGGGACACAGAAATGATGCTAAATAACAAGTGTTACTTTTTCACCTTGAATAAATGCTTTCCGAACAGCGTATTTTGAATGTGCAACTAGGACTATGCTACTGTAGGGTTAAATATTTGTATAACTATATATTACTGTAGCACTGCCCGCCAAAGGAGCTGCTGGTTTTATTTGGGCTTACCGTTACCTCACCTGTTCGCTTCTCCGTTACAGGGGTCCCGTTGGAAAGTAGCCCAAATGATGTTGAATCTGACACTTAGTCCTTTTTTTTTACATTTATTCAGGATAAGCACAAAAGTCCCTCAATAGAGGGTCAAAGGATAAAGGGGGAGTTCAGGTATCTGATAATTGCGGGTTAGAGGTATTGGTCAGATCCAGAGGACAAACAGCTCCACAGACTGGATCCAGCAACCATTGGATAAGCCCCTCTCACTTCACCTAGCAGCCGATGAGATGCTCAACAAAGTCTCTGCCACAGACTTGTCAACTCAACTAAGAAATCTTGAGAGTTTTGAAGAACTACCATACAGTACCAGTTTCTTTCAGCCGACCCGGCGATACTGTATGGGTGTTGATCCGGGTTGCGTTCTTTAACTGAGTTTCCAGGCTCCTCCAGAGATATCAGCTTTGTACTCGGTCCTCTACTAAAAAAGTGCTCCCCTGGATCCTCAAGTTTTTTTGGTTTCTCCCCGCAGGCGAGACAGCACAGGACCACCCTTGGATCAGTAGGCCCCAATACCTTTCTGGGTCTACCTTCTCAGTTGCGGAGACTCGGGCCAGCCGGCCCTGACGCTCAGGATCATGCGACACAGACCCCAGGCCAGGAGGGCCATGAGGTCAGGATAGCGGACCCCAGAAAGAGACAACCAAAAATGGCGTCGGTACCTTAAATGCCCTCTCCCAGAATGCACAGCAGGGAAAACCACTCCCACTGAGCTACCTCTGAGCAAGAGGTGGTGTCCAATATATCTAGCCTGCTGCATTTCCACACTTACCGGAAGTGACAGCGACACCTAGGGTCAAGTGGGAATCAGTGCAACCCAGCTGGACTGGCACAGAAACCAGAACTTTTTGTAAAAATTAGCCTGAGCCCAACTACAGCTTCAGACAATTAAATTTGAAAAATAATAGCATCTGCCCATTAGGAGCAGGGCGCTACATTACAATAACATATGATATGTTAAATTAGGGTATTTTCCATCGTAAACATTTTTTGGGAAATTACTTTTCCTAATTTTAATTTTCCTTTTTTTTCTCTTGTTTTATGTTTGCTTGGTTGTGTGTATTGTGAGGGGTTAGCTCGGCAGCGGGTGTGTGTGACCCCCTGGATGGGTTCACAACACAAAATCAGGCACAGCAGACAGCGTTGTAGGTGCAAAAAAACAAAAGATGCGATTTATTTATGCTACATGCAGTGAAACATATAACAGCCAAACAAAAATAAAACATGAAAATAAATCCTTGGTCAGCTTGACCTCTAACTACACACTTAGATTCCCTATCTAACAACTGAGTGCAGCCTTGTGCAGCACCAGTCCCTGTCTCTGTTGTAGAGGTTTGCCACACAGGCGTTAACTCACCGCACAGAACAAGTGTCACACTCCCCAGTCTATACAACACAAAACTGGTTTCAGGATGGAGCATCTCCCTAAGCATGCTGGGGTTTTTTGTAGAGGTCTTAATGAGCCCACTTACTTCAGCTGGGCTCATTAACTCTTCCCCTCTAGTTGTACAAGTCTGCATAAAGCCTGAATCTAGGGCACACATATTTCCCATCCTGGATACAACCAGGTGACTTTACCTGCGTGCTGCCACATACCCCCCCCTCTTGTTTCAACCTTGGGGTTGTAACACAAGCAGTCAGACACGCATGTATCCGAGACAAAGCATCCACATTCCCCATTTTAACACCAGGGCGATGCTTAACTGTAAAGTTAAATTCCTGTAGGGCCAGGAACCACCTATTGGTCTCCTTGTTTTGAGCCATCCACTTTAAAGGAGCGTGATCAGTCACCAGGTCAAAGTGCCTACCTAGCAGATAGTACCGAAGGGAATCTAGAGCCCACTTCACTGCTAAACATTCCTTCTCAATCATGGCGTAATTTACCTCATGGGACTTCAACTTCCTGCTGAGGTAAATGACTGGGTGCTCTTCCCCGTTCCAGACCTGGGATAACACTGCTCCTAACCCAACGTCTGATGCATCAGTTTGTACCACGAAGTCCTTAGAGAAGTCTGGTGAGTACAACACTGGCTGGCTACATAAGGCTGTTTTTAAGGACTGAAATGCTTCTTCAGCCTCTGGGGACCATTTAACCATGACCGACTCTTTCCCTTTTGTCAGGTTGGTGAGGGGCACAGCCTGAGAAGCAAAATGGGGAATGAATCGTCGATAATAGCCAGCGATTCCCAGAAAGGCTCGTACCTGTTTCTTGCTGTTGGGACGTGGCCAACTCTGTATGGCCTCGACTTTATTGACTTGGGGTTTTATCACCCCCCTCCCAATAGTGTACCCAAGATATTTGGCCTCCTCCTGTCCAATGGTACACTTCTTTGGATTGGCCATAAACCCAGCTTCCCGGATAGAGTCTAGGACTGCTTGTACTTTTGGCAAATGTGAGACCCAGTCTGTGCTATGGATAATCACATCATCCAGGTAAGCTGCAGCATATTTCTGATGGGGCCTCAGAATCTTATCCATTTTCCGCTGGAATGTTGCCGGTGCATTCTGTAACCCAAACGGCATTCTCTTATATTGGAATGCCCCATCTGGGGTTACAAACGCAGTTTTCTCCTTGGCCGACTCGGCCAGGGGAATTTGCCAATACCCTTTGGTGAGATCAAGAGTTGTCATATATCGGGCTGTTCCCAGCCGGTCAATCAACTCATCTATACGCGGCATGGGGTAGGTGTCAAATTTTGTAACATTATTTAATTGTCGAAAATCATTACAAAACCGCCAGCTCCCATCAGGTTTGGGCACTAGTACGATAGGACTGGACCAGTCACTCTGGGACTCCTCTATCACACCCAATTCCAGCATCCTTTGAACCTCCCCACGTATTGCCTCCCGTCGGGCCTCTGGTATTTTATAAGGTTTTAGTTTTACCCTTTCTCCTGGCGGGGTGATAATGTCATGCTCTACGCCAGATGTTTGTCCCGGAAGCTCAGAGAAAATCTCTTTGTTACGAAGTACAAACTCTTTAACCTCCTGTTGTTGGGGTTTTGATAAGGTGTCTGCTATTCCAACCTCAGGAACTAAGCAATCAGGCTGTACTTGTGACAAAGTCTCTGCGACTAGGGATTCCCTATCCCTCCAGGCTTTCAGCAGATTGATGTGATAGATCTGCTCCGGCTTTCGCCTTCCTGGCTGTCTAACCCTGTAGTTCACCTCACTAATTTTTTCAATTACTTCATATGGACCTTGCCATTTGGCCAGAAATTTGCTTTCAACCGTAGGGACTAGCACCAAGACCCTATCCCCCGGGGAAAAAGTACGGGTCTTGGCCCCACGGTTGTACACTCTCTGCTGTGCTAACTGCGCTTGGGTTAAATGTTCCTTTACAATTGGCATTACCTGTGCAATTCTATCTTGCATCAGGGCGACATGCTCAATCACACTCCTGTGAGGAGAACTCTCATTTTCCCAAGTTTCCTTGGCGATATCCAGCAGCCCTCTTGGGTGTCTCCCATAGAGCAACTCGAAGGGTGAGAAACCCGTAGAGGATTGGGGTACCTCCCTAATGGCAAACATCAGATAGGGTATTAGACAGTCCCAATTCTTTCCATCTCTATCCACCACCTTCTTTAACATTTGTTTTAGGGTTTTGTTGAATCTTTCAACCAACCCATCTGTTTGGGGGTGATACACAGATGTACGCAATTGTGTCACTTTGTACAACTTGCATAGTTCTTTCATAACCCTGGACATAAAGGGTGTACCTTGGTCCGTAAGCAGTTCCTTACAAATACCCACGCGGCTAAAAACAAGAGATAGCTCTTTGGCTATGGTTTTGGCCGAGGTATTTTGAAGAGAAATTGCTTCCGGATAACGGGTAGCATAGTCCAATATAACCAAAATGTACTGATGCCCCCTAGCAGACTTCATTATCGGACCTACCAAATCCATTGCGATCCTCTCAAAGGGGACCTCAATGATAGGAAGAGGTACCAGCGGGTTATGGAAATGTGGCATAGGTGCCGACTTCTGACACACAGGGCAGGAGGAACAATAATTTTCTGTTTCCTTCATGACCCCAGGCCAATAGAATCTCTGCAGTACCCTCTCTCTGGTTTTTTCGGTCCCCAGATGACCTCCCAGAATGTGCCCATGGGCCAATTCTAACACTAACTTCCTGTAAGGTTTGGGCACCACAAGTTGCTCAATGGTTTCTTCTGCCCTTTGAGCCACTCGATACAGCAGGTCCCTTTCCATAGTGAAGTACGGATAAGTGCAAGTCTTATCTGGGTTCACTAACTCGCCATCTATTTTCACCACATTTTCCTGTGCCTTTATTAGGGTGGGATCTTTTAACTGTTCTGTGGCAAAATTTTCCCTGTGAACCTCAAGATCTGAAAACTCCACAGACGGCATGTTTTCATCTGAGGATGTTGGCTCCTCCCCAGTTTCTCGAGTTTCCCCCGCCAATACCGACAAGGGAAATTCAGGAGAGTCCTCACCACTCCCAAAGGAATTCTGGTCATCTTCCTGGTCTATAGGGGCACCAGTGGGGGGCTCAGGACAATCCCAGAGTTCCCAGAATTTTGGAAAATCCCTTCCCACAATAGCATCATGTGGTAAATGAGACACTAACCCCAACTGATGAGAGAGGTTACCTTTGGGGGTCTCAAAAAACACTGAAGTTACAGGATACTCTCGGGTGTCCCCATGCACACAAATAACAGCCACCTTGTTCTTCCCAGAGACCTCTGTAGTAACTAATTCAGCTTTTATCAATGTTACCAGGCTACCTGAATCCAGCAACACATCAACATTTCTACCATTAATACACATTTTACATAAATGTTTCTCAGGTCCCCAAATGGCAGTGCATGCAACTGTCGCAAACAGCGACTGACGTCTCTCCCTTATAAAGTCACATTGCATAGGCTCATCTACAACTGGGCAATTGGCTGCAATATGTCCCTCTTGCCGGCAGCGGTAGCAAATAATCTTTTTCGCTGCCTCTTGCAGCCTGGTCTTCCCGGGCTGCTACCGCCAGACCTTAGGTAGAACTCCCATCCTCTCACTCTCTCCACCCTCACCCCTTGGAGTCATCTTACCCGCCACTGGGGATGATCTGGTCTTAGGATGGAAAGTCCGTGAGTCCCTGGAAGAGGTGGTCAAGTTCTCTGTAGCCAAGTACCTCTCAACCAGATCCACAAGTTTATCTGCATTTTCTGGGTCTCCATGGCTTACCCATTTTTGGATGGCAGTAGGAAGAGCTCTCAGGAAACGATCCATAACCACACGTTCCACAATGTTTGGTGCGGTCAAAATCTCTGGCTGCAGCCACTTCCTGCTCAGGTGAATGAGATCATACATTTGAGATCTGGGGGGTTTTCCAACCTGAAAAGTCCAATTATGCACACGCTGAGCCCGGACGGCCAGGGTGACACCCAGCCGTGCCAATATTTCTGTTTTTAATACCACATAGTCTTTTGCTTGGTCAGGCTCTAGGTCATAATAAGCTTTCTGCGATTCCCCAGTTAACAGAGGGGCCACTAGTCCAGCCCATTGCTCCTTAGGCCACTTTTCCCTTTCAGCAGTCCTTTCAAATGTGGTCAAAAACACCTCCGGATCATCCTCTCCAGTCATTTTTGTCAGTAAACGGCTCACACCAAAGGATGCGGTATTATTGTAACCACTTGCTTCATTGGTCTGCGGACGTTGCTGTATCAATGTCTCTATTTGCTGTTGAAAACTCTGCTCTTGCTTCTGCAACAGGTCTATGAAGCGGGCTTCAGATCGCTGCTGGGCTTGTTGCTGAGCTTCCAGACTCTGCTGCAAAGTTGCATTTGTCTGCTGCTGATTTGCATTTGTCTGCTGCTGGGCTTGTTGCTGAGCTTCCAAACTCTGCAGGTGAGCTTTCTGCTGAGCTTCCAGACTCTGCTGATGAGCCTTCTGCTGAGCTTCCAGACTCTGCTGCAAAGTTGCATTTGTCTGCTGCTGGGCTGCAAGGCTCTGTTGTTGAGCTGCAAGGCTCCTTTGTAAACCCGCATTTGTTTGCTGCTGATTTGCATTTGCTAGAGCCAGCTGTCTCAGTATCTCCTCCATGCTGGCCTTTAAAAAAAAACTGCCAAAATTCTCCACTAACTGTGAGGGGTTAGCTCGGCAGCGGTTGTGTGTGACCCCCTGGATGGGTTCACAACACAAAATCAGGCACAGCAGACAGCGTTGGAGGTGCAAAAAAACAAAAGATGCGGTTTATTTATGCTACATGCAGTGCAACATATAACAGCCAAACAAAAATAAAACATGAAAATAAATCCTTGGTCAGCTTGACCTCTAACTACACACTTAGATTCCCTATCTAACAACTGAGTGCAGCCTTGTGCAGCACCAGTCCCTGTCTCTGTTGTAGAGGTTTGCCACACAGGCGTTAACTCACCGCACAGAACAAGTGTCACACTCCCCAGTCTATACAACACAAAACTGGTTCCAGGATGGAGCATCTCCCTAAGCATGCTGGGGTTTTTTGTAGAGGTCTTAATGAGCCCACTTACTTCAGTTGGGCTCATTAACTCTTCCCCTCTAGTTGTACAAGTCTGCATAAAGCCTGAATCTAGGGAACACATATTTCCCATCCTGGATACAACCAGGTGACTTTACCTGCGTGCTGCCACAGTATGTAAATACAAAAACATTACCAATAAAAATTAAAAATTAAATTACCAATAAAAATTATTGTTTAAAAAAAAAAAAAGTATGAAGGAACATGTAATATTCCCATTGCCTCATCAGTCCTTGCTGCTCTGATAGTCAGCAGGTCAGAGCGCTGGCACAGGTGTAGTCTGTGTAAGATTTCAGTAAGCAGAAACTTACACAGGGCTTTGAGGGCCTTTGGCAATGGATTGGAGCACTGAGGGAGCAAGTGGAGAGTAAGTAATTTCTAATAATGCATCCTTTAAAGCAAACACATTACCCAAAATGGAGGTTTGTTTAATAGTATCAGTAATAAGTGGGTGTAAACTGTAAAATCAGTCTGTGTATGCAGCAAAGCATGCTTGTTATACTCACTAGTGAAACCTAAAGGGTTAATCCTGCAGTGTAAAAAGGCTGCATGATCCTCTCTTCTCTGATCCTCCCATTCTTCCACAGTCCCCAATCCATCTCCTGGTAGGACGGAGCTTTTGGGGCACATTCTCACTTTGGTGTGTTTTGCCAGAGAGTTTTTTTTTCTTGGAAGAGTGCAAGTGATCAGCACAAATCAGCACTGTCCAGACAGAGGGACAGGGGTCCTGCAGCCTCATAGGACAGTCAGAGGAGAATGATAACGTTTTCTACAAGCTTTAGCCAGACACTGATAGAAGCCATATGGCTGCTATATACTGCTAATTAGGAAAGGTATTTAGCAGTTTATATTTACTAAAATAATTGTATTTCCATGTTCTGTGGGAGACCAGATCTAGTAAATGCAGGGCCTGGGTTTATTAACACTTTAAATGTGAATATGACATACACATTTCACTATTACCTGGATTGTGTCAATGATAGTCAGTACACAGAGCTACTTATGTGAAGAGAATGGATAATGGGACTGCCTCTGTTCATTAGTTAAATTGATATCAACAACGCGCTCTCATCTTTCCATATAAAAAGCAAAGAGTTAATGATGGATATATTGAGCATTTGTGCTGTATTGGTTTTAAACTGGGGATTATCATTTTCATTCTCAACTGCAGATATGTCACTAAAGATCAAAGAATTTATGGCACTAAGGCTGTACTGTAGGATTTTTAAAAAAACTCTTTCAGGTCTGATTTATTCTGAAGTCTTATTTCAACATAATATGGAATATGCTAAGTATATAAAATATATTTGCAACTTAAAATACTTTCCAATGTCACTTCACTGCTGGCATGTTTGAATTATTATGCTCCTGTCCACTATGCTTTCAGTTTATTGGATCATTATATACTATACTTTTTTGTCTTTTAAATACTCTTACGTTATAAATGTTCTGTTTCAAATGCTGCTTTATGCATTGACATACCTCCTTAGACCCAGTCTGTCCAGAGAGTATGGCCACCTGCTGACTTGGCACCATACACAGGCAGTTTTGCTCTTTAATAAGACACAGAGGTTGAATCCAACACAACTTTGCTAACTGCATTACAGAGTATTTTTTTCAAGCCCAAGAGCTTAGTGGAGGCCATGGACTTAGCCACCAGGGTAGACTGATATCTGCAGGAAAGACATTCTGAAAAATTGGACATTCCGATTTCCTAGTTCCCTCACAGTAGCCTTACTGCAAAAGGAGGTACTTAGACCTCAATTAAGTCTCAGCTGGACACTATGCAGATTGGAAACACTAGCAGTGGCAGCCCTTCCATACGGGGCACAGGGGCACCACTCCCCTAATCCATGCGCCAGGCCCCTAATCTACATGCAGGGCTCTGGACGCATCGATTCCAATGGCCCCAAGCCCACCCAGTTGTGTGACAATAGCAAATGAATATTCGCTATTGTCTTCCTGATTCTCCTCCTGGCCAATCAGGAGGCGGGTCTCCTCTGAGACCTGTCACCCGATTGGCCAAGAGGAGAGGCAATCCTATTGGCCGCCTGGGTGGAGGAGGGAAGAGACAGACAGCGGAAGCCACCATGATGCAGAGGAGGAGGAGACGCAGGGGAAGCCGCTGCCCACTGCCTAGAGGAGTCTCCAAACTAGATGGGGTAAGTGTGGGGCTGGTGACCGACCGTCCGACTGGCCATCCGCCACTGACCACTAGCTTGTCTCTTGAAGAGAAGCTGGATGGAGGGTGCAGGCATTTTGCCTATATAGTAATTCAGGAAATACCAAAGCCGAGGCTCAACCAAAAACAATTTATTTATTCCTGCTCTGCTTATCTTTGATCCCTTCCCCAATCATCAACGGAGTTTCATAGACCTAGGTTCTGCTAGCACTTTCCCATATAAGGGTCTTGAATTGCAGCTCCAGATCTCTCATGCCACTCTGCAAAGCCATTTTCCTATGAATGCTGTGGACAATGCTCCTTTTTCCATGGGCCTGGTCATTTTATGTCCTGTATGTACATCACCCATCACCTTGATAATCAAGGCAATTTACCAGGAATCTTTAGGCTTCTCCCTGATAGTGATTCCTGCTTACCCTACCATCTCGGACTACCCCTTGCTAAGGTTATATAATTCACACATTAATTGAACCACAGGCAAAACCACATCCTGGTCCTAGCCATGCTTTCAGAACTTAGCCATACGAAGCAATAACTTGTTCGTTCAAGAGATACTTAGACTTGGTGTGCCCCATAACATTGTCTCAGACAGAGCCACACAATTTGTATCTAAGTTTTGGAAAGCTTTCTGTATTTTCATCAGCGCCTGTCTGTCATTTTCTTCTGCTTATCAACCCCAAACCCCCAAACTGGGCAAAAACCTTGCTCCTAAGAAGCCAATCTTAACTGTTTTGTTTCTGAGAGACAACTGCTGCCCCACATTGTGCTGAGTTTTACTTCAATAACTTTTAGAAAAATGCTGACCCTAAGAACACCATCCCTACAGTCCAGCAGGAGGTGGAAACATGACCAGTGTAAATAAGATGCTTCCATCTCCATGGGTCAGTTACCACCCTCAAAGACCACCACCGCCACCATTTCACTGCTGCCATCACAAAGTCCGCACCCAGCACCTGCAAATAAATAATTATTAGATGAACACATAACGTAGGGAGGGCGGGCGGGAATCTTCCTACCTCAATCACAAGCTGCTTCATCTTTGCCCCGAGAACCCCCCCCCCTTAGATAAACTATACCCCTCCCCTCCATGACACACTGACCACTGCCTCATCTCCAAATGAACCCCTGCCTGTCCCTTATTACCCCGTCATGCCGGCCTTCTGCTAGCTCCCTTTCAGTCCACCTGCTCCCAGGCCTTTCTTGACCAGTGTAAATAAGATGTCCGTCCCTTTACCCAGACTGCTGACCAATCTACTCCAAGAACCCTCTTTATGACTTAACTCAAAATAACAAGGACACGCTTTAATTGGAGTATAAACCGGCCACAGCAGCCATTTTATTCGCAAATATATAAATTAACATTATAACCAACAACAAACACAAACTTCAGTATCTCCCCTCGGTGGTCTTTGAAGGCACTTCCCCAATGAATTTATATCCATATCCCACACTGCGGGCCTTTTACCATACTAGGCCTACGGCCGTGATAACCAGCCCAAAGACAACTCTTACTCGCAGAGTCACCATACCATTTCAGTTAACCCACGTTAACTGTACACCAAAATGGGGGGGCCCATACCACCTCCGAGTCTCCCCATACTTCCATCTCCATGGGTCAGTTACCACCCTCAAAGGCCACCACCACCGCCACAGCTAACAAGGGAGACCCTTCACCCTTGGGAGCCCCTCCACAAATGCAGTGCTCTCCGTATGCCGTCCTCCAAGCCCATGGCCCAAAGGTCAGTGCCCACCTCTGACAGATGCAACCCGGTACATCTAAGGTACAACCCAACGTCACACTCCAACTCCCGGTGACGAACCACTAGACCCCTGTTCCGTAGCACAAATTGGCCCACCCGCTTGTTGACCTTGATACGGGTCTTGTTCAGCCTGGCAACTGACCGTGCGAAGCGCCATGACGTTCTGGCCACAATATTGGACCAGACAATCACCATATCAGGGAAGTAAGTCCACAACCGAAGAAAATCTTCACATTTTGGACTAATTCCCTAGCGGGACGTCCCCCTAAGTCGTTGCCGCCGACATGAAGAACCAACACATCGGGAGGCCTGTCCAGGAGCGCAAAGTGCTGCACCTCGGGCAAAACCCTCTCCCACTTCATTCTGGGCCTACCCAGCCACCTAACCTGAGCCTCCCCCCGGGCAAGTCGCTGCTGTCTACCATTGGGTCTCATGTCCGCCCTCCTAGCCCCCCAAAAGACATAAGAGTGGCCCAATATCCAGACGAGACCCATCTGGATTCCATCTGAAAGAAACAAAGAAAAACCAAGAGGTAACATACTATTACACATCCACACATCATCCTCTTACCCGTTCCCCGGAGCCCCGCTGTAACCCCATCAGTAAAGAGTAGACATGTGCATTAGTTTTCGTCCGAATGTATTTTCATCTGAATTTTAGGTATTTTCGTTTTCGTTTTGACAAACGATAACGAAAGTGCAGAATCCAAAAAACAAAAGATCCGACATAAATAAATGCTTTATTTTCATTTTAGTTACAACATTTCGATATAGAATAGGAGATTCGACGTGACTCTGGCAATAACAATCTGTGTCTATTGAACCTGTGGTCGAATGTGCCTAACCTTACCTCTGTTAGTCCAAGATTATATAGAGAAAATGTTCGACAGAGAGAAAATATTCGACATAGAGAGAAAAGATTTGACAAAGAGAAAAGATTCTAAAGTGCTAATTTTAAAGGCTAATATGCAAGTTACTGTCCTAAAAGTGTTTGGGGACCTGGGTCCTGCCACAGGGGACATGTATCAGTGCAAAAAAAAGTTTTAAAAACAGCCGTTTTTTAGGGAGCAGTGATTTTAATAATGATTAAAGTGAAACAATAAAAGTGTAATATTCCTTTAAATTTCGTACCTGGGGGGTGTCTATAGTATGCCTGTGAAGGGGCGCATGTTTCCTGTGCTTAAAACTGTCCCTGCACAAAGTGTAATTTCTGCAGGAAAAAAAGTCATTTGAAATCACGCTATAATGAATTGTCGGCTCCCGTAATACAGAGAACACTCATTGAAAGTCATTGATAAAAAAAAAAAAAAAGCATGGGGTTCCCCCAAATTCAATTACCAAGCCCTTCAGGTCTGGTATGGATATTAAGGGGAATCCTGCATCAAATTTAAAAAGAAAATTGACGTGGGGTTCCCCCTAAATATCCATACCAGACCCTTCAGGTCTGGAATATTACACTTTTATTGTTTCACTTTAATCATTATTAAAATCACTGCTCCCGAAAAAACGGTCGTTTTTAAAACTTTTTTTTGCATTGATACATGTCCCCTGGGGCAGGACCCAGGTCCCCAAACACTTTTTAGGACTTGTATATTAGCCTTTAAAATTAGCACTTTAGATTTTGAACGTTGGAGTCCCATAGACTTTAATAGGGTTCACACGAAGTATGCTATATAGAGTTTAGCAGCTCCGTCAAATCTTCTTTATACATTCGACAGACACCATAAGCCTTCAAAGACAGATTCGACCGTAATTCATGTGGATTTTCAGACGAATGGAATTTTTAAACGAAAAACGAAATAAATAAAAATGAATTTCGGGAGTAACTAAATAAATTTATTTTTCGGATGAAAACTAAATTCCGAAACAAAATATTTCACTCTGCACATGTCTAGTAAAGAGCTCCAGATTTTAATTGCTCAGCGGTCCCGACATCCACAGAGACCTACTGTTGTATTGTGACGAGAAAGTTTCCCAAACCCTCAGGTCCTCCCTAAGTTCCCTGGTGATACGGATGAAATGTCTAGGTGCTTTGACCCCCGCCGTTGCCGCCGACAGCTGTCGGCAAAACACCCGGCCCATGGGAATGATGCGACAGGCGAAATTCAATTTCCCCAGTAAAGATTGCAGCTGCCGAAGCTGGATCTTCCGCAGCCCAACCGTCGCCCGAATTTCCCCTTTCAATGCCTCCAACTTCTCCTCCTGAAGTCGACATTCCATGGTCTCCGAATCAATGACGATGCCCAGAAAGCTGAGCACCGTGGTAGGACCTTCTGTCTTGTCACCCGCCAACGGAATCCCAAATTTCTCCTCCATGTGTTGCAGGGTGGACAGCAGCACCGCGCAAAGAGTGGACACCGGGGGTCCCACGCAAAGAAAGTCGTCCAGGTAGTGAATAATAGAATTCAACCCTGAAACGTCCCAGACCACCCACTCCACAAAAGAACTAAAAGTCTCAAAAACCGCGCATCAGTAGCCCATCGGTAGACAAAGCTCGACAAAGTATGCCCCTTCCCAACAACAACCCAACAACCAAAAGCTGTCCGGGTGCACTGGGAGTAGGCGAAAAGCCGATTCGATGTCAGCCTTAGCCAGCAGAGCACCCTTGCCACATCGCCACACCCATCCCACCGCCGCGTCGAAAGACGTGTATGAAACAAAAATCAGGATCAATAGCGTCGTTCACGGAACACCCTTTTGGGAATGACAAGTGGTGGGTCAACCGAAATTTGTTCGGCTCTTTCTTGGGCACCACCCCCAATGGGGAGACTACCAAGTTCGACATCGGCCGTTCCATGAATGGCTCGGCCATGCGTCCCAAAGCCACCTCTTTTCCCAATTTCTCCACCACCACTCCCGGATGCAACCTCGCTGAACACAAGTAGTTCGCCACCGGTGGGATTGTCGATAACGCACTAGGAATCCTGTAAACCCCCACAAAACCCTCCCACAACAACCGGGCAGCCGCCTGGTCCGGGTTCCTACTTAGGAAAGGCCACATCCTTTCCACCCTCACTGGAGTCCTCCCTCTTGTTCCCAAGATCTCCAGGGCGGCCTTTCCCCTTCTTAAAACAGCGGGATCCGGGATGAGATCCACCGCATCCGGAACATTCATGTTTGAAGCGGCAGGCGCTCCCAAACTTGCATGTCCACTCGCTATACTGCCAGCAAACACCCCAAGCAAAATAACGCCAAACAATGTCCAGGGGTTCTTTTCGCCGATTACGCTCGCCATGATGGCAAACGCCTGAAACCAGTTGGAGAACGTGTGCGGAATCAGCCTATAACGCCATTTCTCCTCATCCTCCTTTTTACTATCGTCCGGTTTAACCCTATCAAGGTTAAACTTTTCCAGGGGCAAGAGAGAAAATATCTCCACGTATTCCCCTTTCATTTCATTTCCTTGTCTTCTCCCTGACTTCCAGCTTCAGATGCGATCCCAGCGATCCCTCGCAGCAAATGTAGACTTCGCACCGGGCCGCATCCGCGAACCGCACTACATCAGTCTTACCCCTCCCGTCTCCAAGGCAACCGTTGCTTTTTCCTCCACCGCTACAGCCGACGTTACGGTGGATGGCGCCACCGGCGGAGCCGCCACTACAGCAGCACCAACTACACCCGGAAAAGGGGTTAACCCCCGACCCCCACTGCAGATGACCCCCCACCCGGTGGCACCCACACCACCACTTGCGGGGCCCAAAGCACTGGACCAAGTCCTGTAAAACCCCCCAACAGCGCCTGTAATTGCCCGTCGGCCCCAGCCCGGCGGACGCCATGTCCCCCCCACAGTAGAAACCCCTTCAGACTTTGCAACACATCAGACACAGTTACAGACAACATTGAGGGAGACTCACCAGGCCGACCAGGGGGTGTCCCCGCCGCTGCCATCTCCGTCTCCACTGATGCCGGATGCCTCTGTGTTTCCTCCGCATCTTACCTGCTCAGCTCCCCTTCAGACAGGCGGCTCTGTGACTGCAGGGACTCCGGGTCGTCCAGGAAAGGACCTGGACGCAGTCTCTGCTTGCTCTTGTAGGCCCTGGCTCTGGCTCCGCCCCCGATCACAATGCAGGCTTAACTGTGGCGTCCCCCCGGAGCAGCTGGGCTGTCCCCCCAACCTCCGTATGGGGAAGGCCCGGCGGTTGTCCTGGCATTTCTTGATCTTTGAGACCTCCCCCTACCTGCGGAAACAGGAGAGGGAGAGTCCATGCCTGTGTTTTGTCCTCCCCCCGAGGCCCCGCCCACCAAGCGCCGCCGAAGCTGAGGATTCCATCCAGGCTCCACAGCGGCTGAAATGGGGAGTCATTTCGCCGGTGGGCCTGACGGGTCCCGATCGGTGGGGCTCCTGGGTTGGCGTGACACTCTGAGAGAGGTCTCCGGGTAAAAAATGCTCCAAAGGCCGAGACCTCAGGGCACGTGGGAGGTCCTGTCCCCTGCCATCTGGCAGTGACCCCCCCCCCCTGCGATAGAGGAGCCAACTGGCTCTGTAGCCACTCGGAGCCCTTGTTGGCAGCCGCTGGCCTGAGCTGGGCAAAAATCAGCTCCATATCAGCCATTACGCTGCGTGGAACACCGGCAGAAGTGAAAAGGGGAGGGAGGGGCTGAGGGAATCTTCCTACCTCAATCACAAGCTGCTTCTGCTTTGCCCGGGAAAAACCCCCCTCCCTCCCCTCCATGACTCACTGACCACTGCCCCATGCATCTCCAACTTAACCCCTGCCTGTCCCTTATTACCCAGTCATGCCGGCCTTCTGTTAACTCCCTTTCAGTCCACCTGCTCCCAGGCCTTTCTTTATGCTTTGGAGCTGTTTGTCTGATGTTTCTCTGAGAAGCTCGAATGGAGCGAAACTTGTTGAGAATCGCAGTTTATTTCTGTTTTTATATATAAATTTGGTAATTCGTTATGGATTTCCACTTTGTACCATGTATACTCATTTTCATGGTTATATATTGATCTCTTATTGTTTATTTTGTAAGACGCTAATAATTTTTTTTTTATTCTTATGAATTAAGTTAAATCGCTAATTTGTCTGATCTTACAATCACATGATTTATTTGATCCAATACCGGTAAAAGTCCCGGGGTTGGTTACCCCCCAGCCCCCCCTTGGCCCCCCTGTTTTTCCCTTTGGAAAAAAATGTCTTTATATGTTTCTCTGATAAAGGTACAGACTGACTTTGCCTCATTGAGGAGCCAATGGACGGGTCCATGTATTGTAAAAAAGTACCTGTAGGCCTGCTTGCCTTAAGGGAATGGGGATGATAAAGGCAGAAAAACACTTGCCAGCTTTGCTTTCTGACCTAGGCATTGGGGCAGGCGTTACACATTTGTCCAGAAAATAAACTCTTGTTTATTATAATTTCCAGTCTGATTAGCAGCGAATGTCTTTCTTTTGTAGCCCATAATTTAGAGGTTTAGGATATCAGGCCAAATATGCTATAAAATATTCACATATCTTAATGAGAAAGAAATAGACTCATATTCATTTGTGCATCGAGAGAGCACGGATCAATGGCTTATATAAAGAAATGGATCATTTTTTTAGTTTTAGTTAAAAGTAATACTTTCTTGCTTCATTTCCCAATGGATAACTTTTTTTCTCAAGTCATATTGGAGCTGTTTATTAAAAATGTGCACTTACCTGCAATATTGATAGTAGCCTTTCTGTGTCTTCCAATTTTAGGCAGCATAAATGTGCACTTGGCCTAAATTTCATTTGCAGTAAACGACTATAGCACATAGCACACACACACACACACAGGATGTTGGGCAAAGGTGACTGACAGGGCCATCCACATAAAAAGTTCTGTATAGTGTGTACACAGCTTTAGTATCACACAGGATGAGACATCATAACTCTATACTATACCATACTTACTTCAAAGTGGTGTTCTCTGTTATCTCATACCTGACAACTTTATAACCTGAGAAAGAGGGACACCTCTGGAGATAAAAGACGTGCAGCGCAGTCCGCATGATGTGGCAAAAAATGGAAAAAGGGAAATGTCCTGTAGCCAATGGTCCTTGGGAAGAAAACAATGTAATGGAAGCAATGGGAGGAAGAAAATGTCCAATATTGGTTTTGAGGGGAAAAGGAAATGCCTGGTATAGTGGGAGGAAAAATGCCTGTTGGTGGTCAGTGAGAGGAAATAATGCCTGGAGTCAGCAGTCAGTGGAAAGAAAAAAATGGCTGGTTATAGTGCCCGGAGGAAAAAAATGTACTGGCATTGGTGGTCAAAAAAAAAAGATGCATTTGTGTCTGCAGGGCATGGTGGGGGGAATTGGTGCTTAGTGGGGGGTTGTGGGGGTAACATTGATGTCAGGGAGTGGGAAGGGGACCTAGGTGCTCAGCGGGGTGTGGGGGGAACAATTGTACTGGACAGGTGGTGGGGAAAGATGAATGCCATGGGGGAGACATAAGGGCATTGTGAGGAGAAACAATGTTGCTCCATAGGAGTGGGGAGGATTATAGGGCCCAGACGGGACGTGGGGTAACATTAGCGCTCAGAGAGGTGTGGCGGTAATAATGGAGTTCAGCAGGGGATGGGGAGTTACAATTGTGCCCAGCAGGGAGTGAGGGGGGGACAATAGTACTCAGAGAGGATTGAGAGGGACAACAGCACTGAGAGAGTGGGGAGAAACAGTGGTGTCCCGCGGGGGGGAGGAGAAAATATTAGTGCCCAGTGGGGGGGAGAGTGAGAACAATGGTACCCAGCTGGGAAGGGTTGATGCATTAGTGCTCAGTGGGGGGTAGGGAGGAACAATAGTGCTCAGGTGGGGGTTAACATTGGTGTCATTGGAAAACATCTTGCATGGAAGTTTGTGTCCCGCGACCAAGGATGTGCTGGTTTTTGTAGGCTCTATAAGTAGATGATGTTTGATAGAAATCCATTTTCCTCTGTATTAAGCTTGAGAGACTAGGGGTGATTTTGGGCTCCCTGGCCACCAGCCTATGCAAGTAAAACATTCTTAAAGCAGAAGTCTCATTCCTTCACATATCCAAAAAATAAGGATTATTTCTCATTTTATGACAATGAGCAGATCCAGGCAAATCATTGCTTTGTATAGTGCAAATATAGCCTAAAATAGAGCCATTATTCCAAACAAGATGGCTCTATGATATTGGACTATATTTGTATTATAGACCAGCAGTTCTGAATGTGCATCTGGTCAATGTGGAATAAAGCAGATATTTGCTTGGCTCCACCCACTGTTTTGAAATTAGGAATAATCCTCAAATGTAAATACCTTTAGTTTTAAGAAGGCTTTATTGTGCTTTTGTATATACTGAAATTTGTAGGTGAGTTGAGTATAGACCCATTACCTGTTCATCTAACAGGTTTTTCAAGGTACTTCTGTACATTTCTATCCACAATACAAGCATATTTGTCATTCCATTAGTGTTATATGCCAATGGAACAATTTTTAAGAAAACACGCATTCTCTCAGGTGTCGTCATGTAGCAAACATAAAAGAAATGTTTAAGTTGACTTAAAGTGAAACTGAACTCTCTCTGTAAAGTGCAATCGGATATGTTCAAATTCACTGTACATTTCTAATGCCCAACTTTTGGCTCCACCCCCTGTGTATTTTATGTTTTTACTTTGCATACATCTTTTGTAGATATCTTCAGGCTGGTCACGCAATGCACATTCACTTTGACTTCTCTCTGGTGCTAGGGGGCTGATCCAGAGTCTACTCTCGGAAGGGGCACTGCCAGAAAATACGTTTTTTTTTTGCAGGCAATTTATTGGGGAAATGGCTGGAGTTGGTGCTTCAACCTTCCTGGTACCATGGTTGTTATGGTGTCAGGATGATTGAATCACATTATTTCTAGTATTACATTGTTATATAAAATGAAATAGTTCAACTCACCATAATGCAGAATCAGTGGGAGCCCTGAGTGTGTCACTTGCCACCATCGCCTGCCACCAGATGTGGATTTTCACTTGCCACGTCACCTGCCAAAAGTTGTGGATTGTGACTTGCCACGTCACCTGCCACAAGTTGTGGATTGTCACCTGCCACAAGTTGTGGATTGTCACTTGCCACGTCACCTGCCACAAGTTGTGGATTGTCACTTGCCACCTCACCGGCCACATGTTGCAGATTGTCATTTTCCACATCACCTGCCCCACGTTGTGGATTGTCACTTGCCACATCACCTGTCATACATTGCAAATTGTCACTTGCTACACATTGCAGATTGTCACTTGCCTGCTAAGGTGTGGAATTGTCACTTCCTGTGTCCCAGGCAGCAGAGAGATGATGTAATCTCTCTGCTGCCTGCAGCCTGCACACTGAGGGCGGAACTGCAGGGATGCAGGGCAAGCGCCGAACGGTGAGAGATGATGTCATCTCTCTGCTCCCCTGATTGGCCAGTCGCTTACTCACCTGCCGACTGGCCCGCCTGCTCACCCACCGAGCTGCCCATCCTCTAACTCACCTGCATGCTCAGCTGCCCACCCGCAGATTCGCCCACTCACTCACTCACTCACCCACTCACGGAGCTGCCCGCCCGCCAAGCCGCCTGCTCACTCACCCACCCGCCGAGCTGCCCGCCCGCTTACTCACACGCTGACTGGCCTGACGCACCCGCAACTAATTTCACGGGGGGGGGGGGAATTGCCCCGTTGCCCCCCTGGATCCGCTCCTGCTGATGCTAGGAGGTCTTAAATGATGCAGAAAGCAGTTGATGTGATGACACGAGTGGTACTTTCTGCATCTTTTCAGTGTAGGAGCAGGGCACTGTAATAGCCTTGCACTCACATTGGGTCCTCAGTCTTCTGAGCTGAATATCACCCAATGACATTCGACCAAGAAGACTGAGAACATCCAGTGGTGGAATGGAATTACAGTGGAGGACAGTACCAGAGAGGAAGTTTTTCAGCCACCATTTAAAAAAAGAAGAAAACCTGGGCTATAGTTCCTTGCTCTTCCTGCTAGCACTTAGCCAGCTACTGGGAAACAGGCAAAGACCACCAGCTCATACATCAATATGAACTCAAGATCTACTCTTATGACAGCTTTCAGAGAAGACTATTATGATGCCTTTAGTACTTCCTAGGACACAACCTGGAAGCAATGGCATTTAGGTCAAATAAGTTAGAGGTAAGTCAGAACTTTGTGAATGCTTGCAGTGAGTCAGAAAATACAAGTTTGCCAATGGGTCAGTAAATTAGTACTTCAGAAGGGAAGATAAACAGTGGTAGCCTCCATGTTCCTCCCACAACCTCTGGGATGACTTGGGATGACTTCATAAGAGCTTCTTTTTGCTAGAATTGCTCCTGATGCCTCATCACATGTAGCAAGAATTCCCAAACACTGGGACAGTTAAAACAATAGATTTAATATCAAAATATGTCTGGTGTGACTGCCATTTTAGCCAACAGTAGAGTATGGTGAAAGACATTAGTCTCTGTTGTTAGGTCATAGTCCTATTCATAAGCTGCTGTTGAATTTACATTTAATATATAGTCATGTCCATCTTTCAAACGCAAGTCTCTACAGAAGAAATGTTGTAACCAACAGTTAATATGAACTGGTAGACCTAAACAGTGCATTCAGGATAACAGAGAAAGGAGCACTGCTAGTGATCTGTCATATTAGATGAATTCCTTCACACCAGTCCTGCTATTTGTAAACTGATAGAGAAAGGTCTGCTTTTTTTCACCATTTATCATAAATGTCGGGTGATGTCAGACTGCAGTAAAATCTTATTTATTGGTATGTTTGTATAGAATGATTGTTATGGATAAGAAAATTGTCAGCTGAAAATTCTCAGCTCTCTGCTAAACTGGAATGTCAGGGTTACACCTTACAGCAGCTATTAGTCACAGTTGTACTCACGAGGATTCAGTAACTAGTCCAGACAAGCTGTTTATCCTGTCTAGTCCAGACACGTATTTTTTAGATGCAATAACCCATGCAATGACCCCTTACTATGTATTTTGTTTCCTTTGCTGTTTCACTTCAGATAATAAAATATAAATCAAGAGCACGTGGAGTATTGGGAAGTAGATTTAGCCACTCCACTTTAAATGCAGTTGTATCTATATTGAATGTACTGTATTATTTACCGAATATATACTGTATGTTATTAAATATGTTGGCCATTTTCTAAGGCTAGATTCACACTATTGCGGGTGGTTGTGGGTGCAGGAATTGCAGCAATTCCTATGCCCGCAACCACTCAAAAGTCAAAACACGCTGCTCCTATTGGAACCCCCACACATTTAAAAATGCAGCCCTTTTGCGGGTGCGGGAACCACGGAGAAACCATTTCCCGGTGCTGCAATTTTAAAACGCTGCAGGAACCTTCTTCAAATAAATTGGCTTCCATGCTCATGCAAACACAGGCCGCAAACCCACAAGGGTGTGAAACTAGCCTTACAGATTATGTTGTTCTGTTGAATCTTTTAAATGCTCCTCTGTATACTGTGGTCCTATAGTTGGAGCACATGTAGCATTGCATAAATTAAGGTTAGGTTTGACTGGAGGGGGGCCCTCTCCTCCTTAAAGCTTCAGGGAAACATTGGATGCCTAACAAGAACAAAATGGCAATTGAAAGCATCCAGTGCATCCCCATATACACAATTCAGCTGACATGCTGTATAGATAAGTGGTAACCACCTCAATCTATAACTAGCTTTACAGCAAGGTGCACATGAAGTGCGCTTAGCACATAACAAACAACAAAACATTTCCCAAGACACTCCCCAGCTAGCCTGCAAAAAAAAGCCCCAAATCGACCCTGTATAAAGCTGGCTACACGTTATACAATTTTTTTGTTCAATCTTTCCTTTAGATTTACCTTCAACTATACCAGTGGTTCTCAACCTTTCTAGTGCCGTGATCCCTTGATAAAATGTCTCAAATTGTGGGGACCCCAACAGTAAAATTATTTTCATAGTGTGGGTTGTCAGCACCCAAGTCAAGACAAGCAATTTGTGCCCCTAACCCACGGACATTTATCTCTCCCTGAGTCCCTTCCACTCGTACAGTATTAAAACCCCTTATGGTACATGTTAGGATGTAACACGCTTTCTCTTTGTTCTCCTTTCTGTAGCTTTGTGCTGGAACCGAGGGCTCCTATGCGCATGCGCAAGAGTGATGTCATCGCAGCTCCGGCCAATTACATAGCCGGGAAGGAAGACCAAAGGAAAATGTCAGCCCCCTCAGCAGTGACAGCACACCGCTGAAAGGCTTTGTTCCAAGGTAAGTATTTAATAATGTGCTAGTATGCAATGCATACTAGCACATTATGCATTTGCCTGATGGTGTTTTTTTTTTAAACAGCCACGGTTTACTACCACTTTAAGGGCGATAAGGACCACCTGCCCTGCTGCCACATACTGTACATGTGTACCACTGTCATAGAGGCGTTAACTGAAAATGGAGCTAAATGGTGCAAAAACATAGCTAATAGCTAAAGTTGGCTAAAACATATTTATTTATTTACAGGTACTAATATAATGCCGCCAATTTGCACAGCTCTTTACATATATATAGATAAAGATATACACTGCACTTTTCAAAGTCATACACTATACCAGTGTAAAAAGAAAGATATAAAAAGCCTCCAATAGTGAAAAAAAAACTTCTTTCCTACCAATGGAAAGTAACAATAGAGCAATAAATGAACACATATATTAAAAATAAATATAAATATTACACATATATTAAAAATAAAAAATGTGTATATAAAAGCATAAACAATGATGATAATAGATAAATAGTGCTACTGTGCAAAGAGGTGCAATTCCCACTTTTATGATCTTGTATAGATTATCAGTGGCCCACTAATGCATAAAAAAGTGCTCCTTTGCATGAGCATAGCATCCAGTATCATATAGTATATCCATTGGCGGAACTACCGCCATAGCAACACATGCGGGCGCTATGGGGCCCGCAGTCAAGTGGGGCCCGGTGAGGACAGACGCCAAAGCTCCGCAGGTGATAGCGGGTGGCTCCGTGGGTGAGAGCGGGCGGCCCGCAGCTCCGCGGGTTGTCCGCGGCTCCGCGGGTGGTCTGCAGGCGAGAGCGGGTGGCTCCGCGGGTGAGAGCGGGTGGTCCGCTGGTGAGAAAGTGGGCAGTCCGTGGGCGTGAGCGGGCTGGCCAATCAGGGAGCTGACGGGCGGGTGAGCATAGAGATGACATCATCTCTCACCGCCTGGCGCCCGCCCTGCATCCTTGCAGTGCAGTTCCCCCCTCACTGTGCAGGCAGCCAGGAAGCAGAGAGATGACATTATCTCTCTGCTGCCTGACTGATCATCTGCTGCCTGACTCTGTGACACAGCAGGAAAGTGACAGAGCAAGTGACAATCCATAATGTGTGGCAGGCGACGTGGCAAGTGACAACCCGGGATATGGCAAGTGATAATCTGTAATGTGTGCCAGGTAACGTGGAAAGTGAAAATCCGTGACGTGACAAGTGACAATACATAATGTGTGGCAGGCGAAGTGGCAAGTGACAACCTGGGACATGCCAAGTGACAATCTGTAATGTGTGGCAGGTGACGTGGCAAGTGACAACCTGGATGTGGCAAGTGACAATCCGTAACATGTGGCAGGTGATGTGGCAAGTGAAAATCCGTGACGTGGCAAGTGACAATCCGTAATGTGTGGCAGGTGACGTGGCAAGTGACAATCCGTAATGTGTAGCAGGTGACGTGGCAAGTGACAATCCGTAATGTGTGGCAGGTGACGTGGCAAGTGACAATCTGTAATGTGTAAAAGGTGACGTGGCAAGTGACAACCCGGGAAGTGGCAAGTGACAATACATAATGTGTGGCAAGTGACAATCTAGGACGTGACAAGTGACAATCCATAATGTGTGGCAAGTGGCAATCGAGGACGTGGCAAGGGACAATCCGTAATGTGTGGCAGGTGACATTCTGCACCTTGTGACAAGTGACAATCTGCATCTGATGGCAGGTGACGTGGCAAGTGGACAATCTGCAACGTGTGGCAGGTGATGTGACAAGTGACAATCCTTAATGTGTGGCAAGTGACAATCCAGGACGTGGCAAGTGACAATCCATAATGTGTGGCAAGTGACATGGCAAGTGACAATCTGGGATATGGCAAGTGGACAATCCGCAACATGTGGCAGGTGACATTCTGCAACGTGTGACAAGTGACAATCTGCATCTGGTGGCAGGCGATGATGGCAAGTGACACGCTCAGGGATCCCACTGATTTTGCATTATGGTGAGTTGAACTATTTCATTTTATATAACAGAACAGAAATTGGTTAAAAGGCCTGGAGGTCTGCAATGTGTTCCCTTCAGGGGCTGCATACAGTATACTGCATACTTTGTTGTTCAAAATGAATATAAGCTGTTGCCTGGGTACTGTGCCACATGGGTCTGGTAGTCTGTTGTTCAATGGCATTAGTTAATTTTTTTTTGAGGGGGGGGCCCATAAAACATTTTGCTATGGGGCCCTGTGATTTCTAGTTATGCCCCTGAGTATATCAGTATTGCATTGCTGGGTTGTTCAAAGAAGTGCTCCTGTACAAATGTACGGTATCCAAAAAGAATCTATCCAGATGTAATAAAGTTCATGCGATTATAAAGTTCATGCGATTATAAAAGCGCTAAGTGCAATAAAGTTCATGCGATTATAAAATCCAGAACATGCCATGGTTTTCCTCACTCTGGTGCTCCCCTTAGGTATTTAATGCTCACCTCAGGACGTGCAACCTTGCAGCCAAGCACAGTCAAAACACACATATGAACCACCTCTGGGCTCTTGTAGTTACACCAGAATCCTGGACTTTTCAGTATGGTACCTCGTGAGTGTATAAAATAAAGACTTTATAGTGTAATAGACAGAAAGCAAAAAATGCCCCCAACTGGGGTACTCACATAGATTAGGTGCGCCAGTGCACCCTCTATATCCGGTAAAACAATGGTAAATACCGGACTGGTATCGGGATGGTATGTTGTTCCTCTCTGTCAGATCACCTGTGCAAACGTGCCGTCCTGTCCCCTTCCCCTACACGTCTCGATACAGGGGTTTCCATATCTTTTTAAGGGGGAAATCCCTGTAAGGGGGATTTTCTTCTTAAGGAAACAAGATGTCCGCTGCCGCCTTGTGACTGCAGGCTACTAATGCCGAGTGCAGGGTGTACCAAGATGGGCGTTGCAGTGTACATCCTCTATCGGAGACTCAGGCCGTCACTTCCATTAATGATTCTGATGGCCCAGGTCACTGATGTTAATGGATGGCTGCGCTGTGACCCACACCCCTGCCCCATAAGCTTACCTTCTGTGTCAGGACCCGCGCTCTGCCTTCTCTGGCCCACTGACTTCCAGGATGCAGGTATCGGGTGAAGCGTCGGGAACATTTGCCCGAGTACAAGTACTTGGGAAAACACTCAGGATCGGCACCAATACTAGTATCGGTATCGGTGCAACCCTAGTGATAGTGTTTAAACGTAGATAAATAAAGTACGTTCTTGTAAACAGAGCTAGTCCCGAAAATTTTTGATACCACCTCGTACATTGTTCTTATGACTAGTGTTTATACCTAATGACTTTAGGCTCTGTGACCTATACTCTGCTTGTGGGTGTTTGAGCTCAACATCACCTAAGCCTAGTAAAATATTTGTGAAAATTCCTGAAAGAACAGATCTGCTGTCATTCGTCATGAGAGATCTGCCCATCTATGGATAACTTAATAGCATTTGCATGCAGTTTATTTGTCTTGCTGCCTTTAGTAGTGTTTACATGTAATGTCATTGTGAAACATGGGTGTCTGAATTCACAAGCATTTTTCAGGTTGTTTTTGTTAAAGGAAATGAAATGGGTGTCATTACTTCTTTGCTGGTAGGCATGAGGGCTGGCAGATGTCAGCAGTATACTGGATTTGCATAATTAAACATGTGGTTATATTGATTCATGGAAGAACATTGATTGATGAGCATCCAAAGAAGGCAGGGGATGAAATGTATGCAGTAGGATGGTTTGAAGGGGAGATACGTGTATTGTAATTAGAACTACAAATGTCCATGAACAGGCGTTCATACAGAATGTGCTACATGATCCATTAGACAGAATTTTGCAAAGTTTATTTAATAAGGAAACCACAAACTGCAGATAAAAGAATCCAATCAGGGTTTAGCATTCAACAAAAAAAATCAGATTGGCCAGAGAGTTACTGCTAGTGCACTGTAGTGCATCTCTAGTGATTCATCCCAATGCAATTTAGTTGAGCATAAGAGAAGGAAATAGGTCAAGTAAACTACAGGAAAACAGAAAAGTTGTGTATACATGACGAATAAGAAGCATAGGTCTAAAGCCATAACCTTACAAACTATGAAAACCTTGCTCCCCAAAGATGACACAGAGACAGATTAAGTTGGAAAAGGGGCAAGGCCACAGCTTTATTCAATTTCAAATAGAAGAACTTTTTAAAATTTTCCAATGTAATAAACATAACCTGCACCATTACCAGTTATACTCTGAACACACCTGTACATAGTCTACAAAGCTTGCCCTTATCATAAGTGCTGGACAGGAGCTAGACCAACCCAAGAAACCCTCATGAGGGCATAGATCATTGAAGGAACTTTAAGTACTGGCATGGAAAAAACATCAATAAAGCTGTGACTTGGAAATACTACTTGGGCAATTTTGAAAATTGAGCAGGAGGGGGAGCAACTCTTTGTGCGGCTGTAGGTCATTAGGTCAGTGACCTTCAGCTCAGTGTAGCTTTGACTGGAGTTCGGGCAACACCCCATCACCTTTATGTCACCAGTAGTCAATTACAAGTAAACCACTTAAAACCTAACTGTGTTGATAGGTAAAAACACACTCTTGGTCCATGCTTCACTCAAGGCTGGGAGCTCAAGGGGCTTCCATCAGTTGAGTTTTTCAGCATAATCCCCCTGTTCTATCAGGGGGCTTCTTTTCTTCCTCCTTCCCTCCCCCCCCCGCCCTTTTTTATTTTATTTTATTTTATTTGGTGTGTTCCTCTTTCTCCCTTTTTCTTGTCTTAGTGAGTGGAGGTTCCTCTACCCCTGCTAAGTATCAGCCCAAACAGAATGGCATACTCTTCACTAGGGAGGTGTCCTACTCTGATCTCATACAACTTGAGGAGCCTTAACAGTGGCATCGCTAGGGTGTGGCTTTTGGGGCTATAGCCCCGAATATGGGGCCCATAGCCCTGAGTCTCTGCAGGGGTCTCCAAGGGGAGGGGAGGCTCTTTGGGGACCCTGATGTAAGTGGGGGGCTTTCTGGGGACCCTGATGCAAGGGGAAGGATCTCCGGGAACCCTGATTTTAAGGGGGTAGGCTCTCTGGAGACCCTGATTTAAGGGGGAGGCTCTCTGGGGACACTAATGTAAAGGGGGCTCTCTGGGAACCGTGATGTAAGTGGGGGCTCTCTGGGGACCCTGATGCAAGAGGGACGCTCTCTGAGGACTCTGATTTAAGGAGGAGGCGCTCTGGGGACCCCGATGTAAGAGTGGACTCTCTGGGGACCCTGATGTAAGGGGGGCTCTCTGGGGACCCTGATGTAAGTGGGGGCCTCTCTGGGGATATATATATATATACACACACACACACACACACACACACACGTATATTACTGTATATACATGTGTATGCCCGATTTTCAGGTCACCTTGCATTCTGTCGTGATCTTGTGGATGAACTAAAATGTTTTGCTACTGGTTGTATCATACTGAGAGGTGATTTTAATTTAATTTTTAATTACTTCCACTTCAGGACACCTCCAATGGCAAATCTAGCATTTCATACTCCATCCTATGGAAAATCAAAACCCTATTGAATTCACTGTCACTAGTGGATACTTGGCGCTTGGTACACCCAGCAGTTAGAGATTTTACTTATTACTCTCCACTGCATAAGAAACATTCACACATTGACTATGTGTTCATTACACAGCGTGACCTACCTCTACTGCGTTCTGCCCACATGAGCAATGGTCTCAGAGAGTTTTTATGCCTAGTGTCGATTTCTTTGACACAGACAGATAAGCCTCATAGAATGTGCAGCTGGCAGGTGAATCCTACCTTACTGACGGTCCCGTTATTTCCCAACAAATAGCCGTAGCAATCAAGACATAAATTCAGATTAATGACACAGACGGTATGTCTCCCCTAACGATCTGGGAGCCACATAAGTGCGTCATCCATGGCGAACGTATCCGTCTTGGAGCACATAGGAAGAGAGAAGCCAATAAAATCTTTCCAACGCTAGCGGAAAAAGTTGTGGCCCTAGAAAACCAACATAAACAGTCCAGTGGGGAAGCCATATCTGCCGAACTGTTGGAAACGTGGGAAAAATGAAAATCCTTGCTCAATCTCAAAGCAAAATACATTCTTTATTTTAAGAAGGGCTTCTACTATGAACATGGGATAAATGTGGCAAATTTCTTGCAAAAGCCTTTAAAGCACTAACTCACGCTAGAACAATTTCATCTATCAAGGATGTAGAGGGCCAACCCTTGTACAAAACGGATCAGATTGCATCACAATTTCACGCCTTCTACACTAAGCTTCATAATTTGCCCATGTCCCATAAACCACCAGACTTCCAAGGACACAGAGAGCAAACTCTGCATGACTATATTAATGAGAGTGGTATGTATGTCCACCCTAACATCTTCTGAAGTTGAGTCTCTGGAGGCAACTATTTCGAAAGATGAGCTTCTTTTGGCAATTAAGTCTCTCAAGCCCGGTAAAAGCCCAGGTCCTGATGGGTACATGGCAAATTATTACAAAACCTATACTGACATCTAAAAGACACCCTTTCTCCGTGCCCTCAACCACCAAATAAAACCCTGGTCCTAAACCAGAGGCCTTTATGATGGCTCACATAGCTGTAATTCCCAAAACCGGCTAGTACACAGACGGCACAGGCCAATTTCGCTATTGAATTGGGATCTAAAAATCCTGGCCAAAATTTTGACCATTAGACTGATGGCTTTTCTACCCAAACTTGATGGGCTTGAGTGGGTGGGATTTATGCAGAGGCGGGAAACTTGTGATAACATCATAAAAGCTCTCAACTTGGTTCATTGTGCCCATGCAAAGGGAATTGGAGGCCTTCTCCTGTCTACTGATGCGGAGAAGGCCTTTGATCGTGTGGCATGGGACTACCTGTTTAACACCTGTAGACAAATAGGCCGGGAATCAGGGCTCAAGTCCTGCGGAAACGCATGGGAACGGAGTTCCTGTACTTTTTCCACAACAGGAACTCGGTTCCCGTTAGCAGCCGTGTCCTGCAAGACTTTGAAGTATGCTAGCTGTGTGGCAGGTGCTACACCAGCAGCTGCCGACACAGCTCGCAATAGGAAGTGCCACACACCTAACCATTCAGACATTGCCAGTAGGGGGCCCCATGACAGCTTCCGCTTCAATCTACCTGTCAATTACAGCTAGTTGATGGGTAGATCAGGTTCCTGCTGCTAAGAGATTGTATTTAGTCAGACCTCTCCTCCTCACCAGCCTCTCCTGATTTTCTGTCTCCTCATCTCCCCCCCGGTCTCCTGCATACTTGCTTTGTGTGTCCCGCTGAATCCTCCCCTCCTCTATCTTCAGTGCCATATGATGAGAGAACCCAGAGGAGGAGCACAGCTATTCTGCTCACAGGACATGCAGGGAAACAGGTAAGCTGAGGGAGTAACATCAGTTTGGGGTGGTAAGCTGAGCACAATACCTGGCAAAGTTTAATGCCAGGAGGGAAGTTTATGTGGAAATATGTGAAGGGTTGGAATAGCAGCGAGTGTGTGTTGGAGCCCTGCAGAGTTTGCAGCCCCCCAAGCTAACATACATCTCCTAAGTAGGAACACATCACTATCTCCCCAAGCATTCTGTCCAGATAATGTGCAGTTAATTTATGACCTTTCCATTTAACCCTGTGTTATCCAAACTCTGTTCAATGAACAGTAAAAACGCACCACATAAACACTCTATATACAAAATAAAATTCCCCAATAAAGATCAGAACATGATGTTCACATTTGCATGGAAGCACAATTGAATGAATGCTGATTATTCAGAGAATTACCGTATTTTTTTAATTTTTTTTTAAACAACAGGAGTGCTTTATTGTCAAACAATTATAGACAGTACAGTAGCTCAGAATACAGTTGTTCTACATACATCAAGACCGGAACATAGTATGGTACAGAACACATTTACAAGTATTCATACAGTCGAGTTATTAAGAGTCAGGCAGCAAGATATAGTAGTAGAGAAGTAACCCCGGTCGTCAAAAGATTCAAGGAACCAGCCACCTCTGTATAGCCCCCGCCAACAGATAACAGGCGATTGTGCAAGCCCCAAAAGGGGGGGCAAGGGAGAAGGAGGGGGGAAGCAGAGGAAGTGGGGAAAGAGGGGAGAGGGGGGAGAGAAAAGAGGGGGGGAAAGAGAGAGGGAGGGGGGAAAGAGGGGGGGAGGAAGGGGGGAGGGGGACCCCTTCAACCAGAACAATCTGTCTAACTAGACGTCCATGGGAGCCAGACCTTGTCAAATTTCCACGGACATCCTCGATTAAGGTATGTTAACTTATATAGCGGCAAGACATTATTCATGCTCTTTTCCCATGAAACTACACTAGAGGAGATCCATCTACATAAGATCTCTTTTTTAGCGATAAAAAGGAGATATGAAATCAGCAGCTTAGTGTGGTGTGGCATTTGTTCATTATCATGGATGCCCAGCAATGCTAATTCAGGAGTCCTGGGGACACTCAGGTTGAGCTGGGTATTTAAGTGGTCAAAAATCTCCAACCAAAATCTAGATAGCTTACGGCATTCCCAGAACATATGGAGGTACGTCCCTAGTTCCGACTTGCAACGGGGGCAGTGAGGATCCCTTGCAGGGTAGATCCTGGCCAAGCGCACAGGGGTATGATACACTCTGTGTAGAAATTTAGTTTGAATAAGTTTGTCACCCGCCGAGATAACCAACTTGGGGCCCCGCTCCAAGCAGTCCTCCCAATCCTCCCTCTCCAGTGTGGGGATATCGGCCTTCCATTTGTCCCAAAGCGAGTTCAGTTTAGAAGAGTCTATTGGGAGAATGGTGCGGTACAACTCGGACAAAGGTTTACGTGGGCCATCCCCTGTAAGGAGCTCCTCCAACGGACTAAGTTGCAAAACCGGGGGGTCAGAAAATTGAGCTCTGGCCGCATGGCGTAATTGGGCATACCTGAAATACATCCAGCCAGGGAGCGCATGGGAGAGGGTCAGCTGATGGAGTGATAACAAGTTACCCAATGACATGATATCTCCCAAGGTTTTAATACCAAAACACGCCCACACCTGTGGGTCCGGGATCGTTCTGAAATGCGGCAGATTAGGATTACCCCATAAGGGCTGGGCCGGAGACCAGCACCCCGACCGCTTAAACCTGCGCTCGGTCACACTCCAAACTTTAATCGTCGCCCTCGTCGGCCCAGGGAGAGTAGCATACGCCTTCACCCCCCTGTAGACCAAATTTCGTAGATCCTGCAGGGAGCCCAGAAGAGCAGCCTCAAGGCACACCGCTGCGTTAGATCTCCGCGCCGCAAACCACCAAGAGACGGTGACCAACATAGCAGCCCAGTAGTAGACTTGCAGATTGGGAAGAGCAAGACCTCCCAAACTCACCGGTGCCTGCAGCGCGGATTTGGCCAGCCGGGGGGAGGAGCCGTTCCATATAAAGGAACCAATACACTTGTCCACCTCCTGAAAAAACGACCCCGGTATCCAGTCCGGGCAATTCCGGAATATATAGTTGAATTTGGGCAGAACTATCATTTTAATGATATTTATGCGTCCCACCAAATTCAACGGGAGACCAGACCACGACCGACATCTCTCTCTCAGTAGGCGGAGAAGGGGAAGCACATTTAGGGTGTAGTATTTTGTATCATCTCTAGTCACCAACACCCCTAGGTATTTAAATTCAGTGGCCCATTGTAGCAGCATATTACCAGACGATGCGGGTGCTTGAGCATCCAGGGGGAAAAGGATCGATTTGGACCAATTTATGCGGATACCCGAAAAGGAACCAAATTGATTAAAAAGCGTGAGCGCGGCCGTTAGGGATGGGCCTGTGTCATTCAGATAAAGCAGGGCATCGTCGGCATAGAGGGAGATTTTTTCTTCCAGGGCACCCATCCGTAAACCCCGTATTACAGGCGACTCCCAAATCAAAATCGCCAAAGGCTCCAGAGCCAAAGCAAACAGACCGGGTGACAGGGGGCATCCCTGCCTGGTGCCCCTCTGCAGGGAGAAAGGCTCCGAGACCCAGTCGTTGGTGCGCACTCTGGCCCTTGGAGCACTGTAGAGCAATCTCACCCACCTCAAAAACTTTGGGCCAAACCCAAAACTTTGGAGTACCTCCCAAAGGAAATCCCACTCCACCGAGTCGAAAGCCTTCTTGGGATCGAGAGAGGCAATCGCTCGGGACCCCACATCATCGTGATCAATAGAGAGGTTCAGGAACAGGCGCCTAATATTTATGTCAGTACCCTTACCGGGCATAAAGCCCGTTTGATCAACATGTATCAGAGTGGAAATCACAGAGGTTAAGCGAGTGGCCAGGATCTTCGCTAGCAGTTTGGCATCGACATTCAATAGAGATATGGGTCGATACGACCCACACTCCTGAGTATCCTTACCCGGCTTAGGAATCAATACAATAATAGCCTCCTCCATAGATCCAGGGAGGCAATCCGCCTCCCCAAGCCCATCAAGCAGAGCCTTGAGCTTAGGCGCCACCAGGTCAGCATGTTGCGAGTAAAATTCAGTGGGCAGTCCATCTGCGCCCGGAGTCTTGCCACTTTGAAGACAACCTATCGCCAACTGGACCTCCTCCAATGATATATCCCTGTCTAATAGCTCTCTATCCCCATCAGATAGTTCCGGAAAGGGAATTCCATCTAAGTAATCCCGCAACTCAGTCGCAGAGTAGCAGGACCTAGTGGCGTACACATCCCTGAAAAATGCATAAAATCTATTATTAATGTCTTCAGGGGAGGTAAGTAACTGGCCACTGACATCTCGAATACTAGCAATATGTGTAGAGGCTGACTGGTTCTTTGCCAACCATGCCAGCAATCTCCCATTTTTGTTCCCATACTCAAAAAGCCTCTGTTTAGAGTATAGCATGGATTGCTGGGTCTGTGTGACATTAAGAAGGGACAGCTCTCTAAGTACCTCTTGCCATCGCCTATAGGCGATATCGTCCAGAGTTCGAACGTAGTCTGCCTCACGCCTCCCACACTCCTCCTCCAGCGTCTCAAGGGACCTAGATGTCTCCCTACGTAAGGTAGCTATGCTAGAAATATAATGACCCCTTATCACTGCTTTAAATGCGTCTCAAATAATAGCATAATTACCGTATTTATATTTATTGAGGATTGTTTTTTTACTAACTATGTAGTAACAGTTAAGCTTCATACACACAATACGAAAATTGGATGAAAAATACCACTTTTGAAGCGTTCGTGCATATGAGCGTATCTTTTTTTTTTTTTGGTGGGGGAGTGGATCTTTGGTGGGAGTTCCCACACTTTTTTCCCCAGGACTTGACCCCTGCCTGTAATCCCACATGATGTCGTGGATTTTGGCTTTAGACCATAAACCGCAGGCCCAACTTAAAATAACTGGTACATATAAATAATGGTACGAGCCAGGGCTGCTTCCTATCTCCCCTCCTGGTTATACTATCCTTGGAGCCCTTTATCCGCATGACCGGATAAAGGAGGGTTTCAGTTAAGCCCTTACACTTACAAAACAGCAGCTTACGCAGATGATCTTTTAATTTTTCTTGCTCAGCCACATATCTCAATCCCAAACCTTACTCATCCAAAATGAAAATAAATTATGCTGCACTTCATTATCTAGGGTACGCGCCTCATACTCTTTTAAATGGGAAACCTCTGCAATCCCTTACCTAGGAATTAGACTCACAGGCAATCTCACGGATACTTACCACGCTAACTTCCAACCCATACAGTGCCTTGCAAAAGTATTCGCCCCACTTGGCTTTTTACCTATTTTGTTTCATTACAGCCTTTAGTTTAATGTTTTTTTTAACCTGAATTATATGGATCAGAACACAGTAGTCTAAGTTGGTGAAGTAAAATTAGAAAAATGTATACATAAAAGTATTTTTCAGAAATTAAAAAAAAATAATTGGCAGGTGCATATGTATTCACCCCCTTTGTTATGAAGCCCATAAAAAGCTCTGGTGCAACCAATTAACTCCAGAAGTCACATAATTAGCGAAATGATGTCCACCTGTGTGCAATCGAAATGTCACATGATCTGTCATTACATATACACACCTTTTTGAAAGGCCCCAGAGGCTGCAACACATAAGCAAGAGGCACCACTAACCAAACACTGCCATGAAGACCAAGGAACTCGCCAAACAAGTAAGGGACAATCTTGTTGAGAAGTACAAGTCAGAGTTAGGTTATAAAAAAAAAATTCCAAATATCCCTAGGAGCACTATCAAATCTATCATAACCAAATGGAATGAACATGGCACAACAGCAAACCTGTCAAGAGATGGCCGCACACCAAAACTCATGGACCTGGCAAGGAGGGCATTAATCAGAGAGGCAGCACAGAGACCTAAGGTAACCCTGGGGGAGCTGCAGAGTTCCACAGCAGAGACTGGAGTATCTGTACATAGGACGACAATAAGCCATATGCTCCAAGAGTTGGGCTTTATGGCAGAGTGGCCAGAAGAAAGCCATTATTTTAATCAAAAAAACAAAATGGCATGTTTTGAGTTTGCAAAAAGGCATGTGGGAGACTCCCAAAATGTATGGAGGAAGGTGCTCTGGTCTGATGAGACTAAAATTAAACTTTTAGGCCAACAAAGAAAACACTATGTCTGGCGTAAACCCAACAAATCACATCACCCAAAGAACACCATCCCCACAGTTAACACGGTGGTGGCAGCACCATGCTGTGGGGATATTTTTTAGCAGTTGGGACTTGGAAATTGGTCAGAGTTGAGGGAAAGATGGAGGATGCTAAATACAGGGATATTCTTGAGCAAAACCTGTACCACTCTGTGTCTGATTTGAGATTAGGACTAAGGTTCATCTTCCAGCAGGACAATGACCCCAAACACACTGCTAAAGCAACACTTGAGTGGTTTAAGGGGAAACATGTAAATGTGTTGGAATGGCCTAGTCAAAGCCCAGACCTCAATCCAATAGAAAATCTGTGGTCAGACTTAAATATTGCTGTTCACAAGTGCAAACCATCCAACTTGAAGGAGCTGGAGCAGTTTTACAAGGAGGAATGGGCAAAACATCAGTGGTAAGATGTGGCAAGCTCATAGGGACTTACTCAAAGAGATTTGGATCTGTGATAGCTGCAAAAGGTGGCTCTGCAACGTATTGACTTTAGGGGGGTGAATAGTTATACACATTGATTTTTTCTGTTATTTTGTCCTATTTGTTATTTGCTTCACAATACAAAAAAAAACTTCAAAGTTGTGGGCATGTTCTGTAGATTAAATGATGCAAATCCTCAAACAATCCATGTTAATTCCAGGTTGTGATGCAACAAAACACGAAAAATGCCAAGGTGGGTAAATACTTTTGCAAGGCACTGTACAACAGGATCTGAAGGGATGAACAATTAGGCCCTTCTCATGGTTTGGCAGTGCTGCCACCGTCAAAATGGTAATATTGCCTAGAATCTTATACCACTTCCATACCCTGCCTATACCACGCCCCTGCCAGTTTTTTTAAGCAACTTAATGCAAACATATGCACCTTTATCTATTTGGGGGGGGGGGCGAAAACCCTGCATCAAACTTGAGGTATCAGTCTCCCAGACTTTAAACTCTATCACTTTGGGGTACACTTAGTCAGAATCCTAGACTGGAATTGCCATAGGGAACAGAAAGACTGGGTCACCTTGGAGGAGATGATATTGACATTGCTCCTAAGGTTCCTCCTATGGATTCCCTGGAAGAAGTTGGCGCTCACTTTACAACAGCACTCACTACTAGGAGCGATGCTGAGAGCATTTCATACGACGACTACACGCTATAACCTATCCTTGTCCCCGGCCTGCTCACTCCTATTACCCAAAAATCTGGATTTCCCTCCCGAGGTAGATATTCACCTAACCTCACCCACTGATCAACACTTGCCCCTTTTAATGACCCTTTTTATTTTAATCAAAAAACAAAATGGCATGTTTTGAGTTTGCAAAAAGGCATGTGGGAGACTCCCAAAATGTATGGAGGAAGGTGCTCTGGTCTGATGAGACTAAAATTAAACTTTTAGGCCAACAAAGAAAACACTATGTCTGGCGTAAACCCAACAAATCACATCACCCAAAGAACACCATCCCCACAGTTAACACGGTGGTGGCAGCATCATGCTGTGGGGATATTTTTTAGCAGTTGGGACTTGGAAATTGGTCAGAGTTGAGGGAAAGATGGAGGATGCTAAATACAGGGATATTCTTGAGCAAAACCTGTACCACTCTGTGTCTGATTTGAGATTAGGACTAAGGTTCATCTTCCAACAGGACAATGACCCCAAACACACTGCTAAAGCAACACTTGAGTGGTTTAAGGGGAAACATGTAAATGTGTTGGAATGGCCTAGTCAAAGCCCAGACCTCAATCCAATAGAAAATCTGTGGTCAGACTTAAATATTGCTGTTCACAAGTGCAAACCATCCAACTTGAAGGAGCTGGAGCAGTCTTACAAGGAGGAATGGGCAAAACCTCAGTGGTAAGATGTGGCAAGCTCATAGGGACTTACTCAAAGAGATTTGGATCTGTGATAGCTGCAAAAGGTGGCTCTGCAACGTATTGACTTTAGGGGGGTGAATAGTTATACACATTGATTTTTTCTGTTATTTTGTCCTATTTGTTATTTGCTTCACAATACAAAAAAAAACTTCAAAGTTGTGGGCATGTTCTGTAGATTAAATGATGCAAATCCTCAAACAATCCATGTTAATTCCAGGTTGTGATGCAACAAAACACGAAAAATGCCAAGGAGGGTAAATACTTTTGCAAGGCACTGTACAACAGGATCTGAAGGGATGAACAATTAGGCCCTTCTCATGGTTTGGCAGTGCTGCCACCGTCAAAATGGTAATATTGCCTAGAATCTTATACCACTTCCATACCCTGCCTATACCACGCCCCTGCCAGTTTTTTTAAGCAACTTAATGCAAACATATGCACCTTTATCTATTTGGGGGGGGGGGGGGGGGGGGGGGCGAAAACCCTGCATCAAACTTGAGGTATCAGTCTCCCAGACTTTAAACTCTATCACTTTGGGGTACACTTAGTCAGAATCCTAGACTGGAATTGCCATAGGGAACAGAAAGACTGGGTCACCTTGGAGGAGACGATATTGACATTGCTCCTAAGGTTCCTCCTATGGATTCCCTGGAAGAAGTTGGCGCTCACTTTACAACAGCACCCACTACTAGGAGCGATGCTGAGAGCATTTCATACGACGACTACACGCGATAACCTATCCTTGTCCCCCGGCCTGCTCACTCCTATTACCCAAAATCTGGATTTCCCTCCCGAGGTAGATATTCACCTAACCTCACCCACTGATCAACACTTGCCCCTTTTAATGACACACGGGGGGTTATTTACTAAAGACAAATCCACTTTGTACTACAAGTGCAAACTACAAGTGCAAGTGCACTTGAAATTGCACTGAAAGTGCACTTGGAAGTGCAGTTGCTGTAGATCCGAGGGGGACATGCAAGGAAAATAAAAACAGCATTTTAGCTTGCACATTATTGGATAATAAAATCAGTAGAGCTTCCCCTCATTTCAGATCTACCCCTCAGTTTTACAGCGACTGCACTTCTAAGTGCACTCTCAGTGCAATTTCAGGTGCACTTTGCTTAAACCTTTTGACTTTTTAAAATCGGATTTGGGTTCTCAATGTCTCTTTTCCTTCTGGACTTACTGCCAGCTGCACAACTATGGGTATGCTTCCCAAGCTAAAAGTTCGTTTTTAAGACCTATGACTCCCTATGAACACACCTGCCTCTCTGGAACTCTACTAACCAAATCTACCTCACTTATGTATTCCTGACTTCAGGGGGCTAGAGGTGGGAAACTCCATGGGGCCTGAGCACAGTGGGAAAAAGCACTTCAAATGAGTCTTACCAATGAACAATGGCGGCAATCTTTGCTCACAAGTGTTCAATTGGTACACGATTACAGGAAATGTCCTATAAACTCTTAACACACTGTTACGCCACACCAGATAAAATTAAAAAGTGGTACCCACTGTCCTCAGACTCATGCTGGAGGTGTGACCGAGCACAGGGCACAATTTTGCACATATGGTGGGACTGCCCTCAGTTGGCACCTTTCTGGAACAAAGCGGGTGTGTTAATTACACTTATTACTGAAACCAAAATCTCTCTCACCCCTTCATTTTGCATCTTACACATCGCAGATTGCTCCATGAGACGTTATAAAAAGTCTCTAACTAGACATCTGCTAAATACAGCGAAAATCCTGATTCCCAGACACTGGAAATCGAAGTGTGCTCCTTCAATCCCTGAATGGTTTCACTCCATAGAGGATATTTACCATATGAAGGAAACAGTGGCCATTGCTAGGGAATCATTTGAAAAATTTACGGTCACCCTGGCTGGTGTTTTGGTATTCTGACCATTATCTGCAATTTGACACAGGGTGAAATCCCCACTACAGCACAGGCCGCCGTCTCTTTTCATTTACAGTAGGTCGGATCACTGACTGACTGTCCCCCTGTCAAGTGTCGCTTTATGCCCCACCTGGATAAGATTAGTCCCACAGTGGCTCCATTGGACTGCTATAACCTTAGATACCCTCACCAAGACTCCTTACCGATTTTTTCTTTTCTTTATGTCTCATTTTACTTTGCTCACTGGTTTGTGGCCTATATTATCTGCAATAGTTTCCGCTAACAGACAATATACTGTAATACACCTTCTTGCCCATGCTATATTTGAAACCAGCTATTGTTGATTCGATGTGGACCTATCCACAACTGTTATTAATGTTTTGAACTATTTTACATCTGTACTCTTTGAAGTATGTAAACTGCTTTCTCTTCATTAAAAAAATGTTATTGTAAAAAAAAAAATATATATATATATATTGCTACAACATGATTCAATTTTGCAAATGCAGCTGATTCTTTACCATATGTTGCACCCTCTAGTGTGCTAGAAGTAGAATAGGTTTTGTTAGTGTAGGTAAATTGTCAGGCTTGGCTGGCAGCCAAGACTGTGTTGTTTGTTTTATCTGGGTTGGTTGAGTAACTCAGGGAGGGCTGGATGACTCACAGACAGCATCTCTGAGACCTCCCCCTACTTCTATAAACTGGTAGAAGATTCTAGAAGAATAGGAATGGAGGTGCGGAGGAGCTGTCTGGAGTATTCATGAGGGCCCTGACCAATCCTCAACAGATGGATTGGCAGGAAGCAGGCCCCCTCAAATACTCTGGGTCAGCCCAGCTGGAGGCAGTGGAGTTTGGGTGAAAGCTGTCGGGGGCTCTTGAGGGTAGCCCTCTAGTCTAGGGGGGAAGGGGTGACCTCGGCCTGGGCTCGGGGGCAGGAGGGACCCTCTTCCTGACACACAGAGGTGTCCTGACCAGAGGCACAGGAGCAAAGTGGAAGACAGCAGAAGAACACTGCTGGGCAAATCTCCAAGGAGGAAGACAGCCAGGAGGGCTGGCAAGTGTTACAGTCAGAGGATTGAGAGGCATGACTGAGAGGACTGGGTGCAAGCAGTAAGAGTTGGATGAAAAGTCAGTCTGGAAGGACTGTGGAGTCTTAGCCAGGAGGGTTAGTGAAAGGTGGGCTGGCAGTGCCTGAAGAGGTGCTGCTGAGATCAGTAGCCACAGAAGGAGACCAGGGGACACTAGATTTTTCTTTTGCTACACTACCAAAGGGGCCCATAGTCCCTGCCTGTAAAGGGCATTTGCTACCGATCTAACTGAGCCTATGTTGGATCATCCAAACTGTGCCAGCTGGTCCTGGAAGTTGTTCTACAAGCAAGATTTTGCTGGAGGTAGAAGGAGAAGTGTATATACAGACTGTATATATTTGTGACCCTGAAGAATTCTTTGCTGATCATGTGGGCATTCCATAATACCCTAAACCCTTTGCAAGTTCAATACCCCTAATAAAATACAAAAAGAAGCTGCAAGGACTGATTCTTGACTCCAGCGTGTAGTGGAAAATTCTGTGTCCCTGGCTGTGCAGAGTGGGAGATACCTTTATTCAGCAGCGGCTCCTGCGAGGGTAGCACTACACATTTTTAGAAACAATACATTTTAGGAGAAGGAGCAGGTCTCAAATTAATTGCAAAAATTTGGTAGAATTGACCTAGATCTCTATACAGAGAGCAATCTGTAATCCTGCTTGAGTGCCTGTTTTCTTGGTCCTTCCTTTACATTCTTACCTATTCAGCCACTGAGAAAACACAATGCACCTTGTGTGGGGCCTTTTTTCCTTTTCACCATTATCATAATCATCATCAATCATTGACTAATCACACAAACACATTCCAACATTTTAAAAGATTTTTTCATCGAATAATGGGCCCTTCTGATGCTCAGATTGGCTTTTTATTCCTTAAATTCAATCTCTACATGGCATCACAAAAAAACTCTCTAATCTGTCACATTGCATGCCTTGTATCGCTTAGATAAACATTCATTTAATCATTCAAAATGCTTCATACTTTAGTGAATATTTCCTATGGTGTCCCAGCATAATCCTAAAATGAATGATTTCTTAATAATTATCCAGAAAGCATCTGTTGTACAGTCTGCTTTATACAGTTTGAAGCTGAAATGAATGACATTCCTATAGCAGATACAAAGCCAGTCATTAGTCTCAGCCACACAAGCAATTACAATTTATAACCTTGTGTCCTAGTTATATCAATCTAATCAAAGTAGCACACCCTCTTAATTCACTGGACGTGTTTGTTTTTAATATAAGAGCTGTCCATAGCAACCATTGAGTCATAGAATAGTAGATGAAAATGAAAATCTTTTACTTGGACACCCGTGCCATACACAAGAAATATTTGTCTTCTATGACTGTCAACACGGATTTAAAAAGGCATTTAGTACATTTAGAGAGTAGTTCACATAAGAACAATGTCTGCCAATAACCTGTCAACTTCTTTATGATGTTCAATGATTAGCTTTCTTCTATTGCTGAATAAAGCATGACAGAAATATCTGATCTGTCAAGTCAAATTTAAAAGAGCGAACAAAAGTCCTAGATGGCTTAACTCCAATGTAAAAATACATATAAAAGCAAAGGACAAGGCATCAAAAAATACTAGGCTAAGGGATCATCATCAGCATTCAGACTTTACAAAGAATGCAACAAGGAATCCAAGGGTGCAATTAGGGTGGCTAAGATAAAACACAAAAGACACATAGCCGAGGAGAGGAAAAAAAATCCCAAGAAATTATTTAAGTATAGAAACACTAAAAAAGTGAGGGCAGACCATATTGGCCCCATAAAGAATGAGGAAGGAAATCTGGTTCTCCTCAGTCTTCATGAGGGAATTGGGGGGTTTCAGTAACCAAAACTGCAGTGTTTATCCTCATGACACATTACAGGAAGCACCCTCGTGACTAACAGAGGACAAAATTTGAAATTGACTTGGAAAACTAAATATTAATAAGTCACCGGAACCAGATGGCTTGCACCCGAGGGTCCTGGGGAAACTCAGTCAAGTAATTGCAAGACCATTGTTCCTAATTTTTACTGACAGTCTACTGACTGGAATGGTACCAGTTGATTGAAGTAAAGCCAATGTAGCTCCAATATTTAAAAAAGGTCCAAAATACATCCCTGGGAATTACAGACCAGTTAGCCTAACATCAGTAGTATGCAAGTTCTTGGAGGGGATGATAAGGGACTATATACAAGATTTTAGTAATTGAAACAGTATCATTAGCAGTAATCAGCATGGATTCATGAATAATTGTTCTTGCCAAACCAATCTATTAACATTCTATGAGGAGGTGAGCTGCCAACTAGATAAAGGAAGGCCCGTAGACACGGTGTACCCGGATTTTGCAAAAACATTTGACACCGTTCCCCATAAATGTTTACTGCACAAAGTAAGGACCGTAGGGTGAGTACATGGATTGAAAACTGGCTACAAGGGTGAGTTCACAGGGTGGTGATAAATGGGAAATGCGCGGAATGGTCAGGGGTGGAAAGTGGGGTCCCCCAGGGTTCTGTGCTGGGGCCAATCCTTTTTAATTTGTACAGAAACAACCTGGATAATGGGGTAAACAGTTCAATCTCTGTATTTGATACTAAGCTAAGCAGGGCAATAACTTCTTTGCAACATGTGAAAACACTGCAAGAAGATCGCAACAAATTAATGGGATGGGCAACTACATGACAAATGAGGTTTAATGTGCAGAAATGTAAAATAATGCATTTGGGTGGCACAAATATATAATAATCTACTCACTGGGGGGAGAACCTCTGGGGGAATCAGGGATGGAAAAGGACCTGGGAGTCCTAGTAGATGATAGACTTAGGAATGGCATGCAATGCCAAGCTGCTGCATGCAAAGCAAACAGAATATTGGGATGCATTAAAAAGCGGATTAATCCAGAGATAAATCAATAATTCTTCTACTCTACAAGACTCTGGTTCGGCCTCAACTGGAGTATGCTACCCAGTTCTGCACACCAGTCCTCAAGAAGGATGTACTGGAAATGGAACGAGTACAGAGAAGGGCAACAAAGCTGATAAAGGGACTGGAGGATATTAGTTATGAAGAAAGGTTACCAGCACTGAACTTATTCTCTCCTGAGAAGAGACACTTGAGAGGGGATATGATTTTAATTAACAAATACCATACTGGTGACCCCACAATAGGGATAAAACTTTTCAGTGGAAGGGAGTTTAATAAGACACGTGGCCACTCATTAAGATTAGAACAAGAGAGGTTTAACCTTAGACTGCGTAGAGGGTTCTTTACTGTAAGAGCGGCAAGTATGTGGAATTTGCTTCCACAGGCGGTGGTTTCAGCGGGGGGCATCGATAGTTTCAAAAAACTATTAGATAAGCACCTGAACGACCACAACATACAGGAATATACAATGTAATACTGACATATAATCACACACACATACTGTAGGTTGGACTTGATGGACTTGTGTCTTTTTTCAACCTCACCTACTATGTAACTATGGTAAAATACTATTCATTTGAATATAATGCATTAGCATTTACACTGATTCTTAATTTCCAGATCATATCATTCCCAGTTGCTTAAATAAAGTATGCTCAGGGATAATGTCTTATAATTGCTTGTTTCATTTAGATATAATAAGAGTGAACTGATGAAAAAAAAAATAATTATCTTCTCGACATGCACTGTTTTTCTCCTAAAGTTTATGTGACCTGCTTTGTAGTTGACTCTAAATAGCTGGTAGCTACTGCCATGTTTGTCTCACAGTTGTAGCATAGTATTTAAATATAAAATGTCCATTTCACTGTCAGGAAAGGCATTTAGGAGATGGCATTATTACATTCTGAATGTCTAGCAGCCACTATGGCCATTTCTTTCTTGTACATCACCGGACACAGAGACTCAGTAATTACTGATGGGTTATAGGGTATCACTAGGTGATTGGACACTGGCATACCCTAGACAGGAAGTTCAATCCCCCATATAACCGCTCCCCCTACTGGAGGTACCTCAGTTTTGTAGCAAAGCAATATAAGTGTATTAGAAATGGGGAGGGACCTCTGTGTCCCATGATGTACCTCAAAGGAAAAGGATTTTACAGGTAAGCTGTTATAAAAATCCTATTTTCTTTCTCGTACATCACGGGACACAGAGACTCAGTAATTACTGATGGGATGTCCCAGAGCAATGCTATTTGAGGGGAGAGGAACCACACAACATAGGGTGTAATCAGACCTGAAGACCCTGTGCCGCTGCCTGCAGCACACTACGCCCAAAGGCGATGTCCTCATGGCTTCTCACATCCACCTGATAAAATTTGTTAAAATTTGGTGAATGTATGAACTGATGACCAGGTGATGTACAAGAAAGAAAATAGGATTTTTATAACAGCTTACCTGTAAAATCCTTTTCTTTTGAGGTACATCATGGGACAGAGAGGTCCTTCCCCCACTTCTAATACACTTATATTGCTTTGCTACAAAACTGAGGTACCTCCAGTAGGGGAAGGGTTATATGGGGGATTGAACTTCCTGTCTAGGGTGTGCCAGTGTCCAATCACCTAGTGATACCCTATAACCCATCAGTAATTACTGAGTCTCTGTGTCCCGTGATGTACCTCAAAAGAAAAGGATTTTACAGGTAAGCTGTTATAAAAATCCTATTTTTCTCGGGGGTGCAGCAAGAGCTGCCGCAGGTGTCAACCAGCCCTAAAGTAATTTATGATGTAACTTTCACATTTTTACAAACTTTCTCTTCCATATAAATATTTAATTAAATGTAGAGATGTAGAGTTATTAGAGGTATAAGTAGATTAGCTACTACAGTAAGGCTGGGCTTACATTTGTCCAGCATGTTAATGCATGCAGGTTAACACATTAAATCATATATTAAAGTTTTAAGAGAAACCATAAAACTTTTCCGCATCAAGCTACCCAATAACTTTCCCAGAATGCAATGAGCCAGGTGCACAAGCCCAATGAGCCTGTTACACTCCTGAAATATGCCACTACAAAGAAAAGGCCCACACGTCTATGTATATTGATAGACAATATGCACCATGTATTTCCACCCTGAATCCAACCCTTTAATGTGTTTCACATTCATTTGTAAATATTTTAGTATATCTTTTCATGTGACAATACTGAATAAATGACACTTTACTACAAAGTAGACATGTGCATTCGTTTTCGTCCGAATTCATTTTCGTCCGAATTTCAGCTATTTTCGTTTTCGTTTTGACAAACGATAACGAAAGCACAAAATCCGAAAAACGAAAGATCCGACATAAATAAATGCTTTATTTTCGTTTTCATTGTTACAACAGTTCGATATAGAATAGGAGATTCGACATGACTCTGACAACAATCTGTCTATAGAACCTGTGGTCGAATGTGCTTAACCTTACCTCAATTAGTCCAAGATTATATAGAGAAAATATTCGACAGAGAAAAAAGATTTGACAGAGAGAAAAGATTCTGCAAGTTACTGTCCTAAAAAGTGTTTGGGGACCCGGGTCCTGCCCCAGGGGACATGTATCAATGCAAAAAAAAGTTTTAAAAACGGCCGTTTTTTCGGGAGCAGTGATTTTAATAATGATTAAAGTGAAACAATAAAAGTGTAATATTCCTTTAAATTTCGTAGGGGGGGGGGTTGTCTATAGTATGCCTGTGAAGGGGCGCATGTTTCCCGTGCTTAGAATTGTCCCTGCACAAAGTGTCATTTATGCAGGAAAAAAAGTCCTTTAAAATCACTCGCAGCTATTATGAATTGTCGGCTCCCGTAATACAGAGAACACTCATTGAAAGTCATTGATAAAAAAATAAATAAATAAATTAAAAAAAAAGCGTGGGGGTCCCCCAAATTCAATTACCAGGCCCTTCAGGTCTGGTATGGATATTAAGGGGAACCCTGCCTCAAATTTAAGAAAAAATTTGACGTGGGGTTCCCCCTAAATATCCATAACCAGACCCTTCAGGTCTGGTATGGATATTAAGGGGAACCCCGCATCAAATTTAAAAAAAATTTGACATGGGGTTCCCCCTAAAAATCCATACCAGACCCTTTATCCGAGCACGCAACCTGGCAGGCCGCAGGAAAAGAGGGGGGGACGAGAGAGAGGCCCCCCCTCCCTCCTGAACCGTACCAGGCCACATGCCCTCAACATTGGGAGGATGCTTTGGGGGTCCGTGACCCCTCAAAGCACCTTGTCCCCATGTTGATGAGGACAAGGGCCTCATCCCCACAACCCTGGCCGGTGGTTGTGGAGGTCTGCGGGCGGGGGGCTTATCAGAATCTGGAAGCCCCCTTTAACAAGGGGACCCCCAGATCCCGGCCCCCCCCCTGTTTGAAATGGTAAGGGGGTAAAAAAGTACCCCTACCATTTCACAAAGAAAGTGTAAAAAATGGTTAAATAAAACAAACACACTTTTGAAAAATTCCTTTATTAAAAATAAAAAAAAGATTCCAGCGGCGGTAATCCACTCTTGCTATCCAGCGACGGACGGTCAGCTCTCCATCGATGTCTAATGTCATCCAGCGCAGCGCAGCATCCTTCTTCTGTCTCCGTGGAGGAGACACTACAGACATTCCGGCGGCTTGACGTTTCTTATATACGGTGGGCGGGGCCACCCGTCACCTGACCCCGCCCCCCTCTGACGCAAGGGGAAACCCGGGGTTCCCTGTGACGTAGGGGTGACCCGCACCCCTCTGATGTAACACAGGCAGGTTTCCGTTACATCAGAGGGGGGCGGGGTCACCCATACGTCACGGGGAACCCCGGGTTTCCCCTTGCGTCAGAGGGGGGCGGGGTCAGGTGACGGGTGGCCCCGCCCTCCGTATATAAGAAACGTCAGCGCCGGAATGCCTGCAATGTCTCCTACACGGAGACAGAAGAAGGATGCTGCGCTGCGCTGGATGACATGAGACATCGATGGAGAGCTGACCGTCCGTCGCTGGATAGCAAGAGTGGATTACCGCCGCTGGAATCTTTTTTTTATTTTTAATAAAGGAATTTTTAAAAAGTGTGTTTGTTTTATTTAAACATTTTTTACACTTTCTTTGTGAAATGGTAGGGGTACTTTTGTACCCCCTTACCATTTCAAACAGGGGGGGGGCCGGGATCTGGGGGTCCCCTTGTTAAAGGGGGCTTCCAGATTCTGATAAGCCCCCCGCCCGCAGACCTCCACAACCACCGGCCAGGGTTGTGGGGATGAGGCCCTTGTCCTCATCAACATGGGGACAAGGTGCTTTGAGGGATCACGGACCCCCAAAGCATCCTCCCAATGTTGAGAGCATGTGGCCTGGTACGGTTCAGGAGGGAGGGGGGGCCGCTCTCTCGTCCCCCCCTCTTTTCCTGCGGCCTGCCAGGTTGCGTGCTCGGATAAAGGGTCTGGTATGGATTTTTAGGGGGAACCCCACGTCAATTTTTTTTTTAATTTGACACGGGGTTCCCCTTAATATCCATACCAGACCTGAAGGGTCTGGTTATGGATATTTAGGGGGAACCCCACGTCAAATTTTTTCTTAAATTTGAGGCAGGGTTCTCCTTAATATCCATACCAGACCTGAAGGGCCTGGTAATTGAATTTGGGGGACCCCCACGCTTTTTTTTTTATTTATTTATTTATTTATTTTTTTATCAATGACTTTCAATGAGTGTTCTCTGTATTACGGGAGCCGACAATTCATTATAGCTGCGAGTGATTTTAAAGGACTTTTTTTCCTGCATAAATGACACTTTGTGCAGGGACAATTCTAAGCACGGGAAGCATGCGCCCCTTCACAGGCATACTATAGACAACCCCCCCCTACGAAATTTAAAGGAATATTACACTTTTATTGTTTCACTTTAATCATTATTAAAATCACTGCTCCCGAAAAAACGGCCGTTTTTAAAACTTTTTTTTGCATTGATACATGTCCCCTGGGGCAGGACCCGGGTCCCCAAACACTTTTTAGGACAGTAACTTGCAAATTAGCCTTTAAAATTAGCACTTTAGATTTTGAACGTTGGAGTCCCATAGACTTTAATAGGGTTCTAAAGTATGCTATATAGTTAGCTCCGTCGAATCTTCTTTATACATTCGACAGACACCATAAGCCTTCCAAGACAGATTCGACCGTAATTCATGTGGATTTTCGGACGAATGCAATTTTTGAACGAAAAACGAAATAAATAAAAACGAATTTCGGGAGTAACTAAATAAATTAAGTTTTCAGACGAAAACGAAATTCCGAAACGAAATATTTTACTCTGCACATGTCTACTACAAAGTAGTTAGTGTACAGTTTGTATAACAGTGTAAATTTGCCGTCCCCTCAAAATAACTCAACACACAGCCATTAATGTCTAAACTGCTGGCAACAAAAGTGAGTACACCCCTTAGTGAAAATGTCCAAAATGGTCCCAAAGCGTCAATATTTTGTGTGACCACCATTATTTTCCAGCACTGCCTTAACCCTCTTGGGCATGGAGTTCACCAGAGCTTCACAGGTTGCCACTGGAGTCCTCTTCCACTCCTCCATGATGACATCACAGAGCTTGTGGATGTTAGAGACCTTGCACTCCTCCATCTTCTGTTTGAGGATGCCCCACAGATGCTCAATAGGATTTAGGTCTGGAGACATGCTTGGCCAGTCCATCACCTTTACCCTTAGCTTCTTTGGCAAGGCAGTGGTTGTCTTGGAGGTGTGTTTTGGGTCGTTATCATGTTGGAATACTGCCCTGTGGCCTGTGCCCCGAAGGGGGGGATCTTACTCAGCTTCAGTATGTCACAGTACATGTTGGCAGTTATGATTCCCCCAATGAACTGTAGCTCCCCAGTGCCGGCAGCACTCATGCAGCCCCATGACCATGACACTCCCACCACCATGCTTGACTGTAGGCAAGATAAAATTGTCTTTGTATTCCTCACCTGGTTGCTGCCACACACGCTTGACACCATCTGAACCAAAGAAGTTAATCTTGGTCTTATCAGACAACAGGACATGGTTCCAGTAATCCATGTTCTTAGTCCGCTTGTCTTCAGCAAACTGTTTGCAGGCTTTCTTGTGCATCATTTTTAGAAGAGGCTTCCTTCTGGGAGGACAGCCATGCAGACCAATTTGATGCAGTGTGCGGTGTATGGTCTGAGCACTGACAGGCTGACCCGCCACCCCTTCAACATCTGCAGCAATGCTGGCAGCACGCATACAGGGCAGGACTTACCATTGGGCTTGACTGGGCTCAAGCCCATGGGCCCCTCCAAATAGGGGGCCCCGCTGAGATACATAGCCGAGTGTACTCGGCTCAGCTCCGCTCACAGTCATGCCCAGTCCCGCACTATGATGGACATAACACAGGGACTGGGCGTGAACGTGAGCCAAGCCGAGTACACTCGGATACTCTCTGCACCGCTCGTGGACTTCGACAGGACCCAAGAGCCGCCAAGAGGACCCGAGAGCTGCCGAGATGTATCACGGTGAGGCCATTTTTAAACTTCAAGACTGCAATGACAAAGGCTACAAATGACAAGGCTGCAAATGACACTGGGGCAAGGCTGCAAATGACAAGGCTTCACTGACAAGGCTGCAATGACATGGACAAGGCTGCAGATGGATGGGCAAGGCTGCAGATGGACACTAAGGCTGCATTGATGGGCATTTAAATCTAAGTTTTTTTCCTTAAACTTCCCTCCTAAAAGTTTTTTTTCCTTAAAATCCCCTCCTAAACTTCGGGTGCGTGTTATACGCCGGTGCGTGTTATACGCCGATAAATCCAATAATTTATAGAAGGTAGGGCCCAAAAATGATTCAAGCCCAGGGGCCCCCACCACCCTAAGTCCTGCCCTGCACGCATACATCTATTTCCCAAAGACTTCTGGATATGACGCTGAGCATGTGCACTCAACTTCTTTGGTCGACCTTGGAGAGGCCTGTTCTGAGTGGAACCTGTCCTGGTAAACGGCTGTATGGTCTTGGCCACCATGCTGAAGCTCAGTTTAAGGGTCTTGGCAATCTTCTTATAGCCTAGGCCATCTTTATGTAGAGTAACAATTCTTTTTTTCAGATCCTCAGAGAGTTTTTTGCCATGAGGTGCCATGTTGAACTTCCAGTGACCAGTATGAGAGAGTGAGAGCCATAACACCAAATTTAACACACCTGCTTCCCATTCACACCGGAGACCTTGTAACACTAACGAGTCACATGACACTGGGGAGGGAAAATCGCTAATTGGGCCCAATTTGGACATTTTCACTTAGGGTGTACTCATTTTTGTTGCCAGCAGTTTAGACATTAACTGCTGTGTGTTGAGTTATTTTGAGGGGATAGCTAATTTACACTGTTATACAAGCTGTACACTCTCTACTTTACATTGTAGCAAAGTCTAATTTCTTCATTGTTGTTACATGAAAACATATAATAAAATATCTAAAAAAAATGAGGGTTGTACACACTTTTGTAAGATACTGATACTTTGTGAGACAAATTGATCTAGACCTCAAAAGGAGCTATCTAGCTGCAGAGTCGGCTTGTTACATAGTTAGTAAGGTTGAATAAAGACACCAGTCCATCCAGTTCAACCTGGGTGAGTGTGGGGTGTGTGTCTACAATTGTCCCTATACATTGTGTCTCATTAGGATTCTCATCTATTATTATTTATTTTCAGGTGCACTGACATCTGTTTCCAATGCCATCAGGTCACGGTTGGAAAATGTAATGACAGCCCTGCGCCAAAACGTCCTCAAGGACGATATAATAAAAGCTCTAGAGGATTTGGCAGCGGATTTTGTAGGGGAAGCAGCGATTGACACGATCTGTTGTTCGGCCAACTCAATGCTGCATTCAGTTATGGCAAAATGAGCCTTATGGCTGAAACCCTGGACAGCCGATTTTGCATTAAAACAAAATTGGTGCAAGACTCCCTTTGATGACAAATCCTTGTTCAGCGAGAAACCCGATAAAGCGATCTTCCGAGTAACAGGGGGCAAATCTGGCTTACTTCCCCAAGACAGGAAGGTCTGGAGAACAAGAGCCTATTTGTCTCGATTTCGACAATCAATCTCCAGAGACTATACAGGGTTGTGGAGAGGCACTCAGATGTCTTTTTTGTGAGCCAGAAGAAACAAGGGCCTCAGCGCCCACCAGAAGGGGATGAAGTCCCTTTGACACCAGAGGGGCAGAGACGCCCCCAGTAGGGGCCTGGCTAAAGTGTTTTTTCCCAGTCTGGGCTGCCAGATGCCAGAACTCATGGGTCCTATCAACAGTTTAGTACGGTCACTTCTGGACCTTTCCTCATGAGCCTCCTCGCACACCCTTCAAAGAAACACAGGCATCCCCACAGAAAGCACTGGCCTAGTTTATAAGGTCACTACAGTATCAAGGGGCAGCAGTACCAGTCCCCCCATCAGAACGATTTACAAGATTTTATTCCACCCTTTTTCTGGTACAGAAGAAAACAGGCGACTGGAGACCGGTAATAAATTTTAAAAGGCTCAACAGATACATTCATCTCAAGAGTTTCAAATATAGAATCGCTACAAACAATCATCCAATCAATACAACCAGGAGATTGGTTAATATCAATAGATCTGCAGGATGCTTACCTCTACATCCCTATTTTACCATCTTTCCAGAATACCTAAGATTCGCAGTGGGTCATGGCCACCTGTGATTCCAGGCTCTGCCCTTTGGCCTATGCACCTCCCCTCGGGTATTCACAAAGGTGTTATTTGTCCTGGCCCCTCTGAGTGAAAATGGATTAAGAATTTACCACTATCTGGACGATATCCTCTTACTATTAGGCAACCTGAATCAGCTTATAGTCCACAGAGAAACACTTCTGCAGTCACCTTCGGAGCTAGGGTGGTTGGTAAATCACTGGAAGAGCAAGCTAGTACCAACACAACAAATTATTTACTTAGGGGCAGTGTTCAGGCCAGGGCACAGTATCTTTATCTCAGTCAAAGATGAGAGGCATCATTGAAAGAATGTCCAAGACCATACCGAGGTCCCATTTATCAGCCTCACAGTGTCTGAGCCTTATAGGCACGATGTCCTTGTGTATACCCTTTAGTCCCATGGTCTCACTGGCACCTGAGACTTTTTCAGACAGGATTCCTAACACAATGGAAGAGGCAACATCTATATCAGACAATTCTGTTTATGACACAGTAATGAGCAGGAGCTTGCACTGGTGGACAAATTCAAAGAATCTCTCCCAGTCCCATAATTTGGGTTCCCACTCCGGAACCATAATTACACTGGATGCAAGAGTTCAGGATTTAGGGAAGATGGTCCTTTCCCCCCAAAGGGATAGTTTCCAACATCTTAGAAATGAGAGCAGCATTTCTAGCCTTGACCTCATTAGCATCCTAGCTCAAGGCATGGAGGGTGCTTCTGCATCTGGACAACAGATCAGCGGTCTCATATCTACAGAGACAAGGAGGCACCCGCAGCAAAGCACTTCTAAGGGAAGTGGAACATATAATGATCTGGGCCGAAAGGAACCTGGTAGATCTCAGAGCAATATATCTCCCAGGAAAGATGAACACAGAAGCAGACATCTTATCCAGGAAATTTGGGAACAACACGAGTGGACACTTCACCCCCATATGTTCAATCATATTTCCAAACTATGGCAAACCCTGCAGGTGGACCTCTTTGCTACCCAGGAGAATACCAAACTCAGGAGGTTCTTCTCCCGCCTTCCACATCCACAGGCGGAGGGAGTGGATGCATTGTAATGTCTTTGGAACTTCATGACGGCAAATGCCTTTCCTCCCGACCCACTCATCTCAAAATTTCCGCTAAGGGAACCAGTCCAATTACTTGCGGTGTTGCCCTATTGGCCGAAGAGACCATGGCTCCGGCTAGCCATGCACCTCAGTGTGAGTCCCCCTATCAGAATTCCTCCCTTCCCACAGCTATTGACCCAAGACAAGCTGGTTCATCCAGACCCACAAAAACTGGATCTTCGAATATGGAAGTTGAAAGGAGGAGGTTTGAGTCATTAGGCTGCTCCCAGGAGGTCACATCCATCCATCCCAGCCACAGGCCAGGAAACCAACAACAAATGAAAAATATGCAAGGATTTGAGATAAGTTCTTGTCTTATGCCACAGGAAAAGGGTTTGGCCCAGTCTCTCCTTCTACAGTTGATGTCTTAGGCTTTCTTCAGACTGATCTAGAATTGTGGCTCAGCCAGAACCCCTTAAGATGCAAGTGTCAGCAATTTCTGTGGCAACTAACATAAAATGGGCAGATGATCCCCTAGTGGTCACGTTCTTCAGAGGGGTACTGAAGATATGCCCTCCCATCAGGTGTTCCTTTCTGAAATGGGACCTTCCTAATACTAGAAGTCTTATCCAGTCAACCATTTGCACATGTAGAAGAAATTTCAGTCTGGGATCTAACCCTAAAAAAACTAATCATATCAGGCAGAAGAATCTCAGAACTCCACTCTCTGGGCATGGGGTGTGAGCATATCTCCTTTTTCCCAGACAGGGTAGAGCTTCGCCCTCTCCAAGGTTTCACACCTAAAGTTACCACAATAGCACATCTATTGGAGCCATGAGCATTACCATTTTTTTCTGACTCAGAATCAAACTCCTGTCATGAGTTAGATATATCCAGTCATCAGGGCCTACTTGGAAGCTACAGCAAGATTTAGGGATTTTTGAAAGACTATTCATCGTCCCATGAGGCAGAAATAAAGGGAAGGAAGCTTCCACCAGAACCTTGTCATCCTGGGTTGTCAAGTTAATAAAAAAAGCTTACAGGGTGAAGAACTTGGAACCTCCATCTCAAGAGAATGCTCATTCAACGAGAGCAGTATCAGCATCTTGGGCAGCAAGGGTGAACGTTTCTTTGGAAACAGTATGCAGGACCGCCACTTGGTCTTCACAGCACACATTTCTTAAACACTACCGTATTGACCAAGGGGTTCTTAAAAAGGTAGAGTTCTGAAGAAGAGCAGTTCATGCTGCTATGTCGGTGTCTATGCTGCAATGGAGGCACCAGGGAAATGGAAAATGGTATCATACTTACCGTAATTTTCCTTTCCTGGTGCCTATCCATGGCAGCATACGCTACCATGCTCGGTATTCTATATTAAAGAGAATGTTGGGGGAGGGACTATGCCTTTAATTTATGCTTTTCACTGGTCCTGAGGGAGGAGTCAAGGCAGAGCTCTATCCCAGGTATGCTGCCTTGGCTAGGCACCAAGAAAGGAAAATATGGTAAGTATGATACAATTTTCCATTTTCCCAGCAAAATAAAGCATGGAGACATGGATGTGAGTTTGCTTTGAATATTAAACATGAATTAAATAGCATTTTTGGTTTCTGGTGCTCAGATGCAGGGTAGTTCCATTTTAACCACTTCAATACTGGCCACTTTTATCCCCTTCCTGCCCAGGCCAGTTGTCAGCTTTCAACACTGTCGCACTTTGAATGACAATTGTGCGGTTGTACAACATTGTACCCATATGAAATTTTTATAATTTTTTTTTACACAAATAGAGCATTCTTTGTCGTATTTAATCACCACTGTTTTTTTAATTTTTTGCTAAACCAATGAAAAAAGACAGTTGAAAAAAGACTGATGTGCACTTAAGATGCTGCACCGATAAGAAGGCATTGAGAGGCTGCACTGATACACGGCACTAATCAGCACTGATAAGTGGGGCTGATGGGCACTGATAGGCAGAACTCATGGGCACTGATAGGCAGCACTCATAGGCCCTAATAGGCAGCACTGATAGGCATCACAGATCATCAGACACTGATGATCAGTGCCCTGGCACACGTGCAGGTTATCGGCTCTCCTCTCCACACGCTGTGACAGCGAGTGTGGAAAAGAATGCCGATAACCAGCAAGTTTATTTACATGAGATCAGCTGTGATTGAACACTGCTGGTCACATGGCAAAGGACCGTTGTGATTGGCCCTTTACCCCGAGCTGTGATCAGCTGTATCTAAAGGACACAAGGAAAGAGGAACAGAGCTTTCTTGGAGACTTCTTCAACTGTGTACAAACACCCAATTTGTTTTTCCTTTCACAGATACTAAGTATCAAGACCATTAGAAGTCCATGTAGCAAGGACCGAAAAGGGTGGGCATAGTCTTGCACTTTTGTTAAGTGCCTGTCACAGCTCCCTCAGTTCTATTACCCCCACTGCACCAAAAGATTATGGTGCTGGGAGTGGGTTTGGAGGATGAAGATTTCAAGAAAAGCAGGAGCCAGCAGTACAAGGGACACGCTGAAGATCAGTATTACTTCACATCCCTTGTGCTTATTTTTTTAATTTAGTTTGACTAACTTAGGTTTCAACGTTCTAACTGGATTGTTCACTTTTTCTACTTCACGATCTTCTGCAAATGTGTTACCCTTTGTTTCCTTATGTTCTCCTTATTTATACATTTTTATTATGTAATTGTGTGCATTGAAATGGCACAGATGTGCTTAGCAGGTAGGTGACCAAATAAGGTTAAAATGACCTCAGTATAATTATATTGCCTACAATAACACCAGTGCTGAAACATGTTATGCTATTTTCTGTACATTTTTATGACTTTATTCCTACATGCTACAGATTCATCTCGTGTTTAATCCTTAAGGTGCCACAATAAGAGGCTCACCGAAATGGAGTGATATATACAGGTACATTTACCTTCCAGGCATGAAGGCATGATTGTTTGAGAGCTCAGACTTCACATACATGCTGCGTATATATTGGATTTTTCCATATGTATCTTCTGAAGGCAGGACAACATGTCAGTGGAAGAGGAAGCCAGGAGAAAGAAAGATGGCACCCTACAAAAGTGGTGAGATTGTCAAGCACTGTCGAGCTTGTCAAGCAGTTAATCAACTTGGTGTATATAACTTTTATGGTAACCGCATTTATACACAATATTATTTAAATATTTTGAATGGTTTACAAAACACAAGGCATTCTGTGAATGGGCAAGGAGAGAGGAGGGACAGATAAATGACATGAGTGTGAACTGCAGCTCACATAACTGTGGCGGACTGGAAGTACAGCAGTAGTGTATGAAAGTATCTGAGCAGTGATCTTGATGTCACATAAACAATAATAACAGTGGTACCATATTTTATATAACAGATATGTTAAAAAAGGTCTCTGCCTGGAGTACTGCTTTAAAGTGGTTGTAAACCCTTACAAACCACTTTGACCTACAGGTAAGCCTAGATTAAGGCTTACCTGCAGGTCCAAGAAATATCTCCTAAACCTACACGGTTTTGCTGTCTATGGCGATCTGCCGCGAATCATGCGCGGGAGTGATGTCATCGCGGCTTCATCGAATGACAGCGCCGGAGCAGCGTGACCCACCAAGAAGATGGAGGCTCCGTACACAAGGGGACAGCGGTGACTTCGCTGGCTCCTGTGTCAGGTAAGTGACACATAATGGACTACTATGTGATGCATAGTAGTCCATTATGCTTTACCTTTGCAGGGAATCAAAGAGGAAGTAAACTCATCAGGGTTTACTTCCTCTTTAAGCACTTTGCAGTTTTTGAAGAATTCTTTATAATTATATATATATATATATATATATATATATATATATATATATATAATATTAAAGTGGTTGTAAACCTCTCACATGAAAAATAAACAAAGCATAATGTTCTATAATGTGTACACAGGTAGGTCGTAGATTGGGTGGCTGGGTTGGCCCCAAGGTAAGTGCTATGTGATCAGAATAGAGCAGGGGTCAGCAACCTTTTTCCACTTAAGGGCCAGATTCAATGTATGTGAATGCATGGAGGGCCACATTCACCTGCTAGTAAATGAAGATAATAATAATCCTAACATAGTAATAATAACAGTACAGGTTTACCTCACTTAAAGGTGCTTCACCATTACAAAGTCAATTCCCCCTGATGGAGCATGTGGCTGGGGACTCTGCCCCCTCCCCCATCCTGGCACCCAAGGGTGGCTGACGCCAGCCCCGCCAGCCAGCATGGTCTGGGGATGGGGTTCCTGTCCCTAGGGAAAATAGGGTTCCTGCCCACAAGGGAGATGGGGTCCCTGTCCCTAGGGGAGATGGGGCCCAGTCCCTAGGGAAGATGGGGTCCCCGTCTCCAGGATAGATGGGGTCCCTGTCCCCAGGTGAGAAGGGGTCCCTGTCCCAAGGGGAGATGGGGTCCCTGTTCGCAGGGGAGAAGGGGTCCCTGTCCCCAGGGGTGATGGGGTCCCTGTCCCTAGGGAAGAAGGGGTCCCCCATTTCTGTGTCCTCCGTACCCCCATAGCAGTGTCCTCTGTTCCACAAACACACACTGTGTAGGGTAGAACTCTCCTACCTTACACATGTGTACAGCAGAGCAGAGATCGGGCGGTATCACAGGGCTGGATAGGGACGGGAACTGCTGAAGTTAACTTTTCACATTAACAGGCTGGTGATTGGTTCTTAGGTTCGCCCAACAACCAATCACCTGCTGTTTAATGTGAGAAGTTAACTCCAGCAGTTCCCGCCTAAACCAGCCCTGTGATACTGGCCACTGTCCAATGAAGAGGAGAGCGGAGTAAATGTCTGCAGGCCAGGTGCACGTAAATTCATCATGACAGGCCCGACATTTAGCAGTGGTGGGCCAGGTGCAGCCTGCGGGCCGTAGGTTGCCAATGAACAGAGGGTGGTTAGCATGCCCTTGCAAAAAAGGCTTAATAATTGAAAAATTAAGTTAGTGGTCTCCGGGTATAAAAGGTGCGTGATGGATCTTCCGGCCACGGCTCTTGATGACTTCCATGTGACGAAACGTGTTGGAGCAGGATCAGAAGTGACGCTATCACTCAGCCTACACCTGTAAGCAGGCCTTGGTACATCTGGGAGAACCTAGAGAGGAGATACTCAAGATGGTATGCACATTATACACTTGCCATTCAGAGGACAGTATTGACACTGCAGTTATTTTATGTACTAATGGCGATAACCCCTTGGTGCAAGGTGTAGAAGTGTTTGTGATTAAAAAAAAGGTTTTAAATGGTTTTACACTATATCAATCCCCCTTGTCTTATATGTAATACCAGATAAACCCATGTGAACATTATACTGGCTATTTAACATAAAAGAATGAGTATCTGTGGTGGAGATTGAAAAAAGAAAGGGTAAAGGAAACTCCTTACAACTATGCCTTCCATGACTCTTTAATGGGTGATCAAGATAATCTGGTGACTTTTTCAGCTTATATAAGGTGGTGGAGCACTGAAGCACTTTTTTAAAGCACCTTTAGTGTTGCTGGATAGCATTTCACTCACACAGGCACATTCCTTTGATGATTGAGGAGCTGGATTCTTGCACTCATCATGGAACATCTTTGGCATCATAATTGAGAACAGTTGTGGGACATTTTGACTGCCAAATTTAATTGAACAGCACGCTGGCACTTTTCTTCAGATGACTGTGGAATTTATAGAGTTTAATTTTGCACTTTATTGTGGAATATTTTAACACTAAATACTTTAATGCACAGCAAGCTGACACTTAGAACAAATTTAATTTTGTACTTACTGCGGATAATTTTAAATAAGTGTTGCTTGTATTTATTAGTGTAATATATTTGCATATAGGTATTATGCAACATACAGGTTAGCGCTGTTTAAAGAAAAGAAATAGACTTTATTATCCCAAATACGGAGTATAGTACAGCTGCTCAAACCTGTCATTCCCATCTATCCAAGGTGCTGGTGATTATTTAATATAATGTGTACTTGCCTCAATCCAAAGCACCTAGTGTGATTAATGTCTGCTGCTACATTCATCTTTTATCTACATGAATGATTTATGATAGGTTGTGCCAACTCAAGGAGTCGAAGGGGAAGGAGTGAATGCCTCCAGCACCCAGCAGGTGATTGATAGCCTCAGCTGTAAATTTATTCCAATGAGACTGTGTAGAGGGGGTTGTGTCCATTTCCTGTACTCAGGTCTTAGATTACACCCAGCTATCCTCTCTGAGCTGTAAAGAATTTGACATCAAATCCATACCTACTTCCTCTGGATGCTCAGAAGTGATGTGTTAACTTTGAGCTGATGTAGAGAAGCGAGAGATGCGGATAAGCAGGTACAACTTATGTAGCATGATTTGCTTCATCTCTGTGTATCACCTGAGACCAGTCACTTCATTGAGTACATGTAAGGGTTTACAACCACTATTATATACTATTATGCCTCTTTCACACTGATACATTTTTTCCTGCGTTTTTACTCAGCAAGAAAAACACAAGAAAAATGTTTCCCTAAAATCCTATGGGACTTTTCACATCACCGCGCTGTGAGTGCAGTGCGTTTTGAAAAGTCCTGCATGCTGCATCTTCGCTGCAGTGTTAAAAACCGCACCTAAAATGCAGGTTCCCATTGAAATAAATGGAAATTGCAACAAAATCATGGTACAAAAAACACACCGTGATTTGCGTTTTTGAGTCGCATGTCAGGCGACCCAGATTTGCACAGGAAACACATATAAAACATAACAAAATCGTGGTTAAAAATGAAATGCATAGGTTACAGAGTAGTGTGAAAGGACCCTTAAGTGGGGACTTTTCCTTTTAGTGTATCTGCCCTTGAACCTTCTAGGTATTAAAGTGGTTGTAAAGGTTGACTTTTTTTTACCTACATATATTCTATGCAGGAAGGTAAAAAAAACTTTAGTGTGCGGCCCCCCCTCAGCCCCCCCAATACTTAACCTAGCCCGATCTCGATCCAGTGATGTGCACAAGACCCCAGGCTCCACTGGGTCTCTCCCTCTTGATTGGCTCAGAAATGCTCCCGCTGCTGTCAATTACAGCCAGTTAGGTGGGAGCAGGGGGGCGGGACTGAGACACGCTCTCTGTGTCTTATGGATGCAGAGAACTGGCTCAGGAGCAAGCACGCACGAGTGCCCCCCACAGAAAGCTACTTGATATGGGGGCACTCACCATCAGAGAGGGGCCCAGAGCACCGACGGGGGACTCCAGAAGAGGAGGATCGGAGCTGCTCTGTGCAAAACCACTACACAGAGCAGGTAAGTAAAACACGTTTGTTATTTTTTTTGAATAACATTTTTTTATTTACAATCACTTTAAACAAGTGAGCATCAAATTATTTCATCTCAATTATGAATCTTTGATCAGTTAATAGCATGATGCCTTTTTAGGCGTTTGCTGTATATTGTGTAGAGAAATATAAGTCAAGGAGAGGTTGGGGTCAGAGGATGAATGTATTAGCCCTTGTACACACGGTCGGACATTCCGATAACAAAATCCGTCAGATTTTGTCCGACGGACTTTGTCCAAAACTTGTGTTGCATACACACGGTCGGACAAAGTTGTCAGAAAATCCGATCGTACTTAACGTGATTACGTTATTTCGTTACAACGGGACTACGTTCAGGCTAGTAGCCAATAGCTTTGGTCTAGGAATTTGATCTGAGCATACGTGGCACTTTGTCCGATCGGAATTCTCTACACACAATTGGACAAAGTCCGATCGGGTCATGTTGTCGGAAAGTTTTATAAGCCCAGCTCTAAAACGTTGTCCGTTGGATATTCAGATAGAAACATTCCGATGGAGCCCACACACAGTCGGATTATCTGACAACAAGGTCTGATTGGATATTTTCCGTTGGAATGTCCGACTGTGTGTACCAGGGCTTAGACAAGAATGGGAACAATGTTTATAAAAAAAAAAAAAAAAACATGTAAAGGAGATATATAGATATAGTAGCAGGAGGAACCACAGGGAAGTATAAAAAATTCTAATATAATTAACCATTTAGAGAACTGAGATTTAAACAATAAAAACCCTTAACTCAGCTCATACAACAAATGCCCAGGGCTTGTAACTAGAACATTTCCACAGTTTAGCGTGATCACTTTTAAAATGTTCTCCCATGCAACTAACATTCTTTTCATTGCTGTCTAATGCTTCATGCTACAACACCCTACAAAGTGGCAAATTATTGAAATGCAGCCTTAAAATTGTCATGTATACCTTATAGTCAACCATGTTTAAAGATTAACCACAATAGCTCTGCAATAGCTAGCTTATTCATTAACTCTCCTGGCTCTTGAAGGCGAAGGGTGAAAAATAAGATTTATGTTCATGACATTCACCTAGTACTGTACATGCTCATTTAACAGAGACATTTCTGCTGTAATCAATGAGAACTCAAGTATAATCTAATGGCCGTGGATGACCTTCTGCATTAATCTTTGCTTTCACCTTTCAATCAGTAAGTACTTACACAAGTGCAGGTAAGTTGTCTCCTGTCTGATTATGAGTTGCAGGATTGATTGTTTGACATGGCCATTATATGACGACAATTATCATTTTGTTGTTGTTCATAAAAAGTTAATTGAAGACAATTTTTCACATTTAACTCCTAATAAGTGACCAGTGACCTCCAAAAAGCCAAATACAGTGAAACAAAAATGACCTGCCTGTCATAGATATCTAACACTGTTGATAGCACTCCGCTGCAGAAACCTCTGTGCTCCCTTGGCACTGAGGACTCTGCCCTTGCATTGTTTTATTGAGATGCTTCTTTTTAAAATGACACTGCTTCATCAAGGCCTTATTTAACCACTTAAGCCCCGGACCATTTTGCTGGCTTAAAACAAGACCACTTTTTGCGATACGGCACTTTTACTGACAATTGCGTGGCCGTGCGACGTGGCTCCCAAACAAAATTGACGTCCTTTTTTCCCCACAAATCAGCGTCGCTTGTTGCTAGGCAGAATGGGGAGATGCTGTTTACAACGGCATCTCCCAATTCAGCCACCCCGTGAGACGATCGAGGGTATGCCCGCGGCGATCGAGTCCGTGAGACCCGCGACCGGACTCACCGGGGTCCCGACTGGCACGCAAGCGTGCCATCGGCAGCGCACTGGTGATGGCAGGGTGGCAAATTTAAAGGGACGTACAGGTACGCCCATTTGCCTGCCTGTGCCAGTCTGTCGATGTACATCGGCATGCGCCAGTCGGGAAGTGGTTAAAGAGGAAGTAAACTTTCCCACTCTGATGCTTCTGTTCATTTAGTCCATTATAATAAGTAATTATCAAACTATAGCCACTGTAATCCAGCCCAAATCGCAGATTACTTACTTTTTAAAGAAACTTTAACAAACTTATTTCCAGGGGTTAGGCAGCGCCATCTTAAGTATTGTTTTCTGAATCCACAGTAGAGTGTATTTCCCCACTTACATTGAGCACTTCCTGTACTGTTAACCAAGCCTCCTTCTCAATCCAATGTTTCTATGGCATCCCTGCTTCCCTGTTCATAGCTGACTTGTTTTATTTCATAGTATTTACTTGTGCCGATTATCTAGTGTTTCCCTTTGTCAGTCTTATCAGCTTCAGCTGATAAGACTGCAGTAATCCTGTCCGATGCCCTGGTTTACACTGCATGTGATGTCACATGGTCACATGGGGTGTAGGAGGAAGCTCTGAATGATTATGCAGTCTCCTGGGATTTTAGTGTTGTGTGCCGTAGGAAGTCCTGATAATAGATAGACAAAGTACACAGAGTGTGCCGTAAATCAGGGGAGAACTGGGCATGCTCAGTGACGTCATTCTAAAGAACAAAAAGGATTACAACAATACTAAGCAAGTAAGGAGCTATCTACAAGCAGTGTTCATTAGAGTTTTTTATGCTGATTTACATGGGACAAAGTTGTGGGGGAGAGTTTACAACCACTTTAATGATACTGGAAAAGAAATGGCTGCACACCACGGCTGGTCCTAAATCCTTTTTTTTTTAAATGTGACACACACAGGACACTGATGGGTACAGATGGCTCTTATTAACACAGCTTCTTTGTGTGAAGCGCGTCAACCATCTGTCCCTGACAGTGTCCTGTGTGTGTCACTTTGGAAGGTTTTAATAAAAAGGATTCGGGACCAGCCGTGGTGTGCAGACATTTCTTTTTTCAGTACATGCTTCACGGAGGCGTGCCGAGGCGAGCACCCATGAGTCTAACTGACTTGATTGTCTCACCTGGAGCCGCATGTCTTCTGCTCTAGCTTCTTTGATGATGATACTTCTGCTCTCCCTTCTTAAATGATGCTTTATCCTCTCTCTTGCCCCTCTCTGTTGGTGTTCTCCAGTACCTTGCTGCGTTTATACCACCTTAGTTGGCAAACCAGTCTTTTCTTTCTGCCTCCAATACTACCTGTTCTCAAATAAAACCCAGATCTGCCTAATTCAGTGGTCCCCAAACTACAACCTGCAAGCTGTTTTGAGCCCACTGACTGCCGTAAACTGGCCACTGGCCACAAAAAATTGTAATAAGGGATAGTTGCAAAATTATAACCAGTGTGTGCACTTGTGAGAATACAATGTCCCAGCAGGGGGATTCCTCCACCTCATTTGTGTGGATGGAGTAACCAGCCCGCTGCTTGAAAAAAACCGTCTATGTCCAGCTTAAATGAATCCCATTGTCTGTCAGTATCTAGTGGACATTTATAAAGCTACAAATGACTGGTCCTCAACTGGGACCCTGTTGGATCCTTCACCTTAGTCATCCGTTGTCTTCACCTCTAAATGTTCCCTAAAAATCCAAGTCACTGTAATATTTATAACATGAAAATACATTTTTTTTTATTGATTATTATTTTCTGTTTTGCAGAACAGAAACATTTTATTTTATAAACATTAATACATTACTCCTACCAAGCTAACCTTTAGCCCATGTTCACACTGAGGGCCGTTTTGGACTTGCACCATTTCAGTTCGAGTTGGGAGGCGATTTGACAGACATCTGTGCAGGTTCATGATTTCTATTCAAATCACCCCGAAGTCACCAAAAGTACTGCAGGAACTACTTTTGGTAAGTGGCGCGGCACCGCAAAGTCGGCATCACACCGATTCAGGCGGCAACGTTGCTGGCAATAGGTGGTGATTTGACATGTCAAATCGCATGCCAAAACAGCCGATGTGTACGTGGGCTTATTGTAATTGTGATTTACCAGCATCTGCCTCTCCATCTGTTTCCACCAGGAAGCCCTACATGTCCTCATCTTCACTTGATTATCATAACGTCTGCTGTGACAATTAGTATATAAACACCTGGACAGATTGCAGTGTTTGATCCTAAAGAGGCATATGTACACGTACAGGTATGCCCTTTTTCTATATTATTTGCTTTTATTTATCTTTCCATCTTGTGACTCATTTTCTGCACATAAGATTTCCAGCAAACAGGACATTATATTCCAACACTGGAAGGGCAATTGATGGTCTTTAAAATTACAAAGCTGATTCTGGGGCACTGGAATCTCCGCAGTGTATGCTTTAATCGTGCAATCTATTAGCTATGAACACAGCCAGTGAGTATGAAGCAGAATTAGCGTTTAGCTTTAGTTTTAGGATTTCGTTTTAGTTTATGTTAAAGTGTATCCAAAGCCAACAGTTTTTTTTGTTTTGGATGGAGCAGTGTGGGTTTATACACTCATTCCGGTTGTTATTGCTGTCTGTATGAGGAAAAATCAAAAAAATTTTAATTTTTTTGTTATCAAATCAGGAATAGAGGGTAAATCTTCCAATGGGGACACTTGTTCTAGAAACCAACTGTTTAAGAGGAATTCCCTCTTTTTTTGGAGAAATGTTCCTCTAACTGTTGAGTCTACAGGAAAGAAAATAACAATCCCCCCCAATGGGATACAAAAAAAGGCTTTTAACTAATCCAATATTAATATAGAACCTTAGATTTGACATTAAAGCTAAACTCCTAGCTCCCTATCCCCCCACTCTCCTATAATGAATCACTAACATAAACAAAAGAAAAAAAAAAGCAACTAAATTCCCCTTTTTACTCAGCCTTCACTCTTCTTCTTTATACAAGACATGGGGGGTTTTGTATGGGTATAGTGGAACCCCCGTAGGGACTGCTGAAATCTTGGATCGTCTGCCACCCTGCCCAGCCCGGCATTCACCTCTCAGACACTCAGAGACATAGAACAGTCCATACACTTTGTTTTTTTTTGTTTTATTGAGGGGATTGAACTTAGAAGGGAAATGTGGGATGCCCAGTAGAATTGGTAGCACTTGCTTAGGCCAACTATTTACAGTCCAATATATACACTCCATTTCTACTTCTGCAAATCGCTTCCTCTCAGATTTTTTACTCCTTTCTCCTCCTGCACTTTGCTTTCTCTCGAATCCTCAGGCAAATCTAGCACAAAGTGGTTAGGCCTGACACTGTTTTAGCCAGGCTTTTGCAATTGCCCTTTGCAGGCAGGGACTGTGGGCCTCTATAAGGTAACAAAATAGAAAGTCCCCTTCCACCACAGTCCACACTTCTGGTTCTGCACCCATCTCAGACTTCAAGCTCCCAGTCCTCCCAGTCCTTCCCAGTCCTCTTCACTCACCAGCCCTCCTGTCTGCGACCAGTTGTCCTCCCTGGAGTCTCTTAGCAGTGCTCTCTCTCGCTGCCCTCTCTTTGCGCTTTCTTATGCCTCCTGTCCAGGACCTCTTCATGTATTCCTGAAGGTGGTCCCTATTGCACCCGAGCCCAGGCCCAAGGTCACCCCCCCCCCCCAGACTGGGGAGCTCCCTCAAAAGCCCTGACAGCCTCCACATGCTCCCACTCCAGCTGTTCCACCCGACAACTCCTCCCCAGCTGGACTGACCCTGGGTATATAAGGAGGCCTGCCCCCTGCCAATCTAAGTTGGGGATTGGTCAGGGCTCCCTAAAACACCCCAGGCAGCTCCACCTCTCCTCCCTCCCCTCTTTCCAGAACTTTCCAGCAAACTCTAGAAAAAAAGGGAGGTCTCAGTGATGCTGCCTGTGAGTCACTAGCTGCTACCCTGAGCCACTCCCATTTCAGAGCATTCAAAACAACAGGTCTAAATTTACCTATCCTATAAAAATCCTACCTCTAGCACCTACCTACCTAGTGGGTGCTACATGGGTCTTTATGTCACTGTCTGTTACATGAACACTTTTTATTGGCTGTCCTATACCAGGGTTATCTCAGGATCCAAAAGAGACTCTGTAGACAATGAGGTCAGTGTGAGGGGACCACCAGGTATTAGCTGGCATTTACAAATTACTGGATTGTCAGTCCTCCGGACCTGTAAAGGTGCCAACAAGGGATCCTAGATGGCAGATGTAAAAGAGAACTATGGGAAGTTAAAAAATAAAAATGTATACACACCTAGGTGGATATAGCCATGGTCCATTGGTGCATCTGTCCAGTGCTGCCTGTAAGACCCAGAACCCGAGCAATCAAAGACCTTAGATCGCTCAGTTCTTGGTCTTCAGTGAGCAGAGAACAAGTGACTGTTAAGCTGGTCATACATTATACAATTTTCCTTTTAAATGCCCTTTAGATTTACCTTAAACTATGTAATGCAAGGGCCCATTTGATTGCCTACAAACTGAAACTGTTTAGGTTTGACCTCATAATATATGGTTTTGGGAAATCTAAAGGAAAATTGTACAAGAAGATTGTTTAATGTATGGCCAGCCTTAGTCACAGGCTCTCTGTTCTGACTCTCCAGTGCTCTCTGGAGCACTGGGTTGTGCAGGGTTTGGTAGTGGCTGTCTCAGTCTCCCAGCAGTGCACTAAGAGGCTGAGCCAGCTGGTGCTCAGGGATATGGGTGGACCCCGACTAGTGATCGATCAAGAGCCTGGACTAGCTCAGTTACAACGCGTCACAGGAGTGCAGAATGAAGTCACTTCTGTGATCCATAGGGGAAAAAGAGGTTTGGCCCTACTCCTCTTTTAAAGTGGTTGTACACCCTGTACAACCTTTTACCTACAGGTAAGCCTATATTAAGGCTTACCTGTAGGTGCTTGAAATATCTCCTAAACCTGCACAGTTTAGGAGATATTTACTAAAATGATGAGTGGTGATGACTACGGCGCATGCGCCTTAGAAAGGGCACATCCTGCCGTTTCTAATAGGGGTCATGCTGTGGCTGGTGGCATGCAACTCCAGCCAGTCACAGAGCTGGAGTTTGTGGCCCCGGAAGGGGCCGCAATGCGATGCATAGTAGCCCATTATGCTTTACCTTTGCAGGGAAATAAAGAGGAAGTAAAACCCACCAGGGTTTACTTCCTCTTTAAGTGTATGTAAGCCCTCGATCTTCTAAGGTACATTGGTCTACTGAACACCTCCTGTCTACAATATGGAGAAGAGATGTTTTATGTATTCCTGTCTTGGGGTGACAAACCAGCTATTGCCATCCTAGGGCAGAATGTTTGATACTGGCAAGATATCCAGGTTCAAATAACACAACAAAAGTTCAAAATAAATAAAACTAATGGAGCCACTGTATCTAAAGGCTACTAAACTGCAACAGATTACATTTTTGTTCTAGGGTTCAGAAACTTCAGGTAGGGAAGTGTTAAATGCCAAGGGTTTGCTTTAGACATGTTTCTTTTCTGACTGGATTGATGTTTCTGCTTGAGCATGTCAGTGTAGGTGTCAGTGTTATAATTTAACACTAAATTTACTTGTGGGTAACCGTCTTTAATAATTATACTCAATGTCTGGCACAAAGCACTGTCCTGAAAGCCAGATTCCATGTAGCTTTCTGTTGGTCTTTTCTGGGTTTTAATCAGAGACGGCAATGTTGATTTTTCACTGCTGATTTCTGAGTCTCATTAAAAATAGTCATTATGGAAACAGGTCAATAGTCTTAAAGAAGTCAGATGCTGGGGAGACTACCTGGGCTCTCTCGCAAGTATTCAGCCATTTTCAGTAAACAGCAATAGGAAGCAGCATCCCCAAAGCTCAGCCTGTCCTTGCATTTCCCTTTGTTCTAAATGTAGCGCCGGTACTCCTGATGAGTACGCGCAATATATACATAAATTTTGTTTTTTCCCAAGACTGTAGTTGAGTCTTGGGGTTAATTGTGTGAAATTATGCTTTGGCATCAGTTTGGCTGGGTTGTATCAAGGTTCTGCCTGGTCATAGGTGGGGTTAGCACCTGTGAGAGGCATCAGAACACAGTCTGGTTGGACGCATTGGGCACCAATCTCTCTCTCGGAGCCAATCAGTGGGTGCGTTTGTTCCTCTGTGTATAAATTAATTTAACTTTTTCAGACCGCTGGAACATTGAGTGAGTTTTGTTTTATGATGACTTGCATATGGGACAGATTACACAAGTGAAAGTTGGTTAATGAGATTTGGATAGCCCTGGGTTTTCTTTGTGGGGAACTGGTGCCAAACTGTCTGGGTGGGCAATAAGCTGAATCACCTAGGCATGTCTAGATGCACAATGATATACGTCGGCACAATGGCAGCGGTGGGCAAATGGGCATACCTGTACATCCCCTTTAATTGGCGGGTCAGCAGGAATGCGCCCGCCACACACAGCATGACCGTGCCCGAAAGACCCGCGGACTCAATGTCTGCCGGTGTCCTGGCGACCGCGCCATGGAGCCGCAAAACGGGGAGATGCCTATGTAAACAAGGCATTTCCCCGTTCTGCCTAGTGACATGACAGAGATCACTGCTCCCTGTGATAGGAAGCAATGCTTGCTGTCATGTCAGTGGTAGCCCAACCCCCCCCCCCCCCCCACTCCTCAGTTAGAATCATTCCCTAGGACACACGTAACCCCGTGATTACCCCCTAGTGTTTAACCCCTTCCTGCCATTGTCATTTACACGTAATCAGTGCATTTTTATATGGTCCAAAATAGTGTCAAAAATGTCCATCATAATGTCGCAGTCCTTGCAAATATTATATTATACCTTTTCATGTGACAACACTGAAGAAATTACACTTTGCTACAATGTGAAGTAGTGAGTGTACAGCTTGTATAACAGTGTACATTTGCTGACCCCTCAAAATAACTCAACACCCAGCCATTAATGTCTAAACCTCTGGCAACAAAAGTGAGCACACCCCAAAGTGAAAATGTCCAAATTAGGCCCAATTAGCCATTTTTCCTCCCCGGTGTCATGGGACTCTTTAGTGTTACAAGGTCTCAGGTGTGAATGGGGAGCAGGTGTGTTGCATTTGGTGTTATCGCTCTCACTCTCTCATACTGGTAACTGAAAGTTCAACATGGCCCCTCATGGCAAATAACTCTCTGTGGATCTCAAAAAAAGAATTGTTTCTCTAGATAAAGATGTCCTAGGCTATAAGAAGATTGCCAAGACCCTGAAACTGAGCTGCAGCATTATGGCCAAGACCATACAAGGATTTACCAGGACAGGTTCCAATCATAACAGGCCTCACCATGGTCGACCAAAGAAGTTGGGTATACGTGCTCAGCATCATATCCAGAGGTTGTCTTTGGGAAATAGAAGTATGAGTGCTGCCAGCATTGCTGCAGAGGTTGAAGGGGTGGGGGGTAGGCCTGTCAGTGCTCAGACCATACGCAGCACATTGCATCAAATTGGTCTGCATGGCTGTCATCCTCTTCTAAAGATGATGCACAAGAAAGCCTGAAAGCAGTTTTCTGAAGACAAGCAGACTAAGGGCATCGATTACTGGAACCATGTCCTGTGATCTGATGAGACCAAGATAAACTTATTTGGTTCAGATGGTGTGAAGTGTGTGTGGCGGCAACCAGGTGAGGAGTATAAAGACAAGTGTGTCTTGCCTACAGTCAAGCATGGTGGTGAGAGTGTTATGGTCTTGGGCTGCACGAGTGCTGCCGTCACTGGGGAGCTACAGTTCATTGAGGGAACCATGAATGCCAAGATGTACTGTGACATACTGAAGCAGAGCATGATCCCCCTCCCTTCGGAGACTGGGCTGCAGGGCAGTATTTCAACATGATAACGACCCCAAACACCCCTCCAAGATGTCCATTGCCTTGCTAAAGAAGCTAAGGGTAAAGGTGATGGACTGGCTGAGCATGTCTCCAGACCTAAACCCTATTGAGCATCTGTGGGGCATCCTTTAATGGAAGGTGGAGGAGCGCAAGGTCTCTAACATCCACCAGCTCAGTGATGTCGTTATGGAGTGAAAGAGGACTCCAGTGGCAACCTGTGAAGCTCTGGTGAACTCCATGCCCAGAGGGTTAAGGCAGTGCTGGAAAATAATGGTGGTCACACAAAATATTGACACTTTGGGCCCAATTTGAACATTTTCACTTAGGGGTGTACTCACTTTTGTTGCCAGTGGGGTTTAGACATTAATGAGTTATTTTGAGGGGACACGAAAGTTACACTGTTATACAAGCTGTACAATCACTACTTTACATTGCAGCAAAGTGTAATTTATTCAGTGTTGTCACATAAAAAGATATAATAAAATATTTACAAAAATGTGAGGTGTGTACTCACTGTTGTGAGATGCTGTGTATGTATATATATATATATATATATATATATATATATATATATATATATATATATATATATATATATATATATATTTATTTATTTTTATTTTTTGCCTGTAGTCTGTACTTTTATTATACCTTTTTCGACCCTGTGTTAACAGTACAGTTTTAATAAACCAAAATAAAAATAACAAAAAGCTGCAAAACCAACACTATTTTTGTATGTTGTCCTATATTTATTGAACAGATGGTTTAAAGGATCAAGGTCATGGATGGAAAATTTGAGGTAACTTCTGGGATAGTGACATCTTGAAACAAAAATATTGGAATCAGGTATTCCAGTCAGTAAGGATACATTTCTATTTGTTATCCTGAGTAATCAATATAGACAAAAACATGGTCTTTTATTGCATGAGCACCTTTAGAATGTTCATACTGCGATAAAGCTTTTATTTACGCCTTTACAAAAAGTATATACAGAAGCTACACAGACAGATGCAAAAATGTGCAGCACTCAACCAATTTAATCCAAACAAACCCACTTTATCAGAGAGAGAGAGAGAGATTACCCACTGTAATGCAATTTGCCAGCTGTTTATATGACATATATGAGAGCTGCTCAAATATAATATTATTTTGTAACAGAATGGCATATATTAAAAGACAACGTTTTTTTTTTTAAGTCGCAAAGGTGATGTCACCACCTTATGTATTTTGTACAATGTTAAATAACAACCACATATTATTATTAAATTGCTTGATAATTTTAATGTAAAGGTTTGGTGGTAATGGCGAATAAAGCTCATTTCCGGGCACCATCCTTTTCATGTTTTTTTAGTCCTTAATAACCCGTTATATCTATGTGTCTTGGGTACTTTTACTCCTGCTAACTTTTTTAATTGAAACGGAATATTGCAACAAAAGCTAGTTTTGTTATTTTATCAGTTGATGGTATAATGATATTTATCTTTGTTTTGGCTGTAAATTTTATAGACCAATTAGCATGCGTGAAAATACAGCTCACTTTGATGAGTGTCCACCTCTATTAATTACGTTATTTCTGTTAAACATTGTGATTAACAGATTAATTACCTCTAGGGCTTGGGGCCCCAAATTAACTCTAAAGTTTTAATTTAATATAATTCAAATTGCAGTATATTCATACCTTTAGGTTTCATCTGGCCAAACCAGTGAATTGCTTTCCACTAATTAAATCAAATACCCTTTTTTGGTGGTCCAGTTTATGTGGCCTCTAATAAAAAAAAAATCATATTATCTGTTATCGTAGAAAAAAACACCCCAGAAACATGGACATAATTCCCTTTTGCAGGAACCATATCATTGAGCTTCAGTCACAGAACTGATAAATCACTCGCTTGTCCATTTTTATGTATGTTAATCCTGACTTCTAAGATCTAATTTGGGGTCTAAAATCAATACCTGCCAATATATGTTTATAATGGGGCCCTTATATAGTAGTATTGTCATCGGATCTCTAATTTATAATAAATCAGTGGCCTAACTTAGAAAATTATACAACGGAATAGACAAAAGAGCAAATGCTGAGAGGTTTAGACATTTACAGGAAAGAAGGGTGAATAGGAAGAAATTAAATGTATTTTAAAGTGGTGTATCAGAAAAAAAAAGAGTTTTTCAACCTAGGTGATCTTTCATAGAAGTAAAAATAGTGACTTCACAGGACACTAAGGTCAAATGAAAGGTTTATTTTTGTGAGAAGATGGGAAAATGAGAGTTCTACCTGCTAATTTGGAACTGGGTATAGGTATCCTCAGTCATCCAAAATTAATTATGCTAAATAAAAGATCTTAATATACAAACTTACCTGACTGCTCACTGCGCTATGGCCTGCGTAACATGAAAACGAAAAGGTCTCAGTGGAAAAATACATAACAGTAGTTCAGCAGTGCTTAGAAAATATAAGTAATCCTTCTGTAATGGAATGTTTGTGATTGTTTGTTTCTCAACCATCTAAGGTTATGTTCCAAATAGAGTGATGCTACCACCTTCTGGACTAATTGTAGAATGGTCTAAAAATATATAGCATTGGTATTTCAGGGAAAAAAATATTAATTATAATATAAATATTGGTATTTCAGGGAAAAAAATATTAACCTATATTCATATAAACAAAAACTACCACACAACATTTCACAATAGTCATTAGAATTAAATTATATAGAAACGTCAAGTGTGTTTCCACATTTGCAGTGAGATTTTGAGGCACTGTATGTATTTGCACCCCCTCCCTGCCCAGGCGAACTTTCAGGTTTCAGCGCTATCACACTTTGACGTGGTAATGCAACACTGTACCAAAATACATTTTTTATCATTTTGTTCACACAAATAGAGCTTTCTTTTGGTGGTATTTAATCACAACAGGGTTTGTATTTTTTGCTAAATGAAGAAAGACTGGAAATTTTGAAAAAAAAAAATCGCTTCTGTTATAAAACTTTGCAAATAAATAATCTTTCTTCATATATGTAGGCCAAAATGTATTCTGCTACATTTCTTTGTAAAAAATACCCAAATCAGTGTATATTATTTAGTCTATAGGAATGTTATAGAGTCCACAAACTATGGTATATACCGTACTTGTATATAGGGATAAGCTTTGTGTTCAAGTCAAACCCATGTTCAACTCGAACATCGTCTGTCCACCCGTTCAGCGAATTCCGAACGTTATGGCCCTTTTGCGCCAAATTCGAGTGGCTTGGCATGGCCCATAATTCACTGCGGCATCGCAATGCATTGCTGGCTGCTGATTGGCCAAGCATGCACTATGGCCAATCACGCCAATCAAGCATGCACTATGGCCAATCACAGCGCAGAAAAAATGGAGAGCCATGATTGCCCAAAGCCAGGGTGGCTTTGGCCAATTATGTCTCAGGGTGTTTAGTACACGCCCCACACTATATAAGGCCGCCTGCGTGGCCGCCTTGTGTAGTGTGTTGCGGTGGCGGAGAGAGATAGACAGAGAGACAGTGTAATTTGATTTAAGTTAGATAGAATAGGCAGGCAAGTCAGTTAGCTTCAGTTACAGTTTGTAGAGGATATATATGCATCCCAGGTGTGTTGTATATATATTTATACACTGTATTCAGTTTAGCTAGATCCGTTCCTGTTATTCTCTTCATAATATACTGACAGGCAGGGAGCTGCACTATTTTCACTTAGTGTACTGTATCCTTTGCACAGTGTGCACCTAAAGCTTTACCCAAATACAATTGGCGGCGTTTTCATAGAAATACAGGCAGGGAGCTGCAGTATTTTTTTTTTGTGTCCTCTGCACAGTGTGCACCTAAAGCTTTACCTGAATACAATTGCTGGCGTCCTCATACAAATACAGGCAGGGAGCTGCAGTATTTTGTTTTAGTGTCCTTTGCACAGTGTGCACCTAAAGCTTTACCTGAATACAATTACCGGCATTCTCATAGAAATGCAAGCAGGGAGCTCTAGTATTTTGTTTTAGTGTCCTTTGCACAGTGTGCACCTAAAGCTTACCTGAATACAATTGCCGGTGTTCTCATATTAATAATACTACAGGCAGGCAGTTGATTCTGCTAGCGGCAGTATAATCAGTATATATATATATATATATATATATATATACGTCCCAGCTTTGTGCAGCTACATTTCCATGCAGGCCATTAGTATGTCTGGAAGGCCAACAAGGAGAGGCAGACAGTCACGAGCCAATAAAAGAGGGCGAGCAGGCTCTGTGTCTAGAGGCAACAGTGCTGGTCATGGACACGGTGCATTCTCATCATCACGTGGCTGTGGGACACACTTGTCCTTTTTTTTGGCAGCTGGCCATGTTGAGCCACAACATGTCGAAGACTTGGTAGAGTGGATGACCAAGTCATCCTCATCCTCCTCATCCTCTCTCACCCAGGCTCAGGGTACTTTGCCTGGCAAAGCAGCTGCCAATGTAGCCTCTTCCCTTGGTTCAATGGCATCAGTCACTCCTTCCCACCATGTCCTCCTGAGGAGGACCCAAACTGTTTGACCACAGTGTTGGGTACATGCTCCAGGAGGATGCCCAGCATTTGGAAAGCTCTGATGATGGTACCCAGCTAGAGGAAGGCAGTAACCTGAGCCCAGAGAGAGGGGGTGCCCCAGAAGGACAGAAATCTGGCAGTCATGTTCCCCCAGCTGCAGCATACTGCCAGGTTTGCTCCAGTGATGAGGAGGGAGGGGATGATGAGGTTACTGACTCCACATGGGCGCCTGAGAGGTGGAGGAGGAGGCACATCTCCAATGAGGCAGGATGCTCTCCAGGGGCCAGCTTAAGGGCAGCACACTGACTGCATCACACTGCAGAGCTCTGCATGTGCAGGGCGCTGCTGTCTCTGTGTGTTATCCCAAAAGTTCTTTGGTGTGGGCCTTTTTTGAGACGAGTGCATCAGATTGCACCGCTGCTATTTGCAACATATGTCTCAAGCGTATCTCGCATGGCCAAAACATCAGCCGCTTGGGCACCACATGCTTGACCAGACATATGTTAGTTGGCAAGCGTACCTAAAAGACCCACACCAAAGAACAAAGCAGACCTCTCCTTGCTGCTCATCAGCTGGGATCTCCAACCCCACTATACCTTCAGTCCTCTCTGAAACCTGCACTGAGAGGAATGAAGGTGTAGAATTAGGTGTGCCACAACCAAGTACTTGTGGGCAATCTGCTATCAGTACACTGACGTCAGATTGTACCAGGCAAATTTCCCTGCCCGAGCTGCTGCACCGCCGAAACAAATTCACTACCAACCATCCACATGCCAAGCGGTTGATTGCTAGCTTCAGCTTGGCTAAATTGCTAGCACTTCAACTGCTGCCTTTTCAGTTGGTAGACTCTGCCCCTTCCGTGAGTTTGTGGAATGTGCGGTTCCTCAGTGGCAGGTTCCCAAATGCCACTTTTTCGCACGGAAGGCGATTCTCTACCGGCATGTGGAAGGCAATGTCTTGGCCTCGCTTGACAGGGCGGTCAGCGGTAAGGTGCATATTACTCATGGTCCAGCAGGCATGGACAGGGACATTACCTATCTTTCACGGAACATTGGGTGACTCTGCTGGCAGCTGGGAAAGATGCAGGACAAGGTGCAGTAGTGTCGGAGGTTGTTCCGCCACCACGCCCCCAAAAATGCTACTACTGGTGATTCTGACACACCTCTCCCCTCCACCGCCTCCTCTTCTTCTTCCTCCATGACCTCTTCCTGTGATTTGTCCTCGGAACCAGCGGTGCTCCGTAGGTGTTCAAAGGGCTATGCAAGTAAGCAGGCAAAAAGATGCCATGCAGTGCTTGCGCTGGTGTGCTTGGGGGACAGGAGCCACACTGGGGTAGAGATTCTGTCAGCTCTACAGGGGCAGGCTGAGAGGTGGTTGACGCCACGCCAGTTTAAGCCAGGAATGGTGGTTTGCGACAATGGCACCCCACCCTCTGACAGGGACAAATGACCCATGTGCCCTGTTTGGCTCACATCCTTAACTTTGTGGTGCAGCGGTTCTTGGGCAGGTACCCGGGCTTACAGGATGTCCTGAAGCAGGCCAGGAAAGTCTGTATGCATTTTCGCTGGTCATATAGTGCTCGGTTGGCTGACCTGCAAAAGGAATTTAACCTGTCCAAGAACCACCTAATCTGTGACATGCCCACCAGGTGGAACTCAACGTTGGCCATGCTGCAGTGGCTGCACACGCAGCAGAGGGCCATCAATGTGTACCTGTGTGACTATGGCACCAGTACAGGGTCAGGGGAGCTTGGTTTTTTCCCCACACCAGTGGGCCATGATCAGGGATGCATGCACTGTCCTGTCACCATTTGAGGAGGCCGCGAGGATGGTGAGCAGTGACAGTGCATGCATCAGTGACACTGTCCCTCTTGTCCACCTTTGCCTCCACCGAATGCCTCAGCTAACATATGATGTAAGGCCTTCCTGATCTTGCAAAGCCTGCGGAAGGATCCTCGTATTCCTCGAATCAAGGATACAATGGTAAGGTTGCAGTCTTTATATTGCCGTCGCAGAGAGAGCAGAGGATGAAACGTCTTCGGGAGGCCTTGCAGAAAGGTCTGTGCAACGCGTTCCCAGAGACTGGGAGGTAACAAATTCCTGGTCCTGGACAACGTGTTGCTGAGGATTCGGTCAGTCACAGAAGGAGCGGTGGAGAAGGTGGCCATCTGACCCATGCGTTCAGACAATTTTTTAGTCCGCAGCCCAAGGTGAGATCAGTTCCAGCAACCATTGCCAGTGTCTGATTTACATGGTGCAGGAATACCTAGGGGCAAGATCAGACTTGGACACCTTTCCCACCAAAAATCCTCTGGGTTACTGGGTCTTGAGAATGGATCATTGGCCAGAGCTTGCACAGTATGCAATTGAGCTACTGGCCTGTCCTGCATCCAGCGTTCTTTCGGAATGCAGATTCAGTGCTGCTGGAGGCTTTGTAACCGATCACAGGGTGCGCCTGTCCAGCGACTCGGTTGATCAACTGACCTTCATAAAAATGAATCAGTCTTGGATCACCGTTAGCTACCAAGCACCTGATGCTGATGTAATTGAATATTTTTTTGTGAAATGTCAAATCCCTTCAAGACTGCCTATGCTGATGCTGAGTGACTATCCTGTTATGCTGAGTGACTATCCTCTTCCTCCTCAATGATCATGCTGATAGCTTGTAAAAACATTTTTGGTTCTGGGCGCCGCCACCAGTGGCTAAGGCCCAATTTTTCAGCCCCTGTTTAACAGGGATGTGTAATTACAATTTTTTATGCAATATTTTGCAGGAGGTTTCGTTGCTGCGCTCAACTACAATATCTGTGAGAGGTTGCAGTATTGTGGCACCAGCACCAGTGCCTAAGGCCCAATTTTCTGCCCCTGTTTAACAGGGGCATGTAATTACAATTTTTAAATATAATATTTCACAGCATGGCTCGTTCCTGCGCTCATCAATAGAATCTGTGAGGAGTTACAGTGTTGCGGCATCAGTGCCTAAAGCCCAATTTTTCTGCTCCTGTTTAACAGGGGCGTGTAATTGCAAATTTTGCTGTAATATTTTGCAGCAGGGCTCGCTACTGCACTCAACTAGAGTATCTGTGAGGGGTTGCAGTGTTGTGGCACCAGCACCAGTGCCTAAAGCCCAATTTTTCTGACCCTGTTCAACAGGGGCATTTTGTTTGTAAAAACAAAATGTGTGTGTATGTGTATGTGTATATATATATAATATTTTGGAAACATCGTTAAATGAGCAACCATTTTTTCTTAATGAAATCGATTTATTAAGTGTTTTGTTGTGTTTAACTGTGATTGGCCACAGCTAATCACATGGTACAGATGGACTGTGATTGTCCCTGTCTGTACCATGTGATCACTGTTACCAATCACAGAGATCAACACAATAGTACACAATGATTGGCATGAATGGAAGCCATCTATTGTGTACAATTGTATGGTTACAGAGATCACATGGTACAGGCAGTGGCCTGGTACAGTGATCTGTCATCGGCTGTGTTTTATGGACATGGGGCAAGCTTGAGGCGCGTTCTGGGGAGGGCATCATGTGGATGTCCACCCAATGCTAGTGCCTACCTGGCTGTTATTTGTCTATAGGGTGGGAGGGACCTGGTTAAATGCAGTTTTTCTAAAAAAAATGCATTACCATACAATGTTAATATTTAACCGTTTGTTAAGACAGTGTATACATTAAGTTTACAACTGGTAGTAAAGATCTGCCAGCACATTACAGACAAGTTATTTATGGTAACATAACCCCACAGCCCACTCCTTAACATTACATAGAATGGGAAAGCTACATAGGATTTTTCAGCACATAAAAAGTTAAGTAGCAGGGGCATACTGACAACTCATGGGGACCCCAGGCAATAGAAGATTATGGGGCCCCCAGGCTTACAGATGGCTGCCATGCCAGAAGTAAGTAACAAACATTTTACAATATATAGAGTACAGCAGTCAGGATGAGTGCCACGCTCATATCAGAGTCCTCCCTTACAACAAAGTCCCAAAATTCTCCCTATAAATCACAATCTGCAGAGTGCTACCTTATGGCAGAGCCTTTCTAGTGTGTCACCTTCTATCAGTGTCCCCTTACAAACATCTTTGCACCTTAGTGCTTGGTGTGGCAGGCAGCTGGCAAGGAAAGGCCTTTAATTAGAAAAAAAAATCCACTTGTTGCAGGCTTTGAACTGTACAAGTAAAGCCGCGTACACACGGGCGGACTGTATGGCCTACTTAGTCCGTCATACAATCCGACGGACAGTCCGTCATACTTTCGAATGAACGGACTTGACCACACACGGATGCACAAACAGTCCGTCGAAAGCTTGCGCGATGACCTGTACAGCACGTACGACGGGACTAGAAATAGGAAGTCCAATACACAGCAATGCAACCTTTCGCCGTGTAAATCCTTTCTGAGCATGCGCCATTCTTAGTCCGTCGAACTAGCCTACTGACGAGCGGATTGTCCGCTGAAACCAAAGTATGACGGACAGAATTTCGAAAAATCCAAAATACTTAGTACGCCAGACTGCACGCTGAAAAAGTCCGCTGAAGCCCACACACGAGCGGACTGTCCGCTGAAATGTGTTTCGACGGACTAAGTAGGCCATACAGTCCGCCCGTGTGTACGCGGCCTGAGTCTAATACCACGTACACAGGATTGGAATTTCGGCCAGCAAAAGACAGATGAGAGCTTTTCATCGGAAAATGTGACCGTGTGTATGCTCCATCAGAATTTAAAAGCTTCACCGTGGCAGGAAGCAGTGGTGGTGCAAAAAGGAAGGAAGTGGGACTTTAAATGACATGTCTGTGGCTGTGGCTGTGGCGTAGGGGGCGTGGCTGTGGCGGCGTGTATTTATGGGCGGTGGTCCGGGTATGCTCTGAGTTTCTCTGAGCCCTCCGCCACATTGGCTTCACATTATTTATGGACTGATTTCCTTCCCTTCTAACACAGTTACATCTTACAACTCATCTTCACTTAATTCTTTATCCATTGAATGTTTCGGTGATGATCTCTTACCATGGTCTCCCACCATCACTTCTGTTTGGACTCCATTTCTTCACCTTTGCATCTATCACTTTTTCTACCAATTTACTCCTTATTCACTGGTCTCACATCCCATACACTCACCTTTAACATTGTTTTTGTTCTTTTGTCGTGGTTTTTTGTTTTCAATTATTATTTTCACTACACCTCACCATTTCCCACGTTCACACTAGGGGTGCTCGGGGTGCTCGGAGCTCGCCCAGACGTCTGCCTGTGATGATCGCTGCCCTATACATGCCCTCTCGGCTCCAGACACTGATGCTCTGGGGTGGCTCGAGGTCCTTGGCGCCCTGCCTTCCAGCGCACACATATTTGTAAGCCATCTTGTTTTATACGGGTTTTGGGGGGCTTTATCCATCCTCCCCTACCCTGACTTAGTATACTTACCTACAAATATTTTCCTATTGCAGATATCTTACATGTCTGCTCCTTAAGAGCGGTTTAAAGCCATGAAATGCGTCGAGCTACTGGTGTACGAGCTACACAACCATCATGATATGTGTTTATACTTCTTCTAACATATTTGGGTTTTTAAGCCTACTGATAGTGCAGATGTTATTCTCTCAACATATGTATCCAACTATGAGTATGGTGGCCCCTCTTATTTTATCTTGGATATCAATGGTTGTAAACATGTTATTATCAGTTATTGCCAGGTTACAAATTGGCACCATGTTATGGGTGCATTTCTGTGTACATGGAATGAATTGTATGTAAACTTGTTTTTACGCATCATTAAATCTTTATTTTCCACCATTTTACTCATTTTTGTCATCCTGAGCTTCATTTAAAGTCCCACTTCCTTCCTTTTCGCACCCCCGCTGCTTCCTGCCGCGGTGAAGCTTTTATTTTCAAATGATAGGGATGGAGGCACATGACTCTACCCAGCCATGGCTTCACTCAAAGTCCCAATTTCCCCAATCCCCTCTTTTTCCATTGGAATTTAGCTGTCCGAATTCCCGCCCAAAAAAAATTGACAGCGTGTTCTCAATTTTTCAGACGGAAAAACTTTCTATCCGAAATTCAGATCGTGTGTATGCAATTCCGACATGCAACAAGTTACGCATGTTCAGATTCAACTAGGAGATGGAAGCTATTGGCTACTGGGTATTGAACTTCCTTTTTCTAGTCCCGTTGTACGTGTTGTACGTCACTGCATTCTTGACTGTTGGAATTTGGTATGACCGTGTGTATGCAAGACAGCTTCAGCGAGTGGTAAAACCATCAGAGCTTTTTCTGACCAAAAGTCTGATCATTTGTACATGGCATTAGAGCCAGCGAAATAGTGAACTGCTGTGGTTGGCCTCAGATCTGGTAGTGGGTGTGCAAATAAAAGCCATGCTTGATATGTGCCATATCACCGGTCAGGCACGCACCCAGACCTGCCCTGCTGCCTGATCCAAGGCCGGGCCCAGCAATGCACCATTCAGCTGCCTCCGAATGGCAACAAGTGGATTTTTCACAGGCACAGGATTGTTAGATCGACTTCTGTTTAGCGGCAGTAGGCACAAATGAAACATAGAGTATACATACACACACAGTATACATACACATTGACACACACACAGCATACATACACATTGACAAACACATGTTATACATATATACACAAATTTTTGGGGGGCACAAACAAACTGAAAAAAAAAACCCCATCAATTGCACCGCTGTGCCCATCAAACGCAGCTACTGTGCTCAAACAAAGCTACTGTGCCCATCACGCGCAGCCACTGTGCCCATCAAGCGCAGCCACTGTGCCCTCCAACGCAGCCACTGTACTAATAAATTGCTGCAACTGTACCCATAAATTGCCGCCACTGTACCCATGAAACGCAGCTACTGTGCAAATCAATTGCCGCCACCGTGCCCATCAAGTGCAGCCACTGTGCCCACCAAACACAGCCACTGTACCCATCAATTGCCACCACTGTGCCCATCAAGTGCAGCCACTGTACCTAACAAACACAGCCACTGTGCCCAACAAACGAGCGACTGTGCCATCAAATGAAGCCCCTGTACCCATAAATTGCCGCCACTGTGCCCATCAATTGCCGCCACTGTGCCCATCAATTGCTGGCAGTGTGCCCATTAATTGCTGCCAGTGTGCCCCATCAAATGTTGCCAGTGTGCCCATCAATTGTCGCTACTGTGCCCCATCAAATGCTGCCAGTGTGCCCATCAGGCATCCAATCACAGCACCTGACGCTTCAGCCAATCATGTGACAGGTAACAGACCCACGCACCTGATTGACTGAGAGGCGGTTCAGTGTTAGCAAAGTGAATTTCTTCGCTTTGCTAACACACAGCTGAGTGAACAGCAAATGCCCAGCATGGTGCCCGCTGTTCACCTTTTTGGGCGCCGATTAGAGTCTACGGCTCTAATCAGGTGCTTCCCAAAAACACCCCCGCTGCTGTAATTTAAGTGCCTGGCGCTCGAAAAGGGGTCGGGCACCTGAATAGGGGGTGTCAGCATCGACCATAGATAGATTCATCCAATGCATGAATCTATCTATGGTGATAGAGAGGTGCCAGGAGAGATGGGGCAGCGCCCATGCACCCCTTATGGACGCACCGCCACTGATAGACACACAGTATACATATAGACATAGACACACAGTATACATATACACACAGACACCCACACACACACACCAGCACTTTTCACCCAAAAATCAGCCTAAAAGAAACACACTGCTGCCCCATCTCCTGGCATGCTGAGACTTATAGTGCCCCAGCTGCTCACAGACACTTTAGGTGGCCACTGACAAAAATACAATCAGTTCAGCTCAGCAGGCTGTGTCCCCTCCTCCCTCTCCTCTCCTCCAGCTGTTGGCAATCTCCTGCTCTGAAATCAAATGAGCCACGGTGAGTAAGGGGGCGTGTACACTGTGTTCCCATTGGCTGAGGAGGCAGTACAGAGGCGGGGCAGCTATAGCCTCAGGTTTTTTTTACAGCAAAATGATGTCAGCAAGGGACATTTCAGGGACAGATGTAAAAAAACACACTTTTACATACTGTCCCTTCTTTTACTGAGGCTGGCCACTCTGATGGGGCCCCCTAGTGGCATGGGGCACTTGGTCTGTGCCTGAGTGTCCATATCGTCAGCCTGCCCGTGTTAACCACTTCAGCCCCGGACGATTTTACCCCTTCCTTACCAGAGCACTTTTTGCGATTTGGCACAGCGTCGCTTTAACTGACAGTTGTGAGGTCGTGCGACGTGGCACCCAAACAAAATTGACGTAATTTTTTCCCACAAATAGAGCTTTCTTTTGATGGTATTTGATCACCTCTGCGGTTTTTATTTTTTGCGCTATAAACAAAAGAAGAGCGACAATTTTGAAAAAAAACACAATATTTTTTTACTTTTTGCTATAATAAATATCCCATTTTTAAAAAAACAAAAACAAATTTTTCCCTCAGTTTAGGCCGATACGTATTCTTCTACATATTTTTGGTTAAAAAAAAATCGCAATAAGCGTATATAGATTGGTTTGCGCAAAAGTTATAGCGTCTGCAAAATAGGGGATATATTTATGGCATTTTTTTAAATCGTTTTTTTTTACTAGTAATGGCAGCGATATGCGTTTTTTTTTTCATGACTGCGTCATTTTGACGGACATATCGGACACTTTTTACACATTTTTGGGACCATTCATATTTACACAGCAATCGGTTCTATAAAATTGCACTGATTACTATTTAAATGTGACAGGCAGGGAAGGGGTTAACACCAGGGGACGCTGCAGGGGTTAAAATGTTCCCTATGGGAGTGATTCTAACTGTGGGGGGAGGGGACTCACAAGGGGAGGAGACCGATCGGTGTTCCTCTGTACTGGGAACACACCATCGGTCTCCTCTCCACTGACAGGACGTGGATCTGTGTGTTTACACTCTGTTCTTTTAAAAAACATGTTTGGGTCACTGTGATTGCTATTACAAAGAATGTAAACATTCCTTGTAATAGAAAAAAAGCATGACAGGACCTCTTAAATGTGAGACCTGGGGTCAAAAAGACCTCAGATCTCACATTTACATTTAAATGCAATAAAAAATAAATAAATGTAATTTGAAAAAAATAAAAAATAATTTTCCCTTTAGGACTGATGGGTGGAAGTGACATTTTACGTCACTTCCATCATCTACTGTTATGTAGCCGAGTGGGGGCCATATTTCCCTCACTTGGCTCCATGTCCCAGAGAGGGGAAGACCCAATAGGCTCCGCCGCTACCTGTAAAGTGATCTTGCAGTGAATTTCGCAGAGACTACTTTTATCAGAAAGAGGACCATCAGCCATGTAAGAATAGACTGGGTTTATGGCAGCTAACTGCTGCCATAACCATGGTATTATGTCAAAGTACCGACGTATAATGATGACGGGAAAGTCTGCAAGTGGTTAACTGACAATTGCGCGGTCATGCGACTTTGTACCCAAACGAAATTGATGTCCTTCTTTTCCCACAAATGGAGCTTTCTTTTGGTGGTATTTGATCACCTCTGTGGTTTTTATTTTTTGCGCTATAAACAAAAAAAGACCGACAATTTTGAAGAAAAAAAAACAATATTTTTTACTTTTTGCTATAATAAATATCCCCAAAAAAATGTAAAAATAAAAAATGTCTTCATCAGTTTAGGCCACTATGTATTCTGCTACGTATTTTTGGTAAAAAAATTGCAATAAGCATATATTGATTGCTTTGTGCAATATTTACAAAATAGGGGATAGATTTATGGCATTTTTATTATTATTTTTTTTTTTTTTACTAGTAATGGCGGCGAGCTGCGATTTTTAGTGGGACTGCAAAATTGCAGCAGACAGATCGGACAATTTTTTGGGACCAATGACATTTATACAGCACCAGCATTACGGGTTTTCAGGGATGTTATGCTTAGAGATTTAGATCTGATGCAGGTCAAAAAGACTAGATTGAATAAAACCTTACAAGAAGGCCTAGAGTCTTTGTGTCAAAACAAAGAACTTGTTATAAGGCCAGCTGATAAGGGAGGTGGGTTTGTGGTCCTTGATCGTCAGGATTATATGACGGAGATGTACAGAATCCTTGACGATCAGAACACATTCACAGTACTTCCCTCCGACCCTAAAGCTAAATATCTGAAGCAATTAGGATTAATTATTGCAAGAGGGAGTTGGGAGGGTATTCTCAATAAAAAAGAGAGTCTATATTTGATACCTAGGGCTCCACGTATGCCCATTATTTACTACCTACCCAAGGTACATAAGAATCCTATCTGCCCCCCGCGACGTCCTATCATTAGTGGTATAGATTCACTGACCTCCTGGGTGGGCAGATATATTGATTTTTATCTACAACCCCTGGTACAAAAGATGCCATTGTATATTAAAGACTCAAGGCATGTCATCAAGTTGCTTTCGGAGTCCCAAATTCAGTCTGGTATGTGGTTTGTCACTGCAGATGTGACATCTTTATATACCATTATCCCACACAACTTGGGCATGGAGGCGGTCAAAGCATTTTTGGATAGGGACTCTGGCCTCCCTGACAAACATATAACCCTCCTTATGGATATGCCAGCGTTTGCAGCTTCCCATAATTATTTTTGGTTCAATAGTAAGTTCTATAGACAAGATGGGGAGTTGCAATGGGGGCTAAGTACGCCCCTAGTCTTTTTATGTGGAAGTGGGAGGAGGATGTCGTCTATGCCCCCAATGCCCCCCAGGTGGTCCTGTGGGCACGTTATATAGACGGCATCCTCCTCCTATGGGATAGGGATGAACTCGCATTGCAGGAGTTCATGTCCTTCCTTAACTGTAATCAGAGAGGTATCCATTTGACCTATGAGTGTAGCCAAACAGAGATACATTTTTTGGATCTCAAAATTAGTGTCAGAGGAGAAAGCCTAGCCACGTCCACTTTTTTCAAACCCACAGACGGGAACTCTTTCATTCCTTTGGATAGCTGCCACCATCACTTGTGGTTGGAGGTGGTCCCAAAAGCCAATATTTGCGGCTTAAGAGGAATTGTTCTGACCAGACTGAATTTTTAGCACAAGCTGGAGTTCTTACTAATCGGTTCCTGGAGAAGGGTTATTCAAGGGAAGCTTTAAATGACACCCTGGATAACATTAAAACAATAAATATGGTTGACCTACTTGGGGAGAGAAAATCTCGTCAAGACGAGTTCCTCACTTCCTGTTCACCTTTTGTTACGGCCTACACTGTGCAACATAACAGTGTAAAAAAAAATATTTTTAAACACTGGCATGTTGTAAAAAGTGATACAGTTTTGAACAAAGTATTGCCAGAAAAACCTCAGGTTATTTTTAGGGGGGCACCCTCTTTAAAAAAAAGTATTGCTCCTAATATTTTGAATCAACCTATTGTCAAATCTAGCTTTTAACCAGCTGACTGAGTTTTATCAGTGTAAAAGATGTAGAGTGTGTGCACTGAGTACATGCACTCATAGACGCACTACCACTTTTATCTCTACCAGTACACAGCAATCATATACAATTAAGCCTTTCATTACCTGTGCCACTGAGGGGGTTGTATACATGTTGCAATGCCCTTGTGGCTTGCAATATGTGGGTAGCACTAAGCGACCCTTGCAAGTGCGCCTTAATGAACACATCACCAACATCAAGACAGGTTTTAAAAATCACTCAGTTTCTAGGCACTACCTATCGACACACGATAAAGACCTCTCAGGAACTATTTTTTTTAGGTATTGACAAGTACAGGGCCCACTAGAGGGGTAGTCTGTTGGTGAGGGAATATAGAAATTTTCTACATTTAATAATTTTTAGTGACATGGGCCGTATCAATTCTTTATGCAGGGTGTAAGCCCCCTGTAAATTGATTTATCTATTTATTCTTATTTTTATTAAGTTATTCGTTTTTTATTTATTTTCATTTTTTTTTTGTCCTTTTATTTTTGTTGTCCATTTTTTTCACATAGGAAATTTGCTTCTCAGACGAGCATTACAAATTTTTCCGTTTCACATTATTATTTTTATTTAATATATTATATATTTATTTAATATATTATTTAATTTTTTTTTAATATTATAGATCTTTCCACAGTATTATTTGGTTTCACGAATACATATTTTCTATATATTTAAATATTAATTTTTATTCATATTTCCATATCACTATTTATTCTTATTATACACCTTTATGTGTATTCAATATACATACATACACATTGGACACTATGGATTCTTGAGAGTCCTTATACACTAGTAATTTTAATTAATTAGTTTAGATTTATTTTTCCGTTTTGAGTGTATGAGGGGTTAATGTTTATTTGGAGTTGGACATCTTAGCCCTTGTATATTATATTCTAGGTTCATTTCTATTTTATTTTATTTTATTTTCCTATCCGTTTTTTGCCTATGCAAGTGCTGTGTATTTGAGTATCATTGTCTCCGGTAGTAAGGGAAAATTTGGCCATATTCAATATGGCATTTATCAATCCACTTACTTGTGACTCAGAACGAAGCTTGGATCTTCTATTTAGGATGGTGAGTCGCTACGTTGCTTGTTCCCCATTGAAAACGTTGGGTTAATGATGAAACGCATCTGGAGGAAGGCACGTAGTGACGTCACCACGCCATCCGAATAAGAGGACAGGCTTCGTGTATATGCCGGTCGGCATTTCTTCGTTTTACTGCATTTTATCGATCTACTTTTGTAAGTGTTATTCCTAAGAATAAATTTTCTATATTGTTTGAACGTATTATGCTATGGTGGTCCCTCTCTCTTTTCGCAGCCATTTTTGACAGCGTACGGACCTTGTTTGGTGGACTCAGCTTTTAACTATATGTGGTCCCTATCCGAGGTGTGGACATCTGCAAGCTTAGAGGCCCTAGGCTGTGTTTAGCCGACCACCTTTAATGCTTGCTATTTGGTAAGCACAATCTACTTCTGGGTGATCGGACACACTTTTGGAGTTCATGCATGTGCACCGTGGTGTTCATAGTTCAGAGACTTTATGATTTTTTTATTTATGATCACGTCATCTGGCCTCAATTGGTTTGACACACTATATGGAGAATTTGTAATTTAATGACATTTTTTTCGTTTTCTTTTGTATAAGTGCAGCTTTTTTGATTTTATTTATATTTTTTGTGTTATCGCACTGAATTGCTGCAGCTTTTTTTAGTTTTTTCTATTCTTCATTTCTACCAGCGCAGTTCAATTTTTGCATTTATACAGCGATCAGTGCTATAAAAATGCACTGATTCCTGTAGACATTACACTGGTTCTAAAGGGGTTAACACTAGGGGGCGATCAAGGGGTTAAGTGTTCCCTAGGGAGGTGTTTCTAACTGTGAGGGGAGTGGACTGACTGGGAGTAGAGAGAGATCGCTGCTCCTAAACACTAGGCACAGACGATCACACTGTACTCCGCTGAAAGAATGGGGATCTGCTTTGTTTACATTGGCAGATCCCTTTTCTGCCTTTCTGTGGAGCGATTGCCATGCGCATGCGCACTGTATCTATTACACAATGCGCCGTACCGGTACGGCGATTCACGCAATAGAGCCGCCCTACCGCAGCATAACTGTGGCAGCTGGTCAGCAGGTAGTTAAGTACTACATTATCTTGGTATTTTAAAGGCTTTGTCAAATACTTGAAAATTTAGACTATTTTGATTGCTGATTTCTTGTGTAAAGGCACTGCTTAAAAGGAACACGGGGAAAAAAAAAAAAAATTATATACAATACTGTGAAAAAGTTTTAGACCGATGTGAAAAACGCTGTAAATTAAGAATGCTTTCAGAAATAGAAGTGCTAATAGTTTATTTTTAGTGTAGCGCCTGCTCCTGATGAGCATGCGTTATATGTTTTTGAAAATGAATATTCCTGAAACCACAGTTGGTTTGTAGGGCTAATTTTGCTAAATGATGGTTTCAGTACCAGTCTGGCTGGATTACACTGGGTTCTCCTTGGCTGCAGACGTCGCTTTCACTGCCGGTAAGTGGTTAGAATGCAGTCTAGTTGGGTGTATTGAGTGCCACATTTTCTCTGAATCAGCCCAGTGGGAGTGTTCTCCTGCTGTGCACTCTGGGAGGTGGTATTTAAAGTACTGAGATCACATGCTTCAGGGTTCCGGTCCAGAAAATATTTTCTGTCTGCTTGGTCCTGGTCCTCCTGACCAGCCCCCATGGCCCTCCTAACCTGGGGTGCGGATCCATGCAATTCCGAGTCTCGGGGCTGGATAGCCCGAGGCAAAGTAACTGCAGGAACAGGCCTGAATGGATGTCGAGGCCTGAGGATTCAAAGGTGGTCCGGTGCCGTCTCAACTAAGGAGAGGCCCAGCAACTGGAGAAGCATCCAGGGGAGGACTCTTCAGGAGAAAGCCATGCACAAGGCTGGTTTCTCTGAAGGAGCCTGAAGGCTCAGTTGAAGGACACTTCATGAACTTACAATCTTATGGTATCGCCGGACCGGCTGAGGGTACTGGTACCATATGACAGTTCTCTAAATTCATGTCCATGACCCTCGATTACTCTCAAGTAATTCATACCCAAGTCTGTGGCAGAGACTTTTCTCAAGTGATTCCTATCCAAGTCTGTGGCAGAGACTTTGCTCAAGTAATTCACATTCAAGTCTGTGGCAGAGACTTCGCTTTACCTAACACCCTACCAGCTGCTAGGCCTAGTGAGTGGAGGTCTATCCGGAGGTTGTGGGAATCCAGCTGTGAAACGGTTAATCTCTGGATTTCTTCTGTAAGAGACTTTCTATTTTTGCAGTTACAAAAGTACCTGAACTTTCTCCTAACCCTCTACCCTTCATTAAGAGACTGTTTTAGCTTTTAAGTAAATAACCCAAAAGAAGATCCAGTGTCAGTTTCTGCATTTCTTTGGGCCATCTACCTCGGGAAACCCTAGACAGAGACGAGGTCAAGAAGGTAACAGTAAGCCCAATAAAACCAGCAGCTCCTTCCGGGGTCAGTGCTACATTAGAAATTAACAAAATGAAAAGTAAAAAAAACAGAAGAGAAATCTAAAACAAATAATATTTGATGTGACCATCCTTTGCTTTCAAAACAGCATCAATTCTTCAATTTTTCTAGGTACACTTACATACAGGTTTTGAAGGAACTCGGCAGGTAGGTTATTCCAAACATCCTGGAGAACCAACCACGGCTCTTCTGTGGATGTAGGCTGCTTCAGATCCTTCTGTATCTGCATGTAATCCCAGACAGACTCAATGATGTTAAGATCAGGGCTCTGTGGGGGCCCAATCATCACTTTTTAGGAGTCCTTGTTCTTTTTTTTTTTTTTTATCAAAACAACGTTTATTGAGCATAGGGAAGAAATGAATATACAGGTTATTAGTGCAACAGGCACTACAATTGTGAATCAATCCAATTGATATACATGAAGAAATATCATACATCAGTAAGATAATTTGCGCAGCATTACCCTTTGGGTAACATAGTAGTGTGGGGCCTATAAAGAGGAAGGAGGAGGATCCCATGAGGGGGCCATGGGATTACCTGGAAGGGGTGTTTTTAGTCCTCCACATTACAAGTGGAAGTGTCCTCCGGCCATCTATCCCATATTTTATTGTATTTATTGGGGCAATCCGTATGGATTTAAAGTATTTTTTTGTGGGGAAGAGTGTTGTTGAATGCTCTGATCCAATGTTGCAGCGTGGGGGGGGGGGGTCACCTCATCCACGTGATCTGCAACCTGGAGAGGAATAATGTTTCTTGCAAGAAGATGTTCACAAAATGTTCACCTTCAGAGAGTGAAAGGAGCCCCAGGATGCCCTGACTTGGGGAACCCATGCGGTCATGGAGGAACAGAACCACCTGGGTCCAGAAGCCCTGTATTGATGGGTGGATCCAGAGTAGGTGGTAGAAGGATGCATCAGGGTGGCTACAGCTGGGACAATTGGGGTTGTGTCCGGGTCTGTACTTGGAGATGCGATATGGTGTTAGGTACGATCTGTGAAGGATGTATAGATGGGTGAGGCGGTCAGATAACTTGGGAGATACAACTTTGCAGTTAGCGAGAGCCTCCTCCCAGTCCCCATCTGACACAGTTCCCAGATCAGACTCCCTTCGAGATCTCAGCTGATGAGCGGTGGCCGTAGCAACGGGCATCAAGAGGTAAGTATAAATAAGGGAGATTTGTTTCTTGGGATCTTTACCCAGGACAGTGTCTAGGAGTCCTTGTTCTTCTTATACTGAAGATAGTTATTAATGACATTGGCTGTATGTTTAGGGTCATTGTCCTGCTGCAGAATACATTTGGAGCCAATCATAGGCCTCCCTGATGGTATATCATGATGGATAAGTATCTGCTTATATTTCACAGCATTAAGGGCACCATTGATCCTGTCCAAATGCATTTGCAGAAATGCAGCCCCAGACTTGCAAGGAACCTCCACCATGCTTTACAGTTGCCTGCAAACACTTATTATTCTAACAATCTCCAGCTCTTTGCTGACAAACTGCATCCTGCTACAACCAAATATTTCACACTTTGACTCATGAGTTGAGAGCACCTGCTGCCATTTTTTGAACCACAGTTCCTATGTTTTTGTGCATAGGACATGGACACAAGTAGGGATGAGCTTCGAGTTCGAGTCAAACTCATGTTCTACTCGAACATTGCCTGTTTGCCTGTTCAGCGAACAGTGAACAATTTGGGCTGTTCGTGGCAAATTCGAAAAGCCGGAACACCCTGTACAAGTCTATGGGAGAAATCTAAAGTGCTAATTTTAAAGGCTAATATGCAGGTTATTGTCCTAAAAAGTGTTTGGGGACCTAGCACCTGCCCCAGGGGACATGGATCAATGCAAAAAAAAGTTTTAAAAACGTCAGTTTTTTTCAGGAGCAGTGATTATAATAATGATTAAAGTGAAACAATAAAAGTGTAATATTTAAATTTCCTGGGGGGTGTCTATAGTATGCCTGTGAAGGGGCGCATGTTTCCTGTGCTTAGAACTGTCCCTGCACAAAGTGTCATTTCTGCAGGAAAAAAAAGTATTTTAAAATCACTTGCGGAGTAATACAGAGAACACCTTAATACCTTAATATCCATACCAGATCTGAAAGGCCTGGTAATTGAATTTAGGGGAACCCCACACTTTTTTTTTTTTTTATTATCAATGAATGAATTGTCGGCTCCCGTAATACAGAGAACACTCATTGAGTGTTCTCTGTATTACGCCACAAGTGATTTTAAAAGACTTTTTTTCCTGCAGAAATGACACTTTGTGCAGGGACAGTTCTAAGCACAGGAAACATGCGCCCCTTCACAGGCATACTATAGACACCCCCCAGGTATGAAATTTAAAGGAATATTACACTTTTATTGTTTCACTTTATTCATTATTAAAATCACTGCTCCTGGAAAAACTGACGTTTTTAAAACTTTTTTTTTGCATTGATCCATGTCCCTTGGGGCAGGACCCAGGTCCCCAAACACTTTTTAGGACAGTAACTTGCATATTAGCCTTTGAAATTAGCACTTTAGATTTTGAACGTTCGAGTCCCACAGACTTTAATAGGGTTCTAAAGTTCACAGGAAGTTTAGGTCTGTTCGCAGGTTCTGGTGCGAACCGAACAGGGGGGTGTTCGGCTCATCCTTAGACACAAGGCTAAGCGACTTACCTATGCACAAAAACGTAGGAACTGGGGTGCTGTAATGTGTAAGTTAGCCATAGAGCACTGTAGAGGGCCAGGGTACACCTGACTGGGGGAACCTTGTCCATTACGATTCCTGGATCCTGACTTTCTATCTCCAGCATGCCTACTTAGGAACTGCAAGACCTTTTATGACCACTGTTGCGCTAAGTTTGAATTTATGTGCTAGCTGGGGCCATATGTTTTCTCCTATGCCCTCTATTCCAGAGTCTATCTTTATCTGCTTCAGCACAGTTGATGATGAAGAGGAATGTACGCTGTTGTCAGGAACCATGAATCAGGTGGAGACAGAAAATTCAGTTAAAAATCACACCTTTTAATATAATGGTAAAATGGTACAAATAGAAAACGTAGTCAAAACATAGCCAGGGTAAGGTAGCCAAAGCAAGTAGTCAGAACAAGCCAGTAAATCAGGAAGCCAGAGATTAGCGTAGTCGGAGGCAGCAGACAGGATAAGGAACCAGAAAGGATATAAACCAGGCAAGTCTTTAGCAGAGAGTCTCCAGATATGTTTGACCATGGTGAAGGCATGGAAGGACTGAACCAGGCAGTTTAAAGTCAGAAGGGGCTGGTTGTGGGCTGGACTGACGAGCAGGAAATGATCACCAGGTGAGCCACTGTGGAACGATGAGTGCTGGCAGTTAACTGACAGCTGAGCAACCTGAGCACTGAGAAGGAAGGGCTGAGCACTGAGAAGGAGAGCCCAGCCCTGACAACTGTTCTTGTTTAAATAGTAGGTAAACAAGAAGCTTCAGCACCTGACCCATGAAAGCAAGATTGCCCTGGCTTGGTAGATCATGAATCCAGCACTGGAGTCAGCATGATTTTTTTTACCACTGGTTTTTAAGATTCTCATCATGGATGTCAGTCTGTCAGGTTTGGGGAGGGGTCTTGGAATTCTCTTGGTTCTAGGTGATCAGATTCTGGCTTGGGTGGATCTTCCTGTTCCAGTCCTCTACCCGGTGCACATTCAGACATGTAAAATTGGTGAGTGAACCCATTGGTGTTGTTTTGTTATGGATGTCAGTTGCCGCTGCTTAGGGAGCGTGATCATTGGCAGTGCAGATGAAGGTGGACCTTTTTCTAGAGGTGCAAGGTTTAGGGCTTTGTAAAGGCAGGAAGGTCCATAGGAGAACGAAGTATGTTCTTCCATGTCAGCAGATGCATGTGATACCCCAGCAATATGGGATGCTGGCAGCCTGCAAATAGAATGCTAGGGTCCAGAGGGAGACATCTGGGTAGAGCGTTACATGAGCTTCATCAAGTCCAGAGTCTCTTTCGCCCTGGTCTATGCCAGTATGCTTTCTTTTTGCTGAAAAACCTAAATTAGGCAGATATATCATGGGATTGCATGCAGGGCTCAAGTCCTGCGGGAACGCATGGGAACGGAGTTCCTGTACTTTTTCCACAACAGGAACTCAGTTCCCATTAGCAGCCGCATCCTTCAAGACTTTGAAGTATGCGAGCTGTGTGGCAGGTGCTACACCAGCAGCCGCTGACACAGCTCGTAATAGTAAGTGCTGCACACCAGGGGTGGACTGACCATTCAGGCATTGCCAGTAGGGGGCCCAATGACAGCTTCCTCTTCGATCTACCTGTCAATCACAGCTAGCTGACGGGTAGATCAGGCCCCTTCTGTTAAAGATTGTATTTAGTCAGACCTCTCGTGATGCGCTCCTCCCCACCGGCCCCTCCTGATTTTCTGTCTCCTCATCCCCCCCCCCCCAGTCTCCGTCATACTTGCTCTGCGTATACCGCTGAATCCCCCCCTCCTCTATCTTCAGTGCTATATGATGAGAGAACCCAGAGGAGGAGCACAGCTATTCTGCTCACAGGACATGCAGGGAGAGAGGTGAGCTGAGGGAGGAACATCAGTTTGGGGTGGTAAGCTGAGCACAATACCTGGCAAAGTTTAATGCCAGGAGGGAAGTTTATGTGGAAATATGTGAAGCGTTGGAATAGCAGCGAGTGTGTGTTGAAGCCTTGCAGAGTTTGCGGCCCCCCAAGCTAACATACATCTCCTAAGCAGGAACACATCACTATCTCCCTAAGCATTCTGTCCAGATAATGTGCAGTTAATTTATGACCTTTCCGTTTAACCCTATGTTATCCAAACTCTGTTCAATGAAAAGTGTAAACTCACCACATAAACACTCTATATACAAAATAACATATTACATAACAATTTTTTATTGAGAGGTTAAGGCTCAGTTCACATTTTTGCAAATCAGATGCGTTTTGAACATTGACATTTTCAGTGTCAATACATGTAGTCATCATGTGAACCATCAGACTTCTCAAAGCAGCAGGTTCACACATGGGCGGGGCGGCTGCGGTACGCATTTAAAAAGAGTCCTGTGTGATTTTGGGCCCAGTTCAGGTGTGATTTCAGGTAAAAATTTGCACCTGAATCGCATTTTAACCGGTGAACAGAACCGCACCGGACTCCTGCACTGAATCCGCGGCCCTATATGTGTGAACCCAGTCTAAAACCTTGTACACAAGATGAGAAAATCGGACGAATGATCAAAAGGGTTTTTTCATACGATTTTCTGATCATGTGTACTAGGTTTAAGTATGTGCTACAAAAGGTGCTAATCAGCCCTAAATGAAATAATAGTAATAGTCATAGCTGATATATATATATATATATATATATATATATATATATATATATATATATATATATATATATGTGTGTGCCTTCAAAGACTTAAGCCGCGTACACACGGGCGGACTGTCTGGCCAACTAAGTCCGTCAGACAATCCGACGGACAGTCCGTCCTACTTTCGAATGAACGGACTTGACCACACACGATGAACAAACAGTCCGTTGAAAGCTTGCGCGATGACGTGTACAGCACGTACGACGGGACTAGAAATAGGACGTCCAATACACAGCAATGCAACCTTCCGCCGTGTAAATCCTTTCTGAGCAAGCGCCATACTTAGTCCGTCCAATTAGCCTACTCACGAGCGGACTGTCCGCTGAAACCAAAGTTGGACGGACAATATTACGGAAATTCCGAAATACTTAGTCCGCCAGACTGTCCGCTGAAAAAGTCCGCTGAAGCCCACACACGAGCGGACTGTCCGCTGAAATGAGTTTCGGCGGACTAAGTTGGACAGACAGTCCGCCCGTGTGTACGCGGCTTTAGAAGTATTTTAAAAAGGAAATTGGTTGTATATGCTGAATACTATAAATTGGTGGTTAGAGTTTTTTTTTTGTTATGTATATATTAAGGTGATCAGACTTCCTTAGTTACCTAGGGACAGTCCCCAATTTTAGGAGACTATCCCTGGAAAAAAAAAATCCTGGGAGCAGCATGGTAATCATCATGCCTCACAAATTAGTCCCTATGCACTGCACACTCAGCTAAACTATCGATGTGTTTGTACTACAGTACAGCTGATTGGTTGCCTGAATTCTCATCTCCTTTTGGTCAGCACTGTGCTGCTGTACTTTTAAACTCAGAATTCTGACCTTTAATCTCAGAATTTTGTTGAATACATTTTAGGATGGCCCCAGGGCTCTTCCATAGTATTGTGATGTCGTGTTGTGATGTCAATTCGCTATGCGTTCAGTTAGTAACCCACAAGTTGCTCAGAGCCTGATCATTTGTCTAGTACCATTGTAATAATAATACAGACACAGGCCTGGGCGAGTACTCAGAAAACATGGCATGCCCACTCAGTAACACCCTCCTACTATATGCCCTGTAAATGTAAGCAAAGATGGGGCGCACCAGGAACTGTACTGCTCTGAGCAGCTACACATTGTGATCACAGACATTTTGTGACTGCTGTCAACAAGGGTAATTGCAAGTGGTTTTAAATACAAAGCCTTGGTGTTCACAGATACTACATTAAACATTACTGGGCATCAGAACGTTACATATAACTTTATCGGGGTGTTAAAAGATCAGCTTAAAGAGGAAGTAAACCCTGATGGGTTTACTTCTTCTTTGTTTCCCTGCAAAGGTAAAGCATAATGGGCTACTATGCATCGCATAGTAGCCCATTATGTGTCACTTACCTGACACAGTAGCCAGCGAAGTCACCGCTGCCCTCTCTTCCACAGAGCGTCCATCTTCTATCCGGGTATCGTGGCTCGGGTGCTGTGATTGGCCGGAGCCGTGATGATGTCACTCCCATGCGTGCACACGGGAGCCGCCACTAACGGCATATCGCCGTTAGCAGCAGCATTCTCAGTGCGCCTGCGCATGCGCCGTAGACAGCGTTTAGGAGATATTTCTTGGACCTATAGGTAAGCCTTAATCTAGGCTTACCTGTAGGTCAAAGTGGTCTGTAAGGGTTTACAACCACTTTAAAATATAATACAAATCCACCCATGGAATTCATAGCATAGGACACATCCCCTGTCATACCTTCTTAAAAAAATTATTAATACAGAGAGGAACCACTGAACAACTGTTTTTTCTCTTCACAGAGAAAACGGAGCTGGAATTCACATCAGACTGGTGAGAATTCAGCCTAAAGCTTCGTACACACAATCGGATTTTCGGCAGGGAATTGTGTGATGACAGATTGTTTGCCTAAAATCCGACCATTAGTACGCTCCAGACAATTGTTGTCCAACTTTCTGCCAACAAATGTTGGATGTCAGGCTAATAAATTTTTGGCGGACAACGGTTGTGTGTACACAAGTCCGTCACACAAAAGTCCAAAGTACAAACACGCATGCTCGGAATCAATGCTCACCAAACCAGAAGGTGCCCAAAGGGTGGCACTCAAGAGCTGAAATTCTACGTAGTACGTCACTACATTTGTGTTTGTTGGCCAACAATTCTGTACCGTTTGTATGCAAGACAAGTTCCTGGCACACTCCCTTCGGACAAAAGTCTGACACTTTGTTGGCCAACAATCTGATCGTGTGTACAAGGCTTTAGACTACCTGTTTGCTGCACAACTACGTGTGTGGACGAGAGGGATACACTTACATCAGAATAATAATTATAAAATTATTATACAAAAACAAATATTAGTTTAACCCACAAGTGCTTTTTTCCCCACTACTATTCCTTTATATTGGCTTTAGAATATACAAATGCAACAATTTTGAAACTGGATGGAAGGTTTAGCATTGTAAAACACTTTTTGATAGCTAAATAGTGCAATTTTTTTAATAGAAGTATATGCATCACACCAAAATGAGGGAAAAGTGAGGAGAAAAGTGGAACAGAGAAACTTTGTTCCAAATCAGGGACAGTCTCTTGAAATCAGGGACAGTCTCTTGAAATCAGGGACAGTCTCTTGAAATCAGGGACAGTCTCTCGAAATCAGGGACAGTCTCTCGAAATCAGGGACAGCCTCTTGAAATCAGGGACAGTCTCTCGAAATCAGGGACAGTTTCTCGAAATCAGGGACATTCTCTTGAAATCAGGGACATTCTCTTGAAATCAGGGACAGTCTCTCGAAATCAGGGACAGTTTCTCGAAATCAGGGACATTCTCTTGAAATCAGGGACATTCTCTTGAAATCAGGGACAGTCTCTTGAAGTCAGGGACAGTCGGGGGCTATGCATGATTTTGGCTCATAATGCAAGAACTTTCAGCACCAAATGCCCATTTCAGAGATGACTTCACAAGCAGAACAATCTGTGTCAAAAAATAAAAAAGTGAAGGTCCTTTCCCTTTTGCACTTATCATTCCATTCATAACATGAGTCAGGAAGGTCCTAAAGCCGTCTTTTTAGAGATGGTCATGATGCTGATCAGACCATGAAGCTGCTGAGATACACCATGTCTGTGTATTGCTAGCATAAAACTGCAGCTGCTCACCTCTGACCTTCCTATTTAGAGGAGCAGATCTTTTTATAAAGTCTGTAATTGTCATATAGATAAATAAAAAGACAGAGCAAAATGCTCTTACATAGTTGGCGCACACTGACGGAGAGAAACTGGGTGAAGTGTATTTTATTATGTTTAGAGGATGCTATAGAACAAACATCGCACTTTTCATCAAACACAGTACATCACCTCTAATCCTGTTATTAGTCAAATCGGTTGTAACAAACACGCAGCGCTGGGTATGGAAAGAAAACATCGATGTACGTCAGCTGTTATGCAAACAGGACACTCAGTGGGTTCTGGCAGCACTGTATCTCCTCATTAAAAGAGATAAAGGGTTATTCTTTGTAGTGGTACATTCCTTATGTCCTTTTTAGAAAACTGCTTTATAGAGAATTTTAAAGCTAAACTACTAGCATAGAGCTAAATATACAGTTGAAATACCTAGTGAAGTTGTTTGACCTGCCAGTGGATCTGCATTTTGTGCAATCATTTCTGTGGTTTACAGAACAACCAGGCAGCTGACCTCACTTTTCTCTATTGGAAATAGAAAATACAGATTGGCCACTGATCTGTCCCCAGCCTGTGCTTATACAGTGAAGAGCAGCAGAAGACTGACCAGGGATAGAGATAGTGATAACATTTTTTCGCAGAAGTGAGTTTAACAAGACTCGTGGCCACTCATTAAATTAGAAGAAAAGAGGTTTAACCTTAAACTACATAGAGGGTTCTTTACTGTAATAGCGGCAAGGATGTGGAATTCCCTTCCACAAGTGGTGGTCTCAGCAGGGGGAATTGATATTTTCATGAAATTATTAGATAAGCACCTGACCGACCACAACATACAGGGATATACAAGGTAATACTGACATATAATCACACACATAGGTTGGACTTGATGGACTTGGTGTCTTTTTTCAACCTCACCTACTATGTAACTATGACAAAGTCATCACTCACCTTCCTCCTTCTTTCAACATTTTCAGTGTCAATACATGTGATCCCACTTTAGAGGGATTACAGGCAGCCAGTGGCGGCTACTACTCAATATTTTGGAGGGTGCGACAAACAACCCCCTCCCCCCAGGCAGATTGGACCGGAAGGCGGTGATCCATCTCCTTCCCTTCCAATGACGAGGTGGTGCTGGATCTGGGGTAGGGCTCCTCGAAGTGGCTGTTGCTGCCCCTCCGCCCACTGCTCCTCGCTCCAGCTTGCTGAGGGGAGAGCCGGGGGCCATTGCTTCTCCTCCCAGCTGAACAGGAAGTGAGACCCGATTGGCCAGGGAGTTTTAGGACCCACTTTCTGATTGGCCAGGAGGAGAAGCAGGAAGATATTAGCAAATATTTATTTGCTAATGTCACACAACTAGGTGGGCTCAGGGTGCAGTGCTCTGCACCCCGAGCCCACACTTTTCTTTAAGCCAATTAGAGCCTCAGACTCTAATCGTGTGCTTCTAAAAAAAATAAAACAATTAAAAAGTCCCATTGAAAGCCATGTGTTCAGCACCCTGCATGGAAATTAGGAGCTGGGCATACGGATTAGGCGGGCGGCCCTTGGAGTGGCTGCCACTGCAGGTAGCTGATTTCAAGACAGATTAAGGTGCATATACTACCTGCAGTTCGAAAAATATTTAGGCCAGATTCAGATCTTCTCATCTGTGCATTATGGTGCGCACTTCACAGAGTGAATCCGGCCTTAATGATTTTTTATTACATAGTCTCCCGGAGTTATTTCCGGGTTCGTGAGCTCCAGGGCTGTGATTGTCCGGAACCGTGGTCAAGGCACGGCTCCTGAAGAAATGGCACGAGCAGGCCGTTTTTTCAGTATGCATGTGCCGATGACGTTGGCACATGCAAATACAGTGAGTATCTCCTAAACTGTGTGTAGCAAGGTCCCAGACCCCCTTTAGTCTAATGAGAACCTCCAGAGCCAGGGACAGCCAACATCCTTCCATGTACAGTGGGTTGCAAGGCATAGTGGGTGTAATTTGAGGTAGATTCATGGGTGCCAGACACTTCTTGAATACAAAGATATTTTATTTTCTCTTGAACAGAACAGTGGGAGAGAGGGTTTAGGGCCAGAACACCCTTAGGTAGTTGCAATGTCAATTAGCAGACTCTGAGACTTTTACAGCTATAATGATACAGCGCCTTGCAAAAGTATTTACCCTCCTTGGCATTTTTTGTGTTTTGTTGCCTCACAACCTGGAATTAACATGGATTGTTTGAGGATTTGCATCATTTAATTTACAGAACATGCCCACAACTTTGAAGATGTTTTTTTTTATTGTGAAGCAAACAACAAATAGGACAAAATAACAGAAAAAGTCAATGTGCATAACTATTCACCCCCCTAATGTCAATACTTAGTAGAGCCAACTTTTGCAGCTATCACAGCTCCAATTGATTTTGGATAATTCTCTATGAGCTTGCCACTTCGTACCATTGGGATTTTTGCCATTCCTCCTTGCAAAACTGCTCCAGCTCCTTCAAGTTGGATGGTTTGCACTTGTGAACAGCAATCTTTAAGTCTGACCACAGATTTTCTATTGGATTCGGGGCTAGGCGTTGACTAGGCCATTCCGACACATTTACATGTTTCCCCTTAAACCACTCAAGTGTTGCTTTAGTGTGTTTGAGGCCATTGTCCTGCTTGAAGGTGAACTTCCGTCTTAGCCTCAAATCACACACAGAGTGGTACAGGTTTTGCTCAAGAATATCCTTGTATTTAGCACCATCCATCTTTTCCACAACTCTGACCAGTTTCTCAGTCCCGACTTCTGAAAAATATCCCCACAGCATGATGCTGCCACCACCATGTTTCACTGGTGATGGTGTTCTTTGGGTGATGTGATGCGTTGGGTTTGCACCAGATATAGCATTTTCTTTGATGGCCAAAAAGTTCAGTTTAAGTCTCATCAGACCAGAGCACCTTCCTCCATACATTTTGTGAGTCTCCCACGTGCCTTTTTGCAAACTCAAAACGTTCCATTTTGTTTTTGCTGAAAGTAATGGCTTTCTTCTGGACACTCCACCATAAAGCCCAAATCTATGGAGCGCTTATTGTCGCCCTATGTACAGATACTCTAGTCTCTGCTGTGGAACTTCGCAGCTCCTCCAGGGTTACCTTGGGTCTCTGTGCTGCCTCCCCGATTATTGCCCTCCTTGTGAGTTTTGGTGTGCGGCCATCTCTTGCCAGGTTTGCTGTTGTGCCATGTTCTTTCCATTTGGTTATGATAGATTTGATGGTGCTCCTACGGATCATCAAAGATTTGGATATTTTTTTATAACATAGCCCTGACTTGTACTTCTCAACAACATTATCCCTTACTTGTTTGGAGAGATGTATATATTTTTCTAATATTACTTCACCAAGTTAGACTATTGTGTTCTGATCCATCACATATAATTCAGATTAAAAAAACATTGAACTAGAGGCTGTAATGTAACAAAATAGGTAAAAAGCAAAGTGGGTGGCATACTTTTGCAAGGCACTGTATAGTATATTGGTAAATTTTTCAAGGAAGAACTCAAATTGCAGTGAAATATGAATTTGCTGTACTGAACATGAATTTTTTTTTTAATACAATCTACTTTTTTAATTTGCAGTTAAGATCCTAAAGACCAAATGGCACAGCATATAGTATAAAAAGGAGTTGAATTTGAGAGTGGGAGCGGTGCAGGGGTAGCAATCATGCCCCTATAATTTGCACTAATTTGCTCAGTTTTCCTAAGCCACATACGAGTACGTTTATAAATGCTAAACCCTAACTCTACCCCTAGCCTCAATTTAACCTTAGTCCCATCCCTAGCCCTAACCCTAACCCTAAACTAACCCTAACCCAACACTAACATTAACTATTAATGTTTTATTTAGATTTACGGTGCTGAGTGCAGCTTTGAAGATGCAGAGGAGGAAGAGGAAGTAACTTCCATGGCCGCCAGGTCTGCGGATGTGACTCCTGAGGTGTCTAGACTTACCATGACTTCACAAGGACCCATTGTGCAACCGAAGGAGCAGGTCAAGAAATTGAGCCAGAGCTTGTCCTCCTAGGAAACAGGAAAAACAGGCAAAATACTGTGATGATGCTCTTATGAGGCCCATTAACAAATCAGCAGGAAAAAGGAGTATCGAAGACACTGATGAATATCACCTAGCTATGGCAATGGCTTATTAACCCCTCCTGCCAACTGTACTAATGTATTATTATATACATATGCAGCCTCGCGTAATTGGGTCTTTTTTCATGGGGCCGCATATATCCGTACTTGTGTTTTATGTTGGGAGAACAATGCACAGCTTGCACCCAGCACAGACTGGGCTTTTACCAGAAGCTCCAAACCCCGTACTAATGATCCCAAATCACTTGGTTGCTGTGATAGCCTCGGATTGGCTATCACAGTGTACAGCCTCTGTGTTTTTATCTCCTCTTGAATAGAGAAAAAGATACATTGTATCATTGTATCCATTCTGGAGGAGAAAAGCTGGATCAGAGATTGTGCTAGGGCCAGGGCCAGGGTTAGAGTGAAGTTTAGGTCCACAGATGTGGCCAGTGTCAAAGTTCAGGGTCAAATGTCAGCTTCACTGTATTTTAGAATTTTTTAAATTAGTATCAGTGTCAGGGTTTTTTAGGTAGAATAAAAAAGCAAAATTTGCAGAATCCTCTGGGTCCTACTAAGAGTACAAACAACAAATAACATACACGTATGTGGTATCACTGTGATCATCAGGAACAAGAGAATTTATTTTGGGTTCTTTGGTGGTGGGATATGGTAATAGCAAGATATATAGATTAAAAAAATTATATTTTAAAACTAGAGGTAGCAGGGAGCTGGCTATCTTACCTGCAGTATCAGAAGACACTCTGCAACATTGTTGCAGTGAGACTATTTCCCTCTAGTGCCAGCTAAGACTCAGTGTAATCACATCCTACCAGCAGGGTGATTACGACCAGGGTGCAAAGCATACAGGGAATTGTTGTCACAGGGCTCAAGTTACACATTCTGTTGGACTGCGGGGGAACTAAAACTACCAGCCGGCTGGCAGAGAAGAACAGATTTCTGGGAGAGCTTATAAAAAGGCTGGGCTAGGCCTAGATCTCTCTCTTGGAACCCTGGCCTGGATCTGTGCCTGTGTGTGTTGCGGCCTGCACAAGAAAGGGTTACCAAGCGGCAACCAGAGGGAACATCTGCAGACAGCATCGCTTCCCTATCTGGAGGCTGTTCCTGCTCCTTCCACGCTACCTGCACTTTAGATCCAGGTGGGCTGCAGCGTGGTGTGACAGAGGTCAGACGCCATTTCCTGAGCCAGGACCCAGAGGGAGGCCCTGAAAAGCAATCACCATCTTCATCGCTATCAGAATCTTCAGTGACAGAGTTGGTGAGTGGGCATCAGCCCATTCTTTTCTAATAGACACTGTATACAGACACCATTGTCTCTGTTCACTACCTGTTGCTTATGGTGCTGAAGGATAAGACCATTCATCCACATAGACACTGTATACAGACATCACTGTCTTCATTCACCTCACTGTTACTGCTACTTGTAATTCTACATGATACAGCACTTTTGAACCAACAATTACTGTAATTTCATTTGCATCTTGCTAACACAGGAAGAATCTGTTTCTCTGATTATTACAGCCAAGTCAGTGAAGTTGCTTTGCTCTGCTATCCAGGAATTCTTCACTTGCAATTTCCACAAAGCTAGCTGAAGACCAATGGATTGCTTCTTACAGGACTACTTACTTACTATTACAGGACTACTGCAAACCTCCCTACCCACTGCAGGGATTATCTTTACTGTGCTCATTGAGCTTGAATTTACCTAGAACTCTCTGAAAGGACAGGTTAAAGTGGTTGTAAACCCATTACAACCACTTTAACCTACAGGTAAGCCTAGATTAAGGCTTACATGTAGGTGCAAGAAATATCTCCCAAACCTAAAAGGTTTAGGAGATATTTGAAGGAACAGCGGCACCGATGTGGAGGAAGTGGGAGCTGGATGCCTCTAAAAAGAGGGTATCTGCTCCCCCCCAAAAAAATTACACGCCAAATGATGCATGTCTTCACTTAAAGCGAAAGTTCCATTTTTGGGTGGAGTCCCACTTTAAGTTCCTTTATCATATCAGTAAACAGGATTTATGATCTACCACAGTTAGTGTTCTTTCTAATGCTGTGTTTTGCTCTAATACCACATATTAGGTGTGCCAGAGGAGTTGGGACTGTTCTTGGGGTTGAGGCAGAGTACAGAACAAAATATAATTAGGGGGGATAGCGCTACATAAATTAAAAAAAATTATAAATATTTTTTTGTACCAATTTGTGCCAGATTTCCTTAAATAAGGAAACATCCATTTATTACCACTTACCCCTAAATGAAAGCCCAATTTATCTTGAAAAAAACAAAGTATAATTACCTTGCTGGATCACTTGCTGGCAGCACTGTGGTTCCCTGGGTGGAAGGTTGTAATTCCAGTGTTCACCAGCAGATGTCTCCCAGCAGCCAGCAGACCTCAGTAATCATTTTCACCTAATGTTGGCTGCATGGAGGGTATATAGGTCATCCACTATTAATGCCTGGTACACATGATGAGATTATTGGATGAATGATTGTGCTTTTTTTTTTCCACGCATTCTAGTCTCACATCTAAAATTCTCGTACGACAGAATAAAAAAGTGTTCTATTGTATTTGTATAGTATTTTCAGACGACAACTGTACTGATGAAATGAAAATTATTTTGCATGAATTGTCATAATCAGCTTTCAAAAAGCTGTGTACTAACAATCAGATTATTATACGATCTCCTCGCAGTCTTTTTTTTATCGTGTGTGCTGGTCTTGAGTGCCTCTCTTTCCTGTGTTTTGCTTGCTGCCAGATACTGCTTATCCTGACCCTGATCTTGTTCCTGCCCTGCATAGTGCACCCTACTGCCTCTTATCTGCTCCTCTTGCTACTAATCCTGTCCTAGTTCTACCTTCTCATCTGTTCCCTACATCTCCTGTTTACCCATTTTATCTGTGTTCTCCATTTGTGTCAATATGTTATACTATATATAGTCAGTTTATTAGTTAGGCTTTTGTCACAGTGTTTAGTTAGGTATTTTGTCACTGGGTTTTTTGTTCACTTGTATCGTTATGTTTGCTGTTTGCTGGTGCTTGAATGGAATTTGTTTCACCGTAAATAAATCTCACTCAAAGCATCCACAGTCTGGTCTAAGTCTCCTAAGTGTAGCTATATGGATCTTGCCACCCCTACTGCTAATTCCTGACAAAGTAGTTGCAATGATACTGTATGCACGTTTTACTAAAACATTTCAAAGTTGCAAAACCGTGTTCAGGTATTAGGATTTGTTTTACCTTTGTCATGAGTTAAGCCCCATACACACTATCAGTTTTTCTGCTGAGTTTTTCCTTCAGTTTTACCAAAACCATGTAGTGTAAGGGCCTGCCTGATTGCATACACATTGAAACTCCTAAAGTTTGACCTCATATTATATGGTTTTGTTAAATCTGAAGGAAAAACTCAGCAGAAAAACTGATAGTGTGTATGGGGCTTTAGTTAAACAAGTGCCAGTGCTCAACGTGCACTTACACCACCACCAACTCCAATACCACCACAACCAGCCCACCAAATATAGTAAGCTGTGGCATCAAGTCCACCATCCTTATCCTACACCAAATATGCAATATCAGTTGCACTAACCCTACTCCTGCCCATGGCCAGGGCTTACATGCCATGGGCCTGCTTTGGCCATGGGCCATAGGTGCAAAGAAAAAAAACAGGGGATGCTGATGCCTCAACAGTAACACCAATCCCAAGGGCAGGAGGAGGGATGCACATACGATAAGCAATCAGACAGCAGTCACTCCACACAAGGTCTGCAGTCCGCTACATCACCACAACTGTTCTTTGACTTAACTTATTTCTTTTTTTAGTGGCTAACCTAACCCTAACCTAACCCTAACCCTAGCCATATCCCTAACCCCAAACCTAGCTCTAATTACAACCCTAGCCAAACCTTAACCCTAGCCCTGTCAGAAACCATGAAATCAGACCGAGACAGAAGTACAGTTAAATTACACTTGTTTAATAATAAAAGTAAAAAGAACAAATGTAGTCAAAACATAGCCAATGTTCAGTAACTGGAATGGATAGTCAGCCAAGCAGAAGTCAGGGATCCAAGTAGTGGAACAGCAAGCAGGTTCAGGAGCCAGAAGGGATGTCAGCAAAGCCAGTCTTTAAACAGGAACGCAGGCGATAGTTTTGTGTGATGCAACCAAGGCGAAGGCAGAGTTCCTCTGGACTGGATGGCTTAAGTAGGCAGGACTGACGAGCAGGATCCTCAACAGCTGGGTAACTGTGGAGAGAGATGGGAGCTGGCAATTAGCCGACAGCTGAGCGGCCAGCTCAGAGAAGGAAGGGCTGAGCCCAGCCCGGTCAAGCCTAACTTAAGCCTAATCTGACCCTAATCCTAACCACTAATGCTTTTTTTCGATTTCCAGCACTTTGAAGCAACTTTTCAACTTGAAGATGATGAGGAGGAGACAAAGGGGGAAGTGTGTGTTTAACAACCAACTGCCCTGGCTGCCAGACTTGCAGATGCACTTCTGTGGTGTCTAGTCCTACCATCACCTTACAAGAACCCACTGTGCCACCAGAGGAGCAGTCTGGCTCAACTGTGTATTTGTGATTAATTATATATAAACCTAAACCTAACCCATATGCACTTAAAGTGGTTGTAAACCTAGCTACACAACTTTTACCTACAGGTAAGCCTATAATATGGCTTACCTGTAGGTACTGGAAATCTCTCCTAAACCTGCACAGTTTAGGAGATATTTACCATATATGCTTGCGCTGAAGTCATTGGCGCATGCGCACTGAAGAAAGGGCACGATTGTTCCATTTATAAGGGGCTCGTGCCGTGACCAGCGGCTCCCGTGCGCATGTGTATGAGTGATGTCATGCGATTCTGGCCAGTCACGGAGCTGGAGTCCACGGCCCCGGAAGGTAGAGGGGGGAAGATAGATGCGGCGACCAGCGGGGACATCGTTGGCTTAATTTGCAGGTAAGTGCAACATAATGGGCTAGTATGGGATACATACTAGCCCATTATGCTTTTACTTTGCAGGGGAAAAAAATACTCATCTTAATCCTGGCCTTAAGCTAACCCTATTCCTAAAGCAGCCCACAGATCATACAGAGTCTTTCGTTCAACCAGTGGGTTGAATGAAAAAAAAAAAAAAGACCCGAATACCCCATCCACCCACTCGTTGTGGATGGGGGAATACTCTCCACTGAGCTATTCTATTCTGATGGCGAGAAGACTTTGTCTCCATCAGAATACACTGATCAGCACTGATGATAGCCTGCAGCGCTGATGAAGTGGGGAAAATCCAAAAGAGCAATTGTACAGAAGACGATAAGTAGATCCACCTCTGTACAACCTCCCTGCCCATACAAGGATTGCAATTTGGCTGGTTCCTGCTGAACCAGCTGGGAGCCCAGTGAGTTAATGGGAAAGGTTCATCGTCACCCCACTTACAACATGTGTGAGACAGAGGCTCTGACTGGTTGCCTGGGCAAAGGACAGCCAATCAGTGGGGGGAATTAAATAAAGAAGTTTCTTTTCTGGCAGTACAATGGCCCAATCCAGTCTGAGATGGTCAGCCCTACCATTAAAGTGGAAGTAAACCCATGGATTTAAACAGTTAAAAAAATGCCGGCAATGCTAACTGCACATTGGTTGTGCTCTCAGCCAAAATCAAACCATCCAATGGCTGGGGTCATAACGAATCACATGTGCAGCACCATAGCCGTTGAGGATTAAACAGAGGCAAAGATTGCAGCTTCCTTGGCTGAAAACGATAGGGGAGTTTACTTCCACTTTAATATAAAAAGCATAGAAATAATTATATACATGTGAAAACACTATTGGCGATTCCACATAGGATAAAAGTGGTCCCATGGGAAGATTCACTGTGAAATCACTTTTAGAGGCAGCGGGAGAGGTGCCCCCCTCTCCCTCTTTTTACCCAGAGCGGTTGGTAAAGCCCGGAAGTGATCCGATGCAGCCATTTGATGTAAAAGTCAAAACGTCAAAGTTTTTCTTTGCTTTTTAAGATAAATGAGAGATCTGGGGTACTATTTACCACCTGAAGAAAGCACAATTAGTACTGAAAAAAACAAGGTATAATTCACCTATCCATACAAGTTGCAATGATATTTACTGTTTTACCAACACATGTCAATGTGACCTAAGCTGTCAACTAGTCAAGTAGTGTGTATGAGGCTTTAGTTGCGTATTTACAGTTTTGTGATATTCACTGCTTCACAATTTTGAATATTACAAATTTTGTGATTTTTTTAACTCAAAGTTTAATACTTTAGATTTAGCAGCATTTTTTAAGTCATGTTGTGTTTATGTGTGCTAATAATATATTGTTTTTTTCCATGTTTTTATTGAAAATATTATTTTAATAACTATTTGCACAACTATCACAGAATGCACCAAATCATTAGCAACCTTTTTTATTGTGTGCTTTCAGAAAATGTATAGTTTTACAAACTCCGAATGGGGTAAGTGAAAATTTTTTAAAAAGGGAAAAACTGAGAAAATTATCTGGCTACCAGAGGTAAAAGATGAAGGCAGTGGCCCGAGCGGGGACCGATCTGACTCCAAGCGCGGCCAAGTGACATAGCAGGTCCCGCCTTCTGGAACCTGTAGCATCTATGATGGACCTCTCACTGGTCCAATGCCGGGACCGCGGAATGTGTGACGTCCATCATAGGCGCTGCAGGCTCCAGAAGGTGGAAATTACAATGCAGTCGTGCGAGCACTATGAAATCCCTGCTTGGCGCTCGGGTGGGCAGCTCTCCTCTCCTGTCTCTGAATGCCTACTGGGATGGGCGCGCCACACATACGGCTGCAGGAGGAGGTCACCTGAAGTCTGACATGTAATGGTCAGGTAGGCCAGTGTGTATCAGGTATGTCAGTGTGTGTCAAGTAGGTCAGTGTAATGATCAGTGTGCGTCAGGTAGGTCAGTGTGCGCCAGGTAAGTCAGTGTGCGCCAGGTAGGTCAGTTAGATCAGTGTGGGTCAGGTAGGTTAATGTGGGTCAGGTCAACACTATATCTTGGCCTAGGCCAACAAGGCCCAGGCCTAGGGCAGCACTTTGCAGGGGGGAAGCACGGAAAGAGTCCCCCTTGAATTGCGTTACACTGTTAGTGTAGCGCCAGTCTTATGGAGCGGAGTGGGCTGAGAGGCAAATGAGTCTAGCGCCCCCATAAAGCGGCCACACTGCTTCTGGTATGTGGGCAGCTGGCATTCTACAACTGTGGGGGGAGGGGGGCAGTCCGATTCTAATTTTGACTGTCCTATCATCCTGGACCACAAACCTTCCTCACTGTGCTATATGTTTTCTGCTGCACCATTGACATGGTTATATCTTCTTAGTCCTCTCCATGAAATTATCAGAAATTTGTGCTTAACCAGTTGCCGACCGCCGCACGACGATGTACGTCGACAGCATGGCACGGGCAGGCATATGGGCGTACCTGTACGTCCCTGCCTTCCCGCAGGTCGGGGGCCCGATCGGGCCCCCGCCCGGTGCCTGCGGCGGTCGGTTTTCGTCCGGGAGCGATCCGGGACGAGGGGGCGGCCATTCATTCATGGCCACCCCCTCGCGATCGCTCCCGACGAATAGAAATCCCCCGTGACATCACTTCCTCTCCTGTAATGTAAACACAGGAGAGGAAGTGATGTATTCTCTCCTCCGTGTCGGTATTTTTCGTTCCGACACGGAGGAGAGCGGATCGGTGAGTTGCACCAACACTCTACACACACAGTAGAACATGCCAGGCACACTCACACCCCCCCGATCACCCCCCCAATTACCCCTGCCCCCCAGTCACAGTGACACCAATGTCATTTTTTTTTTTGCATTGGTGTCATTTGTGACTGTAATAACTGTTAGGGCAGTTAGGGTTAGCCCCCTTTAGTTCTAATGTACCCCCCTAACCCCCCCAATAAAGGTTTAACCCCGTGATCACCCCCCGTCGCCAGTGTCACTAAGGCTGGGTTCACATTGCAGCGGTTTATGAGAACGGATGTGATTCGCACCGCACTGCAGTGCAAATCACATCCGATCTCTGTGCGATTCGAGTTCAGCTATACAGATAGTATGGCTGAATTCGTGTCGCACCCGCCGCAAACTCGCACGGGACCCTTTTTTTGGTCCGCAGCAGAATTGGATCACATGGGTGTTCACACCATGCGATCCAAGTTTGCAGATCGCACTGCGATATGCGAACTGATCTGGGGGTGTCATTAACATTTCACTGACACTCCCAGCAGTTCGCATAGGGCAGTGTGAACTGCCGCCGGGAGGCATGCGATGCGGGAACCCGCCGCGCATTCGTGGCGTTCCCGCATCGCTCCAGTGTGAACCCAGCCTAATAAGCGATCGTTTTTCTGATCCCTGTATTAGTGTCACAGGTGACGCTAGTTAGGCAGGTAGGTATTTAGGTTCGCCGCAGCTTTTTATAGCGCCAGGGACCCCCATATACTACCGCATAAAGCCCCCTGATTGCCCCCTAGTTAACCCTTTCACCAGTGATCACCATATAACTGTTACAGATGACGCTAGTTGGTTAGTTATTTTTTTATAGTTTCAGGGCACCCGCCATTTATTACCTAGTCTCACTAGTGTACCCCTAAATTTAGGGGTGTCTACTTTCCAAAATGGGGTCATTTGGGGGGGGTTTGTGCCATCTTGGCATTTTATGGCCTTCAAAACTGTAACGCCCTTAGAAAGCCTGAAGGCGGTGCTTGGTTTTCGGGGCCCCGTACGCGGCTAGGCTCCCAAAAAGTCCCACATATGTGGTATCCCCGTACTCAGGAGAAGCAGCAGAATTTATTTTGGGGTGTTATTTCACATATGCCCATGGCATGCGTGAGCAATATATCATTTAGTGACAACTTTGTGAAAAAAAAATAAAAAATAAAAAAAGTTAGTAATTTTCCCGCAACTTGTGGCAAAATATAAAATATTCCATGGACTCAGCAAATAGCTTGGGGTGTCTACTTTCTAAAATGGGGTCATTTGTGGGGGTTTTGTGCCATCTTGGCATTTTATGGCCTTCAAAACTGTAATAGGTAGTGAGAAGTGAACTCAAAAATTTACGCCCTTAGAAAGCCTGAAGGCGGTGCTTGGTTTTCGGGGCCCCGTACGCGGCTAGGCTCCCAAAAAGTCCCACATATGTGGTATCCCCGTACTCAGGAGAAGCAGCAGAATTTATTTTGGGGTGTCATTTCACATATGCCCATGGCATGCATGAGCAATATATCATTTAGTGACAACTTTGTGAAAAAAAAAAAAAAGTTTGTAATTTTCCCGCAACTTGTGGCAAAATATAAAATATTCCATGAACTCAACATGCCTCTCAGCAAATAGCTTGGGGTGTCTACTTTCTAAAATGGGGTCATTTGTGGGGGTTTTGTGCCATCTTGGCATTTTATGGCCTTCAAAACTGTAATAGGTAGTGAGAAGTGAACTCAAAAATTTACGCCCTTAGAAAGCCTGAAGGCGGTGCTTGGTTTTCGGGGCCCCGTACGCGGCTAGGCTCCCAAAAAGTCCCACATATGTGGTATCCCCGTACTCAGGAGAAGCAGCAGAATTTATTTTGGGGTGTCATTTCACATATGCCCATAGCATGTGTGAGCAATATATCATTTAGTGACAACTTTGTGTAAAAAAAAAAATATTTTTTTTTTGTCATTATTCAATCGCTTGAGGCAAAAAAATAAAATATTCAATGGGCTCAACATGCCACTTATCAATTTCCTTAGGGGGTCTACTTTCCAAAATGGGGTCATTTGGGGGGGTTTTGTACTGCCCTGCCAATTTAGCACCTCAAGAAATGAGATAGGCAGTCGTAAACTAAAAGCTGCGTAAATTCCAGAAAACTTACCTTAGTTTGTAGATGTGACAACTTTTGCGCAAACCAATAAATATACAATTATTGACTTTTTTTTTACCAAAGACATGTGGCTGAATACATTTTGGCCTAAATGTATGACTAAAATTGAGTTTATTGGATTTTTCTAATAACAAAAAGTAGAAAATATCATTTTTTTTCAAAATTTGCGGTCTTTTTACGTTTATATCGCAAAAAATAAAAATCGCAGAGGCAATCAAATACCATCAAAAGAAAGCTCTATTTGTGGGAAGAAAAGGACGCAAATTTTGTTTGGGTACAACATTGCATGACCGCGCAATTACCAGTTAAAGCAGCGCAGTGCCAAAGTGTAAAAAGACCTCTGGTCATTTACCAGCAAAATGGTCCGGTCTGAAAGTGGTTAAAGTAGAACTATAGGAAACACTTTTTATTTTTTATTTTGAATAGAATAAGGGAGGGTTATAACCCCTGTCAATTTATTTTTTACCATCTCTGTCCCATTGCAGAGATTTCCCTTCACTGCCTGCCCCATAGCCAAACAGAAAGTGAAAAGGAAATCTATGCAAATTAAGGGAATCCATTGCACCCCAGGCCCTCAGAACTAGTGTCCCCACTTAAAAAATTTCAGGGTGGGTCTTAAACAGCAAGGGGTGTGGCCTTGATAGGAAGGGTTGGTCGTATTTAAATTAGGGGGTGCATGAGTTAAGTCAGGCCTAGGGCAGCACAAACCCAAATACACTACTGGGTCAGGTAGGTCAGTGTGTGTCTTGTCGGTCAGTGTAATGGTCAGTGTTGGTCAGGTAGGTCAGTGTTTGTCAGGTAGGTCCGTGTAATGGTCAGTGTGTGTCAGGTAGGTCAGTGTGGGTCAGTTAAGTCAGTGTAGCTCAGCGTGGGTCAGTGTAATGGTCAGTGTGTGTCAGGTAGGTCAGTGTGGGTCAGGTAGGTCAGTGTCCATTAGGTAGGTCAGTGTGGATCAGGTGGGTCAGGTAGGTCAGTGTGGGTCAAGTAGGTCAGTGTAATGGTCAGTGTGTGTCAGGTAGGTCAGTGTGGGTCAGGTAGGTCAGTGTCCATTAGATAGGTCAGTGTGGATCAGGTGGGTCAGGTAGGTCAGTGTGGGTCAGGTAGGTCAGTGTGGGTCAGTATAATGGTCAGTGTGGGTCAGGTAGGTCAGTGTGGGTCAGGTAGGTCAGTGTGCATCAGGTAGGTCAATGTGGGTCAGTGTAATGCTATGTGTCAGATAGGTCAGTGTAATGGTCAGCGTGTGTCAGGTAGGTCAGTGTGGATCAGGTAGGTCAGTTTTTAGCGGTCAGCATTGATGGGCACTGGTAAGCCAGGCAGCAACCAGCAAGTGAGCTTACCCCCCCCCCCCCTCCCACTGCACAACACCCCGCTGGTGCCGGGCTCGGACTTCGGGCTGAAGCCCGTGGTCTTTTTCCCACCTAGCAACACCCCTGGATGAAGGGTACTGCAAAAAGGTAAAGGCAGCTCTGCATGCTTGTCAAGCTAGCAGGTCAGAAACTATCAACATGACAAGCAGCTAAGTGTCAATTTCAGGAGGACAGCTCTTGCATACCAGAAGAAAAGCTTTTACATCTCAACAGTAGGCAGTAGAGATGAGCTCAGGCATCCTTCAAACTCATTTCTATCTGAACCTGGGCTTTGACTGAATGACGTTGACCAAATATGGGCAGGTGTCCATATAAGGGAATTGACATCACTGATCCCACCCCTTTTGATCCCACCCCTTTTGTTTCTCATTGGATTAGAAAACAGCATGAAGCCCAGGTTCGAATAGAGATGTCTTTGATTGACCTCACCCCCCCCGCCCATTTACGGCCTGCCCTACCTACTAACTAGTGCAATATCCTACCGGGACAAATACAGATTGAATAATTTTTGCAGGTCCCCACACTATGTAGCTATTTGTATATTTAAAAAAGTTTGTAAAGGTATGTGGCCTGTATGCATATGATCAGTTGTAATTTGTTCATGTTGTTTTGCTTTGAAGATAGTCCTTAGTCCTTTAGCATGCTATAAATCCCTGGATTAAAAAAAAAATTATTACAGAAAAATGTTATAAACTGGATTTCAACAATATTTTTTTTATTGTTTTGTTATTGCCTGAAATCAGAGTTCAAATATGGTGCTGCATTTGTGTCTGCATAAGAAAAACAGAAATACATAAAACAAAGTGGACAATTGAGAAGTGACACACAGTATATCTTTGCTGAGCAAAGTGTCTCCTTTAAAAGGACATGTTTCAAACAAGCAAAGCGAACCCCCTCCCCTTTTTTATGTGCCAGAGACCAATGTAAGGCATTTAGGAAAATGTCCAACAAGCAGCAATTAAAACGTAATGCCATCCATTGATGTCATTTTCTAAGCCGCCATACAAAATGGCACCTACAGCATGCTGTCACAGACAATACCATTTTTTAAATTGGTACTTGTAAAACGTTTTTCCAAAAATGCACTTCATATGTGTTAGGCACTGTTTGAATGTTAAAGGCTGGCATGTATTTTAATTAAATCCGTCACAAACCTTAGCAATTCAGACTGAACATATGATAAAAGAAATTGTAAACACAGGTAACTTTTGGTGAAAACTACATGCCAAGACAATCAGCAGATCCAGAGACCCAAGCTACTGAATCTGTGTGAAATGTTAAAGTATAACCAAAGGCAAAATTTAGTTTTAGTTTTATATAGAGCGATGAGGGGGTAGAGCCACAGGAACATCTTTTTTTAATTATTGCTGTCTATGTCCCCAACAGGAAGATTCCCTCTCTCTAATTGTCCTGATCTCCAATGTCACTGAGAATGTGAGGGTAAAATCTAATTTTTGAGTTGCCATCAGAACAGGAATGAAGAGGAAACCTTTCATTAAGGACACATGTTCCCATTACAACCATTTAAAGCCTCATACACACAATCAGACTTTGTACAAACTTTCCTGTGGATTTTTGTACAAAGGGCGTCGGCCGTGAACTTGTATTGCATATGGCAGGACTTTTTCAGCCAACTTTCACCAAATCACATGATTTTGCTGCTCTTTACCACCACCTTTGGTAAACTTCTGTATTGTTGTCTGATCTTTTGCATTGGTTCTGAGCATGCGTGTTTGTACTTTGTACAAAAGATCTATGGTTTTCTGTACACACAATCGGACTTTGCTCCATTGGACTTTTGTTGCTGGAAAGTTCATTCACAGAGCTAACAAAAGTCCTATGAAAACCGAAAAAGTTTGTCCGATGGAGCGTATACACAGTCGGATGTTAAAACAGCTATGTTTGTTGTCAAAAAGTCTGATCGTGTGTATAGGCCTTTAGAAGGGATTTCTCACACATTGAAAAGATATCCTCTCACTTCCTATTAGGTCTACTGGACAGGAAGTGAAAGTAAATCTCCCTAATAAGATGAAGATGGCAAAAATTTACCGCAGTTTTAACCTTCTTGACTATATCCAAAAAAAAAAAGAAATGCTGGGCTTTAGATATACTTTACAGAAGAAGTACAGCCAAAGCTTGTTTGGCGGTACTTCACCTGTGGATCACCGGAGTACAGTTCATTCTACACTCCTGTAACCAGTTTTCAGCAGACAGCGGGCTGAAGACATCATAGAGCCAGTCCAGGCTCGGGGATATACCCACATTCCTGGACCAGCACTTAGCTCAGCCTCTCAGCAATCAGCTGAGAGGCTGAGCCGGATGCTCCCATCCCCTCCACAGCCTAGCTCTCCAGTGAGGGAGAAGGGGGCAGAGCAGAGAGCGGTGATTGACAGTCCCCAGCTCTCTTGTTGGGGAGCTATGGGAACCAAACAATCGGAGGTGTTTGATCACTCAGTTCTCAGTGTTAGAGCCAGAGGGTGACAGATGCAGCACCGTACCGATGCTGCATCCACCTAGGTAAGCATGATTGAACAAAAAAAATAATTCCATACATCTCTTTTAAATCTTTCCTATATGGGGGGTGGGTGGGTGTACCACCCCATCCTGCCTCCTAGACCCTAATGTTGGCCTTTCAATATATTTCATGGCTTTACTGATCAATAGTGTGCATGGGTAAGTAGTAGAGAGTGATGGCAAGCTTAACTTCCACAGGAAAAGTTCAATTTTGTACATAACTCCAGCTGTGTATATCTTAGGATCTATCGACATGCTTTTTGAAGACAATCTCTGCCTCTGCAGTGCTTCATCAAATACTCTGATTGCAATTCCAAGGTTTGTGAAAGCAAAATTTGGGTTTTTTACCTTTTTTTCATTGGCACAATCAATACAGATCTTTTGACTTCATAAGCACAGAAAAAAATATCAGCCAGAAAATTCCCTACATTGTTCTTCTTTTACATGGTACATCTGTCAATCCAAAAGGGGTGAGTTTATGTAAACTTAAAATGCAAATAAAGTAAGTATTTTACTTACTGGGCACCACTGAATTAGTTAATTTTCATTACAACATGAAAAGGCAATCTCTACAGCAGAATAAAGGTTAGCCTATATACAAAACTTACATAACTGAATTACAAAAAAAGGAGTTTTATAAATAGAAAAGCAGAGTCAATAAGGCATAAATCCCTCATAGCTACAGGCTTGAAGTCTCACAGTGTGGACACAAGAATAATGTATTGTCTTCTTGCTCCATTACATGTGGTTTGCATGGATTTTCACTGTTCCCAGGAGCACCTAGTACTGTATGAACGAGGCAGTGGAATAACACATCCCTTTACCACCAATGAAGTGCCATCCAGAATTTTCCTTACTTGACACTTCTTTGATTTATAGCCATAATTACTGTGGTTGTAACACAATTTAATTTGAATGACTATCTAGTTAATGTATACATCTGCCTGAGTTGCTGAGAAGAACATTAAAGTGAAGTGGTCAATGGTGGAAGCATCTTTACATTCCCCGAAGAAGACACACCTTCTTCTTTCAAAGGCACTTTTCTGTTGTCCATGAAATCTCTAGGTAAACTTTCTAATAGGCAATCCAGTTGCTCCTGACCAAGTTTGATTTTATCGTCCACCTCTCTCTGTTCAATAAGAAGCGCTGACTTCATTTTCACAAAATGCTGGTAGTCCTGAAACTGGTCCCTGGTGAGGTAGTTTCCTAAAATATCTGTCACCAACTTTTCTCTGCGATCAAGGTTCTCCTTGAGTTCACGGGCATCTTCATGTTGACCACAGAGCTGCTTTTTCTTTTCATTCCAGGTGTTCTGCAACAAAGTATCAAACACATGATTAGTCAAACACTAATCAAATTAATCAAACAGTACATAGTATACTTTTTTAATATTATTATTATTATAATACAGGAGCCAACAGTTTGCACAGTGCCCTGCTTGTTAGAGCTTACACTCACTCAAGAACAACAGATCACCTACAGATTAAACCAATATTAAAGTCTTGTTTTTTTTAAAATAACAAACATGGTATACTTATCTGCTCTGTGCAATGGTTTTTCACAGATCAGCTCGTGTCCCACGGCGGTGCTCCTGGCTCATCCCACAACAAGCAGCTTGCTCTGGGTGCACCCAAGCAGGCGTGCTTCTGATCTGTGGCTCTGTGTGTCCACTCACACACAGAGCCGTGTCTTGGGCCTGACCCCTCCATCTCCTGATTGGCTTACTGGTTGTGATTAACAGCTGCTTTTAAAAGCCAATCAAGAATACGAGTCCCCGGAGAGGCAAGGCTCTTGTGGACATCGCTGGATTGAGAGGGGGCTCAGGCAAGTATTAGAGGGGGCTGGGGGGGGGGGGGGGGCTGTTGCACACAGAAGGTTTTTTACCTTCATGCATAAAATGAAGACTGCCTTTACAACCACTTTGATGCAATTTGTATAGAGGGATTATTACATTGGGCACAGAGCCTTGTACAGTGGGAAAATATTTTTTTTATGTTTTTCTAGTAGAAGGTAGCTGCATGCAGGCAGCCTTTAATGGATATGCATTGGCTCTTCATCACAGTCTGGTTTCACAGGTATGGGTGCACAGCCCCCCCCCCCCCCCCCGATGCAGAGTCTGTGCACCTGGGGCCATGCACCCATCCTTGCATGTCTGTCTATACAGTCTATACATATGCATGCAGCTGCTGTACATGCTAGTAAAAAAGATAAACAGGCTCTTCCTGCTGTATAGGGCCCTGTGTCCCTAATGTGGCCTTAGTAACTAAGGAAACAAACTGAAGCTGTTAGGGCCTTTTCACACCAGATGCAAAAAGGCTGCACCACCAGCCACCTTCATGACCAGGCCATTTTTGCCATTCAGCACTGTAATATATTAACTGGTAATTGTGCGGTTATGCAACACTGTACCCAATTTAAATATATATATTTTTTCACACAAATAGAGATTTCTTTTGGTGGCATTTTATCCCTACTTTTTTTTTTTAATATGAACAAAAAAAATGAAAATTATGAAAAAAACTTTTTTTTTTTACTTTCTGCTATAAAACATATCCCCCCCCCCCCCAATCAAATTTCTACATAAATTTTGGCCAAAATGTATTGTCACATGTTTTTTATAAAAAATCCCAATAAACTTACATTTGTTAGTTTGCGTGCAAGTTATAGTGTCTACATTCTAGGGTATATACTGTATACTGTTATTTTTGTTTTCTTAATACTACTAATGGCGATGATCAGTGACTTATAAGGGGAGTGTGGCGATTAATCTGACACTAACTGCCACTGACATCACCAGTGACATTAATACAGTGATCAGTGATAATACTATACCCTGTCACTGTACTAATGACACTGGCTGGCAAGGGGATAACATCTAGGACGCTCAAGTGGTTAAATGTGCGCCTAACTATGTGCGTACAGTGTGCTACTTTTACTACTAGATCTCTCAGTTTCTCATCCTGGCTTTTCTCTACCAAAAACGCATGACAGAGTGTTACATTCAGAAAAAGTGTATACTCTAAGATGGTTGGATTCTTAAAGAACAATGAGCTGAAAGAAAGCAGTAGATGATGAAAAACAGTTGAGCTGTAGGAGAGATGAGAAGATAACTCATCTCAGATAGAATACAACAAACAGGCTTTTATAATTAAATTAAAATTAAAAAGATTAACGTACCCGTTCTTCAGCATTGGCATCTTCACCAAAGGTGCTTAGTACGTTTTCCACTTTGGCCAAGCGCCCTGACAGTGAGAGCAGAAGGTTCACCACCTTGTCCAAATCTCCAATGAACATTTTATACTTGTCAAACTCATTGGGTTTGCAGAGTTGCTCGATCAATGCCTCCACCTGCTCACCAAGACTGTTGTTGACCTTTATATCGACTATAAGACTGTCCTTGGCACCCTTCAAGATCTCAAGTTTACGGATACGATTGGCAATTAATTCCACCTGCAGATATGAGAACATATGTCTGATGAATTTCTAGTTACCATATCCTAAGATATACAGTATATCTACTTATATTCCTAACACGTGTTTTATGTAAAATCTATTTTTCTCTTGTATTAAATGTGTAAACTAAAGCAATAAACAGAGGCAGTTTGGGCAGAGATAGCAATAAAACCATGACAGAAGTCCTAATTGTTCCACATTCTATCCAGGGGGCTCTAGGGGGTCAAAAAGGCCTAGCAAGAGCAAGACCAATGGGAGTAGGTCAAATTTAAAGAAATCAAAATCTGAACCATCAGAGACCCCAATATCCCAAAATTTCACTCAATCTATGCCTGGGGGTCGAAACAGTAACCAGGTTGCCCCTCCCTCGAAAGATGAAACAGTGGCACCCATCTTTAAAACCCAGATGGCGACCAGAGGCCCTACCTTGGGGGGTAAATCGAGTGTGACCAATACTTTGGACAGATTGACCAGGTCTAGCATGCTTACTGATCTACAATGAAAGGTAGCCAGTGGAGATGGGCCTTATGGTCCCACCCCCACTTTGGACAGATATCCAGGATCTCAATGTGGTCAACTTGTCTTCCCACATCCTTGACCCCACTGAGATTCAGGTTTTAGCTCGAGGTCTGAGTTTCTGTCCAAATCAAAATTTGCACAGATTTGAAGTCCTCAAAGATGTGCAACTTTTTGCCAGAAAATTGATACTCAAACAACTTTATTCGAAAGACGCTCCTCATAAATCCAACTTGGAGATCCAGGAACTTAAAGCCCTGGATAACCTCGTCGAATTACTTGAGGAAAATTAATCCACTGATCTTATTGATCGTGTCAATGTAGGATATCTTCTGGGCCGATTCCACCAATCCGACCTACCATCAGTGCCTCAAACAACTCTGAAAAAGAAATCAGATTACTTCCCTCCTCTTGCTACGAACGCCAATGTATTGGCATTCGTTAAATTAGTATGCCAGGAGATCTGCCAGATCAGTATCACAAATGTGGATGATGACAATCTGACTGCAATGGAGAGACAAGCTCTAAAATCTTTGGCCAATAACACATCCATCACTATTAAACCATCTGACAAAGGTGGCAACATAGTAGTTATGGATAACACCTTCTATGTAGAAATGTGTAACAAAATTCTATACAATAAAGATTGGTATAAGAACATTTCAGGGGAAATGGTCACTAAACTTTATCAAGAGTTCTATAATCTTGTGGATGGTGCACGGTCTTTAAATGTGATTACCAAAAATGAATGGGAATTTATAAGGACAAAAAATCCCCGTATCCCAACCTTTTATTGTTTACCTAAATTACAGAGCTTACGTTATCCTTCAGGTCGTCCCATAATCTTGGGAAATGGATCCATCACGGCCAAACTAAGTGAATGGATTGACGGTCATCTTCGCCGGTATGTAGCCAAACTGCCTAGTTACATCCAAGATACTCTTCAACTGTTACAAAGTATTGATGGGATTTCTATTCCCCCTACCGCTATTTTGGTGGCGGTGGATGTGGAAGCTCTTTACAGCTCCATTCCCCATGATAAAGGCATGGCCTGTATCAGGAATGTGTTATCTAGAGATCTGGTCTTAGATCCAACTATCAGGAACTTCATCTTGGATGCTCTCGATTTCATCCTCCACCATAATCATTTTGTCTTTAACGGTTCCCACTTCCTCCAGGTACAGGGCGTTGCCATGGGGACCTTGTGTGCCCCATCGTACGCCAATCTGTACCTGGGGGAGTGGGAACAGGCCATTAATAGTGATGCGGACCTTAGCCCACTCATGATGAATGTGTCCATGTGGGCACGCTATATTGACGATATTTTACTGGTGTGGAATGGCCCGATTGAACTACTACAGTCATTCCTTACTAGATTGAATCAGAATCAGTTTAACCTCAACTTTACTATGACCTTTGATCGGCATAATATCACATTCTTAGACGTAACCATCCACAAAGATGAAAAGGGACACCTCAGTAGCAGTCTTTATAGAAAACCTACGGCAGGCAATTCCATTTTGCATGCATCTAGCTTCCATCCACCTACACTTATTAATTCCATTCTGTATGGCCAATACCTCAGAATTAGGAGAAACTGCTCAGACGATCATGTTTTCAAGAAGAAGGCAGATTCTCTGAAAGCACGACTCCTCGAACGGGGCTACTCGAATACCTGTCTCAAGAAGGCTTTCAGACGAGCTTGTGGGAGAACTAGAAAGGATTTACTTGACAACCCTTCCTTAAAAAGTAAAAAGTTGAATCCAATCTCTATTATCACAACCTATTCCAATCAGTCTAATAGAGTTAAGGCCATAATACGCAAGTTCTGGCATGTCCTCACTATGGACCCGACTATTGGTCCATTTGTTTCAAAAACTCCATCTTTTACCTTCAGGAAGGCTAGATCTTTGTGCGACCAATTAGTATCCAGTGAATTTAGGGGTGAGAATCGTAAGGATCAATGTAAACGTTTTGGTACCTTCACATGTGTCGGTTGCAGTTATTGCTGGTTTATAAATACTACCTCCAATCTGATACTACCTAATGGCGAGCGATATAGACCTCGCCATTATGCCAACTGCAAAACACCAGGTGTTGTTTACCTACTTTTATGCAGTTGTAACTGCTTTTATGTAGGGAAAACTATCCAGGAGTTTTGGAAGAGGGCCTATCGGCATTTCATTTCTTTACAATCTTGCACCCCCACTCTCCCCTTGGGGAGACATGTTACTGCTGTTCACGCTGGAGTATGTCCTAAAGTTTCTTTTGTTATTCTGGACCGTGTTCATTTCAAAATGCGGGGAGGTGATCCCAATCGGATGTTACTCCAGCGTGAACAGCGTTGGATTTTTCAGCTGAAGGCCACCTTCCCTCCTGGTTTGAATGGTACTTTATCCTTTAGACCATTCTTGGAGGGTTTTACCTCGGGTGGTAGTGAATGGGAACCTTTTAATGATTAGTGAAGGAATGGAAGGATTTTTTTTATTTTTTTATTCCATTTTATTGTATTTCATCCTTTTTTCATATTTATTTATATTTATTCTACTGCCACTGGGTTTTTGGTGGTGTCTAGTGGATCTGCTTCGCTGCCGTGACCTTTGACGCTGTCCTCACTCGGCGCATGGGAGGCAGCCTCTCCATTCGGGGTGGCTGCCTCCTACTATCATTCGGTCATGTGATCTAGTTTCTCTGGGTCGCATGCCCGGATGTGTTTGCGCCGCGGGACAGTGATTGTCCAACGTTATGTTGCTGTTGCCCACCCATCGCCGAGTTTTGGTGTTGTTTGGGCTCCGGGAGACGGCCGCCTATCATTGTATTGGTGTGTCAGTGGACATCACCGCCCGAGGGACAATCCACCTAGCTGCGCGTCGGGTTGAATATTGACGCGCATTTCTCCATGGTGACGGCGGGCTTGCATGCCATGCCGTGCGCATCACTATACTAACGTCGGGCTCTTGTATTGAATCCAGTGACGCCACGCACGTTGGCATAACGACGGCGGGCTTGGCTTTTGCTTTTCGCGCCATTATGTCTGTGACCGCCCCTCTATTCATCCTACTGGCTGTTCCTCTGACATGGGATCATCCCTCAGACCCGCCCCTCTTCAATTATTGGCTGTATTTAGTCTGGGCTCAGTCTTTGAAGTTTCAGGACGTGAGCCCGGTGTAACCATTTGCTACATGTGCTGTAAGTGAATGAATGAATGAATGAAATACTTGTATAGCGCACAATGCGAACTGAATCGCCTCTAATTCTGATTATAATTTTTTATGAATTGCCTACATAACAGCTTGTGCATGGTTATTGAGGTTATCAATTTATATATGCACTCTTGGACTAATATATATCATTTTGGATGTCAGTACCTATACATGTTTTTTTTTTTTTTGTTATTCAGGGCTTGGCTGCTTTATATATCAAATCTGCCAGTATGCGACTTGTTTCCACTCTGGGCGGCGGACTGTTTGATATAGAGAAATAAATTTGGGCTCCCTTTACATATTTGGTCAATACTTAAGACCAGGTATATATTTATATTTTTATATATTTTTTTTGTTGGTTGGAGTTACTCCTTCGTTTGGTCTGGGCAAACCTGTATATTCGATACGTACTTATTTTTCAATTAATGAACCTGGTGTATAGTTATTATATTTTTTGGTGGATTTAGCATCTGCTAATCTTTCCCTGGATGAGTCATCATTTTCATGTATATGATTATGTTCATCTTCTCACTGGAGTTGGGCTATATATATACTGCTGTATACAATCTTTGGTATACTGCAATATTCACTTGCAATGTACTAATATACCCCTTCTCCTTACAGTGCCCTGCTTATCTTATAGGGTCATACCAATTGATGTCCCTTGTGAGTACTTTGTTTTATGGGTCATTTGAGTGACGTTTGCTGATCCTACTGGTGCACGATCCACTTCCCAGTGTTTGGATAGAGGGTTCCTCTTTTCACTATCTTAAATCCTCTATACCGTCCAGTGTATTGACTCTGGTTACTATAGTGGTGAGTGATGCTTTTTTTTTTTTTCCTTTTCCTTTGTCTTTCCCTTTCTCCTGCAACTTCTTACTTATTACTATTTAATTGTTTTTTTTTATTGATATAGATACTACATTTTGTGCTATTCTGCTTTTAGATTTCCTGTTTTCTGTTTGATGCAATTTATTTATACCCCCGATGAAGAGAGTTTATCTAAGATCTCGAAACGCGTTGGGTTCGTTGCCCTTCGTCCACTGTAGGGTGTTGCCATACAGTTGGATTGAGGAAGTATACAGTGTAACAGGGCATGTATTTTGTATATTTGTCACTTTATGTTTGTAAACACATGTAATTTGTATTGTATCTAAAATTGTTAATTTTAATTATTATTATTAAACTACGCATTATTACTTTGATATAATTTTGTATATTCTGTATGGCCACCTGCCCATGTTAAAGTCCTCTCCATAGAGGAGCAAATGTTTTTTCATATTATCTTGTCTATTAGGATGGGGTTTTGGTAGGCTTTTCTAGACTTGTGATTTATGGCACCTTGTTCAATTTGCCACATTCTATCCAAAATCAAAATGTGTAGTTAAATACCCTACCACTTTTCTGCTTGTACATGGATCTGGAATTCCCTGCTGTTATCTGATATCCATTGAGTTTCTTAGGAAGAGGTGAATTTTCCCAGGTAATAGGCAGTTACAGCTTCACTAACTTTGATTATTTGTACAGATTAGGGTAGGTCTGAGAACCAAGCACTTCGTAACCAATAATTAGGAAGCTAAAATATTCTCAGATGACAATAAACCAGAAAGCAGGTCCAGTCAAGCAAAATTCTGATAAAAATAAAACCTTCCTCGGAACAAAGATATAAAGACTTAGTTGTATGATATGGTAGATTAAAAAATAACAAGTGAATCCCACAAATTACTATGCAAACATGATTTAATATGATGATGTAATGCCTCAACAAAGCTGTAACTTTAAAGTGCAGTAGACAGTTTTACACAGGCATATTGGTTACTGTTTTGAAATCACACCATTTTCTTTGTGTATTTGTGTGGGTACTTTATTGGTGCTTTGGTGACCTTCCACAATCCAAAAACATAATAGTAGGTTAATTACTTATGTCTAAAATTGTCCTTAGTGTACAGTATATATGTATGACTGTATGAATTACTTCCTTTGTAAAGCTCTGCCTTGTGCATCATATGGTTATTAAATAAAAATGAATTCTCAAATTAATTATTGGAGGCAGTATGCAGCCTACTTTTTATGATTCCCCCACCATGTTTCACAGTACTTACCTAAAAGAAGAAAACACTGGTTTGGGTTAATTTAATTTAATTTTTCTTTTTTTTTTTACTCTTTTCTATCCTGTATTTTTATTGTTTGTGTACAATATTTGTTTTACAAATAAACATTTAAATGCATGGCAAAGGATTCCTAGAGCATTATATGTAAGCTAAAGCGTCTCTGAGGCAAGATTTGGAAAGAGTCCTCAATTACTGGGATGAAGTCACTGCTGATGAGTCACTGAGCTGTTTAAAGTGCTTGTAAAGGCAGTGCTTGTATGCAGTGAGGTTAAAAAAAAAACCTTTGCATGTAGCTCCTCCCGCAGTCCCCCTAAATACATACCTGAGGCTCTCTCACACCTCACTGGCTCAGATACAGCAGCTTGAGCCGTTGGCTCCCCCTGCTGTCAATCTGAGCCAGTAAGGAGGGAGTGGTGGGAAAGGTTAAGCTGAGCAAGCATGCATGAGTGCCCCCATAGCAAGCGATGTGCTATGGGGGCACTCGGCGGGAGGGGGAAGTGGATCTAGGAGTGGGACTCAAGGAGGGAGACCCAAGAATGGATGGATCGGGGTTGCTCTGTGCAAAACTATTGCATAGAGCAGGTAAGTACTGTATAACACGTTTGTTATTTTAATAAAATAAAAATAAAAAGCTTTACAATCACTTGAAGCAACAGGCTTCTTTTGTCAAAGTAAAGAGCTACCCTTTACAATATAAAATGGAGCCTAAAGCGATAAACATTGTGAAGTACCTCTCACTGGTGAAACAGGGCAGAAGACCCAGAGGTAAGTCTGCCATAATGTGCAAGTATGCAAGTGCACTTTTGCATTCCATTATGTTTTAATATGATATATGCAGTACAGGCATACCCCACTTTTAAGTACACAATGGGGTTTATTTACTAAAGCTGGAAAGTGCAAAATCGGGCTCCCTTCTGCATAGAAACCAATGAGCTTCTAACCCCAACTTGTTCAATTAAGCTTTGGTAATAAAACCTGGAAGCTCATTGGTTTCTATGCAGAAGTGAGCCTGATTTTGCCCTTTCCAGCTTTAGTAAATAAATCCCATTGTGTACTTAAAAGTGGGGTATTCCTGTATATACACATATATACAGTATATTGTTTTTATTTGTCCTGACCATGAAGAATAAATTACATACAATATCATTGAACATAATTTTATAGCCGAGTCTTAAGAGCCTCATGTACTCTGCTTCTGATGTCCTCTGAAAATATATTTTGGCTGGGTGATATTTCACATTAAAAGGAATTATGTGAACTACATGACATTAAAGGATAAGTTCACCTTTGTAAAAAAAACAATAAATGCACATCTTTTTGCAGGTAAAAAAAATGTGCATTTATTAATTTTCTTACTAGGAGCCTGCAAAGCATTGCACCCGCAATCACCAGATTGTGGGTGCAATGTCGGACTCCTGCAGCCTGTCTCTGTAAGCTGTGTGCTCGTACCTCATTGGGACAGGCAGTTAGACACCTACAGGAAGCATCAATGAACTACCTAGAGAGCTCAAGTACACCCTGGTAGTCCATTGAGAACTGCAGGCTGACAGCCACAAAGACTGTTGGTACTTGTAGTTCATTTATTCACAGAACACTGTGAACGAGTGACGCAACCATATGGGTGGAGCCCCGCACAGCCACTTTTTTTTTAAATGCCACGGCGAGTTCGGGGAGAAGATCCTTGGGGGGGTGGGTCAAGGAGTGGCTGCAGCAGTGGGAACATGTAACATGTTCTCAAAAGTGAACTTATTCTTTAAAGCTTTGCACTTTTATTTTAATGACATAGCAGGTAAAAAAAACTCATCCGAATGAAATGCAGCACGTGACATTGACCAAAATAACTGTCTCCATATGCTTTCTTTTGAAGATTTTTTTTAACCAACCCAGTTAATTACTATTTTACCTTAGATAAAAAACAGAATACATTTAGGAACTATTCTTAAAGACTACGTCTGTGTACGGTAGATACCTTTTAAATGGTTCACAAAAAATTCTTTACAATGTATGAAAGTACTGTTTCACTGCCTCTTCCATGTCCCTAAATGATCTGCATAAATTGGATTCTCCCATTTCTAAAATGTCTGACATAAGTGTAATGGATTTGTGATGCTATGAAGTAGCTGGCTGCTCACTGTCAGCAAGGTGTGGAGCAGTGCTCCTATGCTGCGTCCTATTTACATGATGAAAAGGCTTCACATCATAACTGCCTGAATCTTCACCACAGAAAAAAATGTAAATCAATCTTTGCCCTCTTCACGCTTACAGAGTCTCCATGATTATTCTGTCTGTCATATTTTTCCATGCAATGGGCAGCAGATTTGACCTACAAACTTGTTTTCTTTTCATTAATCAGTATTGCTGTAATTCCAAAACACCAGCAGGCATGACGCTATTGTGCAGACACAAAAGTGGGCATTGATTGCCCAAGTAAGCCCTCCACTATCTACCCTCCATAATGACTGTGCTAATGGCATTCTTCCTTTGTGCCCTGCACAAGGAAGAATGCCAGTGTAATTATCAGCATGGCACTAATCACTTAGATCACTTTCTTCTGTTCCCAAGGACATGTGGCTCTTCTGGCTTTTGAATCAAATGGTAATGCTTGGGAAGAAGATATCTTCCTTCCAAAGTACAATTTGTACAATTTGCAATGATTAAGCACTTTGTGTGAAACGCGTCTACTGAACATTGTGGATCCTTCATGTGTCATGTTTTTTAACCTTTGATTCAATACAATAAACTAACACATTTTTCTTCATCTCTGGATGTGCCGCTTTTTCTCTTTGTTGCATACAATTTGTATCTGCCTAAAATATAACGACCTCAGTTAAAATGTTGGACTGTTTCTTATCGTTCATATTCTTTATAATCATATACAATGCATGGTAGTGATATAATATGCAACCTACCTCCTCCTACCCAGTGGACTGGCTAGCCTTAGTATAACAAAATCATACATTATAGCCACACACGGCACACAAAGACCAGGAATGAAAAGAACACATTTTCTGTCTCAAAGTCTATAAAACAAGCACCTCTGACTAGAAGATTGCCGCAAACTGTCACCTCTTTGTCAAAAATACTCTAGTGCTCAGTTCAAGGAACTCCTAATTGTATTTCTATTTGTAATGCTTCTTCAGCTCCACAGATTGAGAAATCCTCAGTTCACTGCAAACAACGCACAGAGGATGGTGCAAACTCCTTGTGCATTACTATCAAACACAATTATTAAATGCAAAAAATCGAATGAATATTCACAAAATTATAAAAACAGCAGACACAAAACCTTATTGCTTAAGCCGTAGGCGGTGTGTCCTGTCCTTGGTTCCTACAACTGGAAGGCTGACGTGTTTCAGGGGATAGACTCCCTTTCTTAGAGCTAAACCAACCTCAAGCCAAGTCACTATTATTATTTTTATTATTCACGATTTATATAGCGCCAACAGTTTGCGCAGCGCTTTACAATATGAGGGTAGACAGTACACTTGCAATACAAATTAATACAGGAGGGATCAGAGGGCCCTGCTCGTTAGAGCTTACAATCTAGGAACTATTTAAATGGTCACAGACAGGACACATGGCCTACGACTGAAGCAATCATGTTTTATGCCTGCCGTTTTTAAACTTTTGTGAGTATCCATTTATCTTTTTTTAATACATTTATTTGATGGTAATGCACAAGAAGTTTCTCCTGTGTGTGTCACCTCTGTGTGCTAACAGCTGGGTTCTAGGTTTACCGCCCAATAATGAATGAGCTGTATGTACACAGTACACCAACAAAATACACAAAACATGCAAGAAGAGCAATAATAAAAATGGCAGCTATTTATTAAACATCAGAATGTGTTACTATCATTTATCAACATAATGATTGAGTGTCTGTGTGCCCCCTGGCAGGTTTGCCACCCTAGGCCACAGGCAATGTTAACTATGCAGTAATCCATCCTGCACTCTACTTTTTATCTTGTATAACTTGTGGTCTGTTTGTAAAAAATAAAAGGGAAACTTTAGCAACTTTTGCCAATAGTGAGAAAAAGAAAAAAGTTGTATCTTATTCTTGTTCAATATATTTATTACATTTTTGCACTGGTTTTATCTTTTATTCTGTGGAAAACTGAAGATGAGCAACATTTTCACTTGTGTTCCTGTTTCCTTTCGTGCAAATTTTAAAAATCAGTGACAGCGCTTATAAACTGTAATATATGTTGATGACTAGTTGTAGCATGAGGCATTTTAAAGAAAAAAGTCACAGTAAGTGCTGTGAACAGAAAGTAGGTATGTGCAGTGAGAAATGCAAAAGTCTAAGCAAAAGTCTACACTAAATAAGACCCTTAAGAGGATGCCCATAAGTAGGAGAAGGTAGGGTGCTTCTAGTGGAGAAAGCTGTGCACCATAACATGGCTGGCTTAGGCAGGGCATACATGGAGCAAATTTCTTTCCTGTAACAGGGGACAGGGGAATCCCACCCATGGAGCCACTGTATTATCCTGGCAGGGGGTGGAGGAAGCTGTCCCTGCCAGGAGAAGACAGTGATTATTACTAGCGGCTATACCAGTCTCTAGCGATAATCGTATGTAAAATTTGTCAGGCTGGTTGTACCCAAGTTGATCGATTGATGAACTTGAGTACATTTAGCCTGCCAATACATGGTTTGAATCTCGGCCATTTGCTGCTGAACCGGCCAAGATTCAAACGCCTATGGCCAGCCTTATATTTCGTACCCACATGCCAGGGAGTCATAAACTGATCAAGACCTGGTCTTTAGTCACAAGGTGTGGCAAAATTGTTCTCAAAAAGATAGGAAAACACTTAAAATAATGTTTAATGAGAATCTTCTGATGTAAACAGAAATTCCTTGGCTCCTATACAACTTATTTATAGGACAGTGAATTGGTGAACAGGTTCAGCTTCACTTCCCCAAATTATCAGTGGCATGATTTGGGAAATGGCTTATTCCATTAAGCACCTTCACACATGCTTTGCTTTTTTATAAAATCTCTTTAAGGGCTCGTATTCATGAATCAATAAACAATATGCTATCTTCATTCTTGGCCATCTCTGCATTTAGCATTCTGGTACATACAACACTCAAGGTGTATCCCATTCATTACTTATTTCTGGAGACTAGGAAACACTTTGTAATAAATTGTATTTGTTGATAAATCAGATCCGAAACAAAATCCAAAAGGGTGTAGTCAATTTAAGAGCCAACAGTAACTTACCACACTGTCATCAGGGCAATACGTCTCTCTAAAGGTAAAATGACTTATGGTGAAATCCCATTATCACATTGCAAGTCCTCATACCAATAGTCCACCCACTGCTTTAAGCCTGGTCCATGCTATAAGTTTTACTTCATTCAACCCAGAGGGCTGAACAAAAAAAAACCTGACAGGTCGTTGTACAAACATAAGCGATGTCCGTACAGCAATCTCCCCTGCTGTGCTATTGTATTCTCACAGGAGGCCCCCCTGTCAGAACCCTCTGGCTTGCCCGTCATGAGACCGGCTTCTGTCAAACAGGGAGCTGCACACATGGGCCGAAAGTTGTCCGGTTCCTGCTTAACCAACCGCTTTCGGACAATTTTTGCATCATGTGTACCCAGAATCAGCTCTCTTTACACCTCTGTGCATGTTTATACACATGTTCTCCTATATTACGATGAGGTTTAATGCAAGAAAACCTCAGTGTGTGATATACTGTATGTGTGTTGTGATGCATTGTAATTTATTCCACATGGTATCACAATGCACATACACATTATAATGCTACACATCTGCCCTGCAGTGTATCGCACCACACAAATGTAAATACAACATCCATTTCAATTGGTTTTTTTTTTTGCCACTTTTTTTATTTTACTTTAATGCAGCAATTTATATTGGAGAATGGGTCTCTGATGTATTAAGGAGATCTTCCACGGGGCCTATAGGCACTAATTGTGATTAGTCCTTTATTCTCACCTTGCCATTTTTCCCCAGAATTCAGTTCCTCTTTAAACACCACTAACATCAATGCACAAGAGAAAAAAACACACAAATTAATAGGCACATAGGTGGGCCCAACATAATTATTATGCGCCTATACTACAGGCGGGTAGAAAAACAAAAGTTACTTAAGTGTTACTAAACCCAGGGTCCTGCATTTACTATATCTGGTCTCCCACAGTACACAGAAAATGAAAATGCAATTATTTTAGCAAATAGAACTTCTAAATACCTTTTCTCATCAGCAGTATATAGCAGTCTTGTGACTTCTAACAGTGTCAGGCTAAAGCTTGTAGGAGGAATTTTCATTCTCCCCCGATTGCCTATAAGGCTACAGGACCCCTGGCCCTCTGTCTGGACAGTGCTGATTGGCCATGTGCTGATCACATGCACTCTCCCAAGAAAAAAAATCTCCCTAGCAATACACACCAAACTGAGCATGTACAGCTTGCCCCCAAGGTTCTGCACTAGCAGCAGATAGATTGGGTACTGTGGAAGAGGGGGAGGACCAGAGAAGACAGAATCAAACAGTGTTTTCACACAATGTAGAGCATTAACCACTTAGGTTTCACAGTGAGTATAACAAGCATGTTTTACTGCATATACAGACTGATTTTACTGTTGTGGGTTTAGTAACACTTTAATGAATACCAGGTACAAGACAAAAAACACAGCTTACCTTTTTTTGATTCACATCATCTTTTCCTTCTGATTTTGTGCGCACATCTGTGATTTTTCTCAGGAGTTCAGCCTTAGAAGCAGACAGGGAGTAGTGTATGGAGGAGCTCAATACATTCTCTGTAGAGTTTTTCTTCTCCTCTCTCCTGTAACATTGCCAGAGAAAAACATTCAATATATGAGCCAATAAATATTTGTTTTAGACATGTTATAGCTCCTTGCTAATATGACAATGCTATGCCACTAACACAGTCTAATCCAAGCAGGCATGGCTCAGAATAGAGTTGATATACCAAGATAAGTAACCCATAGCAACCAGGCAAAAATTGTCTTTTGTAACATTTGTGCCACGTACTCACGACTGAACTTTCCGGCAGAAAATGGAATCATTCCATCGGATATTACGATCGTGTCTTCAAAAAAACGTTCGTCTGTATGCTGGTCCAATAGACCAAATACGATGCAAGGGCAGCTATTGGCTACTGGCTATTGAACTTCCTTTTTTAGTCCCATCTTACGTCATCATCTTCAAAACTAACAGACTTTGGGCTGTTCGTGTGTGGGTAAATCCGTTCGGAAGTCCGTCATAACTCAGTCAAAAGTCCGTTGGAACTCCGTCGGGAAGACCGTCTGAACTTTTCTGCCGGAAGGTCCAGTCGTGTGTACGTGGCATAAGTCCACTCCACACTTTATACTGTATGCTATATATCTGTATCCTACCATACAGAATGAAGCATGCAATAGTTATAACTTAAAATAATTGGAAGTTATAACTTGAAAAGGATTCAAAGAATGGATTGAACACAGCTTAATTATTTTATAATAATAATATTCCTAGGATTAAAAATATTGCTAATCAATTTTTGGTATAAAAAAGCACACTTTCATCGACCACATGGTGGCGCCATTGTCCACCCATTCTAATTACATTCACCTATACAGTATTTCTTCAGACACTTACTTTTTAGTGTCATACAAGGTTTTGTGAACTTAATGCTTACAGTATTAACTGACAGATGTAACAATCATAGAAAAGCTAAACATTAAATGCTGAATATTAATCCGACAATGAGAAAAAGCATAAAAAATATACAGTAAAGTTAACATAATCATTTTTGTTGTGCCAAACATACTTAATGTGATTGTAGTCGTATTAGTGCAATTGTGACAGAGAAAATTGAGTACTGTCCGTGATACTTTTTTATTTTATTTACACTAACATACAATTTTTCAGGACAAGCTTTTTGTTGTGCCAAAGCCATTTTAACCACTTCCATACAGGGCATTTTGACCCCCTTCCTGCTCAGGCCAATTTCCAGCTTTCAGCTCAGTCACATTTTGAATGGGAATTGTGTGGTCATGCGATGTTGTACCCAAATTAATTTTGATAATTTTTTTACCCCACAAATAGAGCTTTCTTTTGCTGTTATTTGATCACCTCTGTGGTTTTTACTTTTTGCGCTATAAACAAAAAAAGCGCGTCAATTTTGAAAAAAAAAACACAATATTTATTAATTTTTGCTAAAATAAATATCCCAATTATTTTGAAAAAAAAGATTTTTTTCCCCTCAGTTTAGGCCCTTATGTATTCTTCTACATATTTTTGGTAAACAAAAATATCGCAATAAGCGTATATTGATTGGATTGCGCAAAAGTTATAGCGCCTACAAAATACGGGATAGAATTATGGCATTTTTTTTTTTTTTTTTTTTTACTAGTAATGCCAGAAATCTGTGATTTCTATTGTGACTGCGATATTGCGGCGGACATATCGGACACTATTGACACTGTTTTGGGACCAGTGACATTTATACAGCAATCCGTGCTATAAAATGCATTGATTACTGTATAAATGTCACTGGCAGGGAAGGGGGTAACCACTAAGGGGTGATCAAAGGGTTAACTGTGTGTCCTAGGAGTGATTCTAACTGGGGGGAGGGGACTCACAAGGGGAGGAGACCGATCGCTGTTCCTCTGTAATGGGAACACACGGATCGATCTCCTCACCTGACAGGATGTGGATCTGTGCGTTTACACACACAGATCCACGGTCCTGCTCAGTTAACGGGAAATCGCGGTTGCCTGGTGGAATTTTTTTTAATGTAAATATGAAATAATATTAATAGCAACAACACAACACTAAGGCTTGGTTCATATATATGTTTCCCCATTCATTTGAATGGGTTGCAGTATCCACTGAAAACGCAGGGAAAAAGTCCTTGCACCTTTTCAGAAAACACAGCAGCAGGGAAAACACGTAGTGCAGTTTACAGTGCGTGGGGTGCCATTAGGATTGATGGTACCCCATGCCTCTCTTGAGCAGCAGTGCATTTTTATCTCTGGGTGGTTGCGGGTACAGTCCCGCAACGGCAGCCACCTGCACAAGTGTGAACCTAGCCTAACTCTTTCCATCTTGACCATGAAGTTAAAGAGGAGGTCCAGCCTGGGTGAAAAAAAAGTCAGCAGCTACAAATACTGTAGCTGCTGACTTTTAATATAGGGCACTTACCTGTCCAGGGAGCCCACGATGTCGGCACCCCAGCCGATCTTCCAATTGACTCCCGGGTGCTGCCACCGCCATTACTGGTAAGGGAACCAGGCAGTGAAGAGTTTCAGCTTCACTCCTGGTTCCCTACTGCGCATGCATGAAGTGTGCCGCGCTTTCGAAGTGGGCCAACGGTGGGGGAAGGAGGAGGGTGGCCGCACTTCTGGGAAATCGGGCCTCAGCCCGTCTCCGAAAGTGGGGGAGGGGACCTGTCAGAAACAGGTTCCCTATTCCCCCCTGACAGGTGCCAAATGTAAAAGCATATAAGCGGAAGTTCATCTTTTGGGTGAAACTTTGCTTTAACTATTACTGTGAGATAAGACTGTTTTAACCACTTTCAGACCGGACCAATTTGCTGGTCAAAGACCAGACCACTTTTTGCGATTCGGCACTGCGTCGCTTTAACTGACAATTGTGCGGTCGTGCGACGTGGCTCCCAAACAAAATTGACGTCCTTTTTTTCCCACAAATAGAGCTTTCTTTTGGTGGTATTTGATCACCCCTGCGGTTTTTATTTTTTGCGCTATAAACAAAAATAGAGCGACAATTTTGAAAAAAATGCATTATTTTTTACTTTTTGTTATAATAAATATCCTCCAAAAATATATAAAAAAACATTTTTTTCCCTCAATTTAGGCCGATACGTATTCTTCTACATATTTTTGGTAAAAAAAATCGCAATAAGCGATTATTGATTGGTTTGCGCAAAAGTTATAGCGTTTACAAAATAGGGATAGTTTTATAGCATTTTTATTAATAATTTTTTATTATTTTTTTTTTTACTAGTAATGGCGGCGATCTGCGATTTTTATTGTGACTGCGACATTGTCGGGGACCCATCGGACATTTTTGACACATTTTTGGGACCATTGTCATTTATACAGTAATCACTGCTATATAAATGCAGTGATTCCTGTGTAAATGACACTGGCAGTGAAGGGGTTAACCAGTGGGTGGCAGTGTAGGGGTTAAGTGTTCCTAGGGGTGTGTTACTAACTGTGGGGGGGTTGGGCTTTCATTTAGTGTACACTGATCTCTGCTCCAATCACATGGAGCAGAGATCAGCGTCACTAGTTGCTAGGCAGAATGGAAAAATGTTGTTTATACAGCATTTCCTCCATTCGGCCGCTCCGTGAGACGATCGCGGGGATGCCCGCGGCGATCGAGTCCGCGGGTCCCGCGACCGGACTCACGGGGGTCCCTACCAGCGCGGGAGCGCGCCGCCGGCAGCGCGCCCCCGATGGCAGGGCGGCATTGAATATTGGACGTACATGTACGCCAATATGCCTGCCCGTGCCATTCTGTCGACGTACATCGTCGTGCGCTGGTCGGGAAGTGGTTAAATAGAGACTTAAAGGGATTGTAAATAGAATTTTTTTTTTTAAATAACAAACATGTTATACTTACCTCCACTGTGCAGCTCGTTTTGCACAGAGTGGCCCCGAACCTGCTCTTCTGGGGTCCCTCGGCGGCTGTGTCGGCTTCCTCCCGCAGGTGCTTCTCATGTTCATGCGAGCTCCCTCGCATGGTGAGAAGCATCTGCAGGCACGCTCCCGTGATACAGCCGGCAGCTATAGCCGCTCGCTGTATCACACGGCCCCGTCCCCCCAGTGCTCCGCGTCAGTGGATGTGATTGACAGCAGCGCGAGCCAATGGCTGCGCTGCTTTCCATCCATCCACTCCAGCCAATCAGTGGCCAGGCTGAACGGTGGAAAGGACGTCGGGGGACGAGCGCAGGACTTTTGAGGGGTGAGGTAAGTAAAACGGGGGGGCTGGGGGCGCCGTGACTGTCAGATGTTTTTTCACCTTAATGCATAGAATGCATTAAGGTGAAAAAACATTTACCTTTACAACCTCTTTAAGTCATGTAAAGAAAAAGACTAATGCCGCGTACACACGACCGGACTTTTCGAGGGACTAGGTCCGACAGACTTTCAACGGAGTTCTGATGGAGTTCTGACAGAGTTCTGACGGACTTTCTGAATGAACGAACTTGGCCACACACAATCACACCAAAGTCCGACGGATTCGAACGTGATGACGTACGACCGGACTAGAATAAGGAAGTTCATAGCCAGTAGCCAATAGCTGCCCTAGCGTCGGTTTTTGTCCGTCGGACTAGCATACACACGAGCGGATTTCTCGGTAGGAACTGGGTCTGGCGGAGTTCTGGCGGAAAATTTTTAAACATGTTCCATTTCTAAAGTCTGTCAGACTTTTGCAAATCAAAAGTCCGCTGCAGCCCACACGCGATCGAAGGGTCTGCCGGAATTGTTCTGTCGGACTGTTGATGTTGAAAAGTCCGGTCGTGTGTACGCGGCATTAAAGAATTGACCTTCCCATGACAGAACATTTCTTCAGACCTGACCATAATATTGAGGGTCACAAAGCTGATGAGGAATAGCCACTTGCAACTGGATTCTTTAACTGTTGGATAAATCCTTGACCTTGGATTTAGCAGCCAACAAGCAAAGTCTCTCACACAGATTTGGTTGAAAAACTTAGTTGTAAGGATAGAGGTAGGAACTTTTCTTACTGTACCAGAATCTTGCAGCCGGTCCGGCGATACCGTAAGAAATGTGGATTCAATCAATGTCCATGGCAGCTCAGCTTCCAGGCTCTTACTGAGCAGCCAGCCTCGTGCGTGGCTCTCTTACTGAAGAGTCCTCCCCTGGTTGCATGTAGAGTTGCTGGGCCTCTTCAAACCCGAGACGGCACCGGAACACCTTAGAATCCTCCTTCCAGTTACTGCGCCTCGAACTAGCCAGTTCCGAGGCTCGGAAACGGATGGATCTGCACCCCAGGCCATGAGGGCCCCTGGGGGCTGGTCAGGAGGACCAGGACCACGGAGACAGCACCTTAAGTACCCTCTCCCGCAATACCAGCGGAACAAATGCGCCCACTGATTGGCTCCGAGAGAGAGATTGGTACCCAATTCGTCCAACCAGACTGCGTTCTAATGCCTCTCACAGGTGCGAACTCTACCTATGACCAGGCCGAACCTTAATACAGTCCAGCCAAACTGATGCCAAAGCATAATTTAGAACAATCAACCCCAAAACTTAACTATAGTTTTGGGAAAAAAATACATTTACAGACATACTCATTAGGAGTACCGGTGCTACGTGAACAAAAATTACTTATTTGCAAAATGTTATAATAGAAACTTTTAAAAACGTTCCCTGTTTTTTTACTTATATCGCAAAAAATTTAAAACCCAGTGGTGATTAAAAGAATGCTCTATTTGTGTGAAAAAAATGATAAAAATGTTGTTTGGGTACAGTGTTGCATGACTGATTAATTGTCATTCAAAGTGTGAGAGCACTGAAAGCGGAAAATTGGTCTTGGCAGGAAGGGCGCATAAGTACCCTGTATTGAAGGGGTTAAGAACTTCAAGATGCTGAGAGGCAGAGGCAGGCATTCGGGTCATGTGACTGCTGTGAATAGCTGTCACAGCAGTCACATGATTGGAAAAGCTCCTGATGGCAAATATGCATCCGGAGATTTCTGTTGTCCACCGTTGACTATGCTGGGAGCGCACTCTCAGCACAGTTTTGTGTTTATATAGGGCTGCATATATGCAGACTCTTGGCTTTAAAGCCCACCCTCCGAGAATCCACATATATACGTGCGGCCGGTGGGGAGAGGTTAACTGAACTAGCTGAAGTTAGAAGCTGATTGGCTACAATGCACCGCTTCACCTGATTTTGCATGCTGAAATCTTAGTAAATCAACCCCCCATGGCTTTAATAGGGACATACAGTATTACCTTAGTTTTTTAATCAGTTGCCAACCGGTTCAAGCTGATATACATTGGCAAAATGACTCAGCTGGGCGAAACCCCGTATGGGTACGTCGTACCCTTTAGGAACAGTGTGCACCTACACACCTGCTGCATGGCAGGGGGACCCAATGTGCATTGCCCGTGATCGCATGAATGAGAGCATGAACAGGGATTTGTGTGTGTAAACACATAAGTCCCTGTTCTGTCAGGGGAGAGGAGACATATTGTTTGCTCCTACTAAGTAGGAACAACGATATGTCTCCTCCCCCAGTCAGTCCTTGACATACAGTTAGAAACACTAACTAGGGAACACAGTTAAACCCTTGCTCGCCCCCAGTTTTAACCCCTTCCCTGCCAGTGACATTTACACAGTAATCAGTGCATTGTTATAGCACTGATCGCTGTATAACTGTTATTGGTCCCAAAAATTTGTCCAAAGTGTCTGATCTGTCAGCAGCAATGTCCCAGTACCGCTAAAAATTGCAGATCACCCCCATTACTAGTAAAAATAAAATAATAATAATAAAAATGCCAAAAATAATTCCCATAGATTGTAGACGCTATAACTTTTGAGCAAACCAATAAATATACGCAAATATGTAGAAGAATATATATTGACTTAAACTGGTGAAGAAATGTGTTTTTAAAAAAAAAAATTTGGGAGATATTTATTATAACAAAAAGTAGAAAAAAAAATTTTTTTTAATTGTTATTCTTTTTTTGTTTAGAGTGCAAAAAATAAAAACCGCAGAGGTGATCAAATACCACCATAAGAAAGCTCTATTTGTGGCAAAAAGAGGACACAAATTTTGTTTGGGTACAGCATTGTACAAACATAAGCCCACCCTCCGCTCCCTCGTCACAGCATTTGATTGTGTAGCGGGAGCCAATGGCTGCCTCTGCTATCAATCTGCCCAATGAGGACAATCTGCTCTTGTGCTTTTTGCTAGATCAGATCGGGCTCAGGTAAGAACAAGGGGGGGGGGGGGCTGGGCTGCATTTACGAAGGCATTAGGAATGCATTAATGTGGATGTAAACCCTCACATATACCCAGTGAAGTGAACAGCCTCAGATGATACACAGAGATTAAAAAAATCTCCCTGCGTAAATTTTACATCTATATCTGCTGTCTTCAGCTTTCTAGACTCTTTAGAAAGTGCTCATCATGTTAGAAAGTTTTCTTCCTGTTTCATCAGTGGGAGGGGAGTCTGAGCATACACTGTGTGTGAGCTGATTGGAGGAAAGGCACACTCCTCGACCTCCACATAGGCAGAGGAACAAAGAAACTTGCAGAGCTGAAGTATGAATAGACCAGCTCTCTGCTTATCTGTCTCAAAAGCTTCATACACACTATCAGATTTTCTGCTGATTTTTTTCTTCAGATTTACCAAAACCATATAATATGAAGTCAAACCTTAGGAGTTTCAATTTGTATGCAATCAGGCAGGCCCTTGCACTACATGGTTTTGGTAAATCTGAAGACAAAAATCAGCAGAAAACCTGATAGTGTGTATGGGGCTTTAGTTTGCTACCTGACACAAATTTCCAGATGCTTTTATCTCCTGTGTCAGAGAACTTTTTAGAAATGATCATGCTGATAACAGAGGAACAGAGCAGCAGAAAGATACGGGAATTAGGGCTTTGGAGAGAGATAAGTAAACACTACAGATGTATGTGCCCAGGTCAGATTTCATGAATGGGGTTTACATCCACTTTATTAAGGTACAAAAACCTTGAGGTTTTAGAACCTCTTTAAGTTATCTGTGTGAATTTCTTGAAGAAGGCAGATAAGTGTTTTCAAAAGCTTGCACCTCAAAATCTATTCAGGTACCCACACAAAAGATATCATCCTTTCCTTTTCCTTTCCTACTACTATCCATGGCTAATATGACACAATACACTACTAATGAATATACTGTAAACCGTAACTGTGCCTTTGCATGTTGAAGAAATAAGCATTAAACCTTTGTATTACATTTTCATTACATGCAAATATCACATGAAATATAAACTGTGCTACACATGCATTTAATACTGTGAAAATTAAATGACTGCTCATAGGTTATGGGTTCACCTATACCAAAAAACTGTCTATACATATAAGGGCCGTCTGTACATCTTTGACCAAAGTTAGATAATGCCCTTGCTATAGGTGAAGGCCATTTGCATACCTCTTGAAGTCTGACTGGAAAACTCCTAGGACATTGCCAAGGCTGTTGCTAAGAGACATCTAGCTGTTACTGTACACCTTCACCATCACAGGAGCGAGCTCTCAAACACTGAATCAAAAGTTACTGCATCAAGAGAAGGAAAGCACATGGGAGGGGTTTGAATCAGAGAAAGCTCACTCCGATGATGGTGAAGGTATGCATCCCTTAACAATATCCTTGGCAACGTCCGAGGAGTTTTCCAGTCAGGATTCATGTGGTATGTAAATTGCCTACACCTATAGCAACCGTGGTCAAAGCTGCACCGTTTGTTTTTATCTACCAACACCCCTTGCATAGGCAGTTTTTTTAGTAAAGGTGAACTATGCCTTTAAAGTAGAACTCCATGCTAATGGTTAACATGCAGGAATACATATATAGGAAGTTCTTTACCTGCCAAAGAAAAGTGAAATAAAAATTTACAAATCTGTAGAAAGAGACGAGTATAAGAATATCTTGGTAAAAACACTTACTTTCCATTGTGTGCTGATGACAAATCATCTGACTTTATCTTGTCTTTGATCTGGCTTTTGCTTCTCTCTCTTAAAGCACTGGGGCTTCTCATAAACAGCTCCCCCATCAAATCCATAGTTGTTTTCATCTTACACTCTGGATCCAAAATGTCAGCCAGGGACTTGTCCTCTACTACAATCTCCTTGGCCAACTCCTGAGACTTGACATCCTCAGGAGACATTATAATTGTGCTGATATGGTAATAGGTGGGTTTGTATTCTGGGACAGTGCTTTCTGAAGGTTTAAGCACGACATTGGAGGTTTCGTCATCTTGAGTAGGAGGGAGGTCTTGGGAGCTCTGACCGATTTTCGTTGAACTTTCTGTGGACTGAGGTATCTCTGATGAAGAAGAGGCACTAGCCTGAGGAAGTTCACTATCTTTTATAAGTGCAAGAGCAGTTGGCAGGCTCAATACACTCTTTTCTGTAGTAGTATCTATTTTTTCTGTGCTCTCCACAGTTTTGGGATATCTGCCATTAGAAGAGGAGTAAACAAAGACAAAGTTATGAGATTCTGTGAAAATAAAGCATGCTCTTATGAATTCATTTGAAGACTTAAGTTCATCATCAAGTTTGATATTAAAAAAGAAAGCAAAGAATTATAATCACCTAGGTGGATGTAGCATCAATTCAATACTGCATCTGTCCCCAACGGCTCTGTAGTGAGAACTGAGCGATCAAACACTGTTGATCGCTCAGTTCTCCCCCTTCACTCTGAGCAGAGAGCCATGACTGTCAGTATCAGTCACCACTCTCTGCTCTCCTTTCCAGTACTCACTGGAGTGCTGGTTGTGGAGGGTACGGGAACGGCTGGTTCAGGCTCTTGGCACAGGTGCCAGGCCAGGCATATGGGTGGATCCCGACCATATGGATGGGATCTTTCCTGAGCATGGACTGTCTGAATGACATAAGGCGACAGTGGCTTTTAGCCCGCTGTCAGCTGAAAACAGTTCACAGGAGTGCAGGATGAACTGCACTCTTGTGATCCATAGTAGAAGTATGGTCAAAAAAGCTTTGGCCATACTTCTTTAAAGTGTACGTCAGGCCAAAAAAGAAAAAAACATTTTAATTCTTCTCTCCAACGATTTCTACAGATTTCTTCCCTTTAAAAATACTGCATTTATAGAAAAATATCTCTTAATCTGCAAGATATTCAGTGAGATCCTAACTTCCTGTTTGGTCTGACAACTTAGTGCTTTTTCTACACAGAATTTCCAACCAGAATTTTCAGCCCTGTCTGTTGGACACCAGAACTTCACCTACACCCCAATCTAAATGCATACATTGATTATTTCCTAGCAAAATCCATACTGCTGCCTTGACTCCAAACAGCCAGCCCATACACTGTGCGGAGCAAAAGGGCTCTTGGGATACATAGCTCTGGGGTAAGAGGTCCTACATTAAAGTGTATGTTACCCCAGCATTGCATGTTTCTGATATGTGTAGGTGATGCCATGTACTTGTATTTAAAAAGTATCACATTCTCTTTGTATTTCTTCCCCTGCTTTGTTATTTCAAACTGGCCACACTAGGCATAGTAGCACTTATTTCCACCATAGGGTAGCGTAGCTACTCTGTCTCCCAAATATATATGTTTTGCATTGCATTGCTATTTTAAACTGAATATGTTGTTTTACAAAGTGAGGGTTCACATATACTGTACTTTAATAGGAACTGAACTCCCAGCATCTGTCTCTGCAGGACTTTTACAAGCTTGATGATGACATTGCATGAAGTAATAAAAGTTGTCTCTGGCTATGGCAACAAGGTAAAAAATGATATACAATGCAGGGATCTTATCTAGAGGGGGAGAGCAGAGCAGAATTTGGGAGTAAACATTGGTAATGCCTAAACATACACTTCAACTCTTAAATAACTATTTCACTAAGCTGACCAGCAATTTACCTGTATGCAGCTGGTCTTCAGGTGGTTATACCAGGATGGTGCCTGCAGCTGCAGGCATCATCATGCTACCATTCTTTTCAGCCAGCGGTCGGCTCTCTTGTAAAAGCAATTTTAGTGGCTAACTAGCCGCTGGATTGCTTTTACAAGACGTGAGAGGGGACCTTCTCCCCCTCCCATCGCATCTTTGTCAGGCTCTTCTGTCCCACTGGGAGACCCAAGCGACCAGTCGGCGCTTCTGCTGGCTGATCTGAGAGCTGAACAAAGCCTGAATTCTGACTTTGTAGTGTTTCACAACTGCATGGCATAAAAGTGTTAGTGATCCCACATGGTGTGAAGTATGGTGACTCATAAAATGCCTATCATGAATGTTTATCACTTATAAACAGCCAGACTGTTCATAAAGGTCTCCTCCTGCTTTCAAGTTTTTAAATAGCGCCCTCTACTGTCCACATAGTGAAGACCATTAGTTGTCACCTTCTCTGCTAAAAAGTTTGTAAGAAGTAGCTTTAAAACTACCATATTACATATTCTATAAATATATTATTACTCATAGTTACATAGTCAGGTTGAAAAAAGACACAAGTCCATCCAGTTCAACCACAAAAAAATGTATAATAATATCATACAATCCCATATACCCAATTCTATACCCACAGTGGATCCAGAGATCATGATAGTTGTCCTTTAAAGTGAACTATTGTCCAGATTGTTCACACTAAAATATGTATATATTCTGAACAAGCAGTAGAATCACTTTAGAATAAGCCCTCATTCACCTCTGTACTTATAAACATTTTGAAGAAATTACTTTTCAAAGTTTACAACACTTAGCTCAATTTTCTTCTATGAGAAGAGAACCTTGACGGACTGCCAGTCCTCTAATTTAAGCAACCAGCAGGTGTTACTAAGGGCTCAATCACAATACTGGCCAATGGTGTGAGTTGTAAAGGGAACAATGCTAATGCACCGCAAATGATGCATCACGCTCTTTACTTCCTTTTGGCATTTAATTTATCTTTATCACAGCATGTGGTAGAGTGTGTCACAAACAACATGCTGTGCTGAAAAAAGCAGTGCATGTCCAATATTTTTAGCACACAACTGAACTCACAGGACTTAAAGTGGTTGGATAAAAAAAATGAATTACAAATCCTGTAGCTGCTGATTTTATGCTTAGGTCATGGGTGCTCAACACGTGGCCCTCCAGCTATTGCAGAACTACAAGTTCCATCATGCCTCTGCCCTTGGGAGTCATGCTTTTAACTGTCAGCCTTGCAATGCCTTATGGGACTTGTAGTTCTGGAACAGCTGGAGGGCTGCAAGTTAAGCAGCACCCATGACCTAGGCGATCCAAGTGGAAGTAAAAGCGGGTACCTGACAAAACTGGGTACCTGCTCCCCCTTCCGAAAAGAAAAAAAAAATATATATAGGGGGTGGAGGATTTAATGTGTAACTTCCTCTTTTAGGTGAAAATCTGCTTTAACCCCTTTCTGCCGGGACCTCCCCACCCTTTAAGATGTTCTAAATGCTGGGGAAATGGAGGCAGGCATTTCAATCAGCTTTCCAGCACCTAACAGTCTCTTACGGTGTGAGCTCTTAGGATAGAAAGATGTGTACATAGGGCCGCATTTATGCGGCCTCTCAGTGTTAAAACCCACCCATTGAGAGGTTGCATATATGCGTATAGCCGGTAGGAAGAGGTTAAGGCAAAATGCCCTGTTTATGTATTGGGACTGCATTGGGCAAGCCTGCTGAGCACTGCCCATGTATATACATAGCTCCTGGCTCTCAACTGTCCCTGACTTCGAGGGATTGTCCCTGATTTGGAACACAGTTCCTCTGTCCCTTTTTCCTCCTCGTTTGTCTCTCATTTTGGTCTGATCTATATAGTTGTATATAAAATGCACTCACAATCTATTTATCTTTCAAAAAGGTTTTCCCAGTGCTAAACCTTTCATTCGAATTCTAAAAGCACTGGGTTAAACTAATATTTTTTTTGTTTAATTCTCCCTGTAGATGTCCCTCATTCCCATCTCAAAAAGTTGGGGCGGTATGTATATGGCGTGAACAAAGCTGTTAGAAAAGGCCTGAAACTAACTCTACAGTATTTCTTGTGATTGTTAAGGATCTTTGAGAAGCAATATATTCACATTAAAAGAAACAAGAAAGGTGAGGTAGAATTCTTCTCCTTGTAAATGTATTCTTAAAGTGATAAAATGGTAAAAATGACTGAAATGCATGAACAAAGAATGCAACAAATGAAACTGTACTTAAAGGAGAAGTCCAGTCTGGTGTCTGGACTGATGGCAGCCTCAGCCTCTCAGCCTTTCAGCAAGCCGCTGAGACAGCCAGCCGATCCTCAACAACTCATCACTCTAATGAGTGTGGAGGAGCAGAGCAGGAGACCTGCTGATTGACTGTCAGCAGCTCTTCTCTCGGGGAGCTGAGAGAACCAAGCCATCGGCAATGTTTCGATCGCTGGGTTCTCAGTGCAGAGACACCGGGGGACAGATACAGCATCAGACCGATGCTCCATCCACCTAGATAACTATGAATATGGGGAAAAAGCCAAACCCATATTTCTCCTTTAAAGCACAGAAGTGTGCATGGGCTGAAAGGTATCAAAAAAAAGTTAGGAAAGATTAAAGCAAAAGCATGTCATAAAAAGAAAATTTATTTTAAAAATATATAATTTTACTGACCTACGTAGTAATGTTTGGATTTTTCAAACAGATTTTAACATGCAGCATGGAGTACAGAGGGAATATCTGTACCATATTCAAAACTTTATCTCAATTGTCCTTGCTTTGTGCACTGGTGCACAGTCATGTCGGAACAGGAAGGGGCCATCCCCAAACTGTTCCTACAAAGTTGGGAGCATGAAATTGTCCAAAATGTCTTGGTATGCTGACGACTTAGGAGTTCCCTTCACTGGAAGCTAAGAAGCTAAACCCCTGAAAAACAACCCCACACCATAATCCCCCTCCACCAAATGATTTGGACCAGTGCACAAACAAGGTCCATAAAGACAAGGATGAGCGAGTTTGGGGTGGGGGAACTTGACTGGTCTGAGCAGAGACTGCGAACAAGCCTTCTCGACCACAATCAGTGCCTGATCTCAGAAATGTGCTTCTGGAAGAATAGTCAAACATTCCCATAACACACTACTAAACCTTGTGGATAGTCTTTTCAGAAGAGTTGAAGCTGTTTTAGCTGCAAAGGGTGGGCCAACTCAATATTGAACCCTACAGACTAAGACTGGGATGCCATTAAACTTTATGTGCGTGTAAAGGCAGGCATCCCAATACTTGTGGTAATATATTGTATATACAGTGTACAGTATATATGTATATATATATATATATATATATATATATATGTATACACACACACACAGGGATTCTTTGTGTCAGAGGGTGCCATCTAGTGGTATAGTATCATATGCGATTAGATTCTTTTCCTGCTTCTTGTTTCTGTGCACACTGATCAAACAGTGCAGTGAAGAAAGATCACTACATACAGTATCTCACAAAAGTGAGTATACCCCTCACATTTTTTTAAATATTTTATTATATCTTTTCATGTGACAGCACTGAAGAAATTACACTTTGCTACAATGTAAAGTAGTGAGTGTACAGCTTGTATAACAGTGTAAATTTTCTGTCCCCTCAAAATAACTCAACATACAGCCATTAATGTCTAAATAGCTGGCAACAAAAGTGAGTACACCCCAAGTGAAAATATCCAAATTGGATCCTTTTTCAGGATCTGAAAAAAAGAATCCTTGCTCTACATAAAGATGGCCTAGGCTATAAGAAGATTGCCAAGACCCTGAAACTGAGCTGCAGCACGGTGGCCAAGACCATACAGCGGTTTAATAGCATAGGTTCCACTCAGAACAGGCCTCGCCATGGTCGATCAAAGAAGTTGAGTGCACGTGTTCAGCATCATATCCAGAGGTTGTCTTTGGGGAAAAGACGTATGAGTGCTGCCAGCATTGCTGCAGAGGTTGAAGGGGTGGGGGGTCAGCCTGTCAGTGCTCAGACCATACGCCGCACACTGAATCAAAGTGGTCTGCATGGCTGACATCCCAGAAGGAAGCCTCTTCTATAGATGATGCACAAGAAAGCCCGCAAACAATTTACTGAAGACAAGCAGACTAAGGACATGGATTACTGGAACCATGTCCTGTGGTCTGATGAGACCAAGATAAACTTATTTGGTTCAGATGCTGTCAAGTGTGTGTGGCAGCAACCAGGTGAGGAGTATAAAGACAAGTGTGTCTTGCCTACAGTCAAGCATAGTGGTGGGAGTGTCATGGTCTGGGACTGCATGAGTGCTGCCAACACTGGGGAGCTACAGTTCATTGAGGGAACAATGAATGCCAACATGTGACATACTGAAACAGAGCATGATCCCCTCCCTTCGGAGACTGGGCCGCAGGGCAGTATCTCAACATGATGACGACCCAAAACACACCTCCAAGACAACTACTGCCTTGCTAAAGCAGCTGAGGGTAAAGGTGATGGACTGGCCAAGCATGTCTCCAGACCTAAACCCTATTGAGAAATCAATTGAGAATCTGTGGGGCATCCTCAAATGGAAGGTGGAGGAGCACAAGGTCTCTAACATCCACCAGCTCTGTGATGTCATTATGGAGTGGAAGAGGACTCCAGTGGCAACCTGTGAAGCTCTGGTGAATTCCATGCCCAAGAGGGTTAAGGCAGGGCTGGACAATAATGGTGGCCACACAAAATATTGAAACTTTGGGCCCAATTTGGACATTTTCACTTAGGGGTGTACTCACTTTTGTTGCCAGCAATTTAGACATTAATGGCTATGTGTTGAGTTATTTTGAGGGGACAGCAAATTTACACTGTTATACAAGCTGTACACGCTGTACACTCACTACTTTACATTGTAGCAAAGTATAATTTCTTCAGTGTTGTCACATGAAAAAAATATAATAAAATATTTACAAAAATGTGAGGGTGTACTCACTTTTGTGAGATACTGTACACCATTTTATTCTCTATTCTATAATGTTTGGGGGTTCTAAGTAATTTTCTAGCAAAAAAAAAAACAGATTTTAACTTTTTTAAACAACAAGTTTGAAAAATAAGCCTGCCCTTAAATGGTTAAAAACCTTAAAGTGGTTGTAAACCCTTACAACACACTTTGACCTACAGGTAAGCCTAGATTAAGGCTTACCTGTAGGTCAAAGAAATATCTCCTAAACCTATACGGTTTAGGAGATATTTGCCCAAATACAGGCACAGCTGTCTACGGCGCATGCGCCGTAGACAGCGGCGCGCAGGCGCACTGAGCGCGGCATTTCCAACGACGGAGCTGCCGCACGTGTCGGCTCCCGTGCGCATGCGTGGGAGTGACGGCTTCGCCGAATGACAGCAGCGGAGCTGCGAGACCCCACGAGAACATGGATGTGCCGGGCTACAGGGGACAGCGGTGACTTTGCTGGCTCCTGTGTCAGGTAAGTGACACATAATGGACTACTATGCGATGCATAGTAGTCCATTATGCTTTGCCTTTGCAGGGAATGAAAGAGGAAGTAAACTCATCAGAGTTTACTTCCTCTTTAAGTATAGGCAATGGAATATTGTACATACGGAATATTTGTTTTCTCATGAATAGTATATTCCCTGACCACAGTGAAAGCAGACAGAAATGCAAGACAGAGAAGACAGAGACATAAACTAATTGCAACTGTCCTTTGACAATATGTACATTTTTCGTACATACAGAACATTTCTCTTTTTTGCATGTCTAAGTCCGTATACCAGTAGAATTTCAGTCTCAGTTTTTGAACATTCAATTTTCTAATTGCTAGTAGGGTCAAGTCAACTTTCATTTTTAACCATAGTTATGAGAAAACTCAAAGGACCAGGATGGATGTTTTTTTGAATGAGCAAAACGGACTGTGAATATGGTTTTTGTACAGGAAAAATCATGCATATTATAATGTGCGTATTCTAGAAACAAAAGAAAAATGTTTTATACATCTTAGATTCCATTCAAGCAGCAAGTATGGATGAAATTATAAGGTCTTTTGAACAAAATTAGTTGACTCAAGGAAGCAAGAAAAAATGCCTTAAAGAGTGTTTTTTCCAAATTTTCTGTGCAAGCATTCGAAAGATATTCTACTGATATATGGGCAGCTTTCCACTCTTCTGTTTCTGTTTTATTTTTATAGCGCAAGTTTTTAAGCTAAGAGGGAGAAGCCAGCTAATACTCTCAACTAATCACATTCAGCACTTATCTTGTACTGCATAACATACTTTGCAGCTAAAACTTACATTTCTTTCCAGTCTTTCCTCACATTTCCTTCATAATGCTTGGGGGGAGTAGCCAGCAAAGTATGGATTTTCTCTTCCTTTTCCTTTAAAATGGCATCTTCCAGAGTTGGAGGAGGGAATGGAGGTGGAGATGGAGGAACAAAATGAATTTTAGGGGATGTTCCCAACTCTTGGTCCTTAACAAATACTTCATCTTCCACATCATCATTCCCAACCAGAGGAGATAACTGGAGACCAGACTCAGATATACGGAGTGATATTTTTCCATGGTGTGAGGGAGTTTCAGACTCTGATGAGCTGCTGCTCCACATTGTATTGTTTTTCCAATTAGTGGGAATCTTCTGCCCAAATGCGGTGCTGTTTTGTGAAATGTTGGCTTCTTTTGTTGAATTTAAGCCCTTGACCTTTGGGGGTGGAGGCCTCTGTGGTGGAGTAGACTTTGTATTTTGTTTGTTACGGTTGTGATTTTTTGAGTTATTACTATTGAAACTTAAATCCACGTCACTTTTACTTTTTGCTTCAATTGGCGAAATTTTAGAAGTTCTGTTTTCAGCATACAGATAATCTTCATCAGTATCTTGTGTCCTCTGGGTGGGTGAATCTTGTATAGTTTTAGTGGGACTTAAGTTACTGGGCGAAGGTAAGGTAGCCAGTCTTGTGCTATGGAGATTACTGTGCTGGGCAGGGCCCTGTGTAAGACTCTGGGCTCTCATGTGTCTCTGAATTTTCACACTGCTCTGATCCACAATACTGTTTGATGGAGGAGCCATCCTCTCTATGTTAGCGGAAGAATGGCGGTTAGAATGTGGTTGAAATGCTGTTTCAGATGGTGCTGTTTCTGGATGATCTTCAGTTTTGCTTCTAGAGGAGCTAAATATGGACACAGAGAAATCAGAAAAAAAGTAAAATAAACAGGTCTGTGATCAGGGGATGCTCAAGGTAAAATGTTCTGTATTATTTTGAATAGATAAAATACAACGAGAAAGCATGGAAACATGATGAAAGGAATCTGTCAGCTTTTATTTTGCCAAAGTAGATTGCCAGATGCCTGCTTTTATTTTCTAACCCCTAATTGTAAAATGTCAACTTGAATTTGATTGGTGGTGAAGGACATCAACCACAGGCCCTTACTATTTTAACCACTTATTTAGCCACAGAATGGCACGGGCAGGCATAAGCACATACATGTACGTCCTTTGCCTCCCGCGGGTCGGGGGCCCGATCGGGCCCCCGCCCGGTGCCTGCGGCGGTCGGTTTTCGTTCGGGAGCGATCCCGGATGAGGGGACGGCCATTCATTCATGGCCACCCCCTCGCGATCGCTCCCGACGAATGGAAATCCCCGGTGACATCACTTCCTCTCCTGTAATGTAAACACAGGAGAGGAAGTGATGTATTCTCTCCTCCGTGTCGGTATTTTTCGTTCCGACACGGAGGAGAGGGGATCAGTGAGTTGCACCAACACATCCCACACACAGTAGAACATGCCAGGCACACTCACACCCCCCCTTTACCCCCCGATCACCCCCCCAATTACCCCTGCCCCCCAGTCACAGTGACACCAATGTCATTTTTTTTTATTTTTTTTTTTTTTTTGCATTGGTGTCATTTGTGACTGTAATAACTGTTAGGGCAGTTAGGGTTAGCCCCCTTTAGTTCTAATGTACCCCCCTAACCCCCCCAATAAAGGTTTAACCCCGTGATCACCCCCCGTCGCCAGTGTCACTAAGGCTGGGTTCACATTGCAGCGGTTTATGAGAACGAATGTGATTCGCACCGCACTGCAGTGCAAATCACATCCGATCTCTGTGCGATTCGAGTTCAGCCATTCGCCGCACCCGCCGCACCCGCCACACCCGCCGCACCCGCCGCAAATTCGCACGGGACCCTTTTTTTGGCCCGCAGCAGAATCGGATCGCATGGGTGTTCACACCATGCGATCCGAGTTTGCAGATCGCACTGCGATATGCGAACTGATCTGGGGGTGTCAGTAACATTTCACTGACACTCCCAGCAGTTCGCATAGGGCAGTGTGAACTGCCGCCGGGAGGCATGCGATGCGGGAACCCGCCGCGGATTCGCGGCGTTTCCGCATCGCTCCAGTGTGAACCCAGCCTAATAAGCGATCATTTTTCTGATCGCCGTATTAGTGTCACAGGTGACGCTAGTTAGGCAGGTAGGTATTTAGGTTCGCCGCAGCTTTTTATAGCGCTAGGGACCCCCATATACTACCGCATAAAGCCCCCTGATTGCCCCCTAGTTAACCCTTTCACCAGTGATCACCATATAACTGTTACAGGTGACGCTGGTTGGTTAGTTATTTTTTTATAGTTTCAGGGCACCCGCCATTTATTACCTAATAAAGGTTTAACCCCCTGATCACCCGGCAGGTGTCATTTGTGACTAATAACTGTTAGGGCAGTTAGGGTTAGCCCCCTTTAGTTCTAAGGTACCCCCCTAACCCCCCCAATAAAGGTTTAACCCCGTGATCACCCCCCGTCGCCAGTGTCACTAAGGCTGGGTTCACATTGCAGCGGTTTATGAGAACGGATGTGATTCGCACCGCACTGCAGTGCAAATCACATCCGATCTCTGTGCGATTCGAGTTCAGCTATACAGATAGTATGGCTGAATTCGTGTCGCACCCGCCGCACCCGCCGCAAACTCGCACGGGACCCTTTTTTTGGTCCGCAGCAGAATCGGATCGCATGGGTGTTCACACCATGCGATCCAAGTTTGCAGATCGCACTGCGATATGCAAACTGATCTGGGGGTGTCATTAACATTTCACTGACACTCCCAGCAGTTCGCATAGGGCAGTGTGAACTGCCGCCGGGAGGCATGCGATGCGGGAACCCGCCGCGCATTCGTGGCGTTCCCGCATCGCTCCAGTGTGAACCCAGCCTAATAAGCGATCGTTTTTCTGATCGCTGTATTAGTGTCACAGGTGACGCTAGTTAGGCAGGTAGGTATTTAGGTTCGCCGCAGCTTTTTATAGCGCCAGGGACCCCCATATACTACCGCATAAAGCCCCCTGATTGCCCCCTAGTTAACCCTTTCACCAGTGATCACCATATAACTGTTACAGGTGACGCTGGTTGGTTAGTTATTTTTTTATAGTTTCAGGGCACCCGCCATTTATTACCTAGTCTCACTAGTGTACCCCTAAATTTAGGGGTGTCTACTTTCTAAAATGGGGTCATTTGGGGGGGGGGGGGGTTTGTGCCATCTTGGCATTTTATGGCCTTCAAAACTGTAACGCCCTTAGAAAGCCTGAAGGCGGTGCTTGGTTTTTGGGGCCCCGTACGCGGCTAGGCTCCCAAAAAGTCCCACATATGTGGTATCCCCGTACTCAGGAGAAGCAGCAGAATTTATTTTGGGGTGTCATTTCACATATGCCCATGGCATGCGTGAGCAATATATCATTTAGTGACAACTTTGTGAAAAAAAAAAAAAGTTTGTAATTTTCCCGCAACTTGTGGCAAAATATAAAATATTCCATGGACTCAACATGCCTCTCAGCAAATAGCTTGGGGTGTCTACTTTCTAAAATGGGGTCATTTGTGGGGGTTTTGTGCCATCTTGGCATTTTATGGCCTTCAAAACTGTAATAGGTAGTGAGAAGTGAACTCAAAAAATTACGCCCTTAGAAAGCCTGAAGGCGGTGCTTGGTTTTCGGGGCCCCGTACGCGGCTAGGCTCCCAAAAAGTCCCACATATGTGGTATCCCCGTACTCAGGAGAAGCAGCAGAATTTATTTTGGGGTGTCATTTCACATATGCCCATGGCATGCATGAGCAATATATCATTTAGTGACAACTTTGTGAAAAAAAAAAAAAAAAAAAAAGTTTGTAATTTTCCCGCAACTTGTGGCAAAATATAAAATATTCCATGGACTCAACATGCCTCTCAGCAAATAGCTTGGGGTGTCTACTTTCTAAAATGGGGTCATTTGTGGGGGTTTTGTGCCATCTTGGCATTTTATGGCCTTCAAAACTGTAATAGGTAGTGAGGCGTGAAATCAAAAATTTACGCCCTTAGAAAGCCTGAAGGCGGTGCTTGGTTTTCGGGGCCCTGTACGCGGCTAGGCTCCCAAAAAGTCCCACATATGTGGTATCCCCGTACTCAGGAGAAGCAGCAGAATTTATTTTGGGGTGTCATTTCACATACGCCCATAGCATGTGTGAGCAATATATCATTTAGTGACAACTTTGTGTAAAAAAAAAAAAATATTTTTTTTTTGTCATTATTCAATCGCTTGAGGCAAAAAAATAAAATATTCAATGGGCTCAACATGCCTCTTATCAATTTCCTTAGGGGGTCTACTTTCCAAAATGGGGTCATTTGGGGGGGTTTTGTACTGCCCTGTCATTTTAGCACCTCAAGAAATGAGATAGGCAGTCGTAAACTAAAAGCTGCGTAAATTCCAGAAAACGTACCTTAGTTTGTAGATGTGACAACTTTTGCGCAAACCAATAAATATACAATTATTGACTTTTTTTTTACCAAAGACATGTGGCTGAATACATTTTGGCCTAAATGTATGACTAAAATTGAGTTTATTGGATTTTTCTAATAACAAAAAGTAGAAAATATCATTTTTTTTCAAAATTTGCGGTCTTTTTACGTTTATATCGCAAAAAATAAAAATCGCAGAGGCAATCAAATACCATCAAAAGAAAGCTCTATTTGTGGGAAGAAAAGGACGCAAATTTTGTTTGGGTACAACATTGCATGACCGCGCAATTACCAGTTAAAGCAGCGCAGTGCCAAAGTGTAAAAAGACCTCTGGTCATTTACCAGCAAAATGGTCCGGTCTGAAAGTGGTTAATTATGATCTTTAAAGATCAGGTGATCAGATATCTGATACCCAAACATAGCATGTGGATTATTTGCTACATCTTTCTCCTCATTTAATAACTTACCAGTCATAAATCATAGCAGAAATTGTCACCACATACAGATTGTTTATTGGAAAGTAAGGTCTGATACAGTATGTTAGAAATGCATCTGGTTTATGTATCAGAGTTAACATGAGTTTCCACCTCATTAGAACTTCGAGAACCAAATTTGCAAAGATGTGGTGGCTCATTTGCATACCTAGCAACAATCCCGGATTCTTTGGGACTGTCCTGCCTTTCAACCCAACGCTACATCTTTCTCCTCATTTAATAACTTACCAGTCATAAATCATAGCAGAAATTATCACCACATACAGATTGTTTATTTTAAAGTAAGGTCTGATATGTTAGAAATGCATCTGGTTTATGTATCAGAGTTAACATGAGTTTTCACCTCATTAGAACTTTGAGAACCAAATTTGTAAAGATGTGGTGGCTCATTTGCATACCTAGCAACAATCCTGGATTCTTTGGGACTGTCCTACCTTTCGACCCATATTCGGTGCTCTGGTGGACCACAGGATTTTCCAGCTACACAATGCGTAAATCATGCTGCTGGCATTTCTGTAATCACAGGTTGCAGGACAATCCTGGCTTCTCTACTTCACCCACAACAATAGTTGAAATGTCATGTTCTGGCCCTGCTGATTATGGGACTGACTTATCTCTCCCTGCACTTCTGCATTAACACAAACAAACCTTAAGATCCCTTTCAAACTAGGGTGTTTTATATTATTTAAATGATATCCATTTTAGACCTACATTATATACTCACATTATATGCCCACATTAGGCTTTGGTGCGTGGAGTTTTTCCATGGTATTCTTCTTTGTAAAGTTTAAGAGTTAGGAGGTATGCATTACCTAGATCAAGCCATCCAAACTGTGCATTTTAACTAACATGAACTTGTAACATCTCCTAGCATCAAAATTGCTGTCCTTATTCTGAGGCAGTTTAAATGTCATGTATGAAACCCATGCAGGTATTCCAACACAGATACGGTGGGTATGGAAAAGAATTACCCCCCTTTAAAATCAAATTTTGTAGGATCTGGGGGCCCCCTTGTTAATTTTTTGTATTGCCGGAAATGGTATTGTATTACAATGTAGCCGGTATTGTATTACAATGTAGCCGGTATTGTATTGCCGAAAATTTAAATCTCGTTTTTTTTCTTTATAAATGTCAGTTTTGCTGCAGCAGGTTCTATACATGGTACAGGTGCACTACTTTACAGGCAGACTAAGGGGACCCCCCCCCCCCAGCCACTATATTTAAAGTATTTTTTAATTTATATTGTTCACTTGCTGCTGGACATCAGTTGATTTTGGCTTCCCAGAACAACTTCCCATGCGGGCCCCTGGGGGCGCGCAGTGCGGCGAGTCATGGAGATCGGCCTTGTCCAATCACAGCCAATGACATGTAAACACAGAGATGCCGGTAATTGGTGCTCCCGACCTCACACTGACAGCGTGTGAGGAGAGGAGAGCCGATCATCTCCTCACAGGGGACAGCTAGGTATGTAATCAGGGCACTGATTATCAGTACCCTGATTACAATTAAGTGCCCACCGGTGCCAGCAAAGATTGCCCACCACTGCCAGCAATCAGTGCCAACCAGTGCCCACAATTGACACCAATCTGTGCCCACAAGTGCCAGCAATCAGTGCCCACAAGCAATCAATGGCCATTATTGATGCCAGTCAGTGCTGGCTATCAGTGCTGCCCATCAATGCCCATCACTGCTGCCCATCAATACTCATCCCTGATGCCCATCAATGCCACCCATCAATGCCCATCAGTGCCACCTATCCATGCCACCTATCTGTGCCCTCCAGTGCTGTCTATCTGTGCCCACCAGTGCTGCCTATCTGTGCCCCTCAGTACTACCTATCTGTGCTCAGTGCCACCCATCAGTGCTCATCAGTGCCACATATCAGTACCACGTATCAGTGCCCATACATGTGGCATATTTGTGCCTCCTCATCAGGGCCACCTAATCAGTGCCCATAAGTGCCGCATCATCAGTGCCCATAAGTGACACCTCATCAGTGCCCATCACTGCAGTCTATTAGTGCCAAATCATCAGCGCCCATCAGTGAAGGAGAAAAATTACTCATTTACAAAATTTACTGACAGAAACTAAGAAAAACTTTTTTTTTTTCAAAAGTTTTGGTCTTTTTTTTTTAAATAAAAAATAAAAAACCCAGGAGTGATTAAATACAGTAAAACCTTGGATTGCGAGCAAAATTCGTTCCAGAAACATGTTTGTAATCTCAAAGCACTCTTATATTAAAGCAAATTTTCCCATAAGAAATAATGGAAACTCAAATGATTCATTCCACAACCATTTATTCATAAGTCCTTCAGTTTATAGTCCATATAAAAAAGGTTATAGCAATATGATAGGTGGTGTAACCATAAAATGTCCATCCACAAATCCATTACAGAGTGTAAAAGAGAAGAGAGGCACCTCTAAGTGTAGCAATATGGTTACATTTAATGAATGTTAAACATTTAGCAACTCACATGGTTGATTAAAAGAGGCACGTCTAAGTATGCAGGCATCCAGGGTAAAGCTGTCCACATAGACCATCTCCGGCACTGCCAGCTCTCACCGCTGTTCATCTGCAATCATGACCGGGAAGACTACCCTGCAGTAGAACAATCTGAAAGTGAGGCTTGAAGTGCTCGTGGAGCACAGTGTGGAAGAGATGACATCAATGGCGGTTGCCGAGGATGGTCTATGTGGACATCTTTACCCCAGATGCCTGCATACTTAGATGTGCCTCTTTTAATCAAAGGTCCCTCTCTTCTCTTTTATACTCCGTTGTGAAATGACACTACTTGTATATGAAGACATCGCTTGTATATCAAGTCAAAATGTATTAAAAAATGTTGTGTGTCTTGCAAAACGCTCTCAAACCAAGTTACTCTCAAATCAAGGTTTTACTATAGCACCAAAACAATGCTCTATTTGTGTGAAGAAAATTATAACAATTTCACACAGTTACAGAGCAACATGACCGCGCAATTGTCATTCAAAGTGTGACAACGCTGAAAGCTGAAAAATGGCCTGGGCAGGAAAGGGGTAAGTGCCGTGTATTGAGATGGTTACGTATCAATGAAATCACTGCTCTTGCAAAAACAATCTTTTAAAAAAAAACTTTTTACATTGATACATGTCCCTCTGGGCAGTAGCTGGGCCCCCTTACCCTTTTTATGGCCAATAACTTGCATATAAGCCTTCAAAATGGGTCCTTTTGATTGTTCTTCAGGTACCATAGACTTTATAGGATTTGCGGTTCGGGTCCAAACTAGGGATTGCAGAATCTAGGGACAGCTACATTTCTCTAAATACCATAGAACAACTACATTTTCCTAAATACTTTGCAATTTAACTTAATTTTAACTTTGGGTAGCAAATTTTATAGGGTATTGTGCCAAGGAAGGAAGTCTGAAGCCCAGGGGGACGCAAAAATTTGTCTAAATAATTGTCTAAACAACATAAGAATGTACGAGTTTTACATATATTATTTACAGAAAAATACACATGTATGATACATTTTTTTTTTTTTTATCAACTTACCGAAATTCCTTATTTGTTGAACTATAAGAAGCATACTTGATAAGAGATTCCCTTCTTACCATAAAGTCCTGGAATACACAAAAGCATAGAACTGGTTAGTGATAGTTAAAGCAAATGTAAACCCAATCACTAAAATCTACATATAAGCTTTACCAATCTAATTTCAGAAGTCAATGGTTTTGAATCTACAGCTTTCATTAAAATATTTCCTGGTGATCCTGCCATTAAGATCCTTTTTAAGACATTTCCTGTTGAAGAACAACATTCTTTCCCTAAGTGCCAACTGTGCTCCTCCATTGTCACCCTGTTACATGGGCTCTAAGTGGAGACTGCAATTGGCTGTTTTAATGAACTTTATGCAGGCATGATCCATGCTGTCACCATCAGAAAGCTGACGCTGAAAGCTGACAGTCCTACTGGTGTACATGCATTTCAAAATGACAGCTCACAGCTGGTAAGTCAATATGTGCAACAAGAAGATTTTTCCTTTAGAACATGTTTCATACAGAAGGCCTAGTATTGCTGATTAATAAAAAATGAACTAATCTTAATGTACACAGCTACTCCGCAGATTTATTTTTTAATCAGAAACCTGTAGAGCACCCATAGGAGTTTTATTTTGTTTTGGATAGAGTAGGGAAGAATAAAACACTACCCTAGGAAAAGGAAGAATAAAACCTTACCCTAGGCCTAGCCTTAACCCTAAGTATAGATCTGACCTAGCCCTAACCCTAGCCTTAACCTAAACTTGACCCAACCCTAAATATTAACATTTACTTTAATTTCCTCCAATAAGTGCACCTTTTAAGATGAGGAAAAGGAGGCATAGGGGAAGGTTTATGTTCAGCAACCAATTGTCATGGCTGTCGGGTCTGTGGATGCAACTCTTGAGGCGTCTAGTCCTACCATCATCTCACAAGAACCCATTGGGAAACTGGAGGAGCAGTCTGGCTCATCCAGCATCAAGTCAAGAAATCTAGCCAGAGCTTGATGGATCCCAATGTCTCCATCGCAGCATCAGTCCCAGCAGTAGAAGGAGAGGTGCGTATACCATCAGCCTGCTACTCTAGTACATCATTCAGAGAGCAGACCCTCCACACAGGGTCTGCAATACCCTGTATCATTTATGTTATTTTTGCTACAGTTTGTGTTATGTTATTTTTGCACTTTCATCACATCATATTCGGTACCCTTGTTGAACTTATCCCTACTTTATAGAAAATTACAAGTATGTTATTTTTGCACTTTCATGGCACCATTTTCTGTCCGTTTGTTTATTCAATTCTTGCCTATTTTTGGGAAATTACAAATGGTTTTGTCTTCTACAGAGCGCTAAGAACCAAATAAAAACCAAAGTTGTTAGCAAATGCTGTGAGTGATCTTAAATATATCAATATACCCTTATCCTAACCTAACCCTAATCCTAACTCTAACCTAACCCTAATCCTAACCATAGCCTGAAGTTAAACCTATCCCTAACCCTAGCCTCACTCTAGCCTAGCCCTGACCCTAGCCTACCCATAATTCTATTCTCTTTGTAGGTAGCACAAAGTATGGAATGAAATTTTCACTAAATAAAGAGAAAGAGTGCAAAGATGTCCCCACTGTTGCTCACATATGTTGGGAATTTCAGAGTTGTGGCCAGTTATGCTGCATTTTATCAGGGTCCAAGTCCACAGGTCATGCTGGCTGTATAACCAGGATTCTGGCAACCAACCATGACCGTACACAAACTATTGGTGTCATTGTGAGAGTGGATTTTCATTTTCCTCAATGCAATTCAATCATCTGCAGATTAGATCATATTGTCACACTATACCAATTAATTTTTAAAGCAATTAAACCTTTATATAATGTCTGACATGGTGCAGAGAAATTAATGCAGATATCACTGTTTGCTCCTAATGTGAATGTAATTTAATCCAATATGCAGATACGTTGAGTTGTACAGATAAATGGTTTTATAAGAAATAACCATTATTAGAGGATACAGCAGTGTTTCACAACTACAGGCTTCAGGTAATCTCAGCAGATAATGTTTTTAAGATTTCGTTAATCATTTTTTATTAACATCACCGGCAACCTTATTCAATAAATGGTTATAAATTCTTAAATCATAGCTAAACTCAAAAATAAAAATACAGAGGCTGCCATTGATATTCTCTACTCCTAAATAAAGTGGTTCCTTGGCTGTCATGCTGATTTCTTCAGATGATGGCCTTAGTACGTTCTGATTTGTTGATTTAGAACTAACATGCAGATTATGAATTCTTGTTTTACTCTGACTTGCTGAATCCGCATGTTTGTTTCAGATCTGTGTCTCAAAATATTTAAGCGAGAGATGGCCAGGTAGAAAGCATTGCCAGACTGGTTAAGGTAATGGTAGCCTCAATTTTTCTCAAGATAAGTTTACATAAAGCACAGAATTATTGAGTTTACTTTGTGAGGTCACACTAGTACAACATGATTTTTTTGGTTATTAGCCATTAGAATTTAAAATGAATTAATAATATAAAACATGACATGTACTTAAAGAATTGAGTTAAGAAACACTTATATTCTCTGTCTATGTTGTCCATGTCCATGTCCATATTATGTTTATTTGATTTGCTAAAGGTCATCTGAAAGCCTTTCCTGATCACATGCATTCTTTCAAATAACCATAGAAATCATCCGAAAATAGTTTCTCGACAGAAAGAAATGCCTGGAGTTGGTCTAGGAACATGGCAGAAAATTAACTTTAAATGAATAGGAAGTGATGCTTTAATTTGTCACATATGATATCACTGCACATGTGGTCACCTAATTGGGGTCTTTGCATGATTATCTCAGGAATGTACAATGTTAGGTTGAAGAGGACATCTATGAATCATTGGCATGTCCATGAGAGGTAACATAAAGCCATGTCACTAAGACCAGTTCTAGCCTTTGAAATATTGGATTCCATCTGTGCAACAAAACTGTGTTATAAAGCTTTAAACCCCTATCCACTTATCTTTATTAACCTATACTGCTAAGAAAAGTTGGGCCATAATTACCTCTTAGCTGGCCCAGTACTTGATTGCATCCATATTTTTCATAAAGAACCCTTTTTTCAAAACTGACCCCTTCAAATATGTTATACTGCGTTCCTGGTTTAAAAAGTGCACACGTACTTGTAAAATCACCTGCAACAGATTATATGTTGCATGTCTGTACACAGGACCCACAAGGTTTTTGGACTTATGCCCCTTTAGAAGGAGCGCAATCCATGCAAGCGGATTCCACCTGCTCAGCGCTGATCCCTGCTGAGCAGGTGGATGACAGGTCCGTGTCTGCTTCGCTATGCAGAGCAGACATGGACACAACCCTCTGTTCTCTATGAGATGGTCTGATGAAAACAGACTGCCTGTCAGTTTCCATCCGATTGTCATCTGATCCGGCAGACAGATGGGGAACCATCCCCATCTGTCCGGATTGGATGTCGGTAGGTGACAATGGACACATGTCCGCTGACATCTGCCATCCTATAGAGAACAATAGGTGGTCCGATCGGTTCCGCCTGAAAAACAAACAGACAGACCCAATTGGTCCGCCGATTTGTGAAAGGGGCCTATTAGGTATACAGTCATATCAGTCCTTCAGAAAACAATATTGTTCTTTCCACACTCTGCTAACTCTATGATCATTACCTATATTTATTTATATTGATATAGATAGTATCCCTGGCAGGATTCGAACCCTCTAGCCCCTTCAATTATAACTAAAGGCAATACTTTTGTTTTTAGTTTTGTATAGAGTGGAGAGGGATAACAAGACCTGTAATCTTTTATTGCTGTCTGTGCTCTATTTGGAAAATTCACTCACTCTACTTGTCCTGTTTACTATTATCATCAAAAGTGAAAGTAAAAGAAAATCCAAATTTTTGGGTTGACATCAGAACATTAATAGAGGGGAATTCTTCCAATGCAGATACTAGTTCTGGTGACCCTGGTGACACACCTGGATTCCCTCACCTTGGAGGAAAGTTATGCTTTTAGACCCCTTTCACAAAGAAGGGGTTAACAAGGGGTTAAACGCGTCTGAAAAGTGCCGCTTCCGAATTGCTGCCCATTGATTTCAATGGCAGGAGCAGTGGAGGAGCAGTGTATACACCACTCCCACACCCCCTCAAAGATGTTGCTTGCAGGACTTTTTTTCCATCGTGCAAGCACACCGCCCCAGTGCTTTCACACTGGGGTGACAGGGAAGGCAGTTTACAGGCGCTTTACAGGTGCTATTTTTAGTGATAAAACGCCTGTAAAGCGCCTTCAGTTGAAAGGGGTTTTAGTTATACTGTACCTTAGCAGGAAAGAGGGTGGGGGGTTGAATGAGGCTGACATATTTAATGAGCTCCACCTAGTGGTTATTATACAAATCTTTATATTTAATACATTAATAAAAATATGACTATAAGCCGCACATCCAGGGTGTCTTGTGATGGTTATGGGAGAGACAACCTCAGTGTTTCACTTCACCCCTCTGAGCTTAGTCATGTAGTTCCCCATATCTAAGATCCGAGGGGTGGAGTGAAACACATTGGGGGCATGGCCTGGCGGGAGCCCAGGCTGAGGTTGTCTCTCCCATAACCATCACAGGACACTGTGGATGTGCGGCACCAGGGATCCTTCCTCTCTTTCTTCTAATGACTATAGGAGCTAAGATGAGCTCCATCCCTTGCTGGCACTTCTGCAGTGGATGCAGCATCTACTCCCCACAGTGATCGAGCCTGAGCAGCACACTAACAAATTGTGGGAAAAATATGACTATACTTTGATAAAGTCACATTATAAACTACTTTAATATAAACACAGCGTTAATAACTCAATATGTGGAATACACTAAACTTTCCCTTTTAAAAGGGCACAAGAAAGATTGACATGTAAAACTAATCGAACCCTATAAAATGTAGCTCAGGCATTACAAATGACTGTCAGTTTACAAGAAACAGTTGTATTTGATATGTAGTAACGTACTGTATGAGTAAAATGATAAGTGAAACTGCTGCAAACTACATGGAAGGCGAATTTGTGTATCAGTGAAGTCATTTGACTATTTCCAGATGCGTTATGTTAATCTAGGGAGTTCTAACCCCTGCGTATGTATCAGCGCTGTCAATACCTCCCTCTTGCCTAGCAGTTTCATCCTGTCATGCAGAAAGTATGCACCATATTAGGGGATTCCCAGCTTCTCTAAAGAACCCCAGCAATGCCGTGACATCAACAATTAGAACTCCATCACTACACAGAGCAGAGAATAACTCACTGCAAAATCTCCTCTCCTGTACTGAAGAGAACAGATAAAAGAACCTTTCATTTTTTTAATCATAATTTTTAGCAGTTTTGGATTCATCATTTCACTAGATATGGGATGTAAAACAGATCACAAGTCAAAACGGGTGCGCTATAGGTTGTCATTAAGAAGATCCATTCTCATTTTATGCCCACTGTCACCAGGACAGAAAGTCCAAGTGAGAAAAATTAGCTGCACGCCAACTTCCATTCAACAAGTTTATTAAAAAGACTGCCACCAGGACTAAACCAATGGACCAAGGGTTGACAACATTTCACACATACATTGCGTTTCTTCAGAACCCATGTGTGTAAGAAACATTGTCACCCCTTTGTCCATTGTTTTAGTCTTGGTGGCAGTCTTTCAATAAATCTGTTGGATGGTCCTACCAGGACAGAAATTAAGGGTAAATCTATCATTTTAGAGCAGCTTCCAGTACAGGAGTAGGAATGAAGTCTACTAATTAGAACACATGTATCAGTGACAAATGTCAATGGTGTGATTTCCTAACACTTTTGGCAGATGTTTCTGGGAGAGGAAGTACGGAACTCAAACAGTAATAAAAACCTGCCTGAGGTTCTATCCCTTTCTGTTTCCCTGCCACCAGTTAAGATGATACAGCAGTCTACCCCTCTTATTAAAGTGCAATTTCCTATCCAGCATCCCTGATACCCAGCGTTGTCCCTCATTCTTTCAGTTTAGTTGCTGCTGTACAGTGGATTTCAAAAATACTTTATTATTTTTAAATAAATACCAAACTGCTCTAATTGATGTTTTTTTATCTCTCTCTCGAGTTTAGCTTTAAAGATTTCTACAGATGTTGTATCAGGTAATTACTAGCATATCACGTATAGAAAACAGCTGATCTCTAGTATATATTCCTAATATAGCAAACACTATGGCATCAATAGACTCAGAACCCATAAGGTAGTAACTTGCCATACTTTTTTTCTGGCCATGCTGTGAGGGCTTTTCCACACATATTATAAGTCAATTGATACCTGCTAATTAGATAGGATCAAATCAAACATAACAAGGCACTGCAATGGCAGTAATAGCCTAATTTGTTATGCTGACAATTTTTGGCTGTCAGTCAACTGTCCCAATGAAGCATATTTTCTTAGGGCACATGCATGTTTCTATGCTCCAGGTGAACAGAAGGATTTATGGTGGTCAACCTCAGTGTTTCTCAACCTTTTTTTAGTCACCAAAACCTTTAAAATTCTGCATATATTGAGGCATCCTCAATTTCTCTTTCTCATTCAGTTAACATGACCCCATTGTGAACGTAGAGAGGCACCCAACAAAGAGCACCCCATGTGCTCTTTATCAACAGATTCTGTCATCAATTTTTTTGGGCACTGGAAGCTCATATAATGCTGCACAATAGAGACCTTTGGCTTTGTTTAGCAAAAAGCCAGGTTTGAGCCAAAAAAAAAATCACCCAATTTCCCAAGAAATTGCCCATAAGCCATATGGGCAATTTTTGCTGAAATTTGGGTATTTTTTTTTTATTAGGTATTAAGCCAAAGGACTGTTAAAGCGGAGGTCCACCCTAAAGTGGACCTTCCACTCATTGGAATCCTCCCCCCCTCCGGCGCCACAATTGGCACCTTTCAGGGGGGAGGGGGGTGCAGGTACCTGTACAGTACAGGTATCTGCACCCACTTCCGGGATAGCTCTCTGCGGAAAGGGGCGTAGATTACGCCCCTTTCCGAAAGTCCCCCGCTGCCTGCTGGGAAACACACAGATCCCAGAGGCAGCGGGTCCATCCTTATTGCGCAGCGTGACTCGCGCATGTGCAGTAGGGAACCGGGAAATTAAGCCGAAAGGCTCCACTTCCTGATTCCCATACCCAAGATGGCGGCGGCAGCACCCGAGAGACGATCGAGAGATCGGCTTCGGGTGCCGACATCGCGGGCGCGCTGGACAGGTAAGTGTCACTATTTTAAAAGTCAGCAGCTGCAGTTTTTGTAGCTGCTGGCTTTAAAAAAAAAAAAAACGCGGAGTCCCGGCGGACTCCCGCTTTAAAGAACCCAGAAGACATCCCAGGGTGCCAAAGAACCCTGGTTGAAAAATGTTGGTCTACCTAATACCCAATTATAAGAGGTCTGGGCAGTTTTGTTTTATCACAAGATGTAAAAAATTGAATTCAATACAGGGTACATCCATCACGCATGATTCCTAAATCATTTTAGAAGCATCTTTAGTATACTTCTTTCTTATTGAAACTTCACATGGAACCCTAATGAATAGAAATGAGGAGGAATGGGATGAGTCACTGCTGTAACTCATTTACTTGTGTGTGTAAATTTCACTTTGTGTTTTTTAACTTTGTAAACAGGTGTTATACAACAAAGTAGCTAATACCAGAACCTAATCAGCCTGCTGTTAAACAGTAAACAAGAATATTCACAGGCAATATATCATATTTAACCCTTTTTGACTTTTTTTAGTTCTTACTGAATATGATAAAAAGAAAATACATACAGAACAATCTATTCACAGTAGTGCAATTTCTCCTGTGTCTGCCTATGGTGCAGTGTAATTTTTGAAAAGGTACAGGTGCTTTTTTTGGTGCAGCATAATATATTTTTGGTCCATAGACTTCAATAGGGGAACATGAAAAGCGCATGCAAAAAGCATGTACTGTACATGCATTTTTGGTGTGTTTTTGGGCCCATAGACTTTAATAGGAGCACATGAAAAATGCAGGTACGTGTACTTTTTGTGCATATATATGGGTGTGTTGTTGGACAATTTCCAGAAACAGATAGGTATCTCTAAATCCCTGGAAATAGATAAAAAGAGAAAGTAGGAGAGAGACACTGCTCCCTCAAAAGCAATGGAATTTAATTGGAGGTATAAATGTCTGTTAACAAGGTGAGCACATATACACCAGATATTCTGACTCTGGTTGTTGTGAAGCAATTTATCCCTTGTGAGACCTCTGTGCCTGACCTGTGTAAGATATAATCACTGAGGACAATCCTCATCAGATAGCTTGAACTCAGCAAATACTGATTCCATCCACAAGATCCTTTTATTCTTAACATCAGGTTACAGCAGATGACAGGATACAAACAGATGAATAGGTTGTGGTATTTATGCGGTCAAAAGATGATATTGTCTGTAGCTTAAAATGCAGAATACATGTGCCCTGCTACATGTGGCTTGTAGCTGCATCCATGACACAGGAAGTACAATAACAGGAAAAAGGGTGGAGCATTACATAAAAGGAAGTGTGTCATAACATAAGGGAAAAAGAACATAAGAAACAAGTGCATTACCACAAAAGGTCACTAGATGGCAGCATGTGAACTAAATATAAACGTCCATGGAAAATGATTAGGAAAACAATTGATATCAATTCTATGCCCCGTTGGGGCAGCACACCACAGTATTACATTTATTTATTTATTACATGATATCAGATAAAAAATCACATAGTCATCAAAACATTTAGACCATGAGTTGATACTTAATATAAGAAACAAGATGCTTGATAATGCAGAGGAGCTGACATGTTTCGCAGATTCCTGCTTCTTCAAGGCACTGCATGCATCTGTAGTTTCATCTAGCCTGTAGTTTTAGATGATTGCGTGTCGACACACATATCTTACTGTCATCTAGTAAGGTGGATCGCGAGACACCTATGTATTGACCTGGACTCTGAGGTGCTACAGATTCAAACTTTGTATCTGAGACAGACCATTGTCATTGTTATACAATCCCTGGCAATAAACACGATCCAATATCTTCACTGACCAACCCTGGTGGATCTGACCTCCATCAGGAAGTTGTCGTGGGCGGTACTTCTATGACGGCTGATTCTTGCACAATGAGATGCCACAGTCATCCAAAAATCATCTAAAACTACAGGCTAGACGAAACTACAGATGCATGTGGTACCTTGAGGAAGCAGGAGTCTGCAAAACATGTCAGCTCCTCTGCATATCCAAGCATCTTGTTTCTTATATTAAGTATACTCATGGTATATATATGTTTTGATGACTATGTGATTTTTTATCTGATATCATGTAATAAATAAATGTAATATTTTCTTAAACCATACTCTGGTGTATATGTGCTCACCTTGTTAACAGACGTTTATACCGCCAATAGACATGTGCGATTCGTTTCGTATGAAACGAAAATTCGTACGAATTTCCGGAAATTCGTACATTCGTACGAATCCAAAATACAAATTTTTATGCATACAAATTCCCTGCGAAATACAAAATTTAGTTTACGAATTTCGGATCCAAATTCATAACGAAAATTCGTAATTGTTACGAAAAGTCAACGAACCTAAAAGTTAAAAACCCAGGAAGTCAGCACAGCACAGGGATGGTGGGAACCCCTCATAATGATAAATTCATCATAACGAAAATTCGTAATTGTTACAAAAAATTAATGAACCTAAAAGTTAAAACCCCAGGAAGTCAGCACAGGGATGGTGGGAACCCTATGGGAAATTCTTTGCTTACGAAATTCATATGAAATACGACATTTCGTTAACGAATTTCGGAATTTCGGATCCAAATTAACAGAATTGTGATTGGTGTTTTGTTCACCAATCAAAGGAAGTCAGCACAGCACAGGGATGGTGGGAACCCCTCATAATGGGCACAGTGGGTGTACACTCAGACCCGAGAACTCAGCACAGGGATGGTGAGAACCCCTCATAATGGACACACAGCAGGTGTACAGACCTGGGAACTCAGCACAGGGATGGTGGGAACCCCTCATAATGGACACACAGCAGGTGTACAGACCTGGGAACTCAGCACAGGGATGGTGGGAACCCTATGAGAATTTCTTTGCTTATGAATTTCATACCAAATACAAAATTTTGCTAACGAATTTCGGAATTTCAGATCCAAATTAACAGAAACATGACTGGTGTTTTGTTCACCAATCAGAGGAAGTCAGCACAGCACGGGGATGGTGGGGACCCCTCATAATGATAAATTCATCATAACTAACATTTGTAATTGTTACGAAAAGTTAACAAAACTAAAGGTTAAAAACCCAGGAAGTCAGCACAGCATAGGGATGGTGGGAGCCCCTTATAATGATAAATTCTTCATAACAAACTTTTGTTATTTTAACGAAAAGTTTACGAATCTAACGAAGATTCGTATTTTATACGAATCTGAATTAAATTTCGTACACAAATTAAGAAATACGATTTTTTTTCCATACGGAACGAAACGGAACAAAACAAAACACATTTTTTGATGGTGCCCATGTCCAACCTCCAATTAAAATCCCATTGCCCTTGAGGGAGCAGTGTCTCTCTCCTACTTTCTCTTTTTATGTACTTTTTGTGCATTTTTGGCAGGGTTTTGTGTGTAACAACCACCTTCCTCCTTGTCAAAAAAGAAAATGCATAAAGCATTAAAACGTATGAAAAGTGTGTGTAAAAACATGTCAAAATATGTTAAATTTTTGTAGCACTGAAAAAAGCTTGAGTATGCAGCAGCACTAGTGTGAACTTAGTGAGTTTGGCTTCCTTAAGCAGAACTCCAACCAAAAATAGCAAGATACAAATGAATAGCCCATAAAATATAAAATAGCAAAACCAGCTTTTGCTGCGACATTCTCATTAAATCCAGGCGATTTCCATTGCAGTTTTTTTTTTGTCAGTGGTTGATGTTCTCAGTCTGACGGCCAGTATCATTCAAACCATTTCCTCTGAGCCCTGGTCATGCTGGGCCCACAGCAGCGGTGAGTGGACAAGGAAAGGTGAAGCAGCACAGCCATGAGCTAATTTCTCTGTCACTCTACTCTTTCCTCCTATGAGCATGCTTCTTGTCAGAACTGGCCCCTTCCACTGCTTCTTCCTCTCACACTTTTTGTTGTACAGAGATTGCAATAGGCTGATACCAAGTCAAATTTAGGTAATTACCTGCTTGCATTTAAAAAATACATTTATTAATGTGTTGATAATAACACACCTGCCTAGAGTTCACATATAAAGTACTGTATATCTAAATCCAAAAACAAAAATGTGATCTACTGCAACTTACAAGTCCATAGATGTGGGTGATGCATATGTATATACTGTATATATATTTATTCCAGGCTAAGTACATTTTCTGCAAGTACAGAAAATACCTTTTGACACTATCAGAAATCTTGTGTCCTTGCCCTTGTAACTTCCTGTTGACCAAATTGAGATCTCAAACACATCTTTCTAACCTATCTTCTGAGAACTACAAAGCATTTAACAGTGGAAAAGGGGAGGTGATTGTAGTCCACATTAGGAGAGCAGCTTAGGGTGACAACATCATACATGCAGTGCAGTGGGTAAATGCTGTCACCATGCAATGTATTAGTTATTATTAATTATAAGTTATGAGCAGGATTTCCAGGTGAAAATAATGAAAAACCTTCAAAAAAAACAAACAAAAATATTTAGCTACCACATCACAGGACTGGCAAGCTGCAATATATTCAATTTTGTGGTGTAGATGCTATAGTATAGACTTTAAAAAAACATTTATACTCACCTAAAGAGCAGTATAAAAACATTTATACTCACTGTGAATGCAGCATCTGTCCTCTACCAGCTCTGCACTGAGAACTGAGTGATAAAACACAGCTGATTGCTCAGTTCACCCCTCCACTCTGAGCAGAGAGCTGTAACTGTAAAGCATCAGCTCCCTGCTCTGCCTCTCCAGTGCTTACTGGAGAACTGGGCTGTAGAGAGGATGGGAGGGGCTGGCTCAGGCTCTTAGCAGATCACTGAGAAGCTGAGCCAGCTGCCAGTCCAGGCATCTGGGTGGACCTCAACTGTCGGGATCGATCCAGAACTTGGACTGGCTTACTAACGTCAGCTGGCAGTGGATTTTAGCCCACTGTCTGCTGAATACAGGTCACAGGAGTGCAAAGCTAAGTGCACTCCTGTGACATACAGGGGAAGTATAGCCAAAATAGCTTTGGCTATACTTTTCCATTAAAGCATTATCTTTAAATGCAGTTGTTCATTTATTTATAAAGGCATTTTTAGGGAGTTTGCTACAGTGATGTGTGTTTCTTTGCACAGCTAAGCTTGACAGCTATTTAAAAAAAAAGTAAGAGAACTGATTAAAGTAACAGAAATAACGAGATAACTCTGATCAGTGGCTTTTGGATCAAATTGCTTAAACAATTTAATTTTGCAGCAGACCACACAGAGAGCTAGACAGGGAAAGCATTTATAAACCTAGCCAGACTATGCAAGGTCTTTACATATATATATAAAAAATGTTGTGATTAGAACCACAATGGACTTTAGAATAAAGACTATAAAGATATTTTCACAGCTTTCACAGGCAAGCAGTTTTTTTTTAGATGCCCTAAATATACATATGCCACCAGCTCTGTTTTGGGAATACTGAGCTGGCAGCACTTGTGTGTTGGGGAGACATTCCAATTGTACTAACAACAAGAATAAATCTCCTGTGCAAAAGTGTAGTATCCCCGTAAAGGTATTAAGAATAGCTCCACATATCGGGGATATAGCCTCAAGCCTTGCTGCCCTTTTGGGGGATGTCTTGCAGCCACTACAGAAAAACTAACAAAAAGAGTTCACACCAGCCTAGTGCATTATCCCACAACATTTATTTAGAAGTAATTGTCATAAAGTAGTCCTTGGTACAGTACACTCCAAAGCACAGGGGGACTTCACCAGGGTCCTTACGGGTTGACGCGTTTTCAAAGCTACACCTTCTTCATCAGAGCCAAAAACGTCTGATTCCGACTGTACTACCCGCTCATGTCCTAAACCATAATTCCCTTTCTAGAAATAAGATTCTGAGTCAACGGGCCTTGGGTTTGTGAAAATGGCATTATTTAACCATCATAAAAAGCTTCTGAGATCATTCAGAATTCAATAATAGGCACACTCAACCTGCAGCTGATCTCCTTCTGGCCTGCTTCAAGCAAAATTTGCATTCCCATAAACTTGCATAGGAATGAAAAATCTGTCTTACGTAAACAAAGTTCCTTGACACAGTTTCTTAAAGAGGAAGTAAACCCTGATGAGTTTACTTCCTCTTTTTCTCCTGCAAAGGTAAAGCATAATGGGCTACTATGCATCGCATAGTAGCCCATTATGTGTCACTTACCTGACACAGGAGCCAGCGATGTCACCGCTGTCCCCTGTAGTCCTCAGCATCCATCTTCTTCCGGGTATCGCTGCTCCGGCCACTCACAGCACTGAAGCAGCGATGACGTCATTCCTGTGCATGCGCACGGGAGCCACCACTCCCGATAGTGCACCTGCGCGCCGCTGTCTACGGCATGCGCCGTAGACAGCTGTCGCTGTATTTTAGTAAATATCTCCTTTAACCACTTTAAGAGAGAGGTGTTTGTAAAACTGGACACTTTGACTTTTGTAAGGTTTACAGAATGTCCTAAGCCTTCCCCACTCTATTAAATATAAGTTATTATTGCTATGTTTCCCATTTTAGTGCTCTCTGGTCCTATTGACTACTGTCAGTGGGACATGAAGCTGGGAAAATACTCTCTAATCAGGACACAAATCGTAATTAAAACCAGGCAGATGTAACCCTTCCCCAGTGTACTAAATATAAGTTTATATTGCTATATGTATCCCCCATTTGAGTGCATACAGTCTAATTGACTACAGTCAGTGGGAAGTGAGGAAAATCCTCTCTAATGGGGACACAGATTGTAATTAAACCTTAGTAGTGCTAACTCCCCGCTCTATTAAATATACGTTTTGGTTGCTATATGTGTCTCCATTTGAGAGCTCTTCTGTTTTATTGACAACTGTCAGTTGGACAGGAAGTGGAGAAAAAGCTTTCCAATGGAGGACATAGATAGTCATTAAAACCTAACCAGAGCTAACCCTTCCAAACTCTATCCAAAACAGAAAAAAAGTCCAAGGGCATCTTTAAAAAGCAGTGCATCTGATCTTCTACACACATTTCAGGTGAATCTCACAGATGTATGTGTTTAAAATAATGGGCAGCCTTAACACAAAGCAAGTTAAGGCACCTTCAAACCATCAAGTCCAAAGAGTATACATACCAGCACTGTGTTGTGTAGCATCTGGGCCGTGTTATATGACTGGCTTAAATGGCTTTTCCCAGTAGAAGGACATTGGGGACTGGGGAGGAACAGAGTCAGCATAAAATGGGTGCTGGATACTCTCAGCAATATAAGCTGAAGTCCTACCCCCCTTACGCTTTTCTCACTTTATTAAAAACAAGCAAAGTTCAGTTTGGTGTTTCACTTAAAAGACCCATTTACAATTTAACCCATGTATTTGACTTTGCTGATCTGTGCATTTGGTGCACTGATGCACGTTGCATTGAGCAAGCCATTCATTTTTTTTAATAGGCCCTCAATGTGCATCCATAGGCCAAAACACTTCTTTTTTTTCAGGACACCACAAGTGAGCTGAGGGGGACGTTTTCTGTTTTAGTTGTGCATGCACATTGGGTGTCATTAAAAATGAACAATACGCATTCAACAGATATCATTCCATCAAGCAACATGCATTATGTGTGTTAACACCTGCACAAATGCAAACGCAAATGTCTGAATAGGGCCTAAATAAAAAGTTCACTATATAGCAATGCAGTGTAAGTGGGGTGTTACCACTTATAAATGAAGTCCTGTATCATGCATTTCTGTGTCCTGCTGACTTGCAGGTCCCTCTGATTGGGAGTCATATTGATTCCAATACTTCTATCAGTATCCTGATTAGAAGAGTTAGGTACATACTGTAGGAATGTTATACCTGCAGATCTACGTTGTAGCAAGAAAGAACATTGTTATTGAATACCCACGACTACCATGTTGCAGGCAAAACTTTTGATACACATTTGTTTCTATATATGTATCTTTTTGTCATACTTCAGTCACGGCATAATAATTTGCACTCTGTCCCTATCAAAAAGACACATCCCATCTTCCTGTATTGAGATGTGGCATGCACTTTTGAATGAGCTTTTAATTAGAGCTATTTAGCAGGAGTCAAACTTCCTTCTGGCATTTTTTCATGTTTGTTGGCTCAGTGAAAACATCTTAATCTCTTCCAGCATAATTGGTGACATTGATTTGTAGACAGATAAGTTGCTGGCAACTTTAATGTTCACTGATCTAAAAAGGATTGGCTTTATCAGTAAAGATATGTACAGTATGCACTAATTATAGCCTTGACCTTGAAGAGATTTTAAACGAAATGGCTCCAGTATGAAGTTCTTATTTAATATTATGGGTTGGTTACTGGAGGAATTTTTATCTTAGCTCTGTCATGTTCTCTTCAAAATACCCAAACCGATTTTAAGCAGGTTTCTATTTTTTTGACCTGGTTGGGTATATGAAATGGATGCATACTGCTTTAATTACTAATTTCAAAAGTAGATTCAGACAATAGGTCATATAGGAATCTTATTGATGTGGTTGTGATCAGATCTAGCTCCCAGATTAGAAAACCTATGCCAATTTTTCTGATTGGGACACAAGGAGAAAATTGTGTGTAACAGAAGCTATAATCTATCAGATTTCTACAGCATCTCAACCTTATAAGTGGATAGAAATGCTGGAGTCTGACTGTTTTACGTTACTTGTTATACTTGTTTACTTGCTACTGTTATACTATACTTGTTATACTTTACTTTACAGGATATCTAGAGTACCCAACAATACAAACAAGATGCTCAACTTCATCTAAAAGTGAAACTATTTTATTTTACTCATAAGGGTAAATAATCCACTGAAAATCAATTCAGAATTAGGAATTGTTTTTTTTTTTTATTATTACACCTTCCATGACCCTCCATGACCATATCTCTATGACCCATGATCCTCCCCAGTCAGTCTGCCAAAAACGCAATGGGGGATATCACAGTGTCAGCATTGCTCTGAGTGTTTAGTCGTGGGGTTCAGGTTACATGGTTCCATAGTTAGTAAGGTTGAATAAAGACACCAGTCCATCCAATTTAAACTGAGTGAGTGTGGGTACATGTCTACAATTGTCCCTATCCCTGTACATTGTGTCTCTTTTAGATGCTCATCTATTATATTATTGTTTTATTTAGGGAACCCATATAGCGCCGTCAATTTACGCAGAGCTCCACACATACATCGCGCACTCACATTAGTCCCTACCATCATGAAGCCCATAATCCAAGGTCCCTAACTCACACCCATATACCAGGGCCAATTTTGAACAGAAGCCAATTAACCTACCAGCATATCTTTGGAGTGTGGGAGGATACAGGAGTACCCAGAGGAAACCCACGCAGGCACAGGGAGAACATGCAAACTCCAGGCAGGTAGTGTTTAGGTTGGGATTCGAACAAGCAACCCTTTTTACTGCTAGGTGAGAGTGCTACCCACTACACCACTGTGCCACCCATAAGTCTCCACAACCTGCCCAGTAACGTCAGCAGAAAGGCTATGGTGTGCCTATTGTGTTTGAGAAAGTCAAAGGAACATTAAAATGCCCCTTACAACACCCATACACAGTGTCTCCTCTTTCCTACTAGCTAGGAATCCATAGTGCATCTTGGGACACGTGTTCCCAGAGTGGTGTCACACATCACTAGCATGTGATGAGTGCGTACTACCACTCTCCTCCCATAGCCTATAGTATTGAATGATATTTATAGAGCTTTACCAGTCATATGACTGTAAATTTGGTGAAACATTTTTTAGCAGAGATGTAAAGATATTTTAGGGGCATAAAAAATTAAACATGCAGAGTGACAATATTATAAGCTGGCGTATTGCTTTAAATAAAATAATGCATTCCCAACATCCTTTTAAGTATGCATGCTCCATGTTCATCTTTGAAATTGTGCTGCATTCTTCCAACAGTTGTAAAAATGTTTATTGTAAATAAAATAAATAAAAAATGCTTATTTTATTTTGTAAAATCTTAAGAGTAAAGTAAAATATTGTTTAGTAAGGGAGAAGAAAAAAGATCATTAAAGAGCAGTTAAATGTTACATGGTTTGCATATGACTACAGTATGCTTGGGAACAGAAATCCAGCTTTTGCTCTGACCTAGTTAAAAGACATTTTTGTCCATTACCCATGAGTATACGTAATTAAGGGAGTGCAGAGATTCTAATCCCACATGTTCAGCTGCATTGCCACATACTTCCTAAGATCAAGCTCAAATTGAGTGCGTAATCGACAATGTTTGAGATGTTTGTGCCGAGCTAAACACAGAAGTCTGCCAATATATCTGGTTAGGAAAATGTGCTATCGTGTGAAAAGACCCATTTTGTTTCTTAAGAGCTCGTCAAACAAAAATTATGTTTACGAGTCTCACCATTTTGACTATGAAAATTGTAGATGTTATAATTGTTATAATAATAATAAATAAAGTTTCATTTTTGTGTACAATTAGGTAAAGTGTGCAGGAAAATGTTGTTCTGTATGTCATGTATTTTAACTTTGTGCCCAGTCCAGCTCCAGTAGTAGCACAATGTTCTAAGAATGGGCAGTATGCTGCAATGAGGACCCCTGTGAAAAGCTCATGGCCCCTGCTGATTGCAGAGTCATTGGTCCGACCCAGCAGGGGACGTGCGTAAACAGTGCAGAGAGACTGTTCTTACGCGGTCCTTCTCGGCCTTAAGCTGCTCAAGCGTAGAATGTCGTGCTGCCTCTGGAGATCAACCAGATGCAAAATAAAAAGTTAGACTCGTGCAGAACACTGCTTCCTGCACAGTTTATTTATTTATACACTAAAAATTAAACTTCAGTTGGGCTTTAAAAGAAAAAATGTGCTGAAAGGAATATTGGAAATGCTATTACAGATTTCCTTCTGAAAATCACAGTTTTCTTCAATAGCCAGTGACCCACAAGTCAGATCCCTTTACAAGTATACGTGATCTAGGTCAGAAAGTATTGGAGCTATTGGATCCTAACACAACCAGATGTTTAGCATTTTCCAAAAGACATCTCAACAAAGACTTTCTCCATTTTTCTCTTGGCACAGGTCCCATTTAAAGACAAAAATAAAATAAGGAACCAAAGCATAGCTGTTGGCCATGACAAATCAGGATTCATACTGGAATCTAAAGGAATCTAAATCATCACTATGAACAACTCTTTGGTAGGGTTTTTGGTTTGTCACCAAAAAATACCTGAGATGTTATGCGCCTCTATAAGTGGGCATGTTTTACACACACGTTTTACACACAATAAAATGCTTCATAATATTGCAACTATTTATGAATATGACTAGCAGGTAAACCTTTTAAGTACATTATCTATACTTCTCTTTACTATTACCTGAAATATCTATTATTTAACTAGACGTTAAGCTATCATCTACGGTATCATTCAGTATCTACAGTATCAGTCAGATTCATTTTATACCATTGTTGTCTGTCTGATCTCCAATAGCTTACTTTAACTTACATTTTATTACTTTCCTTTCATCTCCATTTCTTTTGAAATGTCATGCTTATTGCCTGTGGCATGCAAATGAATGTATAAAGGCAGGTTCAGCAGGTTAGGCCAGAACATTAAATGTAATCTGCACAGGTCTAGAATGTACCTAGTGAAATGGACACATGTTCAGTTTATTCTACCTGTTACCATTGGACTGCAGTACAATTACAGGGAATGTACTCATCGGTCCTCTCAGTTCTGGAACTAGCTATGTTAGCGAAGAATGCAAATATAATTTTGAGCTATTAGTGCAGTTTTTAGTCACATTCTTACTACAGTAAAAGCTGCAGAGTGTAGGCAATCAGTGGATTTAAAGCTGTCCAAACACTGGCAGACAAGGTTACGCAGCATGACCCAGCAGCTTGATCTGGATTAGTGTGTTGGTCTTGTAAGCACACTCTACATAGAAGCATATCAATAGTGTTTCAAGCAACACTTTATTGTCACTAAGATTGTGACATATATGGCATAAGGAGCCTAAATGTTTTTTTTTCTAACTGTAATGTGTTTTCAATGTGTTTCCTGCATTACAAGGTTAAAGAATTCTTCAGAGGTGGTCATGCAAAGCAGTACTATTATTCTACTGCATAAATAAAGGTATACCAATACTGAAGGTTCAGTATCCTCTCCCTCCTAACCCAAAGAAGATGGTAAATGAATTTATAAATATTAGTTATGTAAACCCCCCCGCCCTTTAAGTGTTTTCACAGGGGGAGCAATAATGGCTGCAACCAACACAAATTTTGGTTACAATTTGGTTAAGAGGTTAACTTTTCTACCATATTGGTATAAAAGGTAGACGTATGCATGAATATGTGATTTAAATCATACATATAAATCTGTGCAGAGAAATGTACATACTGAGAAAGGCTATCACTAATAAACAAAACTTTTAACTAATGAATCCTTCCCCCCAGAATGCTATCTATTCAGCTATGGAATCTCCAGAGAGACAACAGTACCATAAGAAGAGGGAGCCTGGCTCACAGCTTGGGTCAAAGAGTCAGACAAAGCTTTCAACAAAATGAGATGCTGTCGTAATAGATCTTTATAATATATAAAATCACTGATACCCTGAAGTCCTATACAGAATAAAGTGATCAAATACATCTGCCTTATAATAAATTGGGATGGAACAGGAAATGTTTTAGAAACCTTCAGACTGAGCCCTAAAAAAAATACTTGTGAAATAAATACACTTTGGGCAAAATATGAATGTAGTTAAAATGTTTTTTCTTTATCATTTCCCTGGAGCTAATACATGAAAATTGGCCTACCATTAAATTCTATTTTGGCCTGAGTGACTAATTGGGATTATTTTAGTAATTAGGCACTTGTCTTGTAGTGAAAAATGGTACACATGACAACTAGTTGACTCCGTATAAAGCTAATTTATGATTGGCTTATTTTTTGTACACTAGTGTCACTGTGCTAAGTTTTCACAGGGTAAAGAATTTTAAAAACAAAAAGTATACTAAAGAAAAATTAACCTGACATAGTTAATATTTGTGCAAAGAAGATGATTTCTAGTGATATCCACATACCTGGCTTGTCTTTTCACTGGCTGGCGAAGACCTTGATCTCACATGGAGGGAAGTGGGTTGTTGAGAATTGGCATATAAATCCCGATCAGATGATGTTCTATCAGGCTTTTGTTCCAATGACACCATTAAAAATTCAGATGCAGAGTCATCTCTCTGTTTATGTGAAGAAGAGCTTTTACCTTCTGTCCTAGACTTTAAATCCAAGCCTAGACGTTGCTGGACAAATGAACTTGTACGTGTCCTGTTTTCCTGTGGTTCACTTTTCTTCTCTAAGTTGGCTAAATCAAACAAGCCTGTGAGTCCAGGTGGGAGAGTGGAGGAAACACGTCCAGTTTTAGACAATGCATCCCTTGGATCCCAACTGCGGAATGGCATATTATGCTCTTGTAGGGAATTAATGCTAGATGTAGAGGAAACACTCTGGCTATCCATCATACTTCCCGAGAAGTAGGTACTCTGGGATCGCTCTTTTAAGAGGCCAGGTTCCTGAGATGAAGGCCTTCGGCCTGTCTTTCGTTCTATGTAGTCTGCAAGAGCATTCTGCTGCAACTGCTTCAGCTCCGGCCTAGAAAGGTTAACAGTTGAACAAGCTTTGCCATCTCTTTCAAACATCCTGCGCCTGTCTGCAACTGTTTGCTCCAAGAAGCTGATGTTCTGCCCCTTGTTTTGGCTACTAATAGATGATGACTCAGTGTCAGATGCTCCAACCTCATTCATCTTCTCTGGCTCTGAATATGATCGCTTTTTCTGCTCAGCTGTTAAACGTCTTCTGGCTCCAATGCGAGTTACCTGGTTTGATACAGTTGCTCCCTCTTGATTAAAATCTTGACTCTTTGCAAATGTCTCTGTAGGTGTGACACTGTGCCGTTCTTTTGGCGCATGTGGGAATACAGGAGCTGTCTTACCATAAAGAATGGTTGAAGAAGGCCTTTTTACACTCCTTTCTGTTTGTTTGTATTGTGGTGGGCTGATTTCCAAATCTTTTCTTCTAAAAGATGTTGCTTCTAAGACTTTGGACTGGGCATCTTTGATACTGTTTCTGTAAGCCCTACTAAAGCCTAAAGTGTCTTGTGCAGTGCTCTGCCAATGGTCGTCTTTATTTGGCATTGTTTGAGAATTAACAGTTGTTTTATCACTACCTGGCAAGGTTTGCAAAACACATGGCTCCTTATTAATCTCCTGGGTCTTGTCTATCTGAGTCTCAACTGTTGGTTTCTGAATGTCTCCTAATCTTGAAGAATAGACACTTCCAGTTCTTTTTAACTGCTGCACACCAGAACCTTTGTCCGTAGTATGAGAACCTGAAAGTCTTCGGTATTCAACATTCTGCATATGTTCCTGGGAATTAAACTTATTTCTTAATTCTTCAATGCTATTTACAGATGCTCTGTTTGCTCCTTTCGTACATTGTCCTGAATTCGCACCATAGATGCTTCCACTTGCAGCATGGGGCTTTTGATTCTCTTGCTCGCGTTGCTCAATCTGGCTGATCTTTTCTAAAACAGTTAACTTTTGCTTGCTGTCTTGCTTAGTAGAAGTGAGACTGTTATTGATTTGGTTGCTCCCAGAATTTTGTCGTCTTCTGGTAAAATCAGTAGTATTTTTGTGCGGTGACGAAGGGTCATCAGGCTGTAAGTGATTGCTAACACATATAACTGAGCTGTCAGCTTCTTCTGTGTGTTTTGTAAAACTTGGGCTTTCTAGTTTGTTTTTGTGGTTAGAGAAGTGCACAGAGTGTCTTTTTTCATTTTTATCATTTTGGTTTACATCAGCATTGTACTGCATACCCCAGTTCATATATTTATTTGTATCTGGAATGCTTGTATTTCTGTATGACTCCATTCCACTTGCCATAGGTGATACATCAGAACTGGTATTGCAAGCGCTTCCCCGATTCTGCAATGAAAGCTCAGAGCTGCTTTGAATTCTTTCATTGGTAGGGAACAAGTGTATATCCCTGTTATCTTGTTTTCCACTCATTACCTGGCTTTTTACTACATCGGTTTTAGATTCTGGTTTTGGTAGGTGATCATTTTTATTGAAGGACTGATTTATTTTTGTAATAGTTCTGTCATCTTCACTGTTTAATGCTGAATCAACAGGAATGTCAGGGCCACTGGAGAAATGAAGCTTATAATGGGTATATTGTGTAGGCCCACTTTCTCTTGTTTCTTCTGCTTTAGCAGATTGGTTTACTGGGCTTGGCACAGTAGGAATGTTATGAATATTCTGGCTACCTTTTACACTAGTTTCAGACTGTGAGTAAGAGACTGCTTTGGTCCCAGGATCAACATGTGAAGTACTATGAGCTCCCTCTTTGGCTAATGCTGGATAAAGCCTTCCATTATTATTGTTCAGTGGTTGAGGAGCATGAGCAAAATGTGGCTCTGGAGATGGCACTGGATAGATCCCTGTAGGAAGCATAGGTTTTCCAGGCTGTGGAAGGTGTGAAAAAACTTGCTTCGGTTTCATTAAAGGACTACATTCTGGACTTCTCTCAAGCACGGTATGCAGCTGTCCTTCACCAAACACGGCTTTCAACTGTTGATTTGCATTGCAATTAGAACTGGCTGAATGTGTCCCTGGTCCTTTGAAATGAGTCCGTAAATGCCTATTCTGTTCCAAACTAGACCAAGAACTTGGCCGTTCATGATGTTTTGTTACTGCATAACTGTCACTTCTTGTAGGTGGCATGGGAGGACTTTTCACAACTATATCACTCTCAGAGAGAATTCTGTTCTGTTCAAATCTACCCAAAGGTCCACTGTTCTTAAGATGATTGCTGGAAAGTCTACCTTGGTTTTTGACCATAGATGAGTTCACTTCATACTCTTCTGAGATTCCACGCTGTGCATCATAAACTGTCTTGATATATCTAATGTCAGCATGCTTAATACCCTCTTGTAAGTTACCCCTAGGTAACATGTTTTCCATAGAGTAGGACTTCTCCTTGCAGATTGTGGTGGGGTGGTATTCTGGTATGCTGGAGTTTGTGGAGAAAGAGCTGTACGCAGAGTCTCTTTTGCTATGCAAATGAGCAAGTTGATCTATGCAGTTAGTGGACTTTGCAGGTGAAAGATGACATGGATGGTATGTTGATGAAGTGTGGTCCAGGCTTTCCATGCTCCCCCGTGAGCTGTACTGGTCAGGGCTTCGTCTTAAGTACCCATGCTCGTAACTGGAAAGATCACTTGCAGAAGAACTAAAAGAAAAGAGAAACAGAGAAAAGATCTTACTGCTTGCGAGAAACGTTCCGGAGAGCTTATAAATAAACTAGCAGATGAAATGTTTAGGTTATGGGAGGAACGGAAGAGAAACCATATTTGGGGCCTAACTCTGTTCTCTGCCAACTGTCATTCCTGCATATTATAAGTAATTGCTTGCTGCTGCTATGTTCATTAAATGAATCCCACATCAATGTAGAAATTAGAGAGATAACAAAAGAGATTGTCAAAATCTTTTCAGAGCTCATAAACAACCTGTTTATTGACATTATTCAAACTGATCTCATACATATATACACACACACTAACACTACAAAACTACAACGGGATAACGTGAACACAAAATACTTAAGGACTACAGTGTATGTGTGTGTGTTTTATTTCTTTTCTTTTTATGGAGTTGAAAGTTTTCTCTGGCAGTCTTCCTGGAAACTAGCAGCATTAGAGACGTTTTGTTTGTTACAAGAAATCTAAACAGACAAGACAGAATTGTAAAGGGAAAAAAACTCTTACAATTCTAAAGATGAATGTTAAAATACCACGTGTGGTTAAAATGTGTTTTGACATCCTCCAAACAATTTGGTGTGCTAACACATCTAACATTTTACTAGTTTATCTGTTATTGAGGATTGTTGCTTAAGCATGAATCGTGACATTTCATGCTTTCACAACTGTCTTTTTTGTCCTAGTCCAAAACACATGAATTAGTTGCCTAAAATATTAGCATGTTATTTTAAGTTGGTTGCATAATAATTCTCTTCTAATCAGATCAATTAATCAACAGCATTCAATGTTTCCTGCTAATACTCCTTGATGCCCCTTTGGGAAACTAATCATGTATGTATAGCATATCAATTGCTTAAACCTTTGACAATATACTGTATCGTAAAACTTCAACTCTAACTTTTGTTTCAACTTTTCCGACCCGTATTGGGCGAAGTAACAGGTCCACTTTATTAAATGGGGCAAAAGGTACATGTACTTAAGCATTTGCCGACCGCAATACATATATATATGTTGTGGTTTACCAGGCTAAAGCCAGCGGCTGGCTTTCTTATTAACCTCTTCACACCTAAGCGTAAAACAAATCTAAATGCCTAAGCACAATTTTGCAATTTTGACATGTGTTAGTAAAATTGTACATATCATTAACACTACTTTGTGCATCCAGGTGGATTATACCTTGTTTTTTTTCAGGATAAATTGGGCTTTCATTTGGTAGTAAATAGCTGTGGATATCTCCTATTTTTTTTTTATCAAAGGAAAACTGACCCAAAATAACCTATCACCAAAGAACAACCCAAAATAAATGTTCCTGCTCCTGATGATCGCAACGATACCACATATGTGTATGTTATTTGTTGTTTGCACCTGTAGTACAGCCCAGAAGCAACAGTGCGCATTTTAGAGGACCGGAGCGACATCATGTCACTTTTGGACCAAGGTGGTGGAAAATAATATTTATTTTTTAAACAAAAGATCAAAAAAATTTTTTTCGTTTTTTTACTTTTGCTTTTAAAGGTGAAGTATAGGGGCATGGCCTGGACATGGCAGAGTGAAGCTGTATTTCTTTAGAGCTCCCGGCCCCAGCCTTCCACACCCGGCTAAACTGCAGTAATTAACCAGAATGCACCCGATTAAGAAGCACAGGACAAGAGCTGTAACCCGGGAGACCCAATCCAGTCTACTGTCCGGCGACCTACACCATTATTTTCGGCCTCAACAGAGACACTACACCGGGGCTAGAGCGGCGGCTCCATGAGGCACTCCACATGGGGCTCCCCCAGAGGCCCGAGAACGGGACGAGTGGCATCCTCTTCCTGGCTTCCCCGTCGCCCCTGATTGTTCCCTGGACATATCAGAGACATTACAACCTGCCATGCCTTCCTCCACGCAGTCCCCGGAGTCCAGACTGATGGAAAAGGACATACGGACTCTTATACAGGCCCTCCCTACACGGACCGACATAGAGGCACTCATTCTACGCCTGGAGGAAACTCACCGCCGTGATATCCAGGAGGTGAGGGATGATGTGACTGCCCTGGCTGAAAGAGTAACCACAGGAGAGGCCTCCTTATACACCCTAGGGAACCGGGTGCTGGAGCTGGAAAGAGACCGCGACCACCATCGGAGCACCGCTATCGCCCTCCAGCTCCATCTGGAGGACGTGGAGGACCGAAGCTGCCGAAACAATTTACGGCTCCGAGGACTGCCGGAATCTGCAGAGGCAGAAAACCTGGAGGAAATGGTACAGGGAATTTTCTGCACTATTTTGGAGGATCCCAATGACCCGATTGACATAGATACAGTGCACAGAGCTCTAGGGCCCAGATCAACGGACCGGGATGTAATATGCAGGCTGCTACGATATCTGCAGAAAGATGCCATCCTAAGCAGAGCCTGGGACCAGGGAGAAGCGGAACTGGACGGCACTCACATCACGATCCTACCTGACCTCTCCAGTGCGACCCTGTGGCATAGGGCCATGCTAAGACCCATCCTAGATCTGGCAAAACAAAAGGGGTTTACATACAGATGGAGATATCCACTCGTGGTAACATTCAGGAAAGACGGATCTGCTTACACCCTGAAAACACCAGCAGACCTCCCTGATCTCTTTCGGTTCTTTGATTCCGAACCGATACCAGTTCCGGACTGGCTCCAAATACATCCATGCCCTGCGGGCAGATCGGGCCCCTCCACATACAGAGGACGACTGCAACCTCGCCAGCAGAAAAACAGGAGGAGACCACAGGCTGCGCCAGGAGAAGAACAACAACTTCCTCCTCCACGCAAATGACATCCCTGCGCAGGTCTACAAAAGGTCAATAGTACAACATTTGGTAGACGCAGCCAAAGCATGTGTCCCTCTTAACCACTTAAACCCCGGACCATTTTCCAGCTAAAGGACCAAGCCTCTTTTTGCAATTCGGCATGGCGTTGCTTTAACTGACAATTACGCGGTCGTGCAACATGGCTCCTAAACAAAATTGGCGTCCTTTTTTTCCCACAAATAGAGCTTTCTTTTGGTGGTATTAGATCACCTCTGTGGTTTTTATTTTTTTACGCTATAAACAAAAATAGAGCGACAATTTTGAATTTTTTGTTATATTTTTTACTTTTTGCTATAATAAATATCCCCCAAAAATATATATAAAAACATTTTTTTTCCTTAGTTTTGGCCGATACGTATTCTTCTACATATTTTTGGTAAAAAAATCGCAATAAGCGTTTATTGATTGGTTTGCGCAAAAGTTATAGCGTCTACAAAAAAGGGGATAGTTTTATGGAATTTTGATTAATCTTTTTTTTTTACTAGTAATGGCGGCGATCAGCAATTTTTATTGTGACTGCGACATTATGGCAGACACGACGGACAATTTTGACAAATTTTTGGGACCATTGGCATTAATACAGCAATCAGTGCGATTACAAATGCACTGATTACTGTAAAAATGTCACTGGCAGTGAAGGGGTTAACCACTAGGGGGCAGTCTAGGGGTTAAGTGTGTGTGTGTTTTTAACTGTAGGGGGGCGTGGCTTGGTGTCTGACGTCACTGATCATCTTTCCCTATAACAGGAAGCAGAGGATCAGTGACAGCCTCACTATGAAGCACGAGGAGAGGTTTGTTTACACTTACCTCTCCTCGTTCTTCAGCTCTGTGACCCGATTGCGGGACCCCGGTGGCGATCGGGTCCGCGGGTCCTGCGGCCATGGTCACGGAGCTCAGGACCGGGTCGCGAGTGTGCCGCCAGCGGGACACGCGCGCGACCCACGGCTGGGCACTTAAAGGCAACGTACCTATACGTGATTGTGCCCAGCCGTGCCATTCTGCCGACGTATATCGGCGTGAGGCGGTCCTTAACTGCAAATTAACAAACCCGCCGACTATAGACTATACACTTATCGCTCAAAAAATAGACGAGATCAACAAAATGGAGGACCTTATCCTTAAGAGCCAAAATAGAGAAGAGGCATACGCCAAAACGTGGCAACTGTGGAATGTGTTTAAATACTCGGAGGAGGGACAAGCACTTAGAGAAGCCCATCAGAACATAACTGCATAACTACCACACCTCCGAGCCGACGATATACTACAGACTGGAATGATTATACACTCTGGGAAGGCCTGTAGACTCAGACCTGTGCTATCTTCCCCTCCACCCCCCCTCCCCACACCCACCTACACCAACCTCACTCCCCATGCCTTTCTATGACCTCTTCCTTTCTGCTCCTAGTACTCTGGAGCACTATCTGTTCTTCCTTTCTCTTTTCCCCACCTTATTTTTTATAAACTAGAAAAAGAAAGGGGACGGGCCTGCCGGGCCTGCCGGGCCTTTGCAGCCTACCTAATCACAGTCAGATACAAGGAACAATAATATAGATGGTAAAACGTACAGTACGTTAAAAAACAAACAGGAACACCGCAGATAGATGAAGAGAAGGAAATCTTTTGTCGGCTAGGCTTCTATCTCAACAGGTGACTCTATAAGACTATGTCCTTCGCCTGATTTTTGACCACATGCTATATTCTCTGTGTATGTACCTTTATTTGTATTTGTAACAATGTAATTTGTGAGTTGTTTGTTGTAGTGGTCTATGTGAACCCATGCCCCATCATAAATAACTCCAGATCTCTCCATAAAGAGGACCTGTCATCCTTATTTCTATTACAAGGGCTGTTTACATTCCTTGTAATAGGAATAAAAGTGATACAAAAAAATGTATTAAAGGCACAGTGTAAAATGTTTTTTAATAAATAAGATTTTTTTTTTTAAAAGCGCCCCCATCCCTCCGTGCTTGCATGCAGAAGCGAACGCATACCTACGTATGTAAATAGTGTTCGCACCTCTGTAACTCTAACCAGGTAACTTGTAAAAATGTTTAAACTGTCGCCTATGGAGATTTTAAAGTACCATAGTATTTGCCATTCCGCAAGTGCATTTCCCCCCAAAAAATGCATTTGAAAAACCGCTGCGCAAATACAGTGTGACATACAAAATTGCAAAGATTGCCATTTTATTCCCTAGGGCAGGGGTCCTCAAACTATGGACCGTGGAGGTCATTTGCCCAGCCCGCCCATTGGGGCCAGCCCTACCATGGGTCCCGCTCTTGCAAATCTCCTCCGTCGCTGTCATCAGTGAACAGCGGAGGGGCAAGAGGCAGCTTAGCTCTGGATGGAAGGCAGGAGGAGGAGCTGCCCAAACGTACTGGTTGCTAGGACACAGGAAAGTGCAAGTTTCCATGGTCAGGATTTGGTTACGCCATTTGCCTAGTGTAGCGAGGTTGGTAAGGCTTGTTCTATAATGTGCTGGAGGCGTAAGTCAGCTTAGTGTATAGGAGTCAGATAACTGAGCTGTTTTCAGGAGCAGCTTTTGGTTTGGTGAGCAGTCTGACTCTGGTGTAAGAATGAGCTGTGACCGAGTTATCACTATCTTCTCCCCAGATGGTCATCTGTTCCAGGTCGAATATGCCCAGGAGGTCATGAAGAAAGACTCCACAGTGGTGGGGATAGCTCTGTGTTCTCCGTGGAGAGACATGTGTCCTGCCTGGGGCGGATGGGGGCTTTCCAGGGACAAGGGAAGACACATTGGGCTGTCTCATGATAAAGGTCATCTGGTTGTTAAAGAGAACAGCTCCAGGCCTGTAGCTCCTAGTTGCACTTAGATCTTAAATACAGAGCATATGGTTTCTATGGGCAACAGCTTCAGGTCTCTTTGCTTGATGGATGAAAATTGAAACTGTTGCCCCTAGCAGCCAATCATATCTCAGGAAACAGGGTATCTGGTTGCTATGGGTAACAGCACCAGGTCTGTTGACTTAATGTAAGAGTGAAACTGTTACCCCTGACAACCCATCAGATCTCAGGATACAGAGCTTATGGTTGATATGGGCAACACCTCCAGGTTTTTGGGCCAGATGGATGAGAAGTAAAGCTGTTGCCCTTGGCAACCCACCAGATCTCAGAAAATAGGACATCTAGTTGCTGTGGGAAACATAGCCAGGAGAGAAGTCACTTTTGCCTGTAGCAATCAGTCAGGTGTCCATAAACAAGGCATCAGGTTGCTATGGGCCACATAACCAGGTCTCTTGGCCTAATATGAGAGAAGTGAAACCATTGCCCTTGGACCCCAATCAAATCTCAGGAATCAAGGCATCTGGTTGCTGTGAGCAACAGCTCCACATTTAAGGGCCTTATGGGTGAGAAGTGATACCATTGCCCTTAGCAGTCCATCAGATCTCAGGAAGCAGGGCATCTGGTTGCTGGGCTGATGTGTGGGAAGGGAAGCTGTTGACCTTAGCAACCAATTCAGATCATAAGATACAGGGAATCTGGTTGCTATGGGCAACAGCACCAGGCTTTTCAATTCCCACACAGCTGGTCCAGCGTTCTGGGGAATTGCAATCCCTGCTCCTCCATTCTTCTCTGTGCAGCGCTTTTGGACAGACCAGATCGATTCACTGTGCAAGCGCTGACCAATCAGAATTGCATTCTGAGCATAACGCACTCCTGAACCGTTCATATTTTTTTCAAACTATAGTCCAGCCCCCCAACAGTCTGAGGGACACTTTTTTTTTCAACTTTTCTGACTCATATTGGGCAAAGTAACATGTCCACTTTATTAAATGGGGCAAAAGGTACATGTACCTATCTTTCTGTGACTCCCCGGCCATTTTCATCTACTACTGGCCTGCCCAAGATGCTAGACAGCAGCACTACAAATTTACAAAAATGTTTTTAGGGGTTGTACACACACTCCCAAACCAGCTCCACCTAATAGCACTTGAATCTAGTGCCTAGCCACTCAGGCTCCAAGAATTGTACTGAGGGTGACACAGGGATATCACATGTCCCCAATACCTGGAAGCACCACACAGGAAAAGAAGCAGATGGTAATACACTACAATTTTTCCCCATGCTGTAACATGAACCTTCAACAGGTGAGGACTAGGCTGAGTGGTGGGAGCATTTGGCCCTCAGTCCAGTATAAATAATGTATTTTGGTTGTCATTTTTTAAAATTTACCTCTCCTTTTCAATCTGCAGCCACTGTTTTTTTTTTTTTCTCTAAAATGCCATACAATATGACTACCTGGAGAAGTCCTGTACAAAGAATGTGTATAGAAAGCCCCCAGATATGTCATTTCCTGCTTGTATGATTGGCTCACTGATTTTCACAGAAGTCTGCACTAAGATACAAATCAGATTTCAGGCATCGACTGCAACAAAAATTGTATTTTTGGTGTGATACTCCCAATAGGAAATCGCATCTTAAGGGTTGCAGATCTTGCAATTTTCCTAATTAGTGCCCTGCAGGTGCAGCAGCTGATTGATAATTATGAAACCACTCCCATTAGAGGTACTTGGCACAGGGGCACAGAGGAACAGAGGCACAAACAGTGATTTCTTCAGAATAATAAAATGTAGGAATCTGCAACAAAGTTTGTTAACCACTTGCCGCCCGCCCTATTACAAATAGACGGCGGCAAAGTGGTTTCATAATCCTAACCGGACGTCATATGACGTGATCAGGATTATGAGCCGCTGCGCGCCCCCGGGGGCGCGCATCGCGGCGATCGTTGTTGCGGGGTGTCAGTCTGACACCCGGCAACTACGATCTCGGTAAAGAGTCTCCGACGGAGACTCTTTACCACGTGATCAGCCGTGTCCAATCACGGCTGATCACAGTGTAAATGGGAAGAGCCGGTGATCGGCTTTTCCTCACTCGCGTCTGTCAGACGCGAGTAGAGGAGAGCCGATCGGCTGCTCCTCTGACAGGGGGGGGTCTGTGCTGATCGATTATCAGCACAGCCCCCCCGAGGATGCCCACACTAGACCACCAGGGATGCCCAGCAGAGGTAATCCTCCAGGGATGCCAGTCAGGCACAATGGATGCCAATCAGTGCCCATAATGGATGGCAATCAGTGCCCACAATGGGCATCACTGATTGGCATGCATTATTGTTTGGCACTGATTGGCATCCATTAGTACAGTATAACACCTGTGTTGCTAATGAGTGCCCACCTGTGCTGCTAATGAGTGCCCACCTGTGCCGCTAATGAGTGCCCACCTGTGCCGCCTATCAGTGCCCACCTGTGCCGCCTATCAGTGCCCACCCATGCCCATCTGTGCCGCCTACCCATGCCCATCTGTGCCGCCCATCCATGCCAATCCGTGCCAGCTATCAGTGCCAATTTGTGCCACCTATCAGTATCCATCCGTGTCGCCCATCCGTGTCGCCTATCAGTGTCGCCTATCATTGTCGCCTATCAGTGTCGCCTATCAGTGCCGCCTATCAGTGTCCATCAATGCCACCTCATCAGTGCCACTTCATTGGTGCCCATCAGTGTAGCCCCATCAGTGCCCATCCGTGAAGGAGAAAACGTACTTATTTACAAAGTTTTGAAACTGAAACAAAAAAAAACATTTTTTTTTCAAAATTTTCGGTATTTTTTTATTTGTAGCAAAAAAAATAAAAACCGCAGAGGTGATCAAATACCACCAAAAGAAAGCTCTATTTGTGGGAAAAAAATGATAAAAATTTCATTTGGGTACAGTGTAGCATGACCGCGCAATTGTCATTCAAAGTGCGACAGCGTTGAAAGCTCAAAATTGGTCTGGGCAGGAAGGTGTTTAAGTGCCCTGTATTGAAGTGGTTAAAATCCTTGTAATGTGCATAGATCACCCAGAGGGGAATGTTTTTTTCTCAACAAAAGTGCAGTTAGTTACTCTTTAATGCCCCTTTCACACATGCAGGCCATTTGTCAGTTTTTGATCCATCCATTGATGAATGAAAAACAGACAGCAATGCATCTCTATGGAAAAACGGATGCAAACGCATAATCATCCATTTACATCAGTTTACATCCGCATCTGTCAACATCTGTTTTTTTTAAACGGATCAAAGCCCTATTTTTGTTCTGTAAAAAAAAAACAAATGGACTAAAAATGTATGTAAGTGGACAAATGTTCAGTCTTTGCATTCGTTTTTGCATTGGTAGTGGATGTAAAAAGCTGCAGAAACTGATGAACAGCTGATGAAAAACTGGTGTAAACTTCATCCGTTTTTTCTCTGAAACTGAACTGATGAACTGAATGGTCCACAAGTGCGAAAGGGGCCTAAGGAGAAAACACTTGCCTTACTCCTCCCTCCAACAGGCTCTGTCCAGTGCTGTGATCAGTTAATGTCCCTTTATGATATGTGATGATGCTGCGACTATACCCAAAGACCAGCACCGCAGGGTGGGAAAGAGCACCAGAGCTGGCTGGAGTGAAGAATTGGGTAAGTGTAACAGCCCTCTTATCTCTCCTTTAGACATAGCAAGCAATTAAACCTTGCAGTGTGGAAGGGGGAGTCCACTGCAAGGGTGGATTTTTTTAATTTTCTGGAGTTGAGCATTAAGGAGAATAACTGATTATGTTTATTTATGACAGTGGCATGGTATTTTATTTAGTATATTATTTAAGCAAGTCCAAGTCATTTTTACAGATATGCAGTCATCTTGTTCAGCTCATAAAATGCTTCCTCTTTGTCAATTCATTCCATATGTAAAAAAGATTGATACAATAAACCATATTCTATAAGACAACCCCAACCTTTCACCATGGCCACTAATCATTGTGGCACTCAGTAGTACCCTCTCTTCAGCCAACACAAAACTATTATTACCATTAATAGGCTAACCGGTTGTGTTTTCCACCCTGGCCAAAAATTCTTAGTCCTCCCCTGTATTTGCCCAGTTTAATTCACTTTAAAGTAATAGACACTTCAATGTTTCCACATTCCAAGAGGAAGTGCACTGAAATGGCAGACAAATACTGGTCCTTAAAATAGTTGATCAATCTTCTAATAAAAGCATACAATAAATCAGCCATTGCTGCTTTTCCATTCCAATCTGTTTGGTTACCTGCAAAAGTTGATTGACATTACACTTATGCTGTGTACACACGATCGGAATTCCGGCCAGAAAAAGACTGATGAGAGCTTTTCATCGGAAAATGCGACCGTGTGTATGCTCTATCGGAATTTACCTGTCCGAATTCCCGCCAGCCAAAAATTTATAGCATGTTCTCAATTTTCCAGACGAAAAAACTTTCTATCGGTAATTCCGAGCATGTGTATGCAATTCTGACATGCCAAAAATCACGCATTCTCAGATTCAACTACGAGACAGAAGCTATTGGCTACTGGCTATTGAACTTCCTTTTTCTAGTCGCGTCGTACGTGTTGTACGTTACCGCGTTATAAACAATCGGAATTTGGTGTGATCGTGTGCAGGCAAGACAGCTTGAGCCGAATTCCATCCGAATTCCGTCGGGAAAACCATCAGAGCTTTTTCCAAGCACGCAGCATTAGAAAATCAATATAGTGCTATTTTGCCAAAGGAGCCAAACCTATTTAATAAAACTGTGTTTCACCACAGTAGGCATTTCCCCCCCAGAACATAGTCAATATGGTGAAATTTCACTTTCACAAGTACGGAACATAAAAAATCAAATTTTTGGGGTGTGGAGGGCTCCTCCTTCAAGCGTCATTTGCTCTGGAAAGAAGCCCTGAGACTTAACTCGGATCTCATATGTGTGCAGGAAATCCATTTCTCCTCCCGCAAACCTCCACCCTGTTCTCATAAACAGTTTCCACACTGTTTTTTTGCCAACTCCCCTCAAAAAAAGGCTGGAGTCCTTATACCCATACGCTCTACAGTAGATTTCCAACTAATTCACTCTGAGATAGACCCATATGGCAGGTATATTATCCTACATGCTTCCATCAACAATTACACTATAACTATTGTCAATGGCCATATCCACCAAGGCCATTTTTTAAAAACCATTATGGGGAAACTAACACCCGTTCAACAACACCCCCTAATCATATGCAGAGATTTCAATCAAAAAGCAGATCTAGGCCTGGACTCCTCCAACCCATCACGGAGACAATCCACCATTCTCTCATCTCTACTTTAAACTGAAGATCTTATGACCCATGAAGATGTTTACATGACACTGAAAGGGACTACACCTGCTATTCGCACACGTAAAAGTCCTACTCCAGAATAGACACGTTTCTGGTAGATAAACATACTCTTTAAGCTGTGCAAGACACCAAAATTGACACTATTACGTGGTCTGGCTATGCCCCAATTCTGCTCAAGCTATTCCCTCCTCACCCTAAGCAATCGGGGATAATGTGGAGGCTCAACGCCTTCCTCATCTCTTGCCCCCCACCTCCAGAGACATGTCGCATCCGGAATTGAAAACTATTTCTTGTTAAATGCTGATTCTGTGTAGAATCCCGCAGTCTCCTGTATTGCGCACAAGGTGTATCTTAGAAGTCTCCTCGTTGAATTAGGCACATGAAAAAAGAACGCAATGCTACCACCTCCAAATTACTAGAACAAATACGCTCTCTTGAATATGCGCATAATTTCCAGTCCTCCCCACTCCTAGAAACAGAACTACACAATACCATATGAGCTTGAAGAGAACACTTACTTATGAACTTTGATCTGTCTTGGAAAAAGCTAAAGCCAAATTTCTACACACACCACAACAAACCAGGAGCTGGCCTTACGAAACACCTAAAACACCGCCTAATACACACCAAAATCTCATACCTCAAATCCCCTAACCACATTTATATAAGCACCTAACCACCACATAAGGACATAGCCAACCGATTCAGTCAGTTCTATGCCAACTTAGCCATCATAGATGAAGCCCCCATTCCCACACCATCTGACATAGTGAAGTTCCTAGATCACCTACATCTACCATCGATATCTTCAGTACAATTGCATACCATCTCTGGCCCCTTCTCGATCCCTGAACTGGAAAGTGATATTGCTTTCCTTCCACTACATAAAGCCCCTGGGCCTGATGGCTTTGCCAATGAATATTATAAGCAATTCTCCACACTAACCCCTTATCTATGTCAATCCTACATCCATAGGTTTGATCCCCTCAGAAGCCCTTTAAGCAAACATCACCACAATTCCCAAACCTGGCAAACCAGCTGATGACCCAGCCAGTTACAGGCACATCTCAATACTAAATACTGACACAATGCTCTATGCTAAACTCTTAACTATGCGTATTTCCTCTATCATCCCACACCTAGTACATCCAGATCAAGTGGGATTTGTGACTTTTAAGGCATCTGATGGCACCCGCCAGTACTTCGACCTGATGCAATGGGTCAAACACCACCGAACGCCTTCTCTGTTCATCTCTCTATATGCAGAGAAGGCGTTCAACAGAATAAACTGAAATTTCTTAAAAGTGGTCTTAACCTCCCTAGCGGTAATCCCGAGTCTGGCTTGGGCTGGGATTTCAGTACCACGAGCGGTAACCCTGAGCCAGACTCGGGATTGCATCGCTGGATACAGGGAGGATACAGGGAGAGGTTACTTACCATCTCCCCTGGATCCAGTGATGTCCTCCACGCTGTGTGTGCGAGCTGTCCTTCGATTTGTCCCTAGTGGTCTGTCCAGTGACCTGCATGTAGTTTTATATTATAAAGACAGTTTTTTTCTGCCTGCAATTTGGAGATTGTCCATAGCAACCAAAAAGTGTCCCTTTATGTCAAAAGTGATTTTAGACCAACTAGAAAACAGCGATAATAAATTATTATCACTTGCAGAATTGAGAAATAGCGATTTCTGGGGAGATCCGTCATCAAATACTAAATCTAATGACAGCGACAATTCTGTAAATGAGCAAATTTCAGTGTTTTTGGATTTGATTACATTATTGAATAATTTTTATTATTATTTATTATCATTATTTATTATATTATAAACGTTATCATACCTGGGATGTCTACTAGACTCTGGTTTGAACAGATTTAAGTGAGTTATTCCTAAGAATTGCAGGCCTACAATATAAAAAGCCAAATTTCCATGCAAAATAATTGTACCGCTTTCAGCACCTAAAATCAGAAATAATCATACCGCCAGGGAGGTTAATAAAATTCTAGCCTGATTCTTAATGCAATAATGGCACTATACTCCTCCCCTAGCACTAAAGTTATAAACTCAGGTATTTTCAGAGCCCTTCCACATAACCAATGGAACCCATCAAGGATGCCCCCTATACCCATTATCTTTCACCATTGTCATGGAGCCACTATACTCTAGTTGCACTAGCCTTGCTATCTCCGGCATTGAAATTGGCGAGCTTAAAGAGGAGTTTCCCCTAAAAAAAAAATTAAAGTCAGCAGCTACAAATACTGCAGCTGCTGACTTTTAATAATCGGACATTTACCTGTCCCAGGGTCCAGCGATGTGGGGGAACGAAGCCCTGCTTGTTCCCCCCACCTTTTTGGCCGTGCGCTGTCATTGGCCGCACAGTCCTCTGGGACCTGTCACGTGGCCCAGATGACTGACAGGAGGGAGGGGGCTGAGCTGAGTCCTTCCTGCACTGAGGGGAAGTGACGTCTGGAGCCCAGGCACTGAAGGAGGCAGACTACGAGGGACCGCCTAGCAACAGGCATTTAGAGGCGAATACATTTTTTTTTTCCGAATGTTTTTTTTTTTTAGGAATTGTAAGCATTTTTTTTGGTGTGTGGAACACCACTTTAATCACCAAATTGGCATTTATGCCGATGACATGATCATCTCTATTACCAACCCCACACAATCACTCCCTCATCTCCATCATACCCTGGACCCTTTTAGCAAAGAATTCTTATACAAGATCAACTATTCCAAATATTGTATGATTGGAGCTAATATTGATCCTAACACTAACCATTAACCAATACACCTCTTTTTCATGGGCCACCGAACTCTACTCTCTCATATTTAGGTATATGCCTGACTATTCCTACCTCCCGCCTACTTCTTCTTAACCTCTAACATCTAGTAGGCAAATTGCAAAAAACTGCACAGGATTTAAAAAGTGTTCAAGAATCATGGGCCAGATGCATTGCACTCACTCAGATGTATATATACCTCATATATTGTATGTATTTCAAACTCTACCTGTCCCGTTCAGCTGTTTTGACCTCCTTTATATAAAAAAAAAACAGAATCAAAAGATCTACCTTATGTTCACCAACTTCTGCCAATGGAATGGGAGCTCCTAATATCTCAGCATACTTTAAGGCAATCATTCTGGACCAAGTCAAATATTGGTGGAAGTCAGATCTGCAACACCCTTGGCTACAAATCGAAACAACGGCCTTGGTAACTCACTCCAAATTGATTCTTAGTGCATTAATTCTACACCACCACAAACAGCAGAGCTATCTTAACACTGTCAATGCTACTATCAGAATATGGCGAGCAGTCTCTCAACAGTCTGTAGGCACCCCTCAACGACTACTGCAAGATATACCACTAAACGATCTACAAACCATTATACCTGATATCCCAATCTTGAATTGGGTGCATGCTAGTATAAATACAATTGGAGATCTCTAATATGACTCCTCTCTCCTACCCTTCCAACTTCTACAAATGACCTACCACATCCCACCCAAGGACTTTTTCAAGTACCTCAGAATCCGCTCAGTGCTTTCACGTGTGACATGGTTGTGGAATCTCTTCTTTTGGCACCTCCTAAAATTGTACAATACCGACCAACCTCTTAAGAAAGGCATCTCCTATACTTATAAGCTTTTCACTGACCCTGCACCTGTCTCCATAACATCTGCTATGCTGCATTGGGAGAACCTCTTTAATAGTAATTGCACACCACAACAATGGCAGAGTGCCCTTCAAAGACCACCCGATGTATAATGCATTGGGAAACTATAAAAAAAATTCACAACAATTGGTGCCTCACACCTTCTAAATTGACAAGGATTTACCCTACCACATCAGATGACTGCTGGAGGACCTGTGGACACTCTGAATCAACTATACACATTTGGTGGACTTGCCCCAAACTGAGTCCCTTCTGGTCTGCCCTCACAATACTTCTTACCTCTATCCTATCAACTCCTATCTTTCTATTCTCACAAATGGTTTTCCTGGGTTTAGGCTTTGACTCCCGTCCACCAACCACCCACACCATCCTAACACATGTCCTTATCGCCACTCGAATGGAAATTGCTAAACAATGGAAATCTCCTGATCCCCCTTCTATTACAGAAGTGATACTGTCATTGAACAACCAATGTCTAACATAATTAATGTATGCCAGGGCCCACCTGTAAGTCCCTGCATTCCTAAAAAGATGGAACCCCTGGTTAGCACACCCTAAATACTTGCCCCTGCCTTGACTTATACATTTTACAACCTAATTTTAGAATCTCAACACCCAATGGGACCACCTGCTCTATCGCTATTATCATTTTGTTTGTAGCCCTACACTTTGTAGGCAGAACACTATTGTCCATTTGTTATTTACTCTTAAGTTGCTTAATGTAAGTTACTGCACCACACTTAATTGTACTTGCATGTACCTTATAGCTATTACCAAATCGCCTGTAATCCTCTGAAAGATGTACTGATGTATTGATAAAACATTTGAATAAACACTCAAGTTTAAAAAAACAAACACATTTTTGCTTGCTTATGATTGAATGATGGAAGTTAAAGGACTTGTAAAGGCAGAAGTTTTTTTTATTGTAAAGCGGAGTTCCACCCATATAAAAGTCAGCAGCTACAAAAAGTGTAGCTGCTGACTTTTAATAATGGGACACTCATCTGTCCCACGGTCCAGCAATGCGGGCGAAAGAAGCCCCTCTCCTCTACCCCTCCTCTGCAGTGCTGGCATCACTACTGTGGGCACCCGGCTGTGGCTTCACAGCTGGGCATGCACTGTGCATGTGAAAGCCGCGCTGTGCGCTGTTAATGGCCAGGCAATCTTCTGGGACCTGTGACGTGTCCCAGAAGATTGCAGGGAGGGAGGGGGAAGAGGTGAACTTCCTTCTGGCGCCTTGGAGCCCCGGGAGGAAGTGGGAGCTGCACCCCCCACTCATAAAGATGACATGCCAAATGTGGTATGTCAGGGGGTCACGTCACCATTTTTGGGTGGAACTCTGCTTTAATGCATTCTATGCATTAAGATAAAAAGCCTTCTGTGTGCAGCAGCCCCCTCAGCTCCCATACTACTTACCTGACTCCTCCTGATTGCCTGAGACACAGCAACAGTGCCATTGACTCCCGTGGCTGTCAAATAAAGTCAGTTAGCCAATCAGGAGAGAGAGGGGGTGAGGCCGAATGGCAGCCCCGTGTTCGAATGGATACACGGAGCTGCATCGCGATTCAGGTGGCCCCATAGCAAGCTGCTTGCTGTGGGGGCAGTCAACAGGAGGGAGGGGCCAGGAGCAGCGAAGAGGGACAAGAGAGGAGAAGGATCTGGGCTGCTTTGTGCAAAACCATTACACAGAGCAGGTAAGTATGACATGTTTGTTATTTTTTAGGAAAAAAAAGAGACTTTACAAGCACTTTAACACATCTGGTTCACTAAGCTCAAGGGAAAATTCCCATGCAAAGGGCAGGTTTTCCTGTAAAGTGAACAGCTCCTTTGCCTTGAGAAAATCAACCCCAAAGTTTTCCCTCATTATCCTAAAGGCCTTGTCAAAAATGTGTGTGACGCTCATTTCCTTACACTTATATTTGCCAATGACTTGCCACATATATTTACTAAGAAGACTCATTCACCTCTTAACTTGTAAAAATGAAAGAGATGTGTGCGATGGAAAAAAAAATTCATTTTGGATTAATTTGTTAACTTAATCATTTTGTTTCATCATATTCGTTATAATAGAACGATGAATTGTTTTTGGAATTTGTTTTGTATATTTGGATTTGTTTCATATATTTTTTGTTCCAAATCAATTTGTACTTTCAGAAGCTATTTGGGAAGATTGGCTACATTCGTTTTACCATGTTAATTCCTTATTTTGGGAGGATACTTATGTATTCTGTTTGGGTTGAATGGATCCAACAGAGTTACTGAATCATAATGTAACAAATGTAACGAAATAAATTTTGGTTTAATTTGTTATGTGAAAAACAGTGCAGCGCTTGATATATATAGATGTAACATGTGACTGAATACAATAAAGCAATAGATCAGGAAAAAACTTCAAAACTAGTGTTTCCAAAAAATTGCACATCAATGGTAAAAAATATAGATGTGCATACTGTGCAATGAACAAAAAAATAATAAATTGAAATTGGTTATTAAACCAAAAAAAACAAATTTTAAAAAGCAAATAGTTGTTTAAACTACAGCTTATTGCTATGAGGCACAAACTTGTAATTAAGTGAAAAAAATATACAACAAGAATAAAAAACAAATCAAAACAAGTCCCATGCCTTGGATGAGTGAAGTGATTTATAAGGTCCCATATATGTGAAGATAAAAGTTCATTAAGTGAAGCGTAAGTGAATAAAACGTTAAAGTTGGTCCCAGGTATCACTGGTGTAGGTGCTTGACCACGTAAATTCTTTCACTGTACAACTTAAGTAAGTAGTAAAGGCTTACCAGAGCAACCATTAGTGTGCGCAGATACGAACTCCCAAACGATTAGGATCGGACAAGATCGTTCCTCCGACGCTCCTTGTATGAATGGATGATTCGAATCACCTTTGGGGGCGGGAAGGTGAAAACTGACCCACACCTTCGGATGTTCCTTGAACGTCGTCCGTTCCGGTCAGTTCGAAAATTTCAAGTTGGCGTGTCACCGAATGGATGAAAAAGGAAAAAACGCCCAATCGTGTGATAAAGTCGATCCTCTCTCCTCGGTGCCGGCATCCGAAGGAACATCCGAAGGTGTGGGTCAGTTTTCACCTTCCCGCCCCCAAAGGTGATTCGAATCATCCATTCATACGAGGAGCGTCGGAGGAACGATCTTGTCCGATCCTAATCGTTTGGGAGTTCGTATCTGCGCACACTAATGGTTGCTCTGGTAAGCCTTTACTACTTACTTAAGTTGTACAGTGAAAGAATTTACGTGGTCAAGCACCTACACCAGTGATACCTGGGACCAACTTTAACGTTTTATTCACTTACGCTTCACTTAATGAACTTTTATCTTCACATATATGGGACCTTATAAATCACTTCACTCATCCAAGGCATGGGACTTGTTTTGATTTGTTTTTTATTCTTGTTGTATATTTTTTTCACTTAATTACAAGTTTGTGCCTCATAGCAATAAGCTGTAGTTTAAACAACTATTTGCTTTTTAAAATTTGTTTTTTTTGGTTTAATAACCAATTTCAATTTATTATTTTTTTGTTCATTGCACAGTATGCACATCTATATTTTTTACCATTGATGTGCAATTTTTTGGAAACACTAGTTTTGAAGTTTCTTCCTGATCTATTGCTTTATTGTATTCAGTCACATGTTACATCTATATATATCAAGCGCTGCACTGTTTTTCACATTTCTGTTATTTAGACCCAGTATCTGGTTTTTTGTGCTTAGCTGCTGTTTCTCTTAAATTGACTTCTTTTATATCAACTAACTTTTTACCAAGCGCAAGTTTTACTTTTTGTTTAATTTGTTATGTTAGGATTTTCTACCTCCATTCAACCCAAACACAATAAGTAGGAATCAACATTTCATTTCACTTTTATACCTTACTGTATTTATTGCAATATGTTTTCATTTCATATGCAGTGCATGTTTTATAACAGTGGAGAATGTTAATACAATAAATTAAATGGATTTGAATCAATTTGGATCATTTGTTATGTAGTTACATTATTTTGGATGCATCAAACATTAACAAAAGGCCCAAACTATTGTACTATGTCATCCAAAGGAAACAAATAATATGAATACATTTGTTGTTTTGTTATAATTTATATTGAATTCATTGAAATTCCTTACTATTTTGTTTCGGAGATTCAGAAACATCCAAATCCCTGAATAATGAAAATGCTGTCTGAATTTTGATTCGTAAGTAAACAAATCACAAGTCTAAATAAAATCCTGACTTTGAGTTCACCAACCAGGTATATTATAAACTTTTAGCACAAATTCTCCAATTCCCCAACACACTCACTCTCTGCTCCTGCAATTCAAACACCATCTGTCCTTTCCAGACAAGACACAACGGTTGGGTTTGAGAGTTCAGTTTTTGAAGATACTTCTGGACATAGAAGGAAATTTAAACTGTTGTATCCCTGGAATCATCTTTGTATGACTTATGAAGTCGTTCATTTAATTGTGTGTTTTGAGGTCTTCAGAAGCAAACCAAGGAAATCTTACCCCCATTGTTCAAGCGATGGTGCTGGTTACAACTGAAATCCAAGGCAGGTTTTTCTCTGCCTCCCATATAGCATGTGCTGTGAATTCATGAGCAGAAACATCGTTTGGAAATCCCAGGCTGAACTCCTCACCCTTGGAGGATTGAAAATGATGTAACATGTCTGGCATGGCTCATTCATTGCACTGTCTTCTGAGTAGCACTTGCTCACTCACTCGTACACTGACATTTGTGCATATCTATTGTTCTACATTTATATTACAACGCTTGCATTTTCAAGCAATATTCCTAGATAGTACTGCATTCAACTGTGAAAACAATGATATACAAAGGGCATGCAAATAAGCTGTTAATATGTAGACAAATTTTATCTGACATACCATTCTGTAATTTTTAATACTTCATGACCGTACCGTTTTTAAAAATAAACCTGTATGTTTATAGGCTGAATTTTGCTTCCATCTATTTATTTTATTATTTATTAAAAGTACTTATATAACGCTGTCATTTTTACACAGTGCTGTACCTATATATATATGTTATATTATACAGTATGTATAGTATACAGTGGGTAAAATAAGTTTTGAACATGTCACCATTTTTATGGGTAAATATATTTCTAAAGGTTCTACTGACTTGAAATTTTCACCACGTTGGTAACAACCCATGCAATCCATACATACAAAGAAACCAAAACAAATAAGTTCAAAAATGTAGTGTGTAATAAAATGAAATGACACAGGGAAAAGGTATTGAACACATGAAGAAAGGAATGTGCAAAAAGACATGGAAAGCCAAGATACCAGCCGAAATCTATCAGTAATTAGAAAGCAATCAATTATTAACAGCTAGTTCAGTCTCAACTGATGGCCTATGAAAAGGTGTCTCATTACCAAAGTGTCACACAAGAAACCTCTCATGATGGGTAAAAGCAAAGACCTCTCTCAAAATCTTTGCAACCTTATTGTTGCAAAACATACCGATGGCATTGGTTACATAAGGGTTTCTAAATTTCTGAATGTTCCAGTGAGCATATTATTGTCTAATCATTGTTTTGTGCACCACATATAGGGTTTGGGAGTCCAGGTCGTGCATCCCTCCGCCTCTATCCACTCTCCCCAACCCATTCTAACTAGTGTGGGGTACACCGTTGTGGCCATTGGCTTCAGCCCTTTGGGGTCAACAATTTGTAAGTTCCCAGTCCTGGGGTGGTTGTTGCATTATTTTTCTACCGGGGGCGGTTGTATGTATATTTGATGTACATATACAACGCTGGATGGGTACCGATATTTAACATATGTATCTCTTCTGTTTTAGTTTTTTCTCCCTTTATTTGTAAAGGTGTTTTGGTTATTGGTCAGAAGTCTGGTTCTACTACTACTTTGCGAAACACATCAACCATGGGTTTCTGACACCTCAACCATCACTGCTATAACCAAGATGATTTATTAAATGTTTTTATTATGTATTTTATATTTTTGTAATAAATATATTGGAAAGTATTAATTCTCTATCTCTTTCCTGGTACCATGATAATCCGTCATACTGGTTCTCTCTTTTTTTTATATAAATTGATTGCCTTCTGAGGAGAGAAAACGCGTTGGGTCAGAGATAGCAGCATGACGTCAACACGTGCGGTCCATTCTGCAGGCGGCCACACAGGACTTATGTTTAAACTGCCTAAATTGTACTACTTTGATGTAAGTGCATTCTTTACCTGTATTAAACAGTTTTTATGCAGTAATGCACTATGAGCCTTTTTTCCATTGCTTCTCTCATCACAACATGTGAGTTACGTGATTAAGAAGATTCAATAGCCTGGATTCACTCCCTTGAGCCAGCAGATTACCTATCTTCAGAGGATATTTCACACTCACGTAAATGATCTCTTGGTGGGATCATGGTATTTGGTAAGCGACCAACTTTTATCCATTAAGCACAGTGGTGATGTACTTGCACCTTGTGTTGTTTTATTTGCACAAGGACAATTTACATGAATTGCATGTGGGAAGTCGGAGCCACCTACCCATTTTATGCTAATACATTAATTGTTGGAGCACTAACTCATGAACTTTTGGGGCTCCTGTTCACTTTACCTGCACTTGAGGCAACTGGTTTATAATTACAATTTTGGGAGATGTTTTATAACATTAAATTGTTAAGATCACTTATTTAAAGTCATATATTTTTATTATTTTCATTCAAGTTATTGTGGTACTGTTGTTACTTTTATTTGGGGAAATTTTTATAGTCAGACACAGCGCATCTTATAGATACATATACTAATTTCTCCACTTTATTTAAGGAGTTTTTGATTATAGCAGTTTCTGATTTATTTTTTTCTTTTGGCTAAGAGCACCTATTTAATAGTAATTCCATTTTATTACACATAGCTTAATTTCTGAAGTTATTTGTTTTGGTGTCTTGCATGGATTTCATGGGTTGTTACTGACATGTGGTTAAAATGTTATGTTAATAGCACCTTTAGAACTATATTTACCTAGAAAAATAAAACAGCATTTGTATTGCTACATGTAGACCGGAATGATCAAAGATGGGACACACACTACTTCTTATTCTTTTTTCAGCAACACAGCAATGTCTTAAAGTGACTCTGTCACTTTAAAAAATGTGGAGCTCCCCTGCCACCTGAACCGTTAAATACCACTCCAATTAGAAAGAATTTTTGCTGAAGACAGGACACAGTAATGATGTGGGCATTAGCTGGAGGAACCAGTACAAGCTGTGGGGGACACAGGTGATTGACATCCCAGGAAGTGTTGGATCTTCACAGACTTCAGCTGGCAAGTCTTCTTATTTAGAGCAGTGTTGGACTGCACAGCCATCAGGAGAGAATTTATTTTACAGGTCCAAGCTTTACTTGGCTGTATATACTGATGACAAAGTCACTTCAAAGAAAACCTGTGTGGTAAAACAACTGATACCCTACTTCCAGGTTCTGGCACCCCAAATCCTGTAGATCACTACATAGACCCTGGGTTGCTCTGAGATGCAAGATACTAACTGACTCCTCCCTGGTCACTAGCTATTGGCCAATCCTTTACTGCCTTATTATCAGGCCATCACTATAATAAGCAGACTTAACCCCAGTACCAGGACATATGAAGCAGCATAAAACAGGTCAGAACCAAGAAGATGGTCACTTTTTTGCACAGCTTACTCTATGTCCAGGGTAGTCTAGCTAATAGACAATTCTCAGCTAGTGTCTTTGTTTTTATATATATATATATATATATATATATATATATATATATATATATATATATATATATCATTGTATATATTATCCTTTGTATGACCTCTTTTGATATGACATGAATGTATTTGTAACTGCACTTTAAATGTGTTGCTTTATACACAGCATAGTATAATGTTTGGAGACTCAAATATAGAGACACACTCATTTGCAAACCCTCCACCATCCTTATTCTCTCCAATCCCACATGAATTACTTTTTGTCATGCTGCGCAGAAATGTAAGCACAATTTTATGACCTCAAATGCTTTAAACCTAATTATACCAATTACGTGAATTGGTTTCCAAGAATATCATTATAGGGTTATTTTGAACTGTAAACACATTTGAATGAGGAAATATTCTAACTTAAAATTAAAAAATATATATATTTATTGCAAATAAAGTAAGTTTTGTCAAAGAGCAATTATGGTTCTATTACATTTACACATTTCATTCAACTTCTTTATTTTCAGTACAAAAACCAACCCTTGAGGCTTAACTGCTTGGCTATGGATAATTTTATTGCATAACATTAGTGGTCATCATGTTTTCTTACCTCGAGTGATAAGCCTGGTGCCATGGAGATCCTAACGTTCCCTGAGATATTTGCATCATGCTGGGGTTGGGCTGGCTCTCCAGAAATTTGGTTGAATGCCAAGAATGGGGACGGGACTCAGATTGCCTGGGGAAACATTAAGAATTAACAGAGGTTAGATATACAGTGTATGGACACGACAACTGTTTTAATTGCATTGGTTTTAACATGCTCACATTAAATTATACCTGGCAAACTAGGCATACAAACTAAAATGGCAATTATAAGAATCAGTCTGGCAGGATAAACATTCTTTGTTCATTTTCACAACAATATACACAGTGTAGTTCCTAAATGCAGTAGTGCACAAAGCACTAATCAAAGCCTAAAATTGTGGACTACACTGTCTGATACTATACCATTTTCACTAGAACCTGTTCAAAAGTTCATTGTTTCCTGCCTTCTTCAAAATGTGAAATATTTGGCTATAGCAGGAGGCAGTTTGTTCACAGAAGGGCTGGGGAGCGGTACAATAATGAGTGCATGCAGGCAACTGTGAAGCATGGTGGAGGTTCCTTGCAAGTTTGGAGCTGCATTTCTGAAAATGGAGTTGGAGATTTGGTCAGGATCAATGGTGTCCTGAATGTTGAGAAATACAGGCAGATACTTATTCACCATGCCATGCCATCAGGGAGGCATGTGATTGGTCCCAAATTTATTCTGAAGCAGAGCAATGACCCCAAACATACAGCCAATATCATTAAGAACTATCTTCAGCGTAAAGAAGAACAAGCAGTCCTGGAAGTCATGGTTTGGCCCCTACAGAGCACTGATTTCAACAACATAGAGTCTGTCTGGGATTGCATGAAGAGACAGAAGGATCTGAGGCAGTCTACATCTACAGAAGATTTGTGGTTAGTTCTCCAAGAAGGTTGGAACAACCTATCTGCCGAGTTCCTTCAAAATCTGTATGCAAGTGTACCTAGAAGAATTGATAATAAAGCAAAGGGTGGTCACACCAAATATTGATTTGATTTGGATTTCTCTTCTGTTCATTTACTTTCCAATTTGTTAACTGATAAAAATAAACTATTAACACTTCAATTTCTCAAAGCATTCTGAATTAATAGCATTTTTTTCAGGCCTGCCGAAAACATTTGTACAGTACTGTATAAGTAAGAAGAACAGCATGAGTCAAAGGGAAACTGTATCGGTACACACACAGTGCATTGAAAAAGTATTCACACCCCTTGACATTTAACACATTTTGTCACATTACAACCAAAAGAGTAAATGTATTTTATTGGGATTTTATGTGGTAGACCAACACAAAGTGGCACATACTTGTGAAGTGGAAGGAACATGATAAATGGTTTTCCAATTTTTTTACAAATAAATATCTGAAAAGTGTGGCCTGCACTTGTATTCAGCCCCCTTTAATCTGACACCCCTAACTAAAATCTATTGAAACTAATTGCCTTCAGAAGTCACCTAATTAGTAAATAGAGTCCACCTGTGTGTAATTTAATCTTAGTATAAATACAGATGTTCTGTGAAGCCTTCAGAGGTTTGTTAGAGAACCTTTTTGAACAAACATCATCATGAAGGCCAAGGAACACATCAGACAGGTCAGGGATAAAGTTGTGGAGAAGTTTAATGTAGGGTTAGGTTATAAAATATATCCCAAGCTTTGAACATCTCAAGGAGCACTGTTCAATCCATCATCAAAAAATGGAAAGAGAATGGCACAACTGCACATCTACTAAGACATGGCCATCCACCTAAACTGACAGGCCTGGCAAGGAGAGCATTAATCAGAGAAGCACTCAAGATGGTAACTCTGGAGGAGATGCAGAGATCAACAACTCAGGTTTTAGAATCTATCAACATGACCACTATTAGTAGTGCACTCCACAAATCTGGCCTTTATGGAGGAGTGGCAAAAATAAAACCATTGTTGATAGAAAGCCATAAGAGGTCCCATTTACAGTTTCCAAGAAGCCATGTGGGGGACACAGCAAACATGTAGAAGAAGGTGCTCTGGTCAGATGAGAACAAAATTTTACTTTTCGGCCTAAAAGCAAAACTCTATGTGTGGCGGAAAACTAAGGCCGCGTACACACGGGCGGATTGTCTGTCCAACTTAGTCCGCTGAACCGTGTTTCAGCAGACAATCCGCTCGTGTGTGGGCTTCAGCGGACTTTTTCAGCGGACAATCTGACGAACAAAGTCTTACGGAGTTTCCGTAAGACAGTCCGTTCAAACTTGGTTTTGTCCGTCCAAACTTGGTTTCAGCGGACAGTCCGCTCGTGTGTAGGCAAGTTGGACGGACTAAGTATGGCGCATGCTCAGAAAGGATTTACACGGCCGAAGGTTGCATTGCAGTGTATAGGACGTCGTTTTTCTAGTCCCGTCGTACGTGCTGTACACGTCATCGCGCACGCTTTCAGCGGACTGTCTGCTCATCGTGTGTGGTCAAGTCCGTTCATGCAAATTTTGAACGGACTGTCTGTCGGATTGTCTGACGAACTTAGTTGGCCAGACAATCCGCCCGTGTGTACGCGGCCTAACACTGCACATCACCCTGAACACACCTTCCCCACCATGAAACATGGTGGAGGCAGCATCATGTTGTGGGGATGCTTTTCTTCAGCAGGGACAGGGAAGTTGGTCAGAGTTGATGGAAAGATGGATGGAGCCAAATACAGGGAAATCTTAGAAGAAAACCTGTTAGAGTCTGCAAAACACTTGAGACTGGGGTGGAGGTTCACCTTTCAGTAGGATAATGAACCTAAACATACAGCCAGAGCTACAATGCAATGGTTTAGATCAAAGCATATTCATGTGTTAGAATGGCCCAGTCAAAGTCCAGACCTAAATCTAATTGATGGTGATTAAGAAATGGTGTTGCGCTCCAGCTAAATAAATCTAATTAAACTAAAATCAACTAGCATCACATGACGATACGATACGCGTAGGAACACAATTGGCCAGTGAGGACACCGGAAGTGAGGTCCGGAAGCACGAACGTGGCGCGCGTTCGTTTAGTTGTGCTTATTTTTATCTGTTTTAAATGTGAGTACCTATACCTTCGTTTTATATCCAATAAACTGTGAATACGTACTTCACCATTGGAGTGTTCCCCTTGCTTTCTCTGCATGTTACAACGTGCCTACGGTGAACGAGTGCCTAGGACTACATCACCTATTGAACTTACAACATTGGACAACAAGTGCCACTTTGGAAGTGCTGTTTACCTTACAGCAGTAAGGTAAGGTAATTACTGCACCTAGTGTGAGGATACAATACGCACAGGAACACTGGTGGAATTCACCTCCCGCTTTTCCTTTTTTGGGCACGCAGGATACTGTGTTTTTTTTTTTTTTTGACCACTGAACGGACATGTTTTTTGCATTAATATAGTTCACTTTATTTCTGTTTTGGAGCCTCTGTTCAAACACATGTTTCACTGTGCATGGACCATTAACATTATGTGCATTTATTGATTTTTTATTGCACTCGTATAACGACACCCAGCATTTAATTATATATACATATAATTTTTATTTTTTTTTCTCTTCTTATCAATGTAGATTATTTACATTGTTTTTTGGTTTCTTGCACTTTATTACTTATGAATTTGCGTGCACTGAACACTGCTTCACTGTCATTTTGTATTATATATAGAAGACCCGTCATACCTAGTTTTTATGCTAAGTGCACAATTTGATTTGGTGTGCTGCACTTTAGAATTTATGCACATTGTCTGAGTTTATTCAAACACATAGTCTCACATTTATTCTGCATTTACTTTTGGTTGTTACCTAGGTACATGCTAGTTGATTTTAGTTTAATTAGATTTATTTAGCTGGAGCGCAACACCATTTCTTAATCACCATCACTTATTTTGGGGAGGGTTCGCACCCCTGCCGGTGTTTTGCTGCAACCACACTAGTTCTTAGGACACATAGGTAGGCGCGAGAATACCTTCACTTCCATTTCTGATATAAATCGAATTGAGATTCTGTGGCAAAACTTGAAAATTGCTGTTTACAGATGCTCTTTGTCCAATCTGACAGAGCTTGAGCCATTTTGCAAAGAAGAATGGGCAAAAATGTCACTCTCTAGATATGCAAAGAGATATGCAAAGCTGTTAGAGACATCCCCAAAAGACTTGCAGCTATAATTGCAGCGAAAGGTGGTTCTACAAAGTATTGACTGCATATAAGTATGGGGCTAAATACAAATGCACGCCACACTTTTAAGATATTTATTTGTAAAAAAAAAATCCACTTTGTGTTGGTCTATCACATAAAATTCCTATAAAATACATTTATGTTTTTGGTTGTAACATGACAAAATGTGGAAAATTGCAAGGGGTATGAATACTTTTTCAAGGCACTGTATAGAACCTGCTACAGCTCTCTTGCTTCTAAAAGTGCTGGCTGTGCAGCCATCAGGTTGATCTCATTCTCATTACTTAGTGAGGCATTGCCCTGAAGCAAGCATGCACTGTTGCATGCATGCTTGCTCCTACTTACTGACTAACTAAATAGCTAAGCCAGCAACAACAGGATAACCCGAAAGTTTGCATCTCAAAGTCTGACAGTGTCAGGTTCAAATGATCTTTCAGTTTAAATCATCGAAATACATTTCAGGTGCATCAAAAGAAAAGGTAAGCGTTAATTTGCTTTAGAAAGCAGCAAAGCTTTTGCTTCCTACTGTTTGCTCTACATCTGAGTCAGCATGGGTGTGTCAGACCTCTGCAATGAGACCACTGTTTGCATACAAGAGAGCAAGCGTCCTTCTCTACAGTATGGTGGCAAGAGGCAATCTTGACTGCTTAAGCTGTAGCTACTTTCTTAAAAAAAACACACAGCTCCAGTCTGATCTGCTGTACTATCCATGCAAGGTTAGTCCAGCGATCTCCCCCACTGAGCTGTTGCTTTCTGACAGGCCCCCCCCCCGTAAAAACTCTGATTAGTGCTGTCTGCCATTGGCTGAGAGTGCTGATCAGGATTTGGTCGGCTGCTGGTTTTTCAGCATGTAAGTCCAACAGAAGCCGGCTTTTATCAGGCTTTAAAAAAACATGATAATGGCAGCTCCCATACTGCTTTCCTCACATTAGGAAGATGTTTAGTCTACACCTAAGCTTTGTGTTTTTTGAGGGTTAATGATGAAAATTTAGGGAGGTAACAACTAGCAGGTCATGGGAAGTATATATAGCTAGACAAATAAGCGAGCTGGTTCAAAGCAGGGGAGAGATAAGGATATTTAGGTTGAACATAGTGATATATATTTTGTTTTCCTATTTAGACTCAACGGCCCAAGAGGTCTATACATTTTGTATGCACAGTCATTCCCTGTTGTTAGAAGGGGTCTTTCAGCAACACTGTCATGCTTATTTAAAAACTGTGCATCCAAGCTTATGCATGCAACACACCAGAGGCACCAGTTGCTTCAGCAAAATAAATGAAAGCCTTCTGCTATGTTAAGCTGAGATTTGTGCATATCCCAGATGGCACAGCTAGTACCCTATGGCACTGTTCCCAGTAAAAATATCCAAGGTTCTGTCTTTAAAATTAATGGAGATCAGGAAAAAGTTGAACACATAGACTGTGAATACTATAAATATTAAAATAAGCAATGGGAAAATAAAAGGGGTTTAAAAGTAAAAAAAAAATAACTAAGTATAGTCCCTCTGGTTTTAAGTTCAATGCAGAGTTCAGATCACTTGCAGAGCAAATCTAATCTGATGGTTGCATGAAACATTGGCCCTCAGAAAATGGGAATGGGAGCTCAGAGCTCTTAATTGCTCAAACTTTTTGTTGCTGCTGGAGAGGGTGTTGCAGATTCAAATTCCACCCAGTCAAAGAGTCTGTTTTGAAAAGTATTTTAATATGCTTAACAGACATCTACATCTATATTTCCATTTGAAAAGGTTTCACCATGCAACTACCAGCATATTGTTTAGCAGAGTAAAATGTATATTTGTTAGACACCAAATATGTTAATGTGTTTGATATCTAACTAATTGGTATCTTTTTATACTGTACATTAGTGTAACCATTTTTTATAAAGGTAACTCTATTTCTAGAAGATATATGGGGATTGTATGAAACTTAACTGTGCATTTCAGTCATAGGTCAGTAAAGAAACTAGTACAGTACTGCACCCAGAGTATTTATGACCTGCCCATTTATGATAGGGCTTCATTAGAAGATTTTTTGAAGGCCCACTAAGGGAGGTTCATGACATTTCTGCATTCATGACATTTCTGCATTCTGCATTCTGCATTTCTGCCTAGTAACCACTAACATCAGTGTAATTTTTAGCACAATGGTGGTAGGGCATATTATTCCTTGCCACACCTGCTAAGGGGTTTGTCCTTCCACTGACGAGAAATGTCAGTACCACTGCACTCTGTGTGCTATGATGTACATTGCATAGTTATGACTGCTAAACTCTATAAACTGTTTAGAATTTTACATAGACCTGTCACATAGTGCAGACTAAAATGTCTCACCAGTTGCTTATTGTAATAACGGGATGCAGTGGATGCATGGACACAGCCAGTCACCCCAATTTGATAAGTGAGAAACACCCAATGCACACCGTCTGCGTTTAGGATTGCTTACCCTCCCCTGCATGATTGTCAAATTGGGACAAGTGGCTGTGTCCATAGAGCTGCAGTAGACACAAATCGGTTGCCTCTATGGTGCACCTGAAGCCGCATAAACAAGGCACTCATTCACAGGCTAAGGGTGTCCATTCAAAAGGGATATTAAAGGGATATTAAAATGAGCTTTTGTCATATTTCAAGTTTTCACTAAAAAATGTGCTCAGTCTTAAAATGTGGTATATTTAGGTAGTAAAAACAGTATGGGGGAGGTTGGCAACCCTGACACCAGGGATCGAGAACTAAAATTGTAAGACAGTGTCAGGCTACCTGGGTGAGCCCTGACTAGAGCCTGGGTGAAATGATTGCCAAAAACATTCACTGCACCAGTGGTTCAAGGGTATCTATTCCAAGGTCAGTGGTTCAATAGTATCCATAAAGTGTTATGGGAAATCCTGATCATTTGGATATGTGTGTGTGTGTATTATAGCCTTTTCAGGTGGATATTTATTGCAAAACATTGTTAGGGTTCAACTGGAAATGGGGAAATTATAGAGGATGGTAATATCTTGTGCTCCAAAAAAAGTGCTAGAACTCCACTAAATGCTGTTAATGCATTCAGTGGCAACCTAGAATAAGCCTATTAGAATTTTGGGAAGCTATGACAATTTTTGTGAAAATGTACAGCTAATGGTATTCCAAATGCAACTGCCATGTTAGTGTTCCTGAGCCTTATGAGGGAGGGTGAAGTCAAGGTTTGAATAGCAATTTGCTTTAGCAACTAACTTTTAAAGTATGTAAAAACTGCAATATGCACTTGAACTGTCCGGGTTTTTTTTTTTTTTTTTTTTTTTTTTAGAATATATAGAATAATAGAGTTTTCTTTCATGTAACCTTCATCATTTGCAGGATCTTTTATTCTAACAGTATATAAATCTGTCATTTTATCTAAGACAACTACACACATATTAACAGGTTCAGGTGCATATCTGGGCATCATCTTCTATGAAAAATGTTCCTCCAGGACAGCATGTTCATTGTATTGTATACAATATATGTCAAGAGTCTACATTTTTTCTTACTGTATATATTAGGGGGCTGTGCTAGTGTTATACAATAAATTGGTATGTTCCTACGTTCTTTAAAGCCTCTTAATTTGGTTGCTTACTTAATGCACATGGGCTTTCAGAAATATACATTAGGTAGACTTAGCTAGACTTAGACTTAGCTAAGACTTAGCTAACAAAAGACTCACAACTGCACTTAAATGTATTTCCACCTTTGCAGTGAAATTTGAGAAACCCCCACTGTTCATTATATTTGTTGTGTGTACCTATTCGCAGATCAAAAAATATGTTTTTTAACAATGTTTTACCTTTTTAGTTCTCTCTTTGAAGGAGGATTATAAATATGACTTCTACTGAGTTTGATAACTTGCAATGTGCAATTAGGGGACAAATTGAGGGATTTTTTTTAAGTGCACTAAGCTACAATATCCACCATATGAATGTCCTCCATTAACAGATCACACTTTATTCATAGAAGCTGTAGTACAGCTTCTATGAATGGATGAGGTGGGAGTAAGGGGTGGACTTAGTCAGGCACTCTTAATAAGTGCCGGTCACAGTTCGAAGGATGAAGATTTCAAGGAATCCTGGAGCCTTCATTTTGAATAAACTTCTACTTTAACATTATATAGAATGGGAAAACTAAAAGCACACATTAATGCATAATTACATTTATTTTTTTAAATGCAAGTACTTTAACCACTTCAATACAGGGCACTTTCGCCCCCTTCCTTCCCAGCCCAATTTTCAGCTTTCAGCGCTCTAGCGCTTTCAGTGACAATTGCGCGGTCATGCTACACTGTACCCAAATGAAATTTTTATCATTTTGTTCGCACAAATAGAGCTTTATTTTGGTGGTATTTATTCACGACTCCGTTTTTTATTTTTTGCGATATAAGCGCAAAAAAGCGGAAATTTGGAAAAAAAAACAATATTTTCTTTTTTCTACTTCAATAAAAATCCAATAAAATCAAATTTTGTCATAAATTTAAGCCAAAATGTATTCTGCTACATGTTTTTGGTAAAAAAAAATCCGTTAAGTGTATAATAATTGGTTTGTGTGATCACGGACATATGTACGCAAATGATCATGTACATATGTGTGCAGGTGATCACGTACATATGTGTGCAGATAATCATTGGGACATGTGATTTTAGTGGGACATATGTGGGGGACATGTTTTTATTATTAGGGACATGTGTTTTTATTATTTGGGGACATGTATGTTTTGGGGACATGTGTGGGGACATTGTGTTTATACTGTGTGATGTGTTTACTGTGTGGTGTGTTTACTGTGTACACTAGACTGGTGATCAGTGAGTAAAAAGCTGTAAAAAGCAGCCCATACTCACTGATCAGCAGCCGGCTGCAGCGATCTGCTCTCCTCTCCACAGCGATGACTTCTGTGTGAGGAGAGGAGGAGCCGATTGCCTAGCAACCGGCTGTTTGTTTACATCACATGACGGCCGTGATTGGACACGGCCGTCATGTGATCAGGAGGGCCAATCACAGAGCCCTCCTGCCGATCTGAGATGCGCCGTGTCCGGGTGACACGGGCGCATCGGGATCGCGCCGCTGCGCGGGCGCGCGCGCGCGCGATCCCGCTACTCCTGAATGACGTTCCTGAACGTCATATCAGGAGTAGGCGGCTCCCACCCGGCCGTATATGTGCATTGGCCGGGTGGGAAGTGGTTAAGTACCTGAATTTGTTTGGATTATTGAAGTCAACACAGCGTTACTTTTTTCATTAAGCTAAGTGAACCATAAATTTGTTAGGTGAACAGTCTCTTCTACAGCAGTAGACCAACTCCCACTGACTAAGATTAAAAATGGCCATATTTTGGTGTCCTGAAACCAGATACATCCATGCTTGTTTGAGGTCAATGATTTGCCAAGCAGTGAAAAAAGAATAAAGATGAAAGTCCTTGTGAACGCATCCTACAAAACAGGTTAACAGTGGTGGCTCCCGTGTTTCTAGCCTGACATATCTTTTAAGTAATAAGATTTTAGAACATCAAGGGTCAAGGGTGTCTGAGCCAGACTGAAATCACATGGTTGTTTTGCTTGTTTGATGCGTTTTAAATGATTTTGAGTTATGCAAGGAGTGAAGTTGAAGTCATACAAATTATTTTGAGGTACAATCCATTTTACTATGGCCAATAATTTGTTAAATGTGTTTTTTTTTATTGCTTCACTTTAGCTACCTGTATATACATATAAACATATAAATACAATGTTGTACATACATGGCTTATTTTGTATTTTAACTGGGTGAATGGAAATGGATCTACTACCGTTGGACCATTGAATAGTTTAAAACTCAGGATGTAATTAGACAGCTTACCAGAAAGAAAAATATTTAGCTGTTTAACCAAGCTGCCAAAACAGATAAGAGTTTTTTTGCCAAATATCATATCATGTTGCCCAGCAGCTTCCCTTCTAGCCAGTAACTATGATGACATCTGGCAACTGTCTAGCGATAAGCACACAACAAAACAGAAGTGACAGCAAATATACCGGAAAATACAGATGACATTGATCAGCCTCTAATCACCTTCCTATCCTATCCTATAAACCTTTGGAGCTCAACCTGTGGCCCGGGGGACATAGGAAGCCCTATGGCACTAATTGTGCAGCCTATAAGGCCCCTGTCTTGTTTTCCTTACTTAGATGCTCTCTCAAGCCAATGAAGAAAACTGTTCTTTAGACTGGCTGCCTGACTGATTTGGTTCATTTTATTAACACTATTTTAAATTTTTTTTGCGATGTCCATCCCCTTATCATTTAATGTTTTTTTTTTTATCCCTCTGAACCTTTATAATTGATCTTGCTACAAGAAATATCACTGCTAGCACAAATATTTTTTAAGGGGCTGTAGGGAGCACAAAATCAGAAGCACGATCTTGGAAAGGAGCTATAAAACCAATGATCTCTAGCTGTACATGTAATCTGTCTCCAGCCTTGATTGTTTCCTGAAGCATATTCCCTGTTTCCACCAACTTCTAGTGTGCTTGCAGTTTCTGACCATCTCCCGCAGCTTGTCTGTGGTTTCCAACCATCTCTTGTAGCATGCTCATAATCTTTGACCATCTCCTGCAGCTTGTCTGCGGGTTTCTACTGTAACCATTTCTTTTAAGGCCATACACACATTCAGAAAATTGGACAAAAAATACAGATTTAGAATCGATTGTACAATATTCTGATGGTTAGTACACAGCTTTCGTGAGCCATTCACGACAGTTCATTCGATATTATTTGAAGGGACAAACACATTTTTTCATTTAATCAGTACAGCCTGCATCCGAAAATACAATACAAATACATGACATCACTTCTGAATTTATATTCTGTCATGTGAGAATTTTCGTATCTTTAGTAACCTCTTCATTTTTAAGATGGAGACTAGCATGCAAAAAAACAAAATGGATAGTCATTTGTCCGATAATATCATTGTGTGTACGAGGCATTAGCATGCTCATAATCTTTGACCATCTCCTGTAGCTTGTCTGCAGTTCCTAACCATCTCTTGTAGCATACTCATAATCTGTGACCATTTCCTGTTGCATGAAGTCTCTAAAAGCTTTCTACAGTGAAATCCTCTGAATATTATGTGCAGCACTTTGGAAAAGTTAGGCCCTGGACTGAAGGCCCCCTTTTATCAAGTAAGTTGAGCACTGCTATAGATGCTATGATGACTATGGTTACTCTGGAGAGGCAAATGGAAATGTCTCATAAGTTAAAAAACATACAACAAGAAAAAATTAAAGAGGAAGTAAACCCTTCCAAACAACTTGGACCTATAGGTAAGCCTAGATTAAGGCTTACCTGTAGGTCCAAGCAATATCTCCTAAACCTATATGGTTTAGGAGATATTTGCCCGAAAATGGGCACCGCTGTCTACGGCGCATGCGCCGTAGACAGCGGCGCGCAGGCGCACTAAATGCGGCAAATCCAAGAATGGATTTGCCTAATTTGTCGACTCCCGTGCGCATGCGCGGGAGTGACGTCATCGCGGCTTCGCCGTATGGCAGCGGCGGAGCTGCGAGGCGCGACTCCCGTGCGCATGCGCGGGAGTGACGTCATCGCAGCTGCGCCGCTGTGATTCATCGGAGCTGCGAGACGCCACCAGCAACATGGATGCGGCGGACTACAGGGGACAGCGGCGACTTCGCTGGCTCCTGTGTCAGGTAAGTGACACATAATGAGCTACTATGCGATGCATAGTAGTCCATTATGCTTTACCTTTGCAGGGAAAAAAAGAGGAAGTAAACCCATCAGGGTTTACTTCCTCTTTAAGTAGGTCAGCACAGTCATAGCAAAGAAAATACAGAATGGCAGTATACATACAAAATATTAGCTTATAAGGGTCTTCTCACCTGGTCTTGAGTCTTAGTTTAGGTCCATCTGGACATGCTGCTGGGTTGATGGATTGCTTCCCTGGTGCCGTTTCAAAGCTGTTGAATGTCTGTTCATAATATTTAGCCTTCTCAATAAATATGCTTTTAAAAACAAAAACAAGACAAAAAAATAAAAAAACATTAAACCTTGTCAGTTTAGTAAACAGATTGTGGTGTATTTAATAAAACAGCAAAGAGTAATTACGGTACATTAAGCAAAGTGCAATATTCAAAAGCAATCAATAAGGCCCCTTTCACACTGGGGCAGTTTTCAGGCGCTACAGCGCTAAAAATAGCGCCTCTGTAGCGCCTGAAAAAACCGTCCCCTTTCACTCTAGTGTGAAAGCCTGAGGGCTTTCACACTGGAGCGGTGCGCAGGCAAGACGGTAAAAAAAGTACTGCTAGCTGCATCTTTGGAGCGGTGAAGGAGCGGTGTATTCACCGCTCCTAAACCGCTCCTACCCATTGAAATCAATGGGACAGCGCGGCCCATACCACCGGCAAAGCGCCGCTGCAGCGGCGCTTTGCGGGCAGTTTAAACCCTTTTTTGCCCGCTAGCGGGGGTTAAAACCACCCCGCTAGCACCTGCAGACCGCCGCTAAAATGACAGTAAATCACCGCTAGAAATAGCAGCGCTTTACCGCCAACGGCCGCACTGCCCCAGTGTGAAAGCGGCCTTAGCAAAGCAATAAAATGTGATTACCATTATTGAGGATATAAACACTCTATATAGTAATCTTTGCCTTAAAAACAATTATATATTTATGCCGAATTGCCCAATTCTGTGCCAAAATTATTAGGGGAGGAGGGCATAAAGTAAAACTTCCCCTAGGGTGAAGTTCCACATTAACACAGGTGGTAAAGAGGTGACATACCACCTACTGGTCACCTATCAATGGTTTGAAGCATTCTGAGCATGACTCGCTTTATAGAGGAGCATCAGTGCTTGCCGCTATTGTAAATGAGCCATTAAATGAGCCATTAAAGCTAGATTCCAGCCTTTTTTTTTCAGTCTTGCACAGTTGTACAGACTCCTCATCTGTACTAAAAATGCTCCCTCTGATTTCACTGCACACTATGAGCTTTTTGCAGTGTGTATTAGTAACTGCTGCAAGTCACATACAGCCCTTCTCATTTCCTGGCTGGTGGACATCCACCATCATCTAGTTCTTTCCTCCACAGACTTCCTGCCCTGATTCATCCCTGTCATTCATTGGATTTCAGTTCCTTCATTTATAGAAGCTCAGCATCACATGTACAGTAGGTGATGCTTGGAGTGGTCTGCATGCAAATGTCTAGGAATGCCCACTTTTCCAGACTGATATTCACCCATCAAGGTATTTTGATATGTGCATAACTCCTCCCAAGAGCCTACCCATTTGGTTGTATCAGGGTTAAGGGCTCTTGAGAGCAATACTGAGACAGGGTGCTATGTTATTATTGGGTAACTATGTATAGCACCTTGTTGGCCCCTCCCACCAGCCATGATCTGCCAGCATTGCACAGAAAAGCAGACACATTGGGGGTTATTTACTAAAGGAAAATCCACTTTGCACTGAAAGTGCACATGGAAGTAAAGCCGCTGTAGATCCGAGGGGGACATACAAGCAAAATAAAAAACATAATTTTAGCTTGCACATATTTGGATGATAAAATTAGCAGAGCTTCCCCTCATTTCAGATCTACCCCATAGAATGAGAATGCCTTTACTTCCAAGTGTACTTTTAGTGCACTTTCAAGTGCACTTGCGTGCAACGTGGAGTTGCTGTTCGTAAATAACCCTCATAGTGATGATATCACCAGGTCTAAAATAAGGAATGTGCTGAAAATGTAAAAAAGTTTTATGTAAAAATTACATTAGAATTTTGATGGGGGTAGGGGAGTGAGGAACAAGGTGAAGCAAAATGTAAGCAGAATAAATTTCAGCTTTAATTATTTTTAATGAATACACACCTGTATTGGTATTTTTTTTTAAATAACTGCCTGACTTTAATATTATTGCTTATTAGTTAACAAACCCTTCTATGAGCTCAGGTTGCATATTTGAAAAGATTTACATTCCATACATGACAGGAATAAAGTCATTTAAATCTCATGCAGGTGTCTAAAATACATTTTGACTTAAATGGGCAGCAGAACAACATTTTTTAGTTTAAAATTAGAAGAATGCAATTGATCTGTTAACAAGTTGTGTATTTTCGACCTGCAACATCGGCTTTCGTTTACTCTGAAACATAATTCACATATCTGTTATTATACCAAGCCTGATATTGCATGAACAGAAACACAGTCATTTAGCTGATACATTTAAAAGGAGAGCAAATCCTAGGTATAATATTAACATTCAAAGATATTGGCAGTCACTTGGCAATTATTTATTTGAATAGCCATTTATGCATTGGCTGAGCAATCAATATTCAAAAACTTTGCCATTTCTCATTTGGAAATATAATTAGTTTGAATATAAATATGAGGTTCAGCTATAAAGTGGCCTTATGTACTTTACCTCTGATTAACCCAAAAATACTTTACACACAAAGTTGCATTTAAATTAATAAATGGGGAAAAGGGTGGGGGGAGAAGAGGCTGGTCATGTGATATGTCAAATACACACGACCGGACTTTCCGGCAGACTAGGTCCATCGGACAATCCGATCGTGTGTAGTCCGACCGCTTTTAAAAAAGAAAATCAGATGGATCTAGAAATAGAACATGTTTCAAATCTATCCGACTAAAGTCCAACAGACTAAAAATCTGGAAAAACGTTTGTCTGTGTGCTAGTCCGACAGACAAAATATGACACAAGGGCAGCTATTGGCTACTGGCTATTGAACTTCCTTGTTTAGTCCCATTTACGTCATCACGTTTAAACGAACGGACTTTCCAAAGGACTTAGTCCAGTCGTGTGTGGCCAAGTCCGCTCATTCAGAAAGTCCATCGGACTTCTGCCGAAAGCCCGCCGGGAAGACCAGCGAACATAGTCCATCGAAAAGTCGGGTGTATACGCGGCATAAGTCATAGGGCCAGCTACTATTCCAATCACTGTAGTGTTATGCAAACAGCACTACATGGGATAGTTACTGCTGGCTCCACATTCCACACTGGCTTGCATTTTATGAATGACTCATAAAATGTTGGTGCAGTATGGTGTTATAATGCAGTTTCCAGCAGAAAGCACACAGCAGCATCTGATATTCCTTATAAATAGGTCTTAAATACTGTAAATATGCAGATGTGCAGATCATTCTACCGGATTTTCAAATGACAACATACGTAGATGATTTTGTTGTATTAAGATTGGTTTTCTACTTGAGGGCTTAATCGTAGAGGCCTGGAGAGTGATGTCTACTGGAGCCTGACAAGCCGATTCTGTCTGTCCTGCACCAGTCTTTTCACATGTTGATTCGATTGACACAGGTTTGGAGTGGCATTTGGGCAGTACTTTCATTGTTTTGGGCCACAGATACAATGTAAAATAGATTATACAAATGAGATGGAAAAATATATAATAAGTTCGCTAGCCAATTAGTCCAATGCAGGAAAAGCCTCGTTCCACGCAAAACTTTATTACATTTTTTAAAAGATTAGATAAGTGTTAGAATCACTATCAGGTTCTGTCCATTACAGACAAGAAGTAAATTGAATTCTCCCAGACATTTACAGTATTAAAAACCAGACATAGGTTCTAATTATTTTCTTACTCGCCTCTTGAGAGATACAGGAACCTTTTCATCTTTACGTTATACTGCTGCCTACAGAAGGATTGGACACTGACAAACAGAAAACTGTAGACCAGCCCAGTAAAACCCCTCCGACTGCCAGCATCCCTTTGTTTTTATGCTAGTGTTCTAGGTGGGAATATCTTCTCTTTATCTCTGTTGTATGACAGACTAATATTGGCTTGGTAGCTCTGGAATTAGGGAAATCCTTTTTCCCCACATGTTAGAAGATCCTTAATATGGATGCCTGCCTCGAGTCCTGTCACCCTAACAGCGACAAAAGAGGTGGATCAGATTCTGTCCTGGGTAGAACTTCACCATTTCAGCCTTCTCCACCATGTACATCCCAGGCTTAGACACTTGACAGCCAGATGTTGTCAGCTAATAACATCTGGACTCAAGGGAGTGGCCCCTAGACCCCTAGGTGTTCAAGAACCTTTGTTACAGGTAGGGGATGTTGAATTAGGACCTCATGGACTTTGGGATCTACAACAAACTTTTCAGGGTTGTCTCCAAGTACAAGGATCCTTCAGCACAAGCAGTGGTTGCTTGGTGGGATCAGTACTCCCTGATCTATGCTTTTTGTCCCCTGAATATCGGTCCTGCAGTTGGGTCTCGACCAGTGTTTGGCTTTTAGCACAATCAAGAGCCAGGTTTCTGCCCTTTTCATCTTCTTTCAGAGACGGTTGGAGTTCTCATTATTGGTTTAAACCTTTGTACAGGACGTTTCAGATGTAGCTTCCCCTAATTATTCCCCTGTAACTCTGTGGATCTGAATCTGGTTCTCTCTGCACTTCAGAAACTACCATTAAACCCATTAGAGATATAATTCTCTCTCTCTCTCTAGAGATATACCTCTCTATGCACAAGGTGATATTCCTTGTAGCCATCGCCTCTGCAATGCAAGGTGTAAAATGGTGGCCTTTTCCTGCAAGGAATCCTTTTGGGTTTTGCATAGGGACAAGGCGGCATTGTGGTCCAGATAATCTTTATGGATGAGGTACTTTCTGCCTTTTACCTCAACTAGGACATTGTTCTTCTGTTTGCTGAACCTCAGCCAGGGCCCTTCCCTCCGAGTCTGGCGGTGGAATTCCAGGGCTTGGTCACAGGTATGACCTTTGTGAGCCCTGTAGTTCCACCACTGGTATCAGTAGTTTTTTTTTATTATTATTTTTTATTTTTAGGTGCCCCATTGTGGGACTGTCCCTAGGCAGGGTGAGGTCCCCGTCCCCAGAAGAGATGAGGTTCTTTTCTCCAGGGCAGATGAAGTTACTGCCCCCAGGTGAGAAGGGGTCCCGGTCCCCAGGGGAGGTGGGGGTCCCTGTCCCCACGTAAGAAGGGGTCCCTGTCCCCAGGGGGAGATGGAGGGGGTATGTAATGGTGTGTGGGGGATGGGGTCCTCTCACTCACCATGACCAAGCTGTAGGCCGCGCACTCATCCATGTTGGCCTGGGCTCCATCCAGTGGGCTGGATGGGCAATCAGAATATCTCCCAGAAAGACCTTTCATCATCTGTGTATGACGGGGGAGGAGGGGGGCTGTCAGACAAGCCTGCAGCGTCCTCCGGGGAGCCGACTCTCATAGGGCTGCACTGCATCTGTGTGCTTAAAGTTTGTTTACCCAGGAGAAGTATGCAGTGCAGTGTGGGCTGGACTCGGGGGGGGGAGGGAGGCGGGACTCTGGCCGGGGAGAACAGACATCGGACTGAGCGGCAATGCATGGAGCAGGAGAGGGGTATTCTGAGGAGCCGGCTGAGGACACAGGTCATGCGGGGCATGCACAACTAAAGAGCAGCCAGTGCGATAGTCGAGCATGGAGCTCTGCTAGTCACTCTCCACCTCCAGCCACCCGTGTGCATGGTGCACTGGTACCCCTAGCTGCCTATGCTGCTGCTGGCCATATGTAGAGGGGGCTGCTTGGGCCCCCTGCATCACAGGGCCTGGTTGCGGTCGCGACTGCTGCACCCCCTATAGTTACGCCCCTGCATCCGGCTTCAGGAAGACTGATACCCATTTTGTAATCCCAGATAGACCCCATAAGAGGTTCTTGCTTCTGGCTCCACCATCTCTAAGTAGCTTAGGTAGACAATTATGCAAGCTTATTGTCTCAAGGTTTGGGTTCCACCCTTTCTATGAAGGCACAGTTCAATAGATTAATGAGCACTTCTTGAGCTTTTTAGCATCAAGCAACTCTTTCCTAGATTTACAAGGCTGGCCTTAGTTTTCTGTTAATGTGTTCTCTGTTCTACCAGCTGAATGTTGTGGCGACATCTGATGCCAGCTAAAGACCTTCAGGTGGCTTTTAAATTGTAGACAGTGCCTAGTTATCCGTTGTTTTCTTGGGCCTGTTAGCATTTGTTTGCTGTGTTTTCCACTCCTCAGCTAGACTGCTTTGAGGAGTTCTGAATGTGAAAGGCGTTCTGTGTCCCTCAGTGGATAAGAAAGATAACAGAATTTTGGTACTCAAAGTCACAAGCCCCATCCCCTGTGTTTATGATCATGCTCTTGGTACAGCTTTGCTAAAACACTGAGGCATGCTGGTAGTAGGAATGTTTATTCTGAAATGGTCTACATTTTTTTACACCGGTGTTCAATCTTTCTGTAAGCAGTTGTTTAACCTAAATGTGAAAGACTTCCCGTGTCACTTAGACACCAAGAAAAGACAAGAAAACAACAGTAAAAACAGTTTATTAATATTTTTGATATTTTTGTAAAGAAAAAAAATAAAAATAAATATATATATATATATATATATATATATATATATATATATATATATCCCTATGTCAATATTAAATACAGTGTCCCATACATTTTTTTCTGTTTTACAGTTACTTGCTTTCTTACAACTGAAAAGGCAGACATGCCCACTACTGAAAATAATATAAGCATATATTCAAAGGAACATTCAATATTATTCATGATGTCACATGACTTCCAGAGTTCCTCTCCTCCACATAGCTCAACATCACAGCAAACATGCAAGCAAGAGCCATATTTCACGCTACACCACTACTGTATAAATCTATTTTCACAAGGCTTCCACAAAAGCTGAAAGAATTATTTATAAAGAAAAATTAAAACAATGTATCAGACTCACATGGAAGAAGAGAAACTGACATCTAACCAGTTTCGTTTATGACCTCTGGCCAGTCTCTGAGAAAGTTTGGTCACCAACGAAACCGGTTAGACTTCAATCTTTCTTGTCCCATGTGATCCATCGGTGGTGCTTGCAATATTTTTGTATGATGAATGGACTTTTACTTTTACATCTGGTATGAAACCTCTATTTTTTTAATTTCTGCTTGAGTGAGTGATATAATATATGTACTTCACTCTTGGTCACCTACTCAATGGGCCTGTTGGATTTTACATGAGAATATTGCTAGCAGCTATTATAGCCGCTAGCAATAATCACTGTGTTCTCTGCCAGATGAACACAATGGCTCTGCCTCCGCGGGAGGGATTTCGCCATTAATACTGTCTGTGTTAATAGGGGAATCAAGTGAATTTCTTTCCTGCAACCCGTGGCAAAATGAACAGGTATTTGTTTGCACCTAGCAATAATGGGATTTTTATATACAGCTTACCTGTAAAATCCTTTTCTTGAGAGTACATCACTGGACACAGGAGCTTCATTACATAGTGGGTTATATAGGCACCTCTGGTGATTGGACACTGGTTGACCCTAATTAAAGAGAATTCCTCCCCTATATAACCCCTCCCATCTGGGAGGCACCTCAGTTTTGTAGCAAAGCAATAAGAAACCACGTAAAACCCAAGAGGGGCGGGAGCCCTGTGTCCCGTTATGTACTCTCAAGAAAAGGATTTTACAGGTAAGCTGTATATAAAAATCCCATTTTCTTGATCATACATCACGGGACACAAGAGCTTCATTACATAGTGGGATGTCCCATAGCAATGCTCAGGTTGAGGGGAGGGAGACACAGACCATAAACATAGACCGCCAGGGACCTGAGGACCTAAACTGCAGCCTGCAGTACACTGCGCCCGAAGGCGATATCCTCTTGCCCTCTGACATCCACCTGATAGAATCTGGTGAATGTGTGGACTGATGACCAAGTCGCAGCCTTACAGATCTGAGCCAGGGAGGCCTGGTGATGCACTGCCCAAGAGGCACTGACAGCCCTAGTAGAGTGCGCTTTCACCCGAAAAGGAGGAATCTTCCCCTTTAAGCTATAGGCCTGAGAAATAACTTGTCTGATCCACCTTGAGAGAGTGGACTTTGACGCTGCCTGACCCCCTCTAGGGCCTTCCGGCAGAATAAATAAACAGTCAGTTTTCCTTATCTGAGCAGTTGCTTGAAGATAAAGACTGATTGCTCTAACCACATCTAAAGTGTGTAAAGACTTTTCCTCTATGGACTGAGGGTTCGGAAAAAAGGATGGTAGGATTATATCCTGATTCAGATGGAAACCCGAAACCACCTTAGGTAGAAAGGACCCGTTGGGACGCATAACCACCCGGTCCTTATGGATAATTAAATACGGCTCTTTACTGGAAAGAGCTGCCAATTCTGATACTCTTCTAGCCGTGGATATGGCTACTAAGAAGACCAGCTTTTTAGTCAAGAGAGCTAAAGAAGCCAGATGCAAAGGTTCAAATGGTTGGCCCTGTAAGGCCGAGAGAACCAAATTCAGATCCCATGGGCATACCGGAGGTTTAACTGGCGGTTTTATCCGCATAGCCCCCTGGATAAAAGCCCGTACTAGGGAATGTGATGCAAGAGGTTTTTGAAAAAATACCGACAGGGCCGAAATCTGCACCTTGATAGTGCTTATGGCCAAATTCATTTCTAGGCCTGACTGGAGAAAGGCCAAGATTCTGTTAATGACATACTTTCTAGGATGCCACCTCCTGAGTTCACACCACGAAACATATGTCCTCCAGATTTTGTAATAAATACGCCTGGAGGCCGGCTTTCTGGCATTGACCAGAGTAGAAAGGACTGGCCCCGAAAGGCCACGGTCTCTCAGAATGTGGGTCTCAGCAGCCAGACCGTCAAATTCAGACTGCGTAAAGCAGGATGGTAGATTGGACCCTGTGAGAGCAGATCTGGCTGGAGAGGGAGGGTCCATGGCCTGCCCACTGCCGACTTCATGATTTCTGCAAACCATGGTCGCCTGGGCCAAGCTGAGGCCACCAAAAGGACCGACTTCGACTCCCTCTTGACCCTTCCCAGGAACCGCGATAGCAGCGGGCTCGGGGGGAAGGCATAGATCAGATTGTACTGATCCCAGGGAACCGTCAGAGCGTCTGACCCCTGGGCAAGCGCATCTCTTGTCCTTGACACAAACTTGTCCAGTTTCCTGTTGAATCTGGATGCAAACAGATCCACGTCTGGAGTGCCCCACTTGTGACATATGTTCTGAAATACGTCGGGGTGCAGGGCCCATTCTCCTGGGCATAACTGCTGGCGGCTGAGAAAATCCGCCTGCCAATTCTCCACTCCTGGGATGAAGACTGCAGAAAGACACGGAACATGTTCTTCTGCCCAGACAAGTATGCGATTCACCTCCTTTTGGGCCACCAGACTTCTGGTACCGCCCTGGTGATTGATGTAAGCCACTGCGGTGGCATTGTCGGACTGAATCCGAACCGGGAAACCTCGCAGTCTGTAAGACCACTCTATGAGTGCCATGTAAACTGCCCGAATCTCCAAGATATTTATGGGCAGCAGACTTTCGGTCGCAGACCATTTCCCCTGCGAGCATGTTCCCTCCAATACAGCTCCCCAGCCTGTCAGGCTGGCATCCGTTGTAACAATCTTCCATGAGAGGGGAAGAAAAGTTTTGCCTTTCAGCAAATTCCTGGTTTGTAACCACCAGACAAGACTTTTGCGTGTCCCGGGGGATAAACGCATAGGAAGATCCAGGGATTGGGGCTTCCTGTTCCAAACTGCAAGGATGCATATTTGCAGAGGCCTTGAGTGGAACTGGGCGAATGGGAAGGCCTCGAATGAGGCGACCATCTTTCCCAATAGTCTCATACACAACCGAATGGAGGAAGATCTTCTGCCTAGAATCAGACGCACCAGCTCTCCAATGGCCAAGGCCTTTAGCCTTGGAAGAAACACTCTGCCCTGAGCGGTGTCGATAATCAAACCCAAGTAATCCAACTTGGTGGTCGGTTGTAGGGACGACTTTTCTAGGTTTATAATCCAACCTAGGCGCTCTAGATGTTCTAGCGTCCTGGTGACGCTGCGACTTAGGCACGCTGCAGTTCTCTCTACGAGAAGCAAGTCGTCTAGGTAAGCCATGACGGCTATGCCCTGAACTCTTAAGATTGCTAAGAGAGGGTCCAGAATCTTCGTGAAGACTCGAGGGGCCGTAGCCAGCCCGAACGGCAAAGCCACAAATTGAAAATGGCGCCGCTCTACCGCGAACCTTAGAAACTTCTGGTGTGCGGGAAATATTGGCACATGGAGATATGCGTCTTTGATATCTATTGATGCCATGAATTCTCCCCCTTGCAGGGAGGAGACCACAGTGCGCATTGACTGCATCCGGAAGGTCTGGATGTGTAAAAACCGGTTTAGGTCTCTCAGATCCAGGATAGGTCTGACACTTCCGTTTGGTTTTGGAACGGTGAAGAGATTTGAATAAAACCCTGAACCCTGATCTTTCGGGCTCACTTCTACTATCACACCCTGGGATAGTAACTGATCTAAGGCCAGGAATAGCGGTTTCTGCTTTACTGGATCCTTGGGGATCCTTGACCTTAGGAAACGAGAAGGTGGAATCTCCTGAAACTCTAGCCCACTTGTCTCGAATCTCTTCCCGCCAGGTGCCTGCAAACTGCAGAAGCCTTCCCCCCACTCTGCCGAGCGGGGGCGCCCCTTCACAAGGAGGTTTTGGGGGTCTGCTTGGCAGGCTTTCGCCCCCAAGTCTTTTTCTGTCCCTGGGCTCGGCCTTGAGGCTTTCTAGCAGAGGAGGGCTGAGAAGGCCGTCGCCACTGTTTAGAGCTTGATGCTTCGGGAGAGAGAGCACGCCTAAATGAAGGACGTCTGCTCTTTTTGACTGGAAGGAGAGTAGACTTACCTCCTGAAATATTTTGGACGAATTTATCTAATTCTTCCCCAAACAAACGCTCCCCTTTAAACGGGAACCCAGTCAAATGCTTTTTGCATGACAGCTCAGCAGCCCAATTCTTTAGCCAAAGAGCCCTTCGCATGTGAACCAACATGAGGGACAAACGCGATGCTTGTTGGACAGAATCCAAAATCGCATCAATTATGAAACACAAGATGTGAGGCATCTCTGCATAATTTTCTACTTCCTCACTGGGAAGGAGTCCAAACATCTGTTTAACCTGTTCCTTGAGGAACTGACACAACCCCACGGCTGCGACTGTAGGCTGCACCACAGCGCCAGCCATGGAAAAGGAGGCTTTTAATAAGGTTTCCAGCCTTTTGTCAGTTGGATCCTTAAATAGCTGCGCATTATCCAAAGGACAAGTTAGGTTTTTATTCACACAAGAAACAGCCGCATCGACAGATGGGACCCCCCACTTCTTGGTGAAACTTTCCTCCAAAGGATAATGCATGGAAAACCTTTTGGGAGGAGTAAACAGTTTATCGGGATGTCCCCAATCCTCATACATCAATTTATCCATTAAAGGATGAATTGGGAAGGAACAAGCAGTCTGTGGGGCTTTCCTGACTCCCAGGGAAGAGACAGAGGATGTAGCGACTTCAGCAGCTGGCATTCTGAATGTGGTACGCACCAATTCAGTATAATACTGCACCTGCTTTCTGAGTGCCTGGGAGGAGGGGACTATCTCCTCTTCCTCTGACTCATCTGACTGCTCATGATCCCTATCCAAAGATAGGGATCCCTCCTCATTTTCAGAACAACTATCTGAGAGAGGGATTTCAGCAGAGGGAGGGGATCTACCCCTTTTCCTGCTATCTTTTAGGGAAGCAGAAATAAAATTCATGATCCTCCCTTCAAAACCCTCCAATGTAGCCCTAAGGGAGTCCTCAGTGACATAGACCGGGGCTGCGACATTAGGAGAGGCTGCAAAGCCTGAAAGGGGCACCGACTCGTCTTGAGAGGCAGGCTCCAGTCTTGCAGAGGGGGATGGTAATTTACAGGCACTTTTGGAACCCCTGGACTTAGGCGGTGACTTGCCAGTGCTCTTATTACCTCCCCCTGAGACCCTCTTACGAGGAGACATAGTACTAAGCTACAAAGCAGAGGTACTAGTACAAATGCGATCACTGTTGCGCTTAAAGTCTCACAATAAATCAATATATGCTTAAACTGCACAACCTGATGCTGAGTAGGTGTCTTAAGGATTGCCTGGATCCAATCCCCACGGATGCTTACAGCCCACAGCTCCTGTGTCTCCAGTTACAGTCCCCTGACGCTCTGGGCTTTTTAAAACTGCCGCCTGGCGCCTGCGCAGTACAGCGCCGTGCACACTAAGGAAAGGAGAACCCAAAGGGAGCAACGTGGGACCCCTGACCTGCGTGGGACCCCTTTTTACCTTTATCTGTGGCAGGAACTGTAATGGAGACGTGAGTAGCTGGAGAACCAGGCTTTCACTGAGCGTGTTTGTATTGAAAGGCATGTAAGTATGCATCAGGCTGCTCTTACTTCCTCTAGTGGTGGAAACCAGGTAAGACATACAACTACTCACAATGAAGAAATCCATTCATATACTTAAATATACAGGATGACTTCCCTTACCTGTCCCCGCCGCAGGAATTGCTGATATCAGACCAATTCCAGCCTTCACCCATCACGGCGGGTATTGTTAGCCAACCTTCATTTATATCTGGGGCTCTTACGAAAAGATCCTCCCACCTGGGCCATGTAGAAAGCTCTGCCAGAAACTTTCGGGCGCTCTGAGTAAACAGTACCCCAAGTCTGGTTTTCCCAGATCCCAGTCTTTCAATGGAGAGGACTTACAGGCAAAACCTCGTTTCTTTGGCAGACGAGGCCCGGGTACCATACCATCTTGGGAGTCAAATATCGGCCCGAGGTATGGATCCGGTTTGTTGTAGCCCTTCGGCCCTCGCAGGGACCTGCATAGAGCTAAGTTTTACGTGACCATCAACCAGACACTGGCGAAAAAACTGAGGTGCCTCCCAGATGGGAGGGGTTATATAGGGGAGGAATTCTCTTTAATTAGGGTCAACCAGTGTCCAATCACCAGAGGTGCCTATATAACCCACTATGTAATGAAGCTCCTGTGTCCCGTGATGTATGATCAAGAAAAAATTCTTTCACGTGGTAGATTTAGCAGACCAAAGGGAAGCAAATATGGGAAGTTCATTGTTAGTATTTACATACATTTTAATGCAATACGCATTCTAAGAGATTTGGTAAAAAGGGATTACCGTATTTTTCGGACGATAAGGCGCACCGGATTATAAGGCGCACTAGCAACGACCGGCTGATATAATGGATATTTCCATATATAAGGCGCATCGGACTATAAGGCGCACTGGATTATAAGGCGCACTAGCAACGACCGGCTGATATAATGGATATTTCCATATATAAGGCGCATTTAATGAAACACAACTCGGATGCGGTACTGTAAGTCAAATTTTATTCAACTCTTTAGCAATAACCATAAAATGGTCTATAACAATAACTCTTAACACTGTTCAATTAAATACAAAACCAGACACTCACTTTTTCACTTTATTCTTCAATAACTCTTAACACTGTTCAGTTACCGGTGAATACCGTACAAAACCAGACACTCACTTTTTCACTTTATTCTTCTCCCGCAAATCCATCAAATTCTTCATCTTCAGTGTCTGAGTTTAACAATTGGGCGATTTCGGCATCAAGCACGCCCGTATCCCTCTCATCATTCTCATCAGTATCCGAGTCAGTCTCGTTGCTGTCATCGGTACCGGTACTTAGCTGTTCAGTGATAATTCCGGACTTCTTGAAAGCTCGGATTACACTGGTGACTGATACCTTCGCCCAGGCATCCACGATCCACTGGCAGATAGTGGCGTAACTCGCCCGGCGTTGCCTCCCTGTGTTGGTGAATGTGTGTTCGCCTTCTGTCATCCAATGCTCCCACGCAGCTCGCAATTTAACTTTAAATGACCTGTTGACACCTATATCTAGTGGCTGCAGTTCTTTGGTTAATCCACCCGGAATGATGGCAAGCACCGAATTAGTTTTCTTCACTTGGGCTTTGACAGTATCTGTCAGATGGGCGCGCATGGAGTCACAGACCAATAGGGATGGAGATTCGTGGAAAAAGCCACCCGGTCTCTTGACGTAAACCTCTCTCAGCCACTCACTCATCTTCTCCTCGTCCATCCAGCCCTTCGGGTTAGCCTTGATGATGATGCCAACCGGAAACTTTTCTTTTGGCAGAGTCTTCCTCTTGAAAATTACCATGGGTGGTAGTTTCTGGCCATTAGCCTGGCAACCGAGAACTACAGTGAAGGATGACTTCTCGTTTCCTGTAGTGCGTATAGATACCGTACTGGTCCCTGTTCTCTCGACAGTACGGTTTACAGGGATATCAAAGGTAAGGGGGACCTCGTCCATGTTGGTGATGTGCTCTGGTCGGATTTTCTGTTCATTGATCTTGTTCTTGCAGTAGGTATGGAAAATGGCCAGCTTTTCTTCGTAATCCTTTGGCAGTTGCTGTGACATAGTGGTTCTTGTGCGGATAGAGAGATTTCCGCCTTTTCATAAAACGGAAGCACCAAGAGGGACCTCCTCGAAAGTCGTTGATCTCCATGTCGCGTGCGATCGCTGTTGCTTTGAGTCGAATAGAGACAATAGAGACACTTCTACCTGCGGTTCTCTGTTCAATAACCCACTGTTCAATTTTGTCCTCCAACTGTGGCCATCTTGCTTTGTTTCCTCGGAAACTCAGTTTGGTCTTCTTTACCTGGCGCAGGGCATCTTCTTGCTTCCTCCACTTCCGTACCATTGATTCATTAATGTTGAATTCTCTCGCAGCTACTCTATTTCCATGCTCTACTGCATGACTGATAGCCTTCAGTTTGAAATCCGCATCATAAGCATGTCTCTTAACAGGAGCCATTTTTGGGGCAGCGGGTATACCATAGAAAATGAACGAATGAATGCGCACACCTCCTGACTAAGATGGCCGTAATGCCCACGAAGCTGCACTGCTTGGATTGGGCATTACGGCCATCTTAGTCAGGAGGTGTGCGCATTCATTCGTTCATTTTCTACGGTATACCCGCTGCCCCAAAAATGGCTCCTGTTAAGAGACATGCTTACGAAGCGGATTTCAAACTCATCGCTATCAGTGACGCAGTAGAACAACCTGAGAGAGGTTTACAGTACGTCGGTTTACGGTAAGAGACCGGGTGGCTTTTTCCACGAATCTCCATCCCTATTGATCTGTGACTCCATGCGCGCCCATCTGACAGATACTGTTAAAGCCCAAGTGAAGAAAACGAATTCGGTGCTTGCCATCATTCCGGGTGCATTAACCAAAGAACTCCAGCGATGTCAACAGGTCATATATAAGGCGCACCGGATTATAAGGCGCACGGTCGATTTTGTGAGAAAATTTAGGCTTTTACGTGCGCCTTATAGTCCGAAAAATACGGTATATAGTGATATGAATGTGTAAAATAGGACAGTTTGATGTAAATAATCTTACCAATGTATACTATTGTTTTGTTTTGTTTTTAAATTAGCAGTGGTATATAGTATGTACATGGGGGTAGCCATCTTTGGGGCTTTTTCTTTCAGGACTTACCGTATTTATTTTCACGTTTATCATGAGTTACAATTTACATTCCAGAGAACTACAGCTGAATCCAGCCATTTTTGCCCTTGCCAATAAACACAAATCAGGTCCCATGAGAATAGGAAAATGATTTTGCCAATGAAAAGGAAGAGTGGGGGAACCCTGATTTGAAATATGTTTGAGTAAACTGTGTCATACATGCTTTAGAAATCAGTGGAGGCATATTCTGCATCAGATAGAATGTTGTACATTTCTGACCTAAAAACAGTGTCACTTTCCATGTAAGAGATCAAGAAGGATGCAGACATAATAATAAAACTATTTATCAGTGTGTACACTGCCTTTTAACATACATTATATTGTTACTTTCCACTTAGCCTATGTCATGCAGCAGAACTGTAACTGCCAGCACAGTTATCACTATCAGTTTTTTATTATCAGTGATATTTTTCAACACCTTTGTGTTTTATCACGGTTACGTGATAGTTTATGTTTTTGGGGTAACCAGGATATTGGAGGCTTTCTTAGATATTCTGAGACAACGTTAATAAGAAAATATAAAATATTAAATTTCCTCATCTCTTTGCTTTATATGTTACATTGGTTATTAGGGTTGTTCCCATACCGATACTAGTATAGGTATCAGGACCAATACTGATCACTTACGTGAGTACTCCCGATGCCTAGTCCGATACCTGGGAGAGGCCACACAACCAGAAGTCAGCGGGCAGAGTCAGTGGGCGGAGTGGAGAGCGACTGGGTAAGCTGGTAGGGCTGCAGGGAGCAGCTGCATTATCCATCGGGATCAATGACCGGAGCCATCACATTCAGTAACGGAAGTGACTCTCCATGTCGCCATCAGCGGTTGAACATCCCAAAGCCCATCTTGGTACACCCTGCACTCGGCCGCAGTAAGCTAGCAGTGGACATCTTATTACACGCAGCCCATTTAATTTGGGCTGGGTGTAACAAGATGTCCACTGCTGCTTTTATGTGGCCGAGTGCAAGGAGTACCAAGATGGGCCTTGCAGACAGCATAGCATTCCTTTCCTCTCATGTCGTTTAATGCTGGCCACCTGTAAGTGCCAGCCGCCTGTCAGTGCCATCTATCAGTGCCAGCCATCAGTCAGCTCCATCTATCAATGCCCTTCAGTCAGTGCCATCTATCAGTGCCCATCAGTCATTGTCCAGCCATCAGTGCCCAGCCATCAGTCAGTGTCACCTATCAGTGTCACCTATCAGTGCCAGCCATCAGTGCTGCATATCAGTGCCCATCAGTGCCACCTAATTCAATCAGTGCTCACCTGTGCTGCTTAATCAGTGCCACCTATCAGTGCTCCTCAGTGCTGCATATCAGTGGCACCTAATCTGTATTGTGCTTTGAAAACTGTCACATGAAATAAAAAAAAAGTATTGGTACTAGATCTTAAAAAAGTGGTATCGGGAAAATCTTATGTGTTATCATTGAGAAATATAGATCACCCGCTCTAAAAATAGACACGTTTTACAAAATTCCAGTACCTACTGATCTGATGTTACATTAACAAAGCTTAATTACTCACTGTACATATATATATATATATATATATATATACATTCCTGCACACTCATAAAGTGTCAATACAACACCACAGACATTAAAATACTATCACACTGAGAGTATATTGAGTTAAATATGCGTATGTTATAACCCACAGCTGCAATACATTTATTTGGAATGCTACAATTATATCATAATAAATGAACATGCAGATTCCAGTCTATGATCATTTTAAGCAGGCACAGAACTTTTTTCAGGCACTTTTATTTGGGTAATCTCAGAGAACTACTTCTGGTCCACTTTAACAAAGAAAAGGGACACTATGTGCAGCACTTCTGAAAACCCTTATTCTGCCTTAGGTTGTAAAAGTCAAGACGGGGAAAGCAATGTGTTAACTTGTGGGACTAATACATGTGTAACCAGCCCCTGAATAGATTACCCGCACCAAAGAATAGCGGTTACTAGTGATTAACCTTTGACTGTGAAAGAACCAAGTGTATCATTGTTTCTCACTTGTGTGTCAATCGTCTCCTATGTGTTGTAGATGGCCCCAATTAAGGATGTTAAATCATATATTGACAGCACACCAAAATGTTCCTAAGTCCATATTTACTGTAAAGTCACCAGTAGAAGAAACATTCAAAGTTTTTTTTTCAGGCAGGCTGTAACAAAATTCTATTGTTATAGATTAGCTATGCTAACTGCTCTCCTATTAGTTTGGAGAATGTATTGGTCTGTATAAGTTGATCTGCTGGGGATACAAAATGTATTGTTCAATGCTGATAGGGCCATACATCGGATCACTACAGCAACTTTATTGCAGCACCTTGTGGTCATAGATAATCTTTGTTGTTCAGCTGGGACTTCCATGTTCTTCTGTTGAGGATGTGTCAGTTTCTAGAATAATTTTTGCATTTATCCAATTACATTTTAAGTTGATTTTATATTTATTATTTATTTTAAAGTTCTTTTTGGTTCATTCATAGGGGCAATAAAAACTTACTGAAATATAGGCAGGTTCTTGCTGGCAGAAAAGATCGTTCTTCAAAAATGGTCCATAATGGTCCATACTGGAAAAACGTTTACATGGTTACAGTATGCTGCCGCTGCCTACTACAGTAGGAGGACCCCAACCTTTATGTCGCGTACACACGATCGGAATTATCGTTGGAAAAAGCTCTGATGGTTTTCCCGACGGAATTCCGCTCAAGCTGTCTTGCCTACACACGGTCACACGAAATTCCGATCGTTTAGAACGCGGTGACGTACAACACGTACGATGGGACTAGAAAAAAGAAGTTCAATAGCCAGTAGCCAATAGCTTCCATCTCGTAGTTGAATCTGAGCATGCATGATTTTTGGCATGTCTGAATTGCATACACACGATCGGAATTTCCGATAGAAAGTTTTTCTGTCGGGAAAATTGAGAACATGCTATCAATTTTTGGCTGGTGGAAATTCAGACAGCTAAATTCCGATGGAGCATACACGCGGTCGCATTTTCCAATGAAAAGCTCTCATCTGTCTTTTTCTGTCCAGAATTTCCGATCGTGTGTACACGGCATAAGTCATTCTAAATAACTGACAGCTGAAGTCATTCTTTGTCAATGCCGCTGCCTTGTAAATAACACATTCAGGGCTGGGGGAAGATGCAAACATTACCAAAGTGTCTACTAAAATTGATGCACACAGAATCTGGTGTGCTGTGCATAGTAACCAGCCTCTACTTCAGCTTCAGTTCAGTTACACTTTGACAATAAAATCTGAAAGCTGATTGGTTTCTATTCAGAGCTGCACCAGATTTTGCACTCTTCAGTTTCAGTAAATCAACATGTTTTGTGTGTTAGGGTGAAGGGTTATACATGTTAGATTGTGGAATGAAATGTATTGTAACTGTACAGATTTTATTTAGTATATATCGGAATATAAAGCTATATAATAATGAATTGATATGCTGTATATTAAAGGAAAAAAAATATTTTTTTGATAATTAAAAAAAAAAAGGAGGGAAAATGGAAAAAAAGGGGGGGGGGGGAAACGGGGGGAAAAATAATAAAAATCAACCTCTAAGTAACAACAGGCAGTGGTGGCAGCACAAACACTGTTATAAACGTTTAGGTGCTTACCGCGTGAGATCAGTTCAAATTCGAACCGTGGACAGGCAATTTTCTCCCTTAGGTTTACACAGCCTATAAGTACATAACCAACAATATTGCTGTGTATAAAACTCTATGTAGTATGGATGCCCTAAATATGCCAAGCACTGTTGCAAATTCTTCTTTACCTTTCTCTATTACAAAAAGCAATAATGAAAAACTTTTATTTCAGACTTCTTTAGTACAGTCCACCTCAGCATTTTATGTATTGCCTAGGCTCTAGACCTTACTTTCAGTATATAGCAATATACATTGTATTAGTTCAAATCCTTACTGTCCTCTTAGCAATAAAACATCCAATGCTCCTTTAATGTAAACTAGTTCTTTGCATTTGAAGGAAATTATAATAGTAATAATATAGGGATAGTCAGTGTATAGCTGTAAGCTGTCAGCCTGAGTTTATATGTCAAGGCAACATTATTAGAGCGCTCTCCCTCACCAATGTTTACTGTGTCCCCATTTATCACTTTGGCACCTCTCTGGCACCTCTCTGGCTCTGTTTATTATCACTTTTATTCTTTTACTGCCTCTGCTCCTATTGTGGATCTATCTGTCTTTTTTTTTCACACTTTCAACTGTATTAAATAAAAACTTGCTAAAATGGTCTTAAAGCAATGTTAAACCCTGAGCATTTTTTTTCAGCTTGGCATATTAGGCACAATAAAATAAATATTCCCTCTCTGTAGGTTATGCTGCAATTGATACATACAGCCTGGTCTTGGACTCACCCTGACTTGTGACTGGATAATGAAGAAACAGCAGCAATTGATGGTAAGATTCCTGTTACCACTTCTTCTAGAAACATGCCTTTGAAAAGCAATAAAGCCCTGATTGGATGATTTTTTGCCAGTCATTCCACCCCCAGCATGGGCCCCTCTGTGCAAAGGCTGATAATGTTACTTGTACTATGTAAAAATACTGAACAAATAGATTGAAATCTTGATCTAAATGTGCCTGGAGTTCAGCTTTAAAATTTAAATTGCACACTATTGCCACTAATGGATGCCAGCAGCTCTATAAGCGCAGATATATCACAATAATAATAAATGATCACAATAACTTATGCACCCTATTTTTTCCTAGCAAGACCAGTCAAAGGTACCAAAGGTACCATTTTGAAATATCTTTTCTAGCTAAAAACAGTAGTTTATGCAGATCAGAAAGTTAAGGAGCATTAGAATTTGGTATACAGAGAAGTCATAGTAGCCAGCCATATCAAGCTAAAATGTTCAGAGCTGTTATATATAATTTTTTTAGAAGGTTTTGGAATGGCCAGAATCAAACCTGTCTCTACAAAGTTTTTTTTTTTTTTACATGTTATGGCCCTTTAGTTCTTGCCATCTAAGCCCTATCTTGTCCACTAGATGTAACAGCTCTCTGTTTGTTGCTGGGCACCACCATCTCGAATATAAGATCAATGCCCCTTGCAGACACAATGTTGTCATATTTGTTGTGTTCCAAAGCAATTCTCAGCATGAGCAGATTTGCGCATGCTCACCAAGCTCACAGTGGCCCAACCTACACAGTAGTAGGTCCTTGCACTTACTGCTTGCACTCTGGAATCATGCTCCCCCACATAGACTTTTCTCTGACAATTGATTTGTCGCAAAGCTGTGCTGGAACCTGCACTGAGAGCCTGGTACAGCAGCGACCTGGGAAGGGTAGCGGCAGCAATAAGCATCAAAAAGAGGAATTCATCCTACTCATAAGTGTTGGTTTCTTCCCAGATTTATGACATCTCTAACTAGGCCAAATAAACTGTTCGTAGGGAACCATGTGGGACAAAACAAAGTATTGGGTGTGTCAAGTGTTCAGCATAAGAAGTACTGTGTGGTGATAATGTCTCTTTAAACCGTTCTAGTCCTAAAGAAGATGGTTGTCATTTTTCTGTTATAGATTAGGAAAAGAATGCCAGCAAAAACTGCCTGCTATGGGCAACCAATAAAATTAGTTTCCTCCACATTTGTGATCAACAACAACCACCAACCAAGCTACTGTCTTTGGAAAGAAGCTAATTTGCACTGAAGGATTAGAGGCAGTTAAAGGGATGTTCGCATTTACATTCATCCCAAGTCATTGATACTTTTCCTAAACAATATAATTCATTATGATGTCCATGCTACAGAAATGTACTGAGAGTACACTTAAGTATTTATGAGGCATTACATACCAAGCCCACTGAAGTGCTGGGTAAACAGAAACTAGTTAATTCCTTAATGGTCTAAATCAACCAAGGAGCCTTTGGTCTTAGCCCATTTGTAAGGTGTTTTGTTCTTCACTGGCTGATGTTGGTTTTGTAGGACCATTATAATGAATTACACGTAATCTCTGGTCCATGGTGCAATGAAAATGAATATTAATGGCTCTACTCTACTGTTGAAGTTTAGGAAAGAAGATTAATTGTGCCTACTAAGGAGAAGTAGAGCAAAGAAAATAGATTCAAAAGTGTAACTGTTGCCCCTAGCACCAATGAGTTTTCACCTTTCATTGTTTAGGAAGATTTTGCAAAGCATCTGTTTGCTATTTTTGCTTTTCTACTATTGAAAACAATGTTTCCAATTTTATTTTAAAGTTATCAGGCTTTGAATGATCAAAATGTTCAGTAGATTTTTGGAACAGTCAGTTTACTAAATGTATCACATATGTTAGCGCTCCTTAAAATAATGACAGCCTCTGGTTGGCATTAAAGAGGAAGTAAACCCTGATGGGTTTACTTCCTCTTTGATTCCCTGCAAAGGTAAAGCATAATGGACTACTATACATCGCATAGTAGTCCATTATGTGTCACTTACCTGATACAGGAGCCAGCGAAGTCACCGCTGTCCCCTGTAGTTCCCAGCGTCCATCTTCTTGGTGGGTCTCGCTGCTCCAACGCTGTGATTCGCTGGAGCAGCGATGACGTCACTCCCACGCATGCGCACGGGAGCCGACATTTGCGGCATATCGCCGCGATCTGCAGCTTACCCAGTGCGCCTGCGTGCCGCTGTCTACGGCGCATGCACCGCAGGCAGCGGTGGCTGTCTTCAGGCAAATATCTCCTAAACCGTATAGGTTTAGGAGATATTTCTTGGACCTACAGGTAAGCCTTAATCTAGGCTTACCTGTAGGTCAAAGTGGTTTGTAAGGGTTTACAACCACTTTAAGGCCTAAGTGCAGCCAAAATCAGCACAAGAGATATAACTTACAATCAGTAGGATGTGTCCCTTGTGCTGATGCCTCTTCTTTTAGGTGAAATCTTCCTCCATCCATGACCCCCCACCCCCAGCTACCATAATATTCCAGTTTGGTTGGGGTTAGAAGAACTAAGGGGCTGTCACAGGCCCTCATCAAAAGTGCATTCCCTTTCCAGCCAGCTACTCCATTCATAGATGCCACACTACAGCTTCTATGAATGACATATAATCTATTCAAGGAAATGGTGCACCTATCAATCCTCTGCCATCCTCCATTCATAGATGATGTTTTAAAAAGTACTTAGTAACTTAGTAAAAAGTACTTTTAACTTATTTTGATGCTAAATCTCAGTTGATTTTTCTAAGTGCGTAATAGTTCCAAAGGGAAAATAGGATGCTGAATAAAACAATAAAGAAAAGTAGATATAATTATCAAAAAAAAAATACAGTAAAATGTGTAAAAAAAAAACTACTACGCATGTAATAAAAAATAAAAGCACATTTAAGTGGTGTAAATTATCAGAGAATTTTTCAGTAAAAATAAAAAAATGCTGAGGCCATGATGCCAATGTTTGGTAGATTGTATACAAATAGACTTTGTACATTACTGAAAATATGTATTAAATAAAATACACCCACCCCCCCAAAGAATTGATAATTTTCGAACTGTTCTGCCCAAATTTCTGTTCCATAAGAGATTCTACTGACTTAAGCCTAGTACACACAATGAGAAAATCGGACGAAAGATGCCACTTTCGGAGCGATCGTCCAATAACCTGATTGTTAGTACACAGCTTTCGAGAGATGTTCACAACAGTTCATGCGTAAAGATTCGAAGGGACGAGCATGAAAAATTTTCTCATACAATAACAAAACAAACAATTTTCGTGTAACTAGTGTGGTATTTGTACGAAAACAATTGTGTGACCAAGAACATGCAAGCTCGGAAATGAAAGAATACATTATAATATAATACAATTACATCACATCTAAAGTTGCATACTGTCGTATGAGAATTTTTTTAACTTTCAATATGAGACTAACATGCATAAAAAAACAGATGGTCATTCATCCGATATTCTTATCGTGTGTACGTGGCATTACTGTAGTAGTTGCTGATTTCTAGAGTGGTGGATGATTACTGGAATCACTAGCAGACAAAAAGTGACATCTGCGATCAATGGACTTCCAGGATAAATGGAAGTCATAAAATGATGTAGTCTGCTTTTACGCATATCAAGAAAAAACATGCAACTCCTAGGTCTTGACAAGAAAAATCACTTACATATGATCTAACTTATAAAAGTGAATAAGAGTTCCATCAGACAGTTTATTCTTGTTTGGCATCAATTCTTCAGCTTGCAATATCATTTCTGATATAATTTTCAGCACTTCCTTGTTAACATTATCTCCACTTGTTTAATTTCATGCACACCTCAAGTAACACAGGCGTTTCCTCTTACCAAATGTGTTTTGGCAGCTGTCCTGTCAGAATTTAACTCCTCACAGGTTCTTAAATGAAAGCTGTCAGATAGGACATAGTGAGATTGAAGTGCAACAGACCCAACGTTAGAGAGGTCACGACAAATTCAGCAAGCAGCTTAGAGAACATAGGCGGGAGAAGTTACTGTACTAATTGCTTTCACTAATGCAAACGACTAATATGTTAAAAAACACAAAAATATAATCCTGCCCCAACTAATTGGCAAACTCAAGGCAAATGTAAAATCCTCAACACTATTATAACACTTATGGGCAGTTTCAAACTGTGTTCTTACTGTGCCAAATTCCTAAATTCACATACAGCCAGCTCTCTGTACTGATTTTGGTTAAAAACTGTAAAACAATACACCATCAGACACTTCTCGTGTATTAAAGATGTCAATTGAAAATAAATAAATAGGAAAATAAATAAAAAATCCCTCATTTAAAAAAAAAGAGGAAAGAAAGAACAGGGGGCACTTATTTGACCAGGCAGTCCCTGGGTTACAAACAAGATTCTGTAGGTTTGTTCTTGAAGTGGTTGTAAAGGCAGAAGGTTTTTTATCTTAATGCATTCTATGCATTAAGATAAAAAGCCTTCTGTGTGCAGAAGCCCCCCCCAACACTTACCTGAGGTCCTCCTCTGTCCAGAGATGTCCAAGGTACACCTTCCTGGCTGAGACACAGCAGCGGCACCACTGGCTCCCGCTGCTGTCAATCAAAGTCAGCTAGACAATAAGGGGAGAGAAGAGGTGGGGCTGGGCTGGGGGGGGGACTTCGTGTCTGAATAGACACATGGAGCTGTGACTCAGCTCAGGTGCCCCCATAGCAAGCTGCTTGCTGTGGGGGCACTGAACAAGAGGGAGGGGCCAGGATCACAGAAGAGGGACCTGAGAAGAGAAGGACCAGGGCTGCTCTGTGCAAATCCACTGCAACAGAGCAGGTAAGTTTAACGTGTTTTATTTTTATAAGAAAAACAAACAAGCCTTTACAATCACTTTAAGTTGAATTTGTATGCAAGTTGGAATAGGTACATTTTGTAAGTGTAACGCCAGCCAAAAAAAAAAACAGCCCTGTAATGTTTGTTTTGCTGTGCCCCTGTTTAGAAGAGTTCACCTAACTTTCTGTCCCAATGACAATTGGATTTTGAAAATGTTGGGTTGTTGTGGAAACAAGGATTGGTGATAAAGATTCAGTGGAGGCATCTTTTTCCCATAATAACTCTTACAGGAGTGTATATCCCTTTCTAGGGGTAGATTTCCTCTCACATCCTGTTGTCTCCCTCCGTTTGTAAGTATGAGGCTTATGTAAGTTGAATGTTTGTAACTCAGGGACTGTCTACATAGCAGTCATGTGCTGTCAAAGTATCAACTCTGTGGGGTTGATTTACTAAAACTGAAGAGTGCAAAATTTGGTGCAGCTGTGCATGGTAGCCAATCAGCTTCTACTTCAGCTTGTTCAATTAAAGGGGTTGTAAAGGTAAATGTTTTTTCACCTTAATGCATTCTATGCATTAAGGTGAAAAAACATCTGACAGTGCCGGCGCCCCCAGCCCCCCCCCCCCCCGTTTTACTTACCTCACCCCTCGAAAGTCCCGCGCTTGTCCCCCAACGTCCTTTCCACCGTTCAGCCTGGCCGCTGATTGGCTGGAGTGGATGGATGGAAAGCAGCGCAGCCATTGGCTTGCGCTGCTGTCAATCACATCCACTGACGCGGAGCGCCGGGGGGCGGGGCCGTGTGATATGTGGTATATAGGCTATAGCCGCCGGCTGTATCACGGGAGAGCGCCCGCAGATGCTTCTCACCATGTGAGGGAGCTCGCATGAACGTGAGAAGCATCTGAGGGAGGAAGCAGAGACAGCCACCGAGGGACCCCAGAAGAGCAGGTTCGGGGCCACTCTGTGCCAAACGAGCTGCACAGTGGAGGTAAGTATAACATGTTTGTTATTTAAAAAAAATAAAAATTTTATCTTTACAATCCCTTTAAGCTTTGACAATAAAACCTGGAAGCTGGTTTCTATGCAGAACTGCATAAAATTTTGCACTTTTGAGTTTTAGTAAATTAACTCTTGTATCCAAAGTTTCAGCACTTGGGGTGTACAGCCTAGAAGAAGCATTATGCAAATGCATATGAAACTTTTTTGTTGCAGAGCATGGCCAAGGCTACATTTGGTGGATTTAGCCCCATTGCTGGCAATCACAGATACACAGAAGATTTTTAGTATCTTAATCATTCTACTAAAATTGCTAGAGATTAATTTGTAGGAGTAGCAATTGATCATTAAATCAGATGCAAAAAATGACTCCCTACGGAGTAACTCTTAGCCCTTGTACACACGGTCGGACATTCCGACCACAAAATCCATCGGATTTTGTCTGAAACTGGTGTTGCATACACACGGTTGGACAAAGTTGTCAGAAAATCCGATCGTTCAGAACGTGATGACGTTCGTTCGTTACGACGGGACTACATTCAGGCTAGTAACCAATACTTTGGTCTCATAATTTGATCTGAGCATGCGTGGCACATATGAATTTCCGACCGTGTGTACAAGGGCTTATGGTTAATGTCACCTGTGTAGTTTAGCTCCTAGGGTCCATTTATTTATTCTTGGTGCATTAGTGTGCTCCCTTTTTTTAAAATGCAATGTAGTTCATTGCAGCATACTACAACACAAGAGTGTTAGCTTATTGTGTTTTGCATCATTCAAACCAAATGGCACCGCTATGCAGTAGCACGTTTTACGGGCATCAGTGTGCACTGCGGTAATACCCATTACCACTAAACACGTTTGTGTATGTGGTTCCTTAATCATAGTACAGCCCTGAGGTTATAAAAAAAACTAGGTCCTGCTAAGACTTTGGGTCTGCTTTTAGGAATTCTCATGCCTGTAATATGTGTTTCTTCACTGGGTATAAAAAATAAAAAAAATGGACAATTGAACTGACCAACAGGATGGATGGATTCAAGTATAGCAAATGCCAAACCTTTTTGTTTAGTTTAGAGTAAGGAATGGTGTACTGTACTATTCGGTAAGTTTCCCTTCACTTCCTATGCCGTAGGAAGTAGGACAAAACGAGGCTTGATTTACTAAAGGGACTTAGAATATTAATTGAAAACTAGTGTGACTTTCACTTGAATTATCCAATTTTTTTTGTGAAGATTATCAACTTTTTTAGTCTCAGTCTCTCAAAAGGAAGAGATTTTTTGTTTAGACAGCTATCACTGCAAAATGTGTTCGTATTTGAAGGCTTCCCCTTAATTCCTGCTCTGGTTGTGATATTCCCTCGCTTTTAGTTACGGAGACAGTGGGGGTGATTTACTAAAGGCAAATAGACTGTGACCTTTGCAAAGTGCAGAAGCTCCATAGCTTAATAAATGAGGTAAAGCTTTACTTTGCAAAGAATAACCAATCACCTGAAAGGAAAATTAAAAAAAACAGCATTTTTGCTTGGACACGATTGGATGATGGAAGTCAGCAGAGCTTCTGTTCATTTACTAAGCTCTGAAGCAACTGCATTTGCAGAGGACAACTGCATTTTGCAAAGTGCACAATCTATTTGCCTTTGATAAATCAACCCTAATGTTCAATAGTATAAATTCCTCTGTCTTCATCTCTGCTCTCCTCTTCAGTGTTGGTAACAGGTCTTTAATTTTTTTTCTGTTATGGCTCAGACGCTTATGTGGGCCATATACAGACATTTTTTAGAGAACTGAAAACTTACACCTGATTGCTGCAATGGTCAAATTTTCAATTTTTTTAATATATATATAAATAAATAAATATATATATATATATATATATATATATATATATATATATATATATATATATATATATAAATAAATATATATATATATATATATATATATATATATATATATATATATATATATATATATATATATATATATATATATATATAACAGGAAAATAAAGAAAGTCGACAAGTAAAAACCAGACAAAGAGATAAACATTTAAACGCAATGCAGGTATGCCTAACTGAAGCGTACCTTTTTCCACATAAAATGGAATATTGTTGTCAAAGAATTGCATGAAGATATTTATTACACAAAAGTTAAAAGAACAATCTGTTATGTTCGGCTAAATGAAAAAAATAAAGTCCCAACAAAGGGAAGCAATTTTTCCACTTTGTATTAATATAACCAAACAATACAGTACACAAGAGATCTCTGCTATAATTCCAGCTACTGTGCTGCCCACGTGTTCATTTCACAGACTGTGGTGTGACCGTTCCAGATTATTAACATACAACTGAGTATTAACTGTGCGGAAAGCCATAGAAAGACTATTACAGTACATAATGTGACGGCCTTTTGACAATGTTGCATTGACTTAGAACACACAAATACCGTGCAGACCACACACACACATTCACACTCACAAGACGCCTACTCTGAATGCAGCAGGGAAGTGTACAGGCTTGTTAACAAAAACTGCTGGGAATAACAAAGATTTATAATATGGCTGGCCTTAAGTGAACAATGAAACAGCGGAAGCCAAGCTGTTGTCGCACGCACTGCTGACATTTCAACATGGTCTAGAAATAAAACGTTCCCGTTATAAGTACAGAACAAAATCTGATTTATGTAAATTATTACACAATAATAGCTATTTGCACTTTATTTGCATATGCTTACTATTAAATATTCTGTGTAATACCAAATATCAATAATAAGGTAACATCGGTCTCACTGTTTGGTGTTATATCAAATATTGTGCCTCCTTTTTGCAAAGAGGCACTTTGCAAAAAGATTCCTGCACAAGATGCCTCTGGAAGGGGCTTTTGTTTACTCATTAGGTATCCTGGTAATAGTGCTGCTGTGGTTCAGGACATATTTTGATGCAATTTGATTATTGAATATTAAGTTAATATTATAATAATCATTAATTATTATAACAGGATTTTTTATAGAGCCAATATAATACAAGAGGATCAAGATGGGCCCCCTGCTCGTAAGATACAAAGAAAATACTTATTAATTGGTGTTGGTGTTATTTTGAGTCTTAATTTTAGACATACTTAGAAGCACTGGTGAACTACTAAGAGGTGCAAAGAGGAGACCTTTTGGGTGTCTCCAATGGGGTATGTGCAAAAGACATGGGACAGGGGAATGTGTGCAAAGTGGTAGTGAATGTTAAAGCAGATGTTGGTGAATGACACTGAATGTAACTGGCAAATTCGCAAGTGAATCTGACCAGAAAACCTACTGTGTGAACAAAAGTAAATGTCTAGCCTAGCCTTTTTCAGCCAGGGTGCCGAGGCACCCAGTGATGCCTTCTGGGCTCTTCAGGGGTGCCTTAGCAAAATGCAAAAAATTGCCTCAAATTGCCCAAACTTGTCAGCATGCTGGCAGGTGGATCTTACTTGTATTTTTTTGTTACACAAAGCCAGTAGTTTTAATTTGTTTAGCATTACCACCTTTGGCACTGTGTGAGCCAGCTGCTGGAATTCATATAAATGATGTCATAAATTGATAAGGAAGACATTGAGCACCTGAGGATGCCCTTGTTTGCCCTTCTTTGTCAGCACTGGAATCTCATTAGCTGACTGAGGGAGGGAAAATTAGGGTGAGGAGTATTACTGGAATACTAGTCAGTGCCAGTGTGCAAAGGTGTATAAAATAAATAATCTCTAATGTTGGGTGTTCTACACCTGTTGATGCTGCTGCATTATGTGAAACTGTTAGTGTCTAACATTTTAGAATGGCGTGCCTCGAGATGCATAATTTTAAAGGGTACTTTGACTGAAGAAAGGTTGAGAAACATTGGTCAATGTGTGGCAACTGGCCTTCTTTATTTCCCTCTGTGTTTATTGACAAGAAGCTTTAAAAAATATATTCATATTTCAATTGCTAAATTTGAGAACACAGAGTATCCATGCACTAATCAATTATGATAGTGTCTGAAGCATTTCTAGTGTTAAATGGAAGTTATATTGCAGTAGTTAAAAATCTTTGATGATTTATTAAATATAAATACGTAAAAATATTTTTATAAATCGTTTTTTTTAAAAAAAAGGTAAAATTGATCACAGACTAGTTATTAGTGAAACAGCCATGCAAGTATTTTTTTATACTGCATGTACAATATTCAGTACTGTTTTAGTACTAATGCTAAGACTTTTGGAAGATTTCTATAAAACCAGGGTATTTTGTACTGCTTGCATATTTTTATGGCCCATCCCCCAAAGACATCATTGCTGATGAAACGGACATGGCCAATATAGAGTCATCCATGCACCATTTGCTGACCGCTGTCAGTGTTTGTTTCATACAAAGCATCAGCTTGCTGCAATGGTCCTGCTGTACTGGAATGCTTACTAGCTGGAGCTCCAATATTATAATATAAAGGCATTATTTTTAAACAGACTTCAAGATGGTGGTGTATGTTTTTATCTCCTGGTAGCATACCACCATGGACTGCTGAGTGGCAATCGTATCCCCCAGTGGAAGTCAAGTTTGGTATTTGCACTACATGCGTTTCTTGCCGTTATAATCTATGACCCAAATGTTCTGGTAAGAGGCAAATGGTAACTACTACTATCTAGTGGTGGAGTCCGTTTCCTTTTTCTTGCAAAAGTGATATTCTGTGGAGGATTACATACTGTCGATGTTCTGTGATGAGACTTCTTGTTCATCAATGGACTATAAACATATATTTTATTGATTTATCTATGCATTTCTAATATATGAATTTATATATTAGCTGCACTTTTTGATGATCTGTCTATTTGCATTTTATAATAGATAAATTAGTTGTTTGCACTTTATATTATTTGATTTTTTTTATTGCACTTTTGCACTTTACAACAGTTATTTGTTGGGATCATATGCACTTATAATTTATAGCGCTGCTATTTATTTATTTTTTTGTTTATTTTTTATGTTGTTTTTAACAATTTTTTGGACACTTTTTACTAATTTATGATGTCCATGCATTCCAAACTGACCTATCTTTATTTTTACCAGTTTGACAAATACTACACTATTTAATGCAATCTATTAAACCACTTATTGCAAATAAATCTTTCGACTATACTACAGAAAATGTGTCTACTATGCATTTAGTAAACTATAGATCAGAACAAAGATAATAGAGTGAAACTTGCAGCTGCCACTGATACACAGGGGTTGGGCAGTGCCATAACAATGAATAAGGAAAGCTATAAAAGTTTCCCAGTAACTTGCAAAAAAATCCTGTTTTGTGTCTACCTCCAAACTGTCATGTTTATTTAGTTGCACAGGCTGATTCCAAACAGTGCATTGAGCTGAACTGTACTTTGATATGTCCAAAGTCAATTCCAGACAGGTCCCTCTGTGAACAAGAGGTGATTTGTAAAGTTTTATAAAGAGGCAAGTGATGAAAAAGGTGGCCTTTTGTTCTGAATAAAAAGAGAACACTTCCATATAGATATTTAAGATCTGACTTTTCAATGCTCCTGACAAAGTGGCTTCCTTCCTCATACATCCATGCTTCTCTCAGGGTGGGTGGAGGAATGTGAGGCCTATTGTTCATATGACGCCATCCTCGTGAGGAACATAGGAGAGCATTTTGGGTCACAATAGTTAGATTTACAGGACGCTGTCAGATGTCTTGTCATAGAAAGCACAGATCCGTAAATTATCGAGTCTTTCTTTCTCCTCCGGTTTCCGAAGCATCTCAAGAATTTCTTGAGCGAGTTCTGAACAGTGTGTGAAAACCGTTAAACAATAATTTATTGAGAAGTGTATGCTGCATACTAATATGCAATATAACGCTACAAAAAAGTATAGAATGTGGCAGATGGCCTTATCCCATTGTATTTAACATAATAAATGGGAGTAAAAGTTTCCAGAATGTCTCCCGGTTAATACAACTAATATGATGAAATGTAGCTAACTTATATATTTGGGAATAAATATCTGGCAAAGTTCAAACCCCATTTTTGTTCTTAATCCAGAGGTGGTTAGACTGTATTTGGCACTTATTAAACAAGACAAAGTTGAGATTTCTCAAAGCATATTGTATTTCTAAAAGTAGTTTTCAATGTATCAATTGTTCTAAAAGTTTTGATTTACTTCCCAAAATACCTGACTTTGCACTACACTATTTAATGGCCTGGCTTTATAAAACAAGCAGTCAAAAGATTTGTGGTAATATTAAAGAATCTAAACCCAATAACAAAAATGTAATATACTAAAGCTTATCAGTCCTTAAAGTGATATTACACTTTTATTTTTTTATTTTAAAATAACAAACATGTTATATTTACTGCTCTGTGCAATGGTTTTGCACTCGGGTCCCCCACCCACATTCCTGGCCCCTCCCTCCTGCCGAGTTCCCCCAAAAGCAAGCAGCCTGCTACTGGGGCACCTGAGCAGGCTCACTCCCGAGCTGCTGTTCTGTCTATCCATTCAGACATAGAACGTGGCTCTGCCCCTCCCCTACTCTCTCCTCATTGGCTCAGTGGCTGTGATTGACAGAAGCGGGAGCCAATGACATGGGTTGCTGCCTCAACCAATGAGGAGGCTGAGTCCTCAAAAGCCACTGCTCTCGTGCACATCACTGCATTGAGATGGGGCTCAGGTAAGTATTGGGGGGGGGGGCTGCTAATCACAGAAGGTTTTTTATATTCATGCATAGTAAAAAATCTTGAGCCTTTACAACCACTTAAAATGTGCATTACTTTTTTTTTTTTTGCAGAATTTTTTCTACATTTGCAAATGGTGATCCAACCAGTAACACACTTACATACACTTAAATTTGAACATTTTAATGTCATAATAAAAATAAGGCAGCTATTTGGGGTAACATTATCCAAACCTTAATGTTTTAATTTTGAATAGATTGTACCTCAGGCTTTTATTGATGTTTGAGGTTGAGCTAGGAAATTCCCTTCACCTCTTGTCCCGTGTACAACATTGTCACGCAAATATGCAATATATAATTATAATGTAATAGAGAAGAGAGAGACCGCTTAAAAGTTTGTGTCCAGATTAAATTAATTTATCAATGAATTAAATGAAAGGCTGGTTCAGTTTCAATTGGTGTGTAGCCTTTTTGTTCAATAGAATGTGCTCTAACCACTGTCTTCCGTGGAACGGTCCTACTGGAAAACCAGAATTCGATGCAGCCAATGGGCTGCAGTGCTGATCAGTGTATTCTGACAGCAGGGGAGTCCCGCTGTCAGAATACAAAGACAAATCTGGGAGGATTTCCCCTTCCGCCTCGAATGTGTGAATGGGGAATGGGGAAATCAGTTCAGGTTTTTTTTCCTTCAGTCAACTGGTTGAAAAAGAAAACTGAGTCCTGTATGGCCAGCTTAGCACAGCCTGGAGGCTCCAAGAGTACCCCTCCTTTTGGGCTTAGGAGTACAGGAAAGGCTAAGGTCTGGAAGGTGATTGATATAGTTCACAAAGAGAAATGTGTGCTGATTCTGAATAAATGCTTCCAGACAGATTCAGCTTTAGGTTTATTAAAGGGCACAATACAGCAAATTTTCAGTGAGTCAACAACTGAACATGTCCTGAGATCCTACCATTAGAGAGAGCTGAGGGAAATGCATTCCCCAGGATGGGCCACTAAATGAAGTTCGGCCCAGCTAATATGCTGTACATTACACTGTAATGACACCATGAAACACACATTTAACTTCCTTCTACCTGAAACTCAGTATACAATTACTGCTACATTTGAAATATATGTATGATGTTTTGACCAATAAATAAATAATTTGTATGTTAACCATTTTCTCCAACATACTGCCTGGTATACTGTATAAAATGAAGATATGTAATCAGAAAGTATACACACATTAATTCGTGGAGACTCTCCCAGAACCTCTCTGCTTAGTCCATGAGCTCCTTCCATGTGAAAGACTGGTGGATCAGGGGGGAATAAATAGACATGGGATATTCAGCATATATAAGATGTTAACCTCCCCACCTGATTCCGGGTCATCAGGCTTTGTGGAGAATTGGGAATGTGAACTGAAATGTATCACGGAAATCTTAAAACGTAAAGTTATTGAGTATATACATTCTACCTCAATGGACAAGAGAATAAAGGAAATTAACTATAAATTGTTAACAAAGTGGTACTATGTCCCGTCAAAATTACATAAGATTAACTTAGATACGTCATTTTTATGTTGGAGAGCCTGTGGGGGTGAGGGAACACATACTCATATTTGGCGGTTTTGCCGTTGGATCCAGTCTTATTGGAAAAAAGTGTTGAGCTTAAAGGGGTTGTAAAGCTTTGTTTTTTATTTTCTAAATAGGTTTCTTTAAGCTAGTGCATTGTTGGTTCACTTACCTTTTGCTTCGATTTCCCTTCTAAATTTTTTTTTTCTTTGTCTGAATTTCTCACTTCCTGTTTCTCCTCAGTAAACTTCACATCATCATCCGAGCGGTGTTTAGTCAGCCAGAACAGCTTACTGAACAGCTTACTGAGGAGGAACAGGAAGTGAGAAATTCAGACAAAGAAAACAAAGAAAAAAAACATTTAGAAGGGAAATCGAAGGAAAAGGTAAGTAAACCAACAATGCACTAGCTTAAAGGAACCTATTTAGAAAATAAAAAACAAATCTTTACAACCCCTTTATTTAGGAGGATTGGTGGTGTGGAGGTTAGACAGGACCCATGGCAATGGTTGATTCATGCCTCAGGTGAACCAAGGAAGAAGTATAAAATAGCTATCACCCCCTTCCTGTTAAATGCAGTGAAAGCATTCATTCCAAAGTTCTGGAACGTAAAGAAAATACCAACAATTAGAGAATGGTTTAGAGAAATAGATAGAACCAAGCTAATGGAAAAATTAATCGGTATACAAAACGATCTTGGATTAAGAGTTCATAGAATATGGAGGAGCTGGATTGAGTTTAAACAATCACCAATTTATATGAGCCATATGGGTAATGAGAATGCACCTTAAAAAAGGTTGGCAAAGAGGGAATAAAGGGAACATCTGGAGTAAAATGTTATGAATATTTGAAGGTTTGCTATGCTTCCCTCTAGCACCCCTTTTTTTTGTTTTCTCTCCCTCTTATTGGGAGGGGAAAGGATTTTTTTTTTCTCACAAGGATGTAGGAACTCACCAGGAAATAGGGTAATTGGGAAAATATTTGGTATGGGGTCATGTAAATTTAGGTGGACTGGGTTGATATCTATGGATAGCTACCTTAGTTTTCACCCTTAAATTAAATCACAATTAAAATGACTTAACTTTTAAGGGAAAGGGAGTAGGGAAAGGGGAGAGAGAAAAGGAAAGAAGGAAGGGGAAAGAGAGGAAGGGGAAGAAAGTTTTGAGGAAGGAAGGGGGAGGGAAGGGAAAGAAGGAAAACATAGATAGAGAAAAAAGAAGAAACGTTTTTTTTTTTTTTTTTTATAGATTAACCACTTCCCGACCAGCGCACGACGATGTACGTCGACAGAATGGCACGGGCAGGCATATTGGCGTACATGTACGTCCAATATTCGTTGCCACCGTGCCATCGGGAGCGCGCCGCCGGCGGCGCGCTCCCGCGCTGGTCGGGACCCCCGTGAGTCCGGTCGCGGGACCCGCGGACTCGATCGCCGCGGGCATCCCCGCGATCGTCTCACGGAGCGGCCGAATGGAGGAAATGCTGTATAAACAACATTTTTCCATTCTGCCTAGCAACTAGTGACGCTGATCTCTGCTCCATGTGATTGGAGCAGAGATCAGTGTACACTAAATGAAAGCCCAACCCCCCCACAGTTAGTAACACACCCCTAGGAACACTTAACCCCTACACTGCCACCCACTGGTTAACCCTTTCACTGCCAGTGTCATTTACACAGGAATCACTGCATTTATATAGCAGTGATTACTGTATAAATGACAATGGTCCCAAAAATGTGTCAAAAATGTCCGATGGGTCCCCCACAATGTCGCAGTCACAATAAAAATCGCAGATCGCCGCCATTACTAGTAAAAAAAAAAATAATAAAAAATTATTAATAAAAATGCTATAAAACTATCCCTATTTTGTAAACGCTATAACTTTTGCGCAAACCAATCAATAATCGCTTATTGCGATTTTTTTTACCAAAAATATGTAGAAGAATACGTATCGGCCTAAACTGAGGGAAAAAAATGTTTTTTTATATATTTTTGGGGGATATTTATTATTACAAAAAGTAAAAAATAATGCGTTTTTTTCAAAATTATCGCTCTATTTTTGTTTATAGCGCAAAAAATAAAAACCGCAGGGGTGATCAAATACCACCAAAAGAAAGCTCTATTTGTGGGAAAAAAAGGACGTTAATTTTGTTTGGGAGCCACGTCGCATGACCGCGCAATTGTCAGTTAAAGCGACGCAGTGCCGAATCGCAAAAAGTGGTCTGGTCTTTGACCAGCAAATTGGTCCGGTCTGAAAGTGGTTAAGGAATAATCATATTTAATAAAGGACATATCTTTGTGGTATGTCTACTCTAGGATTGTTATATGTTCTATGTAGTTGGTGATGTAGAAATTTTATATGTGTTTGTAGATGTTTTGTAATTCACAAGATGCAATAAGATTTTTGAAAAATGTGTACTACTTTTTGTGCAGTATAGTGCATTTTTGGCCCCAAAGATTTTAATGGGAGTGCATGAAAAGCACATAAAAACACATGTACATGCATTGTTTATGTGTTTTTTCGGGGTCACCTCCTCCTACAATGAATACAACATGAAAACACATCAAAAAATGCACTGAAAAAGCACATGATTATGCTGCAGCACTACAGTGAACCTTGTCTTAATTACTATTTTATAGCCTACTCTTAGATGTTTTATTTGTTAATTGGTTGTGTGGGTGTGTTGATTTCTAAGGTTGCCAGTGGAGTAGTAAGTTATATAACGTACAAGAGTGTGCTCACTTGGACACAGAGCAGAAGACGAGGGGAATATGAAACATGATTCAAGTTACACAGAAAACTATTGTGAAATCCACTGTGACTGAGCTCAGCCCTTGAATACAAACAGTGGTACCACTCCAAGCTTGTCTGGCATCTTACCCTGGAGTTTGGGTGCTAAGAAAACTGCTTAAATCGTTTGCCCAATCTCTTCACAAACACTGTCACTCAAAAAAGCGAAACTTTAACACAACCAAAGAATCCAGCATGTAAGTCCAGGCTTATTTGCAGGACCTGGAACCTCACGTGGCTACTTAGTCATAGGGATGGAGGAAAAAGGATAGAACTATATTGTATATACAGCAATATTTTTTCTTATTAAAAGAAAATGATTAAAAGTACAAACTCCAGGAATAAAAAACATATATCCATTGTTCATTATGCATAAAACTTCCCCAATCTAATCTCTTAAAACAAATATTTATACATTTATGAAATCTTATAGAGTAAATTAAAATTCTCCTTTTGACTAACCAAAATATGTTCCTACATATGAACATACAGTATATTGGGAGGAATGTGGGGCAATGCTTAACATTAACAGGGAAAGTCAAGATTAGCATATCATTTCAGTTATCGCTATCTCTGGATCTGTTCATTTGAAGGTAACTCTGCTTTTGCATTTTTTCACCATATGTCCAGTCAGAATGAATCAGGTGTGAAAGAATGAATGTCTTTCATGAGTTTGTAAAGAAAAAAAAAAAAAGGAAGGGGATTGTCCCTTCGTGTGGCATCCCATGTCTTTCCAGTTTGCCCAATACGGGCACATTTGAGTTACTTCAGATTGTCTCGCTTGAGCCTGGCACTCTTGAGCATCTGTGGCATAAGACTAAGTCTCATAAAGACTTCAACCAATATAAATCTGCCCTCCAAAAATACAATTGTTGCCTCCACACTGCCAAGCAGACCTATTTTATATCTCTTATTAACACCTTCTTACCCAGTCCCTGTCAACTCTTCTCTATCTTTAACAGGTATCTTCCCCACTTCACACTCCATGTCCACAGGTACAAGCAACACTCCCCTTATTCAAGCCTGCTACTATAGACAAGGTTGCTAAACTTATTTATAACTCCCACCTTACCACCTGTCCCCTGGACCCTGTTCCCTGGCAAAATACTATGGGTCACCCTCTGACTCTATCCTATGCTCTCTAACCCACATCTTCAACTTCCCCCTCTCTTCTTGCATCTTTCCCAACTCTCTAAACATGCACTAGTCACCCCCATACTTAAAAAGGCTTCCTTGGCATTACCAATCTTAACAATCTTCTTGTGCCCCTTTTTCTCCAAACTCCTTGGTCTACAACTAACTGAGTGAACACCTCATTAAGAATAACCTTCTTGATTGCCTTCAGTCTGGATTTTGTCCTCAACACTCCACAGAAATTGCACTTTTAAAACTCACAAATGACTTACTAACAGAGAAAACCAATGGACATTATTCTGTACTCCTACTTCTGAACATTTCGGCTGCTTTTGATATGGTTAACCATCCCCTCCTCCTTTACTCCTTTGCTCTCTGTGACTGTGCTCTCATTCTACCTATCCCACTGCACCTTCAGTGTCACTTACAATTCTACTTCCTCCTCTCCTCTTCCTTTCTCAATCGGGTTCCCCCAAGGTTCTGTTCTTGGACCTCTCCTATTCTCAATCTACACATCCTCCCTGGATCAGCTGATAGCCTCTCGTGGCTTTCCATATCATTTCTAGGCTGAGGACACCCAAATCTATCTTTCCACCTCTCAGCTCACTCCATCAGTCTCCTCACACATAACTAATTTACTAACAGACATATCTGTCTGGATGTCACACCACTTCCTCAAACTCAACTTGTCCAAAACTGAGCTCATAATATTTCCTCCCCCACGTGCCTCTTCCCCTGACTTCTCTGTCCAGAGCAATAGCACAACCATCAACCGTCTCTGCATTCCAGGGTTTCTAGGTGTTATCCTGAACTCTGAACTCTTCTTTCACCCCCATATCCAATCCTTTTCCAAAGCTTGCCATCTCAACCTCTACAATATCTCCAAAATATGTCCATTCCTAACCAATGAAACCACAAAGCTCCAGATCCACTGCCTTCTCATCTCTCACCTAAACTACTGCAACTCCCTCATCATTGGCTTACCTTTACATAGACTATCCCCCTTCAGTGCATCATGAATGCTGCTGCCAGACTCATCCACCTTACAAACCACTCAGTGTCTACTACCCTTCTCTGCCAATCCCTCCATTTGCTATACCTAACGTATTCAATTTAAAATACTAACAATAACTTAAAAGCCATCCACAACTCTGCCCTCAGCTATATCACTAACCAAATCATCCTCTTCGTTCCTCCAAAGACCTCCTGCTCTCTAGCTCCCTCATCATCTCCTCCCATGCTTGCCTCCAGGACTTCTCCCATCCTTTGCAATTTCCTACCCCAATCTATCTGACTATCTCCAACTCTATCCACTTTTAGGCGATCCCTGAAAACTTCTCTAGAAGCCTATTCTGCCTCCCCCTAACAACTATACTTTCATTTTTTTTTCATCAGCTCATCCCCTACCTTTATTACCTTTTGTATCACTTGACCCTCCCTCTTAGATTGTAAGCTCTATCGAGCAGGTCCCTCTGATTTCTCGTGTATAGAATTGTATTGTAACTGTACTATTTCCCCTAACATTGAAAAGTGATGCGCAAACTGTTGGCTCTATATAAATCCTGTATAATAATAATAATAATTGAAACATTGAAATGAGAAAATTCCTATTATCAATAGGGCACAGGAAGGTCCCATCTATTCACAATTTATTTGTTTTCATACTGATTTTGAATGCACCTGTTCTAATATTTGATGTTATCTAGGCTGACTTACTGTATATGTCACCGCACGTAATTAGAGATGGACAATATGTCTTATATGCTCTCTAATCCTTTTGTTTTTTATATGCTAGAGGGAAGTTTGTTTAGGGCCCTTTCACATGGGTTTTCCGATCAGATCCACCTGTCAGTTTTTCAAGCAGAACTGATCGGACACTCCATTCACTCTTATGGAGCGGTGAATGTCAGTGGTGACATGTCCGCTGACAATCCACCCCTATCCGATCTGATCCTGTCTGTGAAAAACAGATGGATGGGGACACTATTTCCCATCTATCTGGTGGATTGGATTGGATGAGATTGGATAAAAACGGACAGGCGGTCCGTTTTCATCCAATCTCCCCATAGAGAAGAGCGGGGCTCTGACAGGTCTATCTAAGCACAGTGAGCAGAGACAGACCTGTCACCCTCCTGCTCAGCGGGGATCAGCAGATCGATCCCTCGCTGAGCAAATCAGAGTCCACTGGGCAGACCGCTCGTGTGAAAGGACCCCTGCAATGTTTTGTACACTTTCTTTTAAAAATAATAAAAATTACTGAAAAGAAAAAAAGGAAAAGAAAAAAAGGCAACCCAACTACAACTTTGCTTTTCATGTTTGTGTCTTTATAACAAACAAACAATTTTGTTTTTTAAAAGTGATAGGGACAAATGTTTACAGTGTACTTTGCACATTTGTATTGCTGGTCCTGGTAACCTACCAACATCCCTATTACATATACACAGTATATACCTTTAGAAACTGCTGATTGCCCTACAGATTCATTAGTGAGTCACTGACTACAAACACTGCATGTTGTCAAAACTGATTGAAGGATTGGTTTGACCCAGTTAATGAGCCCAAAATGAATAAGTCATTAGGCATACATTGCTATTCTTGCTTTCTAGTTAGTCACTGTCCTAGGACGTTTCAGTTGACCCAATATATGCAAGCTCAGTGATGCAATAAATAGTTCCTTCTAATATTTAATCAACTTTAAATATTTTTACAAACTTGTGAATGTTATACTAGGTGCATGTTTACATTGGTCACTTTGTATTATGCTTTACTGTTTCAGCAGCATGTTTAAAGGAAGCACATAGAGTGGGGTTGTTAAAGGTAAATAGACTGTGCACTCTCCAAGTGCAGTTGCATTCATTTTCCCCACAGCTTAGTAAAAGTGATACAACTCTGCTTTGTGGAGTCCACAAGTATTGAGCTACTTCTTGGCTGTCTTATCAAGAGGCCATGTTCTGTGAATAAAGTGTCCTGAATCAATTCTTATTTTTAAACTATGATAATTATTTATAAGTAATGATAACATAACATAAAAGGAAATATGATATGTGCAGTGGACATTCCAAAAATTAAATACAATTTACCACAAAAAAATTAAATGTTGGTGGTTGCTAGGACCACCAGTGTCCTAGCAACCAATGACATGCTTGGCCCAGCATTTAAAGGAGGACAGATCCTTCTCTGCCCAGACTTGTTTGGCCTCCCAGCACCCACCCTGCAAAGACATGGCTACAGCCATGCTATAAGCCTAATCACAGAGGTAAGGGGGACTCTGATAGGAACACAAATGTAAGGGAGAACACTGATGTACGCGGGGAGGGGGGCATTGATGGGAACACCTATGTAAATGGACATTGTGATGTAAATGGTCATTGTGTGTAAATGGCACACGGATGTAAGGGGGAACTCTGCTAGAGACAATGATGTAAGTACTAACTCTGATTTAGATAAAAAGAGAAGACCAATTTTAAGGAGAGACTCTGATGGGAACATTGATGTAAATGGGGACTCTGATGAGAACCCCAATATAAGAGGAACTCTAATGGGGACCCTGAAGTAAGGAGGCACTCTGATATAAGGGCGGCTCTGATAGGGACCATGATATAAAGGGGGCTTTGATTAGGATTTGACCTTGGAATTTTTTGCTTCTCTTTACTGAAGTCTTTTATTTGTTGTTATAAATCATATTAATAAATTGTATTTATTCATTTATAAAACAGATTTTTTTGCCCTGTGAATATTTATAAAATATAAAATGTGACCCTTGTACTGAAAAGTTTGGGGACCCTTGGTCTAATCCATCTTGTGTCTTGCCGAATGTTGCTCATGGTACTCACAGTATATTCCTAAACTCTGATCAGGCTCATATCTATGCAGCTAATCTTGATATGTTTCTGCACATTTGTACATCTGCACCATGTAACTTATTCAAAGGCTCTTCATACACAACCCACTGGGTATCTTTTAGCATCTTTAGAAATCAAATTCTTGGGAGCCGTTCAAACGTTTTTGAACAAAAAGATACCACCTGCGACACTTTCTGCTTGCCTTTGGTTTCATTGCATTGTAGGGGAAAATTAAATTCCTTTTTAGAGCATGTACAGTGTGATCCCAGCCGCATTGCAGGGGATTTTGTGCATTGAAAGGCTTAAAATCTCTCCTATAAAGACCTTAAAAAATAAACTGATAATGTGACCGCCCTAGGGACAAAAGCTTCTGGTATTACTGGACTGACAGCTGGAATTTTACAAAATTTTAACCCTATGAGCAGGACAAGTAAGCAAAATAACTGTGGTATGTGGTTTTGCTCAACTCAGTAGAACATGCAAAGTGATATTCTCATTTTAATCTGAGCTTTTACTAATAAAGTTTTAATAGGAGTAGGTAGATCAGTGCTTATATCAAAACTGAAAGGCGCTCAGCCATAGTCATTAGACTTGTTGGCAGAGTTGATCTCTAAGCATAGAAGGACCTTTGTGATATGGTGTATGTACTCTATGGGTGCCAAAAGTAGAAAAAACATGTTGCCAGGGCGTAGTTACAGTTTACAGCAAGAATCAGGGGGAGGAAGTTGTAAAAATGCACAATGTACTATTTATAAGACAACAGTGAGCTTTGTGACTTGTAAATACTCCTCCTTATCTTATGTGGGTAATATAGAAGGCTATTAAAAAGAAGAGAGTCACATTCTTGTAACAATTCTTAACACTGAAACAATACATGTGTATCAATTGAGGCCTAATCGGCACTTACGGGGCTCATAGACATGGACACTTTTAGTAATACTCATTTTAGTCCTAACATTGAGGCTAGGTTCACATCACATGCAGTGGGACTGTGTTGGGCGGTTATTCCAATTAATTTTATAGGGTGTCTATGTGACATCTCAATAAAGATCTTACTCTATCTGGATCCATTCAGGACAAGACTTTCAAAGTACGGTCATTCAGGAAAAATCCCTTCAAGAACTCTCTCCTGCATGCAACTAGTTGTCATGCTCCTCATATTGTCAAAGCAATACCCAGAGGCCAATTCATTTGGATAAGACAAAATTGCTCTAATCTAACTGATAATGATAAAGAAGCACATCTACTCCAACGGAGGCTTTGCGAATGAGGATACTGTAAATCTATGGTCAAAAAAGTCTGTCTCCAAATCTGTCTCCAAATCAGGAGTCTGGACAGTACCAACCTTTTAACCCGATAGTTCCTCTCAAGACACTAGATCATGGAACCAACCAGTGTTCTCAACCAATTACAGCTCACAAGTCCCAAAAATAAAAAAACATCATCACAAGACACCTCTCCATCCTACACAGTGATGACAGTTACAAAACCATCTTAAGAGGAGGAATCAGATATGTCGCAAGAAAAGCATGAACCATAGGCAACATGATCTCCCCCAGTGTGTACACTTCCAACACAACTCCCCACAATTGGGATAAATACCACTGGATTGTTTAGATTTAGTGCCACGAGGTGTTCCACCTGTAACCTCTTAGGTGATTCCCACATCATTATTTCATGCTCCAATGGCTTTTCTTTAACCTTCAAACAATTAATCAACTGTCATACCAAATACATAATCTTCATAATTACTTGTGCTGCATGCAACATACAATACATAGGCAGAACCACCAGACGCCTTAGTAACAGAATCACAGACAACTTGTCAGACATTAGAACCAACTAAAACACTAACATAGCGAGACATTTCAACCTATTCCACCAACAAAACACACAGCCCTAAAAGTCCAAATAATTGAAAGAGCCAATAGTCCTATCCACTGTGGAGATCGATGTCCCCTTCTCTGTAAAAGGGAGGTCTATTGGTTCTTTAGAATGCATACAAGAATTCACAAAAGCCTAAACTATGAGTTGGACATTATCGACTATTATGAATAATTGACCCATCGTCAGTGCCTATACCATCAATACATTGATACATTGGGGGTTATTTACAAAAGACAAATTCATTTTGCACTACAAGTGCAAAGTGCACTTGAAATTGCACTGAAAGTGCACTTGGAAGTGCAGTCACTGTAAATCTGAGGGGTAGTTCTGAAATGAGGGGAAGCTCTGCTGATTTCATCATCCAATCATGTACAAGCTAAAATGCTGTTTTTTATTTGCCTTACATGTCTCCCTCGGATCTACAGCAACTGCAGTTCCAAGTGCACTTTACGCTTGTAGTTTGCACTTATACTGCAAAGTGGATTTGCCTTTCGTAAATAACCCCCATTGTCTTGCTCCTGCTACTGACATACACATTTGAGTGATTGTATAATTTTTGAACAATCATGAGTGTCTTTTGGAACTTTTAAGGAATCCCTTTTTTTCCCCTCCCTTTTTCCATATGAAATTGCAGACAAACAAATCTTTTTATACAAGATGGCCCCGCAGCATCGGCGGCCATGGCACAGCGCACTCCGCGGACTCCAGACAGAGTCAGAGAGGGAGGCAACAAGAAAGCCCCGAAGACACAGGGTAAGGAGCAATACAGGGACATACTGTACTATGCCCAAAAACTACAGGGCCCTGGGGCTCCCAGTGCAGCGGAGGAGGCGCAGAGAGGAGAAAATTATCTGTTTAAACAGGCAGATTGGGGACCTGATACAGACAGTAATCCTAGCCATTTTATGGAGGATGCAGCTCATCCACCCTCTCCTCCCCCCTCAGAGGATGCAGTGGAGCCTCTTGAACAACCCACGCTAACTGCAATACTGAAAGCTGTCCATATATGCACAGCATCGGTTAATGACATGAAGGAGCAATTTGGGGGCATGAGGGAAGAAGTCTCACTTCTCAGACAAGACCTGCAAAAACTCAGAGAAAGGGCAACTGCAGTTGAGAGTAGAGTAAGCGACATAGAGGACAAGCTACCCCCTCTGGCATGTGAGGCCAGGGCAGCACACCGCATGGCACAAAACACATACAGCAGAGCTGAGGACACAGAAAATCGCTTACGCAGGAACAATGTCTGCATTGTTGGTCTCCCCAAGAAATCAGAGGGAAAAGACCCCATTTGTGGAAAAATTAGCTTGTTGAACTTTTTGGGCACGACTTCTCTCCGTTTTTTACAGTGGAGAGGGCCCACAGAGTGCCCGACAGGCCTCCCCCACAAGGTGCCCCCCCCCCCAGACCAAAATGCTACACTACAGAGACAGAGAGACGATACTAAGATGTCCGAGGGAGCATCAGAACGTTAGATTTAATGGTGTCAGGGTTTCATTCTACCCAGACTTTTCAGCTGAAGTCCAGAAATCCAGAGCAAAACTTGGACAGGTGAAGAAACGATTGAGGGCCTTACAGTTACCTTACACCATGCTTTACCCAGCAAAGCTGTGCGTGACAGCGGACGGACACGCACATTTTTTCGAGTCAGCCAGGGATGCAGCAGCCTGGCTGGATCACAATGAGCAAGCCCTGCACCACCACCGGGCAAAAGCAGATGGATTATATCACAGAAGTATGGGAACCGCACAAGGGAAATAGCTATATGGTTGACTTTGAATATGTTTCACAATACGGAGCTGAGGCCCTCACTTGTTTTGCTTTACTTGCCTTGTTGGCCCCACTTCATACATAACAGTTCTCTTTTCTTTCCCTACTGCCAGGGAACACTGTGATTTTATTGAAGTGCAAGGAAAATATCTGTGACTTTCAAATCTACAACTACCCCCTTCTTTTCTTCTAAATTTTTCACTCTATGGGATTGACACCGACACCTATGTGTACTAGATGTTAAAGGGACCATGGGGACTTAATACACATGATGTGGCGTTGTCCCAAACTCCATGTATATTGGAGGGGGGTGATTGGCACCCTGAGCACAGTGTTCCGGGTGTCAGTCCCCTGGGACCCTAGGTGCTGCATTTTGGATTTGCTGGACGAACTGGAGTGGGAACCCCATACCAGAGAGGCCTTGTCTAGGGCGCTCTTCATGGCCCTCAAATTGATAATGCTACACTGGAAATCGGATTCACCTCCAGCGGTCAAGAAATGGACCACTACACTAGGCAATACGCTAAGAATGTAAAAAATCATATATCAGCATAGAGGATGTTCACATAAATTTGAAAAACTGTGGGGGCCATGGTTGGACACCCCAGGTCTCGCTACGGATGACCTTGCCATGGATAGACTTCTGGGTCCTGGTGTGGGCCAACTGCAATACTAAAGCCATATTACCACTTGTATGGATAAGATACAGCACATTGTTTGGTATACTGGATGAATAACGGTTCAAGGTTGTGGATATTGTGGGGCGGGGTGGAGGGGGGTTTACATGCACTCAAGAAAGCTATGTCTTCGGATCACTTGGTACTGTATTTCACTGTCATATGCATTCTGAATATGGATAACTGGACTGTATGCATTTATTACCGAATAAAGTTCTTTTTCTGGATAAAAAAAATAAAAAATGAACCTGTGCCCAGATTACACATACTAAAGTATTCACATATTTCGAGCAAGCAGCACAACCCCTTACTCATCTCTGTATCTGAAAGCACTGTGGAGAAAGGTTTTACAAGTCCACATTTACAACACAGGCAGTGTATTTTTAATGAGAACAGAAACTTGGCAGCCTGTCAGCCCTCTAATGCAAACTAACAGCGGATGATTATACAATGCAATTTAACAATAATTGTCAAGGTTCCTGTTGCTATGCAGTGTTTTGTTTTTAGTCAACTAGAATACAGATCATTTGTACACACACACACACACACACACACATGCACACACACACACAGGCTAGCCACCAATGCCAGGGCATTTATTACAGACATACAACCATTATCACTGACACTGGGTATTTTTTTCCAACTACTAACACTGAGGTTTGGGGCATTTTTCCTAACCACTGTCACCAATGCCAGAGCATATTTTTTTTACCACTGACATTTTTTCTAGCACTGATAGTAATGCAAGGGCATACCTTCCAACTAAAACCAAGTGCATTCTTTCCAACCACTGGAACTGACCCCTGGGCATTTTGCCAACCACTGATGCCAGGGCATTCTTTCTTGCACTGAAACCAACGCCTAGGAATTTACATATTATATTACTGCTCCTGAGCAAAGTGTTTCCAGTTGCTGGTTGCTGAATAGCCCTAAGTGTTTTGATAAAGTTCTTCTTTAAGGTAGAATAAGACAAACATGCATATACAATGAAAGAGTTTTAATTAAAAAAACTTTGTATGTCTACAAGATTTTCACTTGGGATTTTGCACACGCTGCATATTTATGCACTTTTCTATCCTTCTGTTTGTTATTCTAAAATTGGGAGGAATAGGGTAGTGAGTGAGAAATAAGTACATGTACCTTATGCTCAGTATAGTAAAATTAAGCTTATACTGTGACTATACTGCTCCACTTGAAGGGCCCTGTTGAACAATTCATTATGAAAATCATAGAAGCACTGAATTCATTCATATTGTTCTTTGGTACCAAGGCATCGAGATTTAGGAACTTACATTAGTTACGTCATTTTATGATGTTTCATTAAATACATTGCTGCATTATTTGGTATATTTAAATATGCTACAAGTTCAGCTTTGAACCTATCCCCAGAATTTCCCCTAAGCCCAGATGCCAGATTTGGGAAGCTTGGCATAGCATCGTATTAAGTGGATACCATTTGAGTAATTACAGTAATGGGATGCAACACTTTGAAGCTTATCTTTGCAATGTTGTAACTATAGATTTGCCCAAAGTTATTAATATGCATCAATATTAAATCTAAATGGCAGGCAAGTATTCATTTATACATTCCTAAATTGAATTTGTAAATGTGAGCCGTATTCTGTAAGTGACTTGGTATTAGCTTCTTGAAGTTCCTGTATGGCTGAGCACAAAATATGGGAGGGAGAAACAGCAGAAGGAGCCAATCAGCTGTGCTGCAGTATAAGCAGCATACTGACAGGCAGAGAGAGCTGTAACAGTGATATTAGCTCATCAGTTATCTGCGCTGCTTCTTCTTTTCACTGCCCAATCACAGGCTGGGAGTGGGGAGGAGATCTTTAGTTGCCATTAAACTGCAGCAGACAAAATCAGATCTCCTGCCATGTCACATAGGTTTGTGCTGTGTGGCAGAGCTGTGCTAATATCAGAGCTGGGTGGACATCTGTGTATTTACAGTATCTGCTTCCCTGGAGTTCAGGGTAGAGCTTGCTTGATACATGGTATTAGCACAACTGATACTGCTATGGTTACAGGCTGATGCAAATAGCAATCTCCTGCAGAAACATCTGGTGGCAAACACTAATTATTATCTTGTGCCATGTCATTATTTCACATTCTTTTCTCTGTAAGGAGGGAAGAAGCACCAGGACCAGCAGGCACTGGAAGAGCTTCCTGATTACACGATACAAAGGATTAATGGGAACAAAATAGACCAGCTTGAGAAGTATAATTACTTAATCATTTGTGATGTGGAATTTACTTTATGCAGAAGGATAATAGGTGGTACGTTATTTAATCAAGAAATCGTACATCATGTTTATGATGAGAGAGCTAGTAATATTTAAAACAAATCAAAATGTATGGTTACAAAGGGTAACGTTACATCCTTGCTCAGATGTTTAGACTAGTGAGTAAGAAATGTTCTATTTGTTGGCCAATGTCTACATTTGGCACTACAGGTTTCTCTCCTTTCATGAATTTGTGTGTTTACCTTTGTTCTATAACTCTTAAACTAACCAATTATCTCAGGGCAAGCCCAGGTCTGTTGTGAAAAACCACAAAAATATATACATCATTTGTATTTTGAAAATTATCCAAAATCTGGGCAATATAGAAAAATTAGATAGGCAGAGCCTCCCCTCAGTGAAAAAGTGCATGTTAGCATGAGCAGTAGGTCCAAAGATAAAGCTGACGTCATGAAAAAAATCTCAACTTTACCTTAAAGTGTATCTAAACCTCAAACTTTGTTTACGTTTTTGGATAGAGTAGGAAAGAATTAGAACCCCGTTAGATTTTAACCACCTCCCGCCCGCCCTATAGCCGAATGACGGCCGTAGAGCAGGCGGGTTCCTTCGACTGGTCGTCCCTGGACGTCCTTGTGTTTACTTCCGCAATGCGCGCCGCCGGGGGCGCGCATCGCGGAAGTTTTGTATTCGCCGTGTCTCCCGGAGACAGGCAAACATAGATCGCCGTGAACGGCCAATCAAAGCGGCCGTTCACAGTGCGATCGCAGCTGCCAATGGGAGATGATCTCAAATGTAAACATATGAGATCATCTCCCATTTCCGTGTCTCTCCCTCCTCACACAGAGACAGCGTGTGAGGAGAGAGAGGATCTGTGAGTGATATATTGTATACTGTGACTAACACTGTCAACCCCAGTGCCAACTGTCAGCCCCAGTGCCATCTGTCAGCCCCAGTGCCATCTGTCAGCCCCAGTGCCAGTGCCATCTGTCAGCCCAGTGCCATCTGTCAGCCCAGTGCCATCTGCCAGTAGTGCCAGTGCCGCCAGTGCCACCTGCCAGCGCCAGTGCCATCCGTCAGCCCCAGTGCCGTCAGCCCCAGTGCCGCCAGTGCCGCCAGTGCCAGTGCCACCTGCCAGCACCAGTGCCACCTGCCAGCGCCAGTGCCATCCGTCAGCCCCAGTGCCGTCAGCCCCAGTGCCATGTGCCAGTGCCACCTGCCAGTGCCAGTGCCACCTGCCAGCACCAGTGCCATCCGTCAGCCCCAGTGCCATCCGTCAGCCCCAGTGCCGTCAGCCCCAGTGCCATCCGTCAGCCCCAGTGCCGTCAGCCCCAGTGCCGTCAGCCCCAGTGCCGTCAGTGCCAGTGCCGCCAGTGCCAGTGCCACCTGCCAGTGCCAGTGCCACCTGCCAGCGCCAGTGCCACCTGCCAGTGCCACCTGCCAGTGCCATCTGCCAGCCCCATTTGCCAGAGCAATTAGCCAGAGCAAATAGCCAGCACCATCTGCCAGTGCCAGTGCCATCTGCCAGTGCCAGCCCCAGTGCCATCTGTGGGCATTTCCATTGTCCTGGTGCTCCAGGGCCTTCAAAACTGTAATAGGTGGTTGAGAAATGAAATGTGTAATTTATGCTCCTAGAACGCCTGATGGTGCTATTTCAATATTGGGCCTCTGTATGTGGCCAGGCTGTGTAAAAGTCTCACACATTTGGTATCGTAATACTCATAAGGAGTAGCAGAACGTATTTTGGGGTGTCATTTGTGGTATACACATGCCATGTGAGAGAAATAACCTATTACATTGAAAATTTTGTGAGAAAAAATAAAAAATAAAAAAATCTTTATTTTGCAAAGAATTGTGGGAAAAAGATGACAACATCAAAAACCTCACCATGCATCTTAGTAAATACCTTGCAATGTCTACTTTCAAAAAAGGGGTCATTTGGGGGTATTTGTACTTTCCTGACTTGTTCGGGTCGCAAGAAATGAGATAGGCCACCAGTACATCAGGTGTGATCAATTTTTTATGATTCGCACAACAGCTTGTAGACTCTCTAACTTTCACAAAGACCAAATAATATCGACTAATTTGGGTTATTTTTACCAAAGACATGTAGCAGTATAAATTGTGGCCAAAATTTATGAAAAAAAAATTATAATTTGCAAAATTTTATCACAGAAACAAAGAAATATGCGTTTTTTTTTCAAAATTTTCGGTCTTTTTTCATTTATAGCACAAAAAATAAAAACCCCAGAGGTGATCAAATACCACCAAAAGGAAGCTCTATTTTTTGAAAAAAAAGGACACAAAATTCATTTGGGTACAGTGTTGCATGACTGAGTAATTGTCATTCAAAGTGTGAGAGCACCAAAAGCTGAAAATTGGTCTGGTCAGGAAGGGTGTTTAAGTGCCCAGTAAGCAAGTGGTTAATGATGATGTTCCCACAAGGGAGTTTCACGCTTTCTATGTGTCCTGATGACCATTATCTTTGGGATTTGGATCAAATACATTTTTTTGAGTTGACAACATGAATATAAGGAAATTTTCCAATAAGGACACTTGTTCTAGTGACAGCTCTCCAAGAGAGGAGAATTTGGAAGCATGGCGCAATAGCCCCTTTATCAGACCCTCCCATTTTCATAGGCTTCCTAATACAGCACGCCTTAACTCCCAAATGGGCTCTCAAAGTTGAGCTTGGTTTTGCTTTTTTTCTGCCTTTTGACTGCCTATTGGACTTTTAATGTGATGCATGACTTCAAGACCCAATAAGGAATCAGGAAGGGGAATGGAGAGAAGTCTTTCTGACAGGTTGTAAACATAACTTTAGCTGCCTAAATCTTTCCATCTAATAGTGACATATATGTTTTTTTACTGAAGATTTTTATTAGACACCCAGTTTGACTTGCTCAAATTTGTGACAGGTTTATTTTTAGGACGGATAGATCATTATGTACAATGTACTGTTGAGCTTGACAACTATTTGCAAAGTCATTCCAGGCAGGGGTGTAGATACACTGATGCAAAGGGTGAACTGGGCCAATACATTTTATTATTAACACCCACAGTGCATACAAAGGCCTCACCCAATATAACAGCTTGTGAGTCTTCAGTTTTTTCCAGCTTATAAATGTATCATTCTTCCGTCAGCACAATAAGAAGGAATAAAATAAGCATATTTGATTTAGGGCAGTTGGACTCACATGCCCCTACACTGTGCTTTTTTAAATCTCTGCTATATTTGTTGGTAGACAGTTAATTCCTGATCATTAACATCTTTACAAGTACCTAGCCTTACAGCGTTACTATAAATCAAAAAGATTATAGAACCCACACACTGGTCCTTGTGCTCTTATAGAGCTTTATTATAAATAGTCTACTAACGTGCCAGAGAAATCAGGAGAGGCTTAACACCACCAAAAGTTTATAGATCTAGCAAGTGCTGGGACAAGGTCATCTACAGCCCAGGGCAAATATGCCAAACTGCATCCCCAAGATGTATGAGCATTATATGTCAGCAAAATTCTCCCCACAAAAAAACTGAGCACTAATCTGCATGCTTAAATAAGCCCTAAGCATAAACCCACCTTCCTTCAAGTACAAATCAGCCCCCTTGCTGAATTCCCCCCATGCCCCAAATCCCCCAGCTCAAATGCCCCCCCCCCAAAAAAAAATTCACCCCCTCCTATCACAAAACCTCTTCCCCTAAAATGTCCCCTCCTGGTATACATCTTCTCCCTCTACTTCAAATCCCCCCTCCCAGCACAAAGTTACTTCTCTCATCCCCTTCCCAACACAAACACCTTAGATCACCCCTCTTAGCACCCCCCCTCTCCAAATTTCCTTCCTCAAACAATACTTACCCCCTGTCGCCCCCAAATTTGTCCTTCCAACACAAATCCCCTCCTCTTAAATCTCCTTATGGCGCCCCCCCACCTCACATGATATCACAGTGCCCAAGACAGCCGCCCATCAACAAATGTCGATACTCACAAACTCAACAGTCACTAGTGTTTTATGTTTTCAAAATGTTTTATATACCATAATACTACAACTTCGAGGCACTGGAATCTCTGGTATGATAACATTTACCAGGATGCTGGAAAGTTTCTGTCATTTGAAAGTCAGGTTCAATAAAATTGTATCCAAATAAGTTGCGCTTATAAGGTGAGTGATCTTGTGTAACAAATGGTAACAAACGGGTGCACTATTGCAATAAAACAAATTCTGAGTGAACAAACAGTAAATTAAAATCTGTATGTAAGGCTGGGTTCACACTGCTGCGGGGGGAGATCGGGATGTGATTCGCACCGCAAATCACATCCGATCTCCGTAGCGATGCGAGTTCAGCCATACAGATAGTATGGCTGAATTCGCATCGCTCCCGCAGCAAACTCGCACAGGACCCTTTTTTTGGTCCGCAACAGAATCGGATCGCATGGTGGTTCACACCATGCGATCCGATTCCTGTGCGAGTCGGCAGATCGCACTGCGATATGCGGACGGATCTGGGGGTGTCATTAACATAACATTGACACTCCCAGCCGTCCGCATAGGGCAGTGTGAACTGCCGGCGGGAGGTGTGCGATGCGGGAAAACGCCGCGGATTCGCGGCGTTCCCGCATCGCAGCGGTGTGAACCCGGCCTAAAAGTCTATATGAAAAACTCTTCATCAACAGTAATAAAAATAATATTAATAACAATTGAGTCCATGACAAGAAAAAATTTACAGTATGAAAAATGATAATTCCAAAGGCGTAGCAAAATCCAAAATCCTTCCACCTTCACCAAAGGAGGGAAAAGGGAGGAGACAAGAAGAGGGGAAGGGAGATCCTCGAATCAAAAAACAAACCTCACTCGGTGTGTGGGGACCCTTACCCAAACTGGTGGACCCCCTAAAGAGCAAGGTCTTATACGCCAGCAGATTTAGCCCTCTGTGTGGTCTAACAAGCCTCCATCTTCCAGGAGCACTCCAGATGCAGCAAGGGATCCTCCACGGTATCCTGATTAGAAATGGAGAGTCTGGTCTATGAAGCGCACTATGACAAACGTCACCAGTGCAAAGGGACAGAACACACTCCAATAGTGTAATATTGTTTAAAAATCAATAGCCTTTATTGCTAAAAAAGAGCGAACACAGCCGCATAAGACATAAAAACAGCCAGCAAGCTTAAAAAAACACAGCAACACTCATACATCTGGGCCACGTGGGGCGCAATGATGTCAGCACATAGCACCGCCCTACATGTTTTGTCATACATGACGACTTCCTGTGGCACATGCCCCTGACTGACTTTTTTTTTTTAATTGAAAAACAAACTTTATTGAAAAAAACAAAGAAAAAAAAACCAAAAAGAAGGAAACAGAGAATATAACATACATAGTAAGCATACATAAGGTACATCAGGTAATAAGGGCCAACCTGGCCAAGGCAGTGTTGCATACATGAGTGCTTTGGGATAGTTGCGCCGCATAGGGTTTAGATACCCATCATGGGTAGCATCATTGTAAGACCAATCCGTGTCAACCGGGGAAGGGGCAGGAGGCGGAGAGAGAAAGAAAAAAAAAGGAGGAAAGGGAGGGGGACACAATAAAAGCAGACCCATGGGGTGGAGGAAGCACAGAAAGGGAAAAACAGAGGGGGGAGGGGGGCAAAGGATCAATACAACAGCATATCAAGTACATGTCTCCCCATCCCCCAACCATCTGCCCCATATCTGCTCGAATTTAAGTGGACATCCTCTATGCATATATATTAATTTCTTATACGGGAGGGTATCGTTAACCTCTTTCTTCCAACATTGGACCGTGGGGGGGAGGGCCTGCATCCAGCCGCGAGCAAGCACTTTTCTCGCCAGGAACAGTGTTTCATGTAAAAAGGTACGAAGGGACTTGTCAGCTTCAAATTCTGGCAAGAGACCAAGTAAGCACAGCTTCGGGTCGAGGCTAACAGGAGAGCCCATCTGGTCATGGAGAAAGCGAATTACCTGTATCCAGTATGTTTGTATAACCGGGCAGGACCGTATGAGGTGATAGAAGGAGCCTGGGGTGTGGTCGCATAATCGGCATCCCGGATTATACGTGGGTTTGAACCGTGCTATCTTTTGGGGGGTCAGATATGTCCTATGAACAATGTACAGCTGTGTGAGGCGGTCCGAAAGTCTGGGGGATACTCTCTTCACATCCCCCAATACATCATCCCACTCCTCGTCCTCAATTAATCCAACATCCACCTCCCATCTGGCCTTGGCGGCGTAAGCCAATGCCCCGGAACCTGGGAGACGGATGGCGGAGTAGAGGGCAGAGATCAACCTGGTTGGCTCAGCCCCTGTGACTATATCTACTATAGGAGGGACTGTCAGGGGGGGGTTGGAGCCGGGAAACTGAGTCTGTAGCGCATGTCGGAGCTGTAAATATCGGAAGAAGAGATGGTTAGGGAGTGCGAATTCTTCCTTTAGCATTTGAAAGGATTTAAGCCCAGAGCTAGTCATGACTTGGTGCATGTACAATATCCCATACCGCGTCCAAGCTGCGGGGTCTGGAGCCCCTGACTGACTTTTGTCAGTGCGCTCCACAGACCAGACTCTCCATTTCCAATCAGGATACCGAGGAGAATGCCTTGCTGTGTCGTGTCTGGAGTGCTCCAGGAAGATGAAGGTTTGTTAGACCCCACAGAGGGCTAAATCTGCTGGTGTATAAGACCATGCTGTTTAGGGGTCCACCAGTTCAGGTAAGGGTCCCCACACACTGAGCGGGGTTTGTTTTTTGATTCGAGGATCTCCCTTCCCTTCTTCTTGTCTCCTCCCTTTTCCCTCCTTTGGTGAAGGTGGAAGGATTTTGGATTTTACTATGCCTTTGGAATTATCATTTTTCACACTGCTAATTTTTTCTTGTCATGGACTCAATTGTTATTAATATTATTCTTATTACCGTTCATGAAGAGTTTTTTTATATAGACTTTCACATACAGATTTTCATTTACTGTTTGTTCACTCAGTATTTGTTTTATTGCAATAGTGCACCCTTTGTGTTTTTTCATTTGTTACACGGATCACTCACGTTGTAAGCGCAACTTATTTGTATAATTGTAATTTTCTGCACTATAGAGACATTTGCTAGTTTTTTGTTGCAGCTATATATATGTTTGAAACTCTAGCACAGTATAACCTTAAAGTTTTTCCAGGTTCAATAAAATACTGTGACTGATTCAGATGTTGCAACCCTACCCTGTACAGGATTCGGCAGTAACAAAATAGATCTAATTGTATATCCACATCCCACAACACCAACCATGTGCCAAAGCATACTCTAAATTAGTAGGAAAATACCATTCTCTTTCAAACTCCTTTTCGCATTTACCGGTACATAGTTTATTTACCTGCCAAATACAGAATCTCTTTATTATATAAAATGAAAGACCATATACTTATATGATATCAACAAAATTTGAGCACACGGAATATGGAGTAGCTGTGCAAGGCAACCAATGAGCTTCTATCCTAAGCTTTAAAAATTAAAAATAAAAGCTGACTGATTGCCATGCACCTCTGCTCAGATTCTGGCTGCTCCAGTTCTGATAAATTCCCCTTGCTATCTTATATTTTCCCTTTCTGCTGATTCAGATTATAATTATACTTGAACACTTGTAGGATACTGGTTTGTTTGGATGCATCCTTGAGTTAGAAGTCATGTTTCAAATGTTAGATTGTTATTCAGCTACATTCTATATTGATTAGGTGACTACAGTATCACGAAGGACTATGTCCCACACAAGAAATTGCCGCAGCTGTCATCCTCAGAATTGCTAAGGCCGGCCATAGACGGATCGAAATTCCTGGTGAACTTGCCAAATTTCGGCCTGTACAACAAGCCTGTTGAGGTTTTTTTTGTGCGATCACTGCCAGCAACTTTGGCCTGTACAACCAGCCTGTTAAGTTTCTTTTTGTGCGATCACTGCCGGCGGCTATAGCAGCAAGCAGTGATCACTGTATTCTGATGGTGGGGGAACCTCCCACTGTCAGAATACAATGGAGCAGCGGAAGGGATTCCTCCATCAACACTGAATGTGTTGATGGGGAAATCAAGCATTTTTTTCCCTTTAACCTGTGCTTGAAGGAAAGAAAATCGTATAATATATGGCTTGCTTAAAGCGCTTTTAAAGGTACAATTATATTATTATTTTTTTGTCTATGTCTATACTTACCTTCTCTGTGCAACACAATTGCATAGAGCAGCCAGGAACCTCCTCTTCTCGGGTCCCCCACCTGCGCTGCTGGCTTCTGTTCTCTGTCCAGTGCCCCCATGGGAAGCCAACAATGGAGGCACACGTGCATGCTCGCTCCCGAGCCCCGCTGCTGCGTCCATTGACACAGACAGCGGGACTTGGCCCCGCCCCTCGCTTCCTTGTTACTGTCTTTGATTGCCAGCACTGGGTCTGGGAGCCAATGGCTTCCAGTGGCCCAGCACAGCCAGCGAGACCCAGATGTTAGGGGAGAAAAGAGCTGCAGACATGCGCCGCACTGGATCGAATGAGGGCTTGGGTAAGTAGAAGGGGGGGGGGGGGTAAGGGTGCACGCTGATGCTGAAATATTTTTTACCTTAATGCAAGGAATGCATTAAAGTAAAAAACACTCACTTTTTTGTAAGGTCCCGATTCCTTGCATTTCAAACCAGCAACATATCCCTGTGCCACTGAGAAATTAGGTGTCTATTAGATTGTAAGCTCTTGGGAGCAGGACCCTCTCAACCCTCTTGTATTGAATTGTATTGCTACTGTTCTGTCTCCCTAAAATCTTGTGCAAGCTGTTGGCACTCTACAAATCCTGCATAATAATAATTACAATACAATGTTGGTACATTATGGCCAACGGGGGAGAAACTTCCATTGGGTAACATAACAGCGGCCTTTCCGAGAGTCCAAACCTATTTTGCATGTGTCTTTGTATGCCATAATCTTTCTTGTAGCCAGCTTTTCAAAGAATGTGCATTGGTAGACTAAAGCTGGCTATAGACATTGATGAATCATCAAGTGTGGATGCACAATGCCCTGCAGCCCAAAAAAAAGTCAAGATCAGTAGCCTGTCATCTAATGTCTATAGGCACCTTCAAGTCTCTGAATATTACTGTTTGCATTCCACTCATAGATCATAGGCCTTAAGCTATGGATGAGCAAAATGACAATTTCATTTCTTCTACTGAATGCCATTTACATTTCGGTATGTCCAATGGAATGTAATCTGTTCAGTGCAGCAACATGTTCAGGAGCTGAATAATACTCTATACAGAAACTCTGTACTTTTCTAAATGAAGTGCCTGCACACAAAAACAACTCTGACAGCATTACTGCACAACACTAGATCAACAAGTTTTTCTTAAATACAACTGTAGCAGTCCATTTACAAGACTTAACATATAAATGCTCCACGTGAATGGCAACTTTAGTAATACCTGAGGTCTGGAATACACAAGTGTCGAAAGATGTCACAACATACACCTGTGAACACTACTACACCATGGATATTATACAGCAAACTATAGACAGGTAAGACCCTAACATGCTCAATGGCAGTTGTAACAGTTTGTACAGGACACAAAACTGCATTACAAAACTGCATTATAACCCTAACGAACAGTAACAGAAAGAACCCTATCCTATTTAGCATGATTATATTTATTACTGGCATGCCATTTCTAAAGCCCCATACACACTATCAGATTTTCTGCTGATATTTTTCCTTCAGATTTACCAAAACCATATAATATGAGGTCAAACCTTAGGAGTTTCAATGTGTATGCAATCAGGCAGGCCCTTCTACTACATGGTTTTGGTAAATCTGAAGGAAAAACTCAGCAGACAATCTGATAGTGTGTATGGGGCTTTAAGCACACAGATGCCACAAATGCCATGTTTTTAGGCATATAGTTTTTTTTTTGCTTCTTTTTTTTTTTTTTTATACTGATCTAAATGCAACCCATTGCTTTCAATGGGTCTGTACACACAGACAGATACATAACTTTAAACTAGTTCTGTGTGCCTTTAGATCAGTAAAAAACAAAAGTAATTTAAAGTAATTTATTTGCGTGCGCATATCACACCTTGATTAGCATTTTGTGGGCTGGAAGAATTTTTAAGTGCACATTATACAGACCATACTCCCAATTTTTGGGCAGGAACTTTCTGCCAGAAAGATCTAGTGCTCCTACATCAGTATCATGTGCAAGACCCCTGAAGCTGACCATAGATGGTTCCGTTCCTTTTTTCATTCAGCCAGCAGGTTAACCCAAAAAACAATTGGGTTCCTCCATCCACATAAATATATGGAAAAATCCCCCATGCCGCAACACTATATAGTGACAGCAGGGCCCGCCTCTGTCAGAATACACTGATCAGTGGCTGTAGCTGCTGATTGACAAGTCTTCCAGCATGTCTGTTTGACAGACGTTGATCTAACCATCAACTTCCATTGTCTGTGATGGCCACACAGTGGACGAGATTTACTAAAACTGGTGCACTCAAAATCTGGTGCAGCTGTGCATAGTAACTATCAGGTTCTAGTTATTTTATTGTCAATGCTTAATTGAACAAGTTGAAGATAGAAGTTAACTATACACAGCTGCTTCTGTGTGAACCAGTTTTAGTAAATCTCTCCCAGAAATTGAAATTTGGCCAGTCCCTGCTGAACCTGCCGAATTGCAATGTGTCTATGGCTAGCCTAAATATTAGAAAAGCACTTTCTATAGTGAAAGACTTAGACCCCATACACACTATTAGATTTTCTGCAGATTTTTGTCTTCAGATTTACCAAAACCATATAATATGAGGTCAAACCTTAAGAGTTTCAATTTGTATGCAATCAGGCAGGCCTTGCACTACATGGTTTTGGTAAATCTGAAGACAGAAATCTGCAAAAAATCTAATAGTGTGTATTGGGTCTAACATTTGATCACACACATGTACAGGCTTTTGGGTGTACTAATTATTATATTATTATTATACACAATTTATATAGCGCTAACAGTTTACGCAGCGCTTTACAATGTATAGGGGGGAGGACAACACAATTACAGTACAGTTCAATACAAAAGGTACAGGAGGGCCCTACTAATGATTACAATGTGCTTTAATTATAAATACATTTACAAATCACATCAAATTAAAAATTACAAAGTAGTTTTATTCACAGTAACCAGAAACCATTTTTCCCCCCTTACTGCTTTAAGGTGAAAAATATGATTGGTTGCTATATTCTGCACATCAGTACTGCTCTTTAAACTGAATAAATAAGACCATTTGTGCAGGAATATAGAATTTGACTTTATTTTATAAAAGCAATTTACAATGTGTAAAGAATATGAAAAAGCGAATACAGGTGAAAGTAGTATCGAATGACCTGAATAATTAAAACACACAAGCGAAATAAAAATCCCATATTTCATAGTGGTACAGTTTATTCCAAACACTTGGTGGAGGGTGGCATGCTCACTGTTATCCCTCTGTCAGACATAAAACATGTTCTTGAACAGATGGCTTAGTCCAAATCATGTGGACGTTTAGGAAATTACTTCTGATATTAAAGGTTACTGCAAAACAAATGAATCACAATGAGAAAAAAAAAAAAAGCCTTACCATTTTCACATGGATTCTTCATATGAGTAAGTGAGTGAAAAATCCAAGGGGGCCTTGATTCCATTCAAATGTTCCCTTAGCTCGTAGTGGCAAGGCGAAAGCAGGGCACGGGCAGGCAACCTCCAGCACAGCAATGAATAAGGATTATTTACTGAAAGTCCAAAGACAGCTTTCTGTGCACACAGCCTATGAGAAGCCCAGAGAAGCACCCTTCTCCCCAAAGCCTACTCCAACAATCCAGGATTGTACAACACTGCTGAACTGGCATTTTAAGAGCAGTCGTGGCCAGGACTTTTCTTCCTTCCTACATCTGAGACTGCAAGCTAGTAAAACACAGAACTTTGTCACAAGTGAATGATTTTCTCCTCCTCACACACCCCCCCTCCTCCTCCTCATCACTCTACCAAAACCAGGTAATCCCACAAGGACGCGGCTTCTAATTGGCTGCCAGCCTCAGTGGATTTCATTTGCATCACAATTGGTGATGAAGGCCCTTGTAAAGTTTGAAAATGGATTCTGGCACTCAAAAGTCAGGAGCTTCCCTCCCCCTTCTGCTTCTTATGGCATGCATAACTTTCCTCTACAACCATTGCTGGGATCCAGTGAGAGGGTTTTTTAAGGACCTTTAAAAGAATTGGGATTATCTACTCTTCTGGTTTGCATGCAACGTTATAAAGTGAACCATTAGAGGTAAAACATTAGGGGAAAAATAAATAACAAAAGCATTCAAATTTAAAATTAAACAGAGAAGATTATAGATACATTTAGATTAGAACAATGGCCTAACATATCATATATATTATTTTTTTAACAAGAAATAATATACATTATTTTTAAATTACAAAAAAAAGTTTAAAATTTTTATTTAAAAAAGGAAAACACAGTAAATATACTTCCCCTTTCAGATAATGGTTTAAATACTCTAAAGATAAAACAGCTAAAAGGCACAAAATCGTATTTTTCTGCAGTCATTTAATAAGTCATTAGTCCATTTACACTTTGTACAGACAGCAAACATTATATTTATTTTTTAATGTATGGCATACAGAATTGGATTTCTTTTTTATAGTAAGAAAACAGGATATTTTAATGCATGGTAACTAAAAAATCTGAAAAGAGTCCATTCAGATTCACCCTAGGTGTCTTCTACACAAAGACAGAATAAAAGACATAAAGACATAATAAAAAAAGGGATCAATAAGCAGTATTATTTTGTTGTGTTTCACTGTAAACACTATTTTTTGAAAATTTTAAATAAAGAATGTTGAAAAAGTAATCAATACATACTTTATTTCTACCACAGTGTAGCAAAATCAATAAACAAATAACTGTATCATAAACGTGTCTGTTGGAGAGATGCATTCGTCTCCTATTCTTTTTTTACATTAGGACAGGCATCTGCAATTAGCGGATCTCCAGCTGTTGCAGAACTACAAGTCCCATGAGGCATAGCAAGCCTCTGACAGCCACAAGCATGACACTCAGAGGCAGAGGCATGATGTGACTTTTAGTTTTGCAACAGCTGGAGGTCGGCTATTTGCATACCCATGCATTAGGAGAATTAGGCCATACACTAGTAGATTTTCAAACGAACATCCGTATGAAAATTGTTAGTACATTCAGAGACTTGACGAATGTCATTTGAAAGCACTTTCAAATTTCATTTGCTCTTAACATTCAATTTCAAACTGCATATCATTTCCCCTCAGTTTGAAGTTCCCTCCTCTCCAACCTTCCTCCCCTTTTTTCTAAAACCATTTTTATTTACCTTTCTTTTATTAAAAAACACCCATAGTTTTTCATTGAGAAAGAAGGAGAGGGCGGGCCTAGCAGTGTATCATCGGGAGAGCCGCCGACCAGACCAAAAAGAATCGTCAGCTTCCTGATAAGTCACACAAGAATATGACAGTGTGGGACTGAGAACAGGGCAGAAGAGAAAAGGATCTCAACAGGATAATGCTGGATCCACTGGGCGGGTGAGTTTCTTAACCAGTTAAAGATCGGCTCACACTGATACACGTCGGCAGAATGGCCCGGCTGGGCAAAGTAACGTACCTGTACGGTACTTTGAATTTCCCGCCATGCGTGCCTGCCATGAGCTCCGTGACTGTGCCCACGGGACCTGCGGGCTCGATCGATCGGAGCTGAAGAGCGGGAAGATGCCAGTGTAAACACAGCATCTCCCTGTTCTGCCTAGTGACAGGACACGCCTCTCATCGGGAGCAGCGATCAGTGTCCTGTCACTGCTAGCCCATCCCCCAGACAGTAAGAATCCCTAGGACACACTTAACCCCTTCCCTGCTAATCCTTTCACTGCCAGTGACATTTTTACAGTAATCAATGCAATTTTATAGCATTGATCTCTGTATTAATGCCAATGGTCCCAAAAATGTGTCAAAATTGTCCGATGTGTCTGCCATCATGTCACAGTCATGATAAAAATCACTGATTGCTGCCATTACTAGTAAATAAAAAAAATCTATCCCCTATATTGTAGACGCTATAACTTTTGTGCAAACCAATAAATAAACGCTTACTGCAATTTTTTTTACCAAAAATATGTAGAAGAATACATATCGGCCTAAACTGATGAAAAAAAAATGTTTTTTTTATATATTTTTGGGGGATAATTATTATAGCAAAAGTAAAAAATATTGCTTTTTTTTCAAAATTGTCGCTCTATTTTTGTTTATAGCACAAAAAATAAAAACTGCAGAGGTGATCAAATACCACCAAAAGAAAGCTCTATTTGTGGGGAAAAAAAGGACGCAAATTTTGTTGGGGAGCAACATTGCACGATCGCGCAATTGTCAGTTAAAGCGATGCAGTGCTGAATCGCAAAAAGTGGCCTGGTCATTTGGCAGCCAAATGGTCCGGGGCTGAAGTGGTTAACTGTGCAGGACCTGTAACTAGGTAAGCAGGGGTTATAACAAAAATGAGGGGAGGGAGGGAGGGAAAGGTGCAGATTCACTTTAAGACCCTAATGACATGTATTCATCTGTGTGAAAGTTGACTGAATGCAGAACACCAGCAATGTTTATAGAAGTGTCTTTCAAAAACTTCCAAAGGAGTAAACAGAGAAACGTTTTGTTTGTTTGTCTTTGCTGGTTCAGGTGTCAGATGAGATATCCAGGTTAGCTTACTGGAAATGCTGGTTGTCTGATTGTCACTGGATTGGGGCCATCATGGGGCCACACATTATACAGAGCCTGTGTACACACTCTCCCAGGACCCACATGGCTGCGTACAGCTGCCCATAAACATCAGGATTCGGCTGTACACAGGTATGCACCGAGGTAAAGCATCTGTACGTGCCAAACTCAGATTGTATGTGTTTGGAGCAAACATCCATGAGCATGCTTTATACCCCCCCGCATAATGTCATACAGCTTCATCTTCAATTTATGTCTATGGGTGGCTGTACACCAATGTGAAAAATGTTTATTTGGCTTTTTACGCAATATGATTGTGTGCATGAGCCCTAAAATGCCCCATTGTAGCGTGCAGTTTTGCTGCAAGGCAGTGCATCACACTGTTTACATTTTTTGTTTTCGTTTTAACTTTATTGGAAGTGTATAAAGTGTACACTCCATTCGGGTCTCCGCACAGCATGTTGTAAGGCTGTCGGTGGCAGTGCCATCCAGAACACTGGGGAAACTTGCAGTATTTTACCGCACTGCACCTCACACTAGCATTGTGATGTGGATGGGGTACATAGAAAGCAATTGTGCTCTTGCAGTGACTGGTGTCCAGTGTGGAAAAATGCACGTTAGCGCACACATTGTGCTGTCCAAATAGATCCAAAGCATACATGCAGAAAGGTATGACAGTATGATGTCTAAATTTCTGATCTACAATGTATGTCAGGCAAATGACCCAGCACTGAAGCATAGCTCCCAACTGTCCCTGATTCCGAGGGACTGTCCCTGGTTTGGAACAACGTCCCTCATTTCCCCTCATTTTGGTCTGATCTATATAATTGTATATAAAATGCACTTTTTATCTTTCAAAAAGTGGTTCCCAGAGCTAAACCTTTCATCCAATTTCTAAATTGCTGCATTTGTAAATTTCAAAAGCCAGTATAAAGGAATAGTAGTGGTAAAAATAAAGAAAGCTCTTGTGGGTTTACCTAACTTTTTTGTATAATTTTCCTTTAAGCGCATGGCAGGGGGTGTGTCCTATGCATACATACTTTTGCAAATAGGCGCCCCTCATTCCCATCTCAAAACATTGGGAGATATGCTGAAGTTTTGGATCAGCACAACAGCCAGGCCTCTAGCATTTGTAAAAAGCCACCAATAAAGGCAATGATACTTGGATGAATGGTGTCTTTTTTTATTTTATTCAGCTGGCATACATTTCTACTGTCATCATTAATGTGATGTGGCTCTGTAAATGGATACACAGTTTTAAAGACTGTTGGCTTAGATGAGCAATTCAGGATTATATGTGATTAGAAACTGGAAAGTGTATTGGACTAGTTTTCTCCAAACAGGCATTCAAGCCAACCAAATTGTGTACTAATTGTCAAGAATTGGGAATGTTTGCATTTGAGGCTATACTCAGTCTATGGCCAAATTGTGTACTAGTTTATCTGGATTGCTTTTTTTTTAATGAACTGGTAAAGTTGTCCACTTACCAATTTACTTACCGGCAGAGCATCAGCTCCTCCCCTCCCATAGAAAGCTTTTAATCTGAAGGATCATAGACTCTCTGCCCCCTGAGCCACTTCCTTATGGGAGTAGAGATAGTACACAAAAAATAAACCTTATTATGGGAGCCTGCTGCATGCTTTTCCAGTGAATCTGGACCTCTTTTTACCAGCTTACTAGTACCCAAGCAAAGCTGGATGTTTGCCCACAAAAGCAAGGAATGGATTCAACTTTGCAGAATCACCACAAGAATTTTCCATTGCCCACTAAGCGCTTATAAACTGCCCATACATGGCTCGAATTTCGGCTGATTTCTGTGACTTGGCGGAAATTCAAGCTGTGGATGGCCATGCCGACACCAACAGGCTGAACAAACTTCAATTGAGAAATATTAGGAGCCAGGTATTCTGATGGCGTTGGCTGGCAGAATGCAATAGGTGGCAGTTAGATTCGTTCATCCATGCATTTTAGCGTGGATTGAAGGGTCTATGGATTTCTTTACATGTATGGCCAGATTCAGACCTGCAAAAGTCAGCTATTTATTTTCTATTCACTTGGAATATTAGACTTGCTTGCCTGTATGCATTCACACACAGCTGATCTCACCTGTGCTTAGTGAGTAATTCCAAGGATAGCACTTTCATTCAGGTTGTAGGGTTGCTTAGTAAATAAATAAGGAAAGTGATTGTAAATGCTATCTTAAAAAATTTTTTTTTGCACAGAACCTCCTCTGCTGGGGACCCCCCTCTGGCACTCCTGGTTTCTCTCCTCTGCCTAGTGCCCCCATAGAAAGCCGCTTTCTATGGGGACACTCGTGCGGGCTCACATCTGAGCCACAGGCCGTGTACACACGCGGGGACTGTTCGCTCAACTTTGTCCGCTGAACAGTGTTTTCGGCGGACAGTCCGCTCGTGTGTGGGCTTCAGCGGACAGTTTCAGCGGACAGTCTGACGAACAAAGTTTTTCGGAAATTCCGAAAAACTGTCCGCTGAAACTTGGTTTGAGCGGACAGTCCGCCCGTGTGTAGGCTTGTTCGTCAAACTAAGTCTCGCGCATGCTCAGAAAGAATTTACACGCCGAAGGTTGCATTGCAGTGTATAGGACGTCGTTTTCTAGTCCCGTCGTACGTGCCGTTCACGTCATCGCGCACGGTTTCAGCGGACTGTTCGTTCGTCGTGTGTGGGCAAGTCCGTCCATGCTAATTTTGAGCGGACTGTCCGCTGAAACTGTTTGACGAACAAAGTTGAGCGTACAGTCCCTGCGTGTGTACGCGGCCACACTGTCTACGTCTAATGACACAAACAGCTGCATTGGCTCCTAGCCAAGTGGGCTTGGTCACTAGCTTTGATTAATAGCTGTGGGAGCCAACAGACAGAGCGGGGGTTGGGGGTGATACTGATATCTAAACATTTTTTACCTTAATACAAGGAATCTTGGCAAACAGTTTAGTAGTTTCTTGTATCAGTTTAGAGACAAGTGTCATTTCTGTCAGCCATTTCATTCCTCTGATATCAGCATGAATCTTTTCTGACAAGTTTTCCTGACAGCGAGAGAAAAAAAGTGATTGACAGCCTCAGCCCTGTTCCTCTGTGTTGTGTTTAGGGGGGGTGTCCTTTCCCTCCAATCAGCTCTCATAGCCCTCCTAACTGAGCTCTGAAGAGTGTAATTTTATCTCTCCGTCCAATGTTTTCTGACAGCTTAGACAAGCTTTATAAATTCTGCACTTTGAACAGATGTAGAGACGAGAAGACTGCAGATAAACGGGTACAACTTATGGAGGAGAATTTATTTTCTCTCTGTGTATTACCTGAGACTTGTCACTTCACTGGTTCTATAACTACTTAAACTACATAAACCATAGACTTCAGGAACTACAGTTTGTGTCTTAAAAGCTCATCTTCTTTTAGCTGTCAGTTTGTAAAAAAAATTGGTGCAACCCACCTCTTTGTCATGTACTGTAGTGATGATCATCTCCATCAATCGTGAACACTACCTAAACGTTATCCCACTTGTGCACAAGAAACGCTCAGAAGCCTGCGAGGGGGGCTCCAAGGTTTTGACTGCCTAGGGGTCTCCGCAGAGTTTAATCTGGCACTGACCTATCACCAACGTGATAGGTCAACGAGTAGCATCATGGATTTCATTGAAGATCTCACTTCACAATGGTCCTGATGAGCTTTGGTCCTGCAAATTCTGTTTGCTATTCTGATTACGACTAAAGTCTTTATTGTGCTTCCAGTTTTTACTCTGTTTGTTGTCTGCTATATGATAAAGTCCATCTGAACTATGCCTATTCTAGCCTTTGCCATGACAAAACTACAGACTTTGACATGAGAATACGTCACCGTAAAATCTGTGTTTCCTTTTGAGGATCGATAGTAAACAAAGGAAATCCTCCAAATTGATATCTTTGGGGAATTCACTCCTTATGGATGGTAGCAAAGAGGGTCGTTCTGTAGCAGCAGATTCTTGGTACATTAGGCCCAACAGAAGGACTTTGCCATTAATCATCCCATGTATGAAGTGAAAACCAGGCTTTTATTACCTAATCTAAAAAAAACAATGATGTGATCCTTTCATGAATAGTGCACGTACAATAGTACACAAAGACGTTACGACTGCAACAACAAACAACCCATCCACTAAAGGTAAACATCATTTATTAGCCAAACAAAAGATTGCCGGGAGGAGGGTGTATGTAAAGAAGAAGGATACACTATTGTCTACAATGCTTGAAGTTTCATTGGTGATATGTTTTCCTGACATGCAATAGAGAAAAACTAGAAAGAACCCAAAATTAAGCAAATGGTTGTATAAGCAATTCAAAAACAAAACAGAAACAGTACTATAAATGGGAGTATTAAAGTGATACTAAAGGCTATTTGTTCATTAAAAAATATATTATATTTATCTGCTCTGCATAGAAAGGTCACTCTCCTTTTCTTTGGCAGACCGTCGCTGGCGCTGTGTGCTCCTCCTTCCACCAGGTGCCTTCTTTGCCTGGTGATAAGGAGGCATCCTTGTGTGTGTACTCCCAAGCTGGGCTGTGTGCGTCAATAGAGACACAGCACCTATAAACCATGTCCCTGCTCCCTCCTCCCAGCAGTGACATAGAGCCAGGTAAGTGCTTAGGAACAGAAGGGGTAGAATAAGTAGTGGGGCATTTTTACCTTACTGTAGAAAATGCATTAAGTTAAAAAAATGTTTAGACTACGTTAACAAGGTTACGTTAAGCCTAATGCCTTATGTTAAATTTAATTATGTGCTTAGGAACAGAGGGCATAGGGTAAGTAGTTGGGCATTTTTTACCTTACTGTAGAGAGTGCATTAAGGTAAAAAAAAAAAACTTTAGACAAAGCTAACAAAGTTATATTAAGCCTAACGCCTTACGTTAAATTAAGTTCATTTTCTTTCAAATCAGAACAAGGGATGGTGCTTACATTGAACACAAAAAGGGAGATTTACAAAAACTGGAAGACACAGAACCTGGTGAAGCTACCAACCAATCAGCTTCCAGGTTTTAGCCCCTATTCACATTAGCACGATTTGACAAGTCAAATCACAACATATTGCCGGCAATGGCACTGTCCCAGTCAGTGCAATGCTGACTTTGCGGCACCTCAACGATATCCAAAAGTAGTTTCTGCACTACTTTTGGTGACTTTGGGGATGATTTCAATAGACATGCGTGCATGAACCGGCACATATATGTTTCAAATTCCCCCGGAACTCACACTGAAATGCGGGTTTGAAATCGTTAGAGTTCAGTTGAACTCGCAGGATTTCAAACCCCCATTTAATGTGAACGTACTGTCAAAGCTTAATCGAACAAGCTGAAGTTAGAAGCTGATTGGTTAATATGCACAGCTGCACTAGAATCTTCGCGCACCAGTTTTAGTAAATCTCTCCCACTGTGTCCCTTGTTCTGGTGACTGATGCTCACTTAGTTGAAATCTTCCATCTTCTGACCCCCACCCCCTACACCGGTAATTGTCTGGTATCACAGCCCCTGGACCTGTCATAGGCACGTATGCCTATTATTCCCACCTTTTCTTCCACTCCCCTCCTCCATTCATAGAACTGTACTAAAGCTTCCAGCAATGAAGATCACTCTATGAATGAAGGACAGGCAGGTGAATGAAAGGTCTGCCTGTTGCATTCATAGAGAACTTTTCATTGCTGGAAGCTATAGTACCAATTCTATAAATCAGCGGCCCCCAACCTTTTTGGTACCGGGGACCAGCTTAGTGGAATTTTTTTTTGCCAAGGACCGGTGTAGGTGGGTGGCCATGGGTTGTAGGGGATATGGCTGGTGCTAGTGCTTCAATCATCAGACACCATGGTTGATTGGTGTCAGGGTGATTGAAGCACATTATTTATATTATTATATTGTAATATAAATTGAAATAGTGCAACTCACTATAATGCATAATCAGTGGGAGCACCGAGTGTGTTACTTGCCACCAGATGCAGCATATCTCCTGCCACTGTCAAATACCACTGTCATTTACCACCAGATGCAGCGTGTCACTTGCCACCGTCACTTACCACCAGATGCAGCATGTGACCTGCCACTGTAGCCTGCCACCAAATGCAGCATGTAACTTGCCACCAGTTGTAGTGTGTCACCTGCCATCAGATGCAGAGTGTCACTTGCGAACCAGATGTAGTGTGTCACCTGCCACCAGATGCAGTGGGTCGCCTGCTACCATAGCCTGCCACCAGATGCTGCAGTGCGTCACTTGCCACCAGATGTAGCGTTTTACCTGCCACCAGATGCAGAGTGTCACCTGCCGCTGTCACCTACCACCAGATGCAGCGTGTCACCTGCCACCGTCACCTACCACCTGATGCAGCGTGACACCTGCCGCTGTCACCTACCACCTGCCGCTGTCACCTACCACCAGATGCAGCGTGTCACCTGCCACCAGATGTAGTGCATTACTTGCCACCATCGCCGCTTGTCACTATCCTGCCATTAGATGCAACTTCCCAATGTAACCGGCCAGCACAAACACCAGATGTAGCAGGTCAATTTAGGGCCAATTTGTAAAGGTTTTCTGCCATGAAAACACCTACATGTATCCCTCTTTTTGCAGCATCTCCCCAGCGGTACAGCATCCAGTTTTTACTGTATACATATGTTAATTTGAGCAGTTCTAGCTTTAGATATACTTTTCCATTTTTTTAAATCTTTTTTCTGTTTCCAATAGTGTCCTGAAAGTTCGGAACCTCTAGCAAGTTTTATTTGCAGTAAAGGCAATGAGGATGAATAGAGAGCACAGCAGAGCATGACCTTTGACTTAATTTCCATGTCTGATAAGATTGGAGCATACTTACCTTCAGCCTTTTGTTTATTATTTGTCATGTGTCAGTCAGCGTGATGGCTTGCAGAAGCCTAATCCTTTCAACAGCTCAGACACTTTGAACGGATTCCTTGTTAAAAATTTGGACAAACTGTATGTCTCAAGACTACTTTATTAGCTGACCAGTGTTTTCAAGCAGTACATTCTCTACCAGAAATAACTAACCAGAACTTCAGCTTGAGGCATAGCTGCCGATATAAACCTCCACCTAGAGGTAAATTCTAGGGCAGGGGTCTTGAATTAAAATGTACAGAGGTTCGGTCAGCAACATTTCTTTCCGACAGGGGTCTGCATCTCATGTTAGTGCTGTAACACATCATGGTCCCCCTGTACATCATTCTCTTCAGCTGATCTTTAACATCGAACTCCCCTTTACATCACAATCCCCTCTTTAAAGAAGTCCCACAGTGTCCTCACTTCCCCTTCACATCACAGCCCCCCTTTACATCACCATCCCTCTTTTAAAGCAGTCCCACAGTGTCCTCAGTTCCCCTTCACATTGCAGTGCCCTATTACATCACAGTGCCGCCCCTCACATCACAGTTCCCCCATAACACATCACAGTGCCCCCATAACACATCACATTGCCCCATAATACATCACATTGCCCCAAAACACATCACAGTGCCCCTTTACACAACACAATGCCTCTTATTACAGTGTCTCCCCTGCACAGTCCTACAGTACCTTTGGCAGGGCACGGACACTAATCAACCATCAATGTCCTCTCCTGGGTCTCCTGCCCAGCCACTAATGGCAACTTATCAGCAGAGCAGGGGGTGGGAGGAGCTGCAGCTCTGGACGGAGGGTGGGAGCTGCCCAAGTTATTATGTTAACAAGCGGGTGATTACTCAGCTTGTTAATATGAAAAGACTACCACTCTCTGTTTTGATCTACAACACCTCCTGCCCCTGCCCGCTGTGAGGATGACATAAGTGGGCGGTAGGAGACCCAGAAGAAGACACCCAACTGTGATAGTGGCACGGCTGCATTGGGGACAGGACTGCAACTCAGTCTGGTTGTGAACCGCGATCCGCCATTTAGTGACCAATATTCTAGGGTATCTTTGGTGAGTATACATCCCAGATTATTACTGAATTAGTTAGTTTAAAATGTTGGTGTGAATGTCACTAGTTGCTGTTCAATATTTAATGATTGCATTTATTATACAGGCATACCCCACTTTTAAGTACACAATGGGGTTTATTTACTAAAGCTAGAAAGTGCTAAATCAGGCTCACTTCTGCATAGAAACCAATGAGCTTCTAACCCCAGCGTGTTCAATTAATAAAACCTGGAAGCTCATTGGTTTCTATGCAGAAGTGAGTCTGAATTTGCTGAATTTGCTGAATTTGCACTTTCCAGCTTTAGTAACTAAACCTCATTGTGTACTTAAAAGTGGGGTATGCCTGTATGTATAAGATATAAAACCTGCTTCATGTGTATTATGGTGATGCCATAGATCTATGCAGAAGGAGCTGCTGCCCACATCCCTAACTTAGACATAAAATAGAACAATATCCTCTATGGGACTTTAAAAGGCAGAAACTCCTTGACAATCAAAGTGTGTTGAAAATATATTTGTATTTTTTTTTTAGAAAAGTTAAAATTGAAAATATAACTTTGATAAAAAGTCGAAATTGGATGCATATATATTTTACAGGTGAAATATCAAAAAGAAACACTATGTACAGACAAACAACCACTTGACTCTGTCCAGTAAACAGAACTAGGACAGAGAACGTCCAACGCGTTTCAAGGTTTGTAACGGTAAAACCTCTTCTTCAGGGGATAGTGGTACAGTAATTGGTTGTCTACAATTAAATAAATAACAGAGAAGCAGTAAGCATTCATCATACAACATAGATAAGTAATCTTTGCAGTAAACATATTGGAATAATGTAGTATCAATTCTAACCATATATTTCTTGAGAGTCACCAATATTGCATCCATTTAAAAAGAACAGGAAGAAAATGCACTGCCAGAGGTCAACCAGATTGAAGGAAGTCGGTGAGGGGGTGGGGGGGTTTAAGTCCAAACTCAGGATCAAACACAGAGGGCGCCCTATATCTAAACAAACCCAGGACTACGAACGCTGAAGCAAAAGACCTAAGAAAAAGAGAGGGAGGAAGAAAGGCGAAAAAAAGACTATTTATTAGAGTGTGAGCAGGTATGGTAGTAGGACTATGTGTATTAAAATAGAGAGAAACTAGTCCTCTATTTAAAGCACACACCTTAAAAAAGCTGGTACGTTGATAACGTGCAGTCAGAAAAAGGAGCATGTATGTACGACCAAAGGCGGAACACATCAAGCATCTATAAAATAATTTGTAAATAGTATATAACGCATAGGGTAATGTGCAGGAGCATTATATATATATCAATGTAAAGAACGAAAATGCATATCCATAAATATTGGGTAGCAAAAGTTCAAGTAATTGTTAATTTTCTAATATACAAGAGGCTAGTGTTTACCTATGGTCTGGATTGAATAGTGATTTGTCTGCACAGTACTGGAAGCGGCATAAGACTTAAAACCTGCTTCAAGTCGGTTCATTGATATATAGCCTGCCAAGTGTAATGTGCAGATCTAGGCTCATTTCCAGCCTGGGCAATAACCTGGGTTTATGATCAGATTTTATATGCTTCTGATGATATTTTGTAGTATTGTGTAACTGTACATCTTTAATGTATGTAACAGTAGACGTATTTTTGCTCCTTTTTTGGCCTGTTAAAGCTGAACTCTAGGTACAAATTTTATTGCGTAGTAACATGAGCAATCGCTGTGAAAGGTGCAAATCACTACAAGGATAGCAGCAATCTTCCAGTTCCTGTGCTGAGTGGTTTACATTCTGCACAGTAATCATAGGAAGTCACTCAATATTTTTTGCAATAAATACAAGGCATTCTCTGAGCAGAAGAGGTGGAGATTGAAATGTCAGCATCCCACCTCTCTGTCCAAACAGAGAACTCCCTGTATTCACTAGAAAAAAAAAACAAGGCATTCTGTGAATGGCAGCAATGCTGAGCACTCAATCTTCTGTGGTTCCTATGCAGAAGAGAAGGTGACTGTCACAGGAACCAGAATATTGCTGATAGCACTGTAGTAGCACCAAACACTTCAGTAATTTGTGGTTTCCAAAGTGACCGCTCAGGTATTAGATAAGCATATTTATATTGGTCCAAGCTGGATACATTATTATGAACTATGCAATAAAAATCATGCCTAGAGCTCAGCTTTAATTATACCATTAAAGTATTTTTTAAATCTGTTTAAGTACAAAAAAAATGTGCTGATTCTGCTAACCATCTCATGACCTGATATCTTCCTATGTTCTTCGGTTATGCTGTAATATGATCATTTACCATTGCCCCATGTATCCCTGTGGACTACAGAACACTTCCCTCATTTATAGAGAAGATGATAGGAGGATGTGTTCTGTAGTCTTGTCCTATGGTCCTATGGGTTGCTCTGGAAGAGCAGAATAGGCCTATAGAACCAAGGGGTCCTTATCCAGTTTTAAAAGAAGAAGAATATTAGCTCTCAATATGGATTGTAGCAGACTTTGGTTTTCACGGCCAGCAATGTTATTATTATTATACAGGATTTATATAGTGCCAACAGTTTGCGCAGTGCTTTACAACGTAAGGGCAGACTGTACAGTTACAATACAATTCAATACAGGAGGAATCAGAGGGCCCTGCTCGTTAAAGCTTACAAACTAAAAGATTTAAAGGCTTGCAATAATATTTATACACCTCCATTGGTAGGCCAATCCTATCCTATGGGTACACTGTTACTTCTTCATTGACACAGTAAAGTGAGTAAGCATTGTTGCCCTAGGAAAGGAATTATGTTACTGGCAGGACCACTTCCTGGGAAAATTGCTGCACATTATGTGGCGATCTACGCAATGTCCACCAAATCCTCCTCCCCACGCTGTCTTCTGGGAGACACACAGGTCGCAGAAGACAGCAGGGACCAATCAGAATGCGCAGCGCGGCTCGCACATGTGCAGTTGGGAACCAGGAGTGAGGTTCCCTTACTAGAAATGGCAGCAGCAGCAGCACCCTGGAGTCAGTCTGAAGATCGGCTGGGGTGCCATCATCGCGGGCTCCCTGGACAGGTAAGTGTCCTTATATTAAAAGGCAACAGCTATAGTATTTGTAGCTGCTGAGTTTAAAAAAAAATTCAGCTGGTGGAACTCCACTTTAAGCCGGAGGTTTACCTGGCTTTTACTCCCAGAATAAGGTTCTTCAAATACTCCAAGGTTACACTGACTTAATGTAAGTGCTCCATAAATAAAAGACACTAACTGCTTCTTCACTTAATTAAAGTTCCTTTTACTGGGGGACTTGGATAATACAGATACATTTCACATCAATCTTTTCATACATATGCAAATCCCATCATTTGGCTGAGGTAGAACTGGCTGTGCTGCTACAACATAACACTGTCAAGCGGTTTCCGAAAAGACAAGGTGCATAAGGAACATTGTGCGGCTCATACCTCTGATGGATGAGGTCCATGGCAACAAAGTCCACAGTAACTTGGGTCCCTGAAGATGGACCCTTTTAAGGGGTAGCAGCTGAATCACATGACTGGGCTGGTCCTCTGCAGAACTTTTTGTACCACATATGTAAAACACAAGGCCGAACCTGGCCTGCCAGGCCTTGTCATGAGGCCTTCCCATATGGTTTTGCAGATGGATCGTGACAGAACTCCATTCTGCCACTTGCAGCTTTCACCCTCTGCACCCACTCCTCGCTATCACTTGTAAACACAGAAATGTTCAGATGGTATACATTATATGTTTAATTAAGCAGTGAATTAAACACCTGAAATGTTGCTCTTCATTATGTGTTCTTTGACAAAGTTCTGAGTACGGAAGGAAACGTGACAAAGCTTTAATTTGTATCCCATTCTGATCTACAGTAGAATAAAGTAAAGAAGCTTTTCGCGGACACAGTAGGCAACCTTTCCTTTTTCTTCAGTTGGCTGAAGTTATATGTATAGTATATGAGCCAGGCACTAAATTCACCATCCAAGCTGGACAGCACTGCTTTCAATCAGTTTGATGAGACTGATGGAAATGCATTGGGAAAGTGGAACAGTACTAAGTAGAGCCTGCATATATACACACTAAAGATTGATGTCCTCATATATATAGTTGCATAGTCAGCTTGAAAAAGGACACTAGTCTGTCTAATTCAACCAATAAAAAAAAAAAATCACACACACAAAGAAAGCATCCATATACGCAATCATATACCCACAGTTGATCAGGAAGAAGGCAAAAACCTCAATAAAGCATGATCCAATTTGCAACAGCAGGGGAAAAATATTCCACCCTGATTTTCCATGAGGCAATCGGATTGTTATTACACATGAATACAACTTATTAGTACTCAGTTATGTTTTGTGCATTTAGGAATGCATCCGGCTGTTTTTTTAACACAATCTATTGATCTGGCCAGAACCAGTTCTTGTGGGAACCTATTCCACTTTTGCACAGCTCTCACTGTCAAAAAGCCTTTCCATATGTGAAGGTTAAAGGAGAAGTCTGGCCAAAGCTTGTTTGGCTGGACTTCTTCTACGGATCACAGGAATGCAGTTTGTTTTGCACTCCTGTGGCTCGTTTTCAGCAGAGCGCAAGCTGAAGTATGCTCTCTGCTGATGTCACGGATGTCAGTCCAGGCACCGCATCATTGTGACAATAAATTCTGAATCCGCCAGGTGCCTGAAACTGCAGTTTGACCCTCCCCCACCCCGTACATGGACAAATTGGGTGCCCACCTCTGTAGTCCATCTTCACTACCCATAAGAAATATGAAAAATGTATCAGCCACTCCTAACTCTTCTCGCCCTATTTATTAGCTGTCAACAAATTGACTGCATAACAATGTCTCCACCAGGGAATCAATCTTCCTTGATGGATTTCATTACTTCTGGCTTGCTTCTTGTTAGTGTAATGTTGTATGGCACATGCAGGAGATAAAAAGCATGACGTTTGTTCCTCATCTCGTGCATGCTCTGTACGACATCTAGGGGGAATTTATTTTTGCCAGATAAGTCTGTGTTATGGCGCATGAGCAAGATGAGGAGCAAATGTCTCTTCAGTGATGGACCAGCAAGGAAGAGGGAAGAAGAAGCCGACTATTTGTTCTGTTACCATCATGTTTACTGGGGATGGGAGAGGGTGGGAGAGTCTGCTTTGAGTATGCAGGATGAATGTCCTAAAATGCAGTCTATTACAAAGCGGAGCTTGACATGCTCTTGGAAAACAATGGTAAGGACTTTTGTTTTCCCAACCCCCATTATGCAGGAACAGTAAAAAGAAATGTGACAAAGTGGTTTCCTGTTCCCAAAAAGACAATCTTCAAAAACAACAGACATAATCCATGTTCAAACTATAAACTACTAAATGCAAAAAAAGGACAATACGCATTTTGTATCTTGATAAAATCTGGCCAAGCAAAGATATGCATTGCTTACATTTGGCTGTTTTAATTGGCTGGTGTACTTGGTTTTCCATTGTTAGTCATCCTTTAAAAGCAGACAATTTAACTTTAGAGACTACTAATTAGAGATTTACCTAATGTCTTAATTACCTTTTCTCTGTGTGTGCTCACTTGACAAATTGTGCATGAATGATGGCAGTGGCGTGAGCAGACATATTGACCCAGTGCTTTCCAATAGGCAGCAGGCTAACATTAATATTAAAGTGATATTAAAGTCTTTAAAAAAACAAACATGTTATAGTTGCCTACTCTGTGTAGTGTTTTTTTATAGGGCAGCCCAGATTCCTTTCTTCCCGGGTCCCTCGCTGGCGCTTTTGGCCCCTCCCTCCTGCCGAGTGCCCCCAGAGCAAAGAGCTTACAAAGGGGGCACACAAGTAGACATGTTCCCGAGTTGTGGCTCTGTGTGTCCATTCACACACATAGCTTCAGCTTGGCCCCACCCCTCTCTCTCCTCATCAACTCCCTAGCTTTAATTGACAGCAGCAGGAGCCAATGGCTCCTGCTGCTGTCTCAGCCAATGAGGAGGGAGAGTCCCCAGAGAGCTGAGGCTCTTATGCACAGCACTGTATTGAGATATGGCTCAGGTAAGTATTAGGGGGCCTATAGAACCACTATAAAGTGGAGCTCCACTCAAAAGGGGAAGTTCTGCTTGTTTGCATCCTCCACCCCCTCCTCTACCACATTTAGGGGGGGTGGGCGGGTACCTGTTTTTTTAAAGGTTAGGAATCCTTATTTTATAGGATACAATGTGTTAGAAGACTGGATAGCTGCAGACCTAGGACCCCATTTATCAATGTGTTATACTTAAACCCTAAGTTACATCTCCATTGCTGCCAACCAGGATCAGACCTTCACCGACAGTTGTAGTCTAATTAGTGGCTTTGAGGAAATATCCCTAGTAACTAGTAAGGACACATAGGTAAAAATCAATTCCAACTATGGTCTACAAATATATAAAATCTTCATGCAGATCTGAATGCACACATTGATATGTTTTCTGCTTTATTTTGCGTTCAAATGATTGTATTGAACCTTTTACAAATCCTACCCAGCACTACAACAGTATGTACCTTGCAGAAGTGCCAAAAGTGCAATCAAAGCCAAGGAAGTCATAAATTGCTTGACCAGAACAGAACAGTTTTGGGTTACCTCAAAAGTCCTCTTCAGAAGAAAGGACTTCATGCAGCTTATTGAGACCTGTTAGGGTTCTCACATTGCACTGCATTATCTGTTAATGTCTCTTCTTCACAGAACTTTGTTTTAACCATTTGGATTTGTCACAGTTAAAGCAACTGTAGGAATGGGTACTGGCAAATAACCCAATGGCTTGTTTATATTATTCACAGAGATAATTTAGCAAGTTAGAACAAAAAACATGGACAAGAGCAGAAAGGGTGATGTAAGCTTCTCAGCTTTTATGCCCTTTCTGCAAAGATGGCCAAAGGGAATGTACTACCAGTAAATTACATCATTGATTCGCCTGTCTGTAGAGCTGACAGCCCATGTAAATTTATTTTTACGAGAGTTGGCAGTATTTTGCCGTGTCCAATTGGTATACTACATTTACTGTTATGGCCAGGACTGCATTTTGAGGGGATACTCTCTTAGAATCCATGGGAAAATATGTGCTAAAAAATAAAGTGAAGTAAAGTAAAAAGTGTCTTGTTTAAATTATCATATGATCTGGGATGTTACATGACCAAATTTAGCAGAAACGCCTTTGTGCTCGGTACTTGCACCAGGTAGTCTACCTATCCAACATTGAGACACTGTGGGGAAGACTCCACTGTCACTCACATCATGGCCTCTGTGACAGATGACAGTTGAAACTATATTCAGAAATAATTTCCAAAGTACCACTGTAGTATACTACCACAGTGCATTTTTGTTTTGACAAGCAAGCCTTGCAGTGGAATGCTAAGAGTCAATAACCATTGTGCCTGCTTATACCATCAGCTACACTTTCACTAAGCAAAGTAGGAGATCTTATTGAATAGGGCTGATAATGTCACTTGCTACAAGTCTCTGTAATTTGCAACACTCATAAACAACAACAGTATTTCACTACGTTTTCCAACTATTGTTGATTACACGACATATGCAGTCAAAAACATTAATAGCAATGAAACATAGAATATAGTCTTCATGAAAAACAATCAAGTATTCAACAAATAAATTCAAACGTGCAGGTCATACTTAGTGTCTATGGGTAACTTTTGAAGGTCTTCTAGGGCATTGAAAGTATTTTATATATCACTAATAATGAGAAGAAAATATGACACATTCCTTAAAGTGTGTGCCTAGGCATTGCCCAAATTTACCTCCAACCCTCCTTCCCACCTCTAGAGCATGCTCCTGCGAAAGTATTATTATTTATTATTGTAGTATTATTATTTTCTGTTCCTGTAGTGGGAAACAGCTTTAATTACCCCTTGTGACATTTTCACTGCCATATACTTAAATGTAAAAAAACAAAATCAACGTTTGCTACCAAGTTCTACAGAATATATAGCTGAATCACTCAACTCTTAGGCCGCGTACACACGCGGGGACTGTTCGCTCAACTTTGTCCGCTGAACAGTGTTTCGGCGGACAGTCCGCTCGTGTGTGGGCTTTCAGCGGACAGTTTCAGCGGACAGTCTGACGAACAAAGTTTTTCGGAAATTCCGAAAAACTGTCCGCTGAAACTTGGTTTGAGCGGACAGTCCGCCCGTGTGTAGGCTTGTTCGTCAAACTAAGTCTCGCGCATGCTCAGAAAGAATTTACACGCCGAAGGTTGCATTGCAGTGTATAGGACGTCGTTTTCTAGTCCCGTCGTACGTGCCGTTCACGTCATCGCGCACGCTTTCAGCGGACTGTTCGTTCGTCGTGTGTGGGCAAGTCCGTCCATGCTAATTTTGAGCAGACTGTCCGCTGAAACTGTTTGACGGACAAAGTTGAGCGAACAGTCCCCGCGTGTGTACGCGGCCTTAGCTGTTAATAGCACATATAATTGACAGGGTGCCAGCAAAAATGCAAAATGCTGCAACAAATACAAGTCATAATAGTTAGAAACTCAATAAATGTCCCATATATATGGGGGCACAGAAGCTAGCTTGCAGTCAGATACTAAAGCTGACAAGAGAGGCTATGTCTTAGCACTTCAGCCAATAAATTTAATTTAGTGTACTAATAATTCTTTAGGGATGTTTCTTCATCAAAGCAAACAGTGGAATAGTTTCTACAATTTATGTTTCCTCTGGGGGACTGAGGATAGGGCAGGGTGGATAAAAAATTAATGAGGCAGAATAACTTGTTATATGAGACATATTTTCTCACCAAATGTAATTCCGTTTTAAAGTCACTTGGTCTCTTTTGACCTTTCAGTAACAAATCCAAAATCATATATTTTCTCCTTTCATTGAATAAAATGCCTTATGTAGAAAAAATATGTAAATCTTTTCTTATCCTCTAGACTTGTGGTGGTATGGTTACTATGCATGTTGGTATAATGAGCTTCAATAGGTGGACTTGTTGAATGTTGAATTGGAAGGCACATAGACAATGAAGTTTTTGTAGATGGCAACAGAAATAAAATGGAGGCTTAGCATTAGAGTATAGAACAGTTAAACCTTTGTTGTTTTGTTTGTATGTATGATCATCTCTTTGTTGAGTAATCTTTACTACTCTACTGTATGATGTACATAGTGGGCTATTTATGATGATCTCTTTGCGGAGTTACCTTTACTATTCCAAAAGGTACCATTACAAATTAATAAATAATTAGTAACTAATAAATTAAAAATTATAAAAAATATTATTATTAGTAAATTTGAATTGCATTTTACAACTGTACACTATTAGCTAAAAAAAAATCTGAATGAATGAAAACCTTTTATGATATGTAGACTACAACTACGGACTTCCTTCCTGCATGATAGTTGCCTGGCTGGTTATGGCTTCAACATTTTCTGAATTGCCTAACCAGAAAACACCAGCAAAGAGGAAGGCAGAATGATGTCAGAACTCCTGATCTGCAAATTTTTTTGTAGGCATGTGCTTAGAAAATGTTAACAGACACCTAGTATTATGAGGAGAAGTCAGCAATATCAGACCCTATATATACTACATGTGTATATCAAAATATATGTAAAATAAAACTTTTTTCCAGTTTTAGTGGGAAAGGGTTAGACTCTTTGGTGAAGTATTGCACTCTCAGCCTAATGCTGCACAGGGATTTTCCAGCTCATGGGACAACAATCTAAGCACCAGCAGAATGTGACCATTAGTGAAATGATTTAACATTACAGTTAGCCATTTAACACACACAAATGGCAGTCACTACATGTCTTAACCAGTAACAAGCAATCTTCACAGCAACTGCTGTTGCAATTACAACCTTTGAGAAATGTCATTGACACTCACTGCCACATTCAAACAGGAATGTAACAGTTTTAAATATACAGTAGCCCTCACAGAGGCAAAGGTTTTAACATTTCTAATTACGGCATTTAGAAACTCAGCTTACCGTAATTATTTTTAAAATATTGATTTAATGAAAAGAATAAAAAAAGATGAAGAAATTATTTACCGAAAAGATTTTACAAAACAGACAATAACCAACAGTAATATAAATGGGATTAAAAGTGAAAAGTACTAAGCAAAATTTTCTTGGTCCTTAGTTCCTTGCAGAGGATGATTAATTATCATGTCCAAACTGATGTATCTCACAAATTACTTTTCATAGTTTCAATGGCATGCAAAGGCTACAGGTGCCAATTACAGCCATCTTTTTTTGTCCCATGAGAGGGCCTTTATAGGCATAACACAACAAATCAAAGGGTCAAAGAGGTTTTCTAAGGGGGTGTTGAAGTGTTTATGCTCCAGTAGATACTTCCTTAATGCCAATTACTCTAGCTATGTCTCTATTTCCATCTGATCAGGTTTCATAATCAGACAGCCACCATTAGAGGTCGACCGATATGGGTTTTTCTCTGGCCGATGCCGATGCCGATATTTAGAAATCATGGCGGCCGATAGCCGATATATGATGCCGATTTTTTTGGGCCGATATGTTAGGCCGATTTTATTTTATTTATTTATTTTTTTCCTTTTTTATTTATTATTATTTTTTTTTAGTCCCCCTTGATCCAACACACCTTTCCCACTGGGGCGTTTTTCAGGCGCTTTTGGGCTAAAAATAGCGCCTGTAAAGTGCCTGCAAAATGGCTCTCCTGCAGTCTGTGTGAAAGACAGAGTGCTTTTACACTAAGGCGATGCGCTGGCAGGATCTTAAAAAAAAGTCCTGCAAGCAGCACGTTTGGAGTGGTGTATACCGCTCCTCCACCACTCCTGCCCATTGATATGAATGGGCACCACTGCCGAAGCGCATGCAATGCGATTTGGCAGCAGTGCTTCATGGGCGCATTTAACCTCTTCCTTGGCCGCTAGCTGGGTTAGATGTGCCCCACTAGCAGCCAAATAGCACCGCTAAAATGATGGTAAAGAGCCGCTAAAACTTGCGTTTTACCATCAACGCCTGCCTGCTCCAGTGTGAAAGCAGTCTTCATAAGTGATACAGAAAATTTCTTACATTTAAACATTTATTAACCACTTCAGCTCCGGACCAATAAACACCTTAAGGACCAGAGGTCTTTTTGCAATTTCGCACTGCGCTGCTTTAACTGGTAATTGCGCGGTCATGCAATATTGCACCCAAACGAAATTTGCGTCCTTTTCTTCCCACAAATAGAGCTTTCTTTTGATGGTATTTGATTGCCTCTGCGATTTTTTTTTTTTGCAATATAAATGGAAAAAGAGCGAAAATTTTGAAAAAAAAAGATATTTTCTTCTTTTTGTTATAAGAAAAATCGAATAAACTAAATTTTAGTCATACATTGAGGGCAAAATTTATTCAGCCACATGTCTTTAGTAAAAAAAATGTCAATAAGCGTATATTTTTTGGTTTGCGCAAAAGTTATAGCGTCTACAAACTAGAGTACATTTTCTGGAATTTACACAGCTTTTAATTTATGACTGCCGATCTCATTTCTTGAGGTGCTAAAATGGCAGGGCAGTACAAATCCCCCCCAAATGACCCCATTTTGGAAAGTAGACACCCCAAGGAAATTGCTGATGGGTATGTTGAGCCCATTGAATATAAATTTTTTTTGTCCTAAGGGATTGAATAATGACAAAAAAAAAAAAAAAAGTTGTCACTAAATGATATATTGCTCACACATGCCATGGTTATATGTGGAATTGCACCCCAAAATATATTCCGCTACTTCTCCTGAGTATGGGGATACCACATGTGTGGGACTTTTTGGGAGTCTAGTCACGCACGGCACCCCGAAAACCAATCACCACCTTCAGGATTTCTAAGGGTGCAAATTTTTGATTTAACTCCTCACTACCTATCACAGTTTCGAAGGCCATAAAATGCCAAAATAGCACAAAACCCCCCAAAATGACCCCATTTTGGAAAGTAGACACCCCAAGCTATTTACTGAGAGGCATGTTGAGTCCATGGAATATTTTATATTTTGCCACAAGTTGCGGGAATATTACAAACTTTTTTTTTTTTGCACCAAGTTGTCACTAAATGATATATTGCTCACACATGCTATGGGCATATGTGAAATGACACCCCAAAATACATTCTGCTGCTTCTCCCGAGTACGGGGATACCACATGTGTGGGACTTTTTGGGAGTCTAGTCGCGCACGGCACCCCGAAAACCAATCACCACCTTCAGGATTTCTAAGGGTGCAAATTTTTGATTTAACTCCTCACTACCTATCACAGTTTCGAAGGCCATAAAATGCCAAAATAGCACAAAACCCCCCCAAATGACCCCATTTTGGAAAGTAGACACCCCAAGCTATTTACTGAGAGGCATGTTGAGTCCATGGAATATTTTATATTTTGCCAAAAGTTGCGGGAATATTACAAACTTTTTTTTTTTTGCACAAAGTTGTCACTAAATGATATATTGCTCACACATGCTATGGGCAGAAGTCAAATTACACCCCAAAATAAATTCTGCTGCTTCTCCCGAGTACGGGGATACCACATGTGGGGGACTTTTTGGGAGCCTAGCCACGTACGGGACCCCGAAAACCAAGCACTGCCTTCCGGATTTGAATATAAAATGCTATAAAAAACAAACTAACCAGAGTCACCCGTAACACTTATACGGTGATCAGTGGTGAAAGGGTTAACTAGGGGCAATCAGGGGGTTCAAATTTTTATTAGGTAGTATATGGGGGTCCCTGGCGCTATATAAAAACCTGACGGGGAACCTAAATAACTAACTGGCTAACCAGCGTCACCAGTGACACTTATACTGTGATCGCTGGTGAAAGGGGGTGAAAGGGTTAACTAGCAGCAATCAGGGGGTTAAAACCATTATTGGGTAGTATATCGGGGTACCTAGCGCTATAAAAACCTGGCGGTGAACCTAAAAAAATAACTAGCTACCTAGCGACACTAGCGACACTGATGCAGCGTTCAGAAAAATTATCGCTTAGTGACACTGGCAAAAGGGGGTGAAAGGGTTAACTAGCGGAAATCAGGGGGTTAAAGCCATTATTGGGTAGTATATCGGGGTACCTAGCGCTATAAAAACCTGGCGGTGAACCTAAAAAAATAACTAGCTACCTAGCGACTGTAGCGACACTAATGCAGCGATCAGAAAAACGATCGCTTAGTGACACTGGCAAAAGGGGGTGAAAGGGTTAACTAGCGGCAATCAGGGGGTTAAAACCATTATTGGGTAGTATATCGGGGTACCTAGCGATATAAAAACCTGGCGGTGAACCTAAAAAAATAACTAGCTACCTAGCGACACATGCAGCGATCAGAAAAATGATCGCTTAGTGACACTGGCAAAAGGGGGTGAAAGGGTTAACTAGCGGCAATCAGGGGGTTAAAACCATTATTGGGTAGTATATCGGGGTACCTAGCGCTATAAAAACCTGGCGGTGAACCTAAAAAAATAACTAGCTACCTAGCGACTGTAGCGACACTAATGCAGCGATCAGAAAAACGATCGCTTAGTGACACTGGCAAAAGGGGGTGAAAGGGTTAACTAGCGGCAATCAGGGGGTTAAAACCATTATTGGGTAGTATATCGGGGTACCTAGCGATATAAAAACCTGGCGGTGAACCTAAAAAAATAACTAGCTACCTAGCGACACATGCAGCGATCAGAAAAATGATCGCTTAGTGACACTGGCAAAAGGGGGTGAAAGGGTTAACTCTAGGGGCAATCAGGGGGTTAAATCTTTATTGGGGGGTGATAGGGGGCTACCCTGGACCTAACACTAACTGTCCTGACAGTTTTTACTGTCACAACTGACACTGAATGCATTGATCAGTAAAGAAATGATCAATGCAATCAGTGACACTGTGACTGGGGGGGGAGGGGGGCGATCGGGGGGGGGGATCGGGGGGGGGGTTTGTGTGCCTGTGTGTACCTACATGTCAGTGTAGTGTTGGTGCACACTTACTTTTAGTCTTCTCCTCGTAGTCCGGTCAAAAAGACCGCCCCGAGGAGAATGACATCACTTCCTCCTTCCTGTGTAAACAATACACAGGGGAGGAAGCTTCTCATTGGCCAGGAGTGATCCAGAGGGGGTGGCCGAAAACCAACGGCCATCCCCTCATCACGGAGCGCTCCTGGACCGAATCGGACCGCCGTAAACAGCGGGAGGGGGTCCGATCGGACCCCCCACCCGCTGGAAGGCAATCACGTAGATGTACGTGATTGTGCCTGCCTGTGCCATTGTGCTGACGTACAATGGCAATACGGCGGTCCTGAAGTGGTTAAACAAAACAAACCTCCAATCAGTTTACTTGTATGTATGATTTAGATAAAAAAAAACAAAAAACTATATATTAAATAAAAACAGGTAGTCAAAACTTTTGGACGAAAAAAATGGGCTAACTTTACTGTTTTTATTTTATTTTTATTTTTTAAATAGTGTATTTTTTCCCCCAAAAAATGCATTTGAAAGACCTCTGTGCAAATGCCGTGTGACATAAAATATTGCAACAACCGCTATTTTATTCCCTAGGATCTCTGCTAAAAAAAATATATAATTTTTGGGGGGTCTAAGTGATTTTCTGGCAGAAAATACAGGATTTTTACTTGTAAGCAACAAGTGTCAGAAAAGATTTAGTCTTTAAATGGTTAAACTGAGAACTCTACACACTGAGATGATTTCATTCATTCAAGTGTAAACATTGTATCTTTCTGTTCTTTTCTTGGCAGCCTGCCCAGAGAGGAGGAAAGGCAACTTACACTGACTTCTATTACAGAAGTCATTTCAAAGTCCCGCTGCAGTTCTATATCGGCTTTTTATCAGCTCAATCGGCCGATGCCGATTAATTAAAAAACGGCAAATATCGGCCGATATATCGGCCGGCCGATATATCGGTCGACCTCTAGCCACCATATTCTTGAAAATAATCAAAATAAGATTTGAGACCAAATATGATATAAATGATATAAATTGAGTTACATGCATTGCTTAGGAAATTGAATGTGCCCTATTAGCCCGCTAAACCTGATAATAAAGGCAGGTTTAGTTTCTAACTGATTGTTATTATATTATACAATATTGTAACCACATTTTTATGAACATAGCTTTATTACAGCAAAAATTATGAAATATTAACCAATGTTACCTTGAATGCCTAGCACAGTTTTAGATTTGATTGTTTTGTAATTTACCTGTGCATTTTGGAGAAATTAGGGTGGCACTGTGGTCAGCACTATTTTCATTATCTATCCACACAGTTTAGGGCTCGTAAGACCTCATTATTGTTACACCTTTGTCAAGAGTTTATTTATATATATGTCCCCACTGGGTAGACTCATCCCTCTAATTGTCCCTTTGTCCATTGTCACAGAGAACTGGGAAGAGTCCTAATTTTAGAGCTGTCTCCAATGCGAATAACTATTTTGGTGACAGCTGTCTAGGATTGGAATACACTTCCTCTTACTTTCTGTTGTATCTACTGGTAATAAATTGAAAGGAGACCTCCCTAATATGATGCAGACAGCAAACAAAAAACTGACAGTGTTTTTTTCATTATAAAACTCTATCCAAAATAAAATAAAAATGTGTCTTTATATGCAATCCATGCATACAGTATATTTCTCTCTGGCCTTCACTCAAAGATTCAAATGTAATATGCCCATACAGCTACTTTGGGAAAAGGTAGATATACTAAAATTATCCCTGCTCCACTGTCTTATGTTCTAAGGGAGATCACTGGTACTAGCAAAGGTGTCCATGATCCAAGATGCTGAGTACCGTATATACTCGAGTATAGGCCGACCCGAATATAAGCCGAGGCCCCCAATTTACCCCCAAAAAACTGGAAAACTTATTGACTCGTGTATAAGCCGAGGGTGAGACATGGCTGTCCATCCCTGTGTGTGTGTCCGTCCATCCCTGTGTGTCCATCCATCCCTGTGTGTGTGTCCGTCCATCCATCCCTGTGTGTGTATCCATCCATCCATCCATCCATCCCTGTGTGTGTGTGTGTGTGTGTGTGTATTCATCCATCCATCCATCCCTGTGTGTGTGTGTGTGTGTGTGTATCCATCCATCCATCCATCCCTGTGTGTGTGTGTGTGTATCCATCCATCCATCCATCCATCCCTGTGTGTGTGTGTGTGTGTGTGTATCCATCCATCCATCCATCCCTGTGTGTGTGTGTGTGTATCCATCCATCCATCCATCCGTGTGTGTGTGTGTGTGTGTGTGTGTGTGTGTGTGTGTGTGTGTGTGTGTGTGTGTGTGTGTGTGTGTGTGTGTCCGTGCAGCCTTGTGTGTGTGTCCAGCCTACCTGTGTCCCAAGCCTCCGTCCCGAGCCGCCGTCGTCCCGAGCCTCCTCCGACCCGTGCCGTGCCTCCTCCGTGCCGTGCCTCCTCCGTCCCGTGCCGTGCCTCCTCCTTCCCGTGCCTCCTCCGTCCCGTGCCGTGCCTCCTCCGTCCCGTGCCTCCTCCGTCCCGTGCCGTGCCGATGGATCGCCGCTCTTCTCGGCGGCCATTCTACAATTCAAAATTCCGCCTCCGCCTGTGATAGGCGGAACACTCAATTTCCCAGCAGCCTGTGTTCCGCCTATCACGGACATCCTCTCATACTCGTCCGTAGTATGAGAATGAGCGGATGTCCGTGATAGGTGGAACACTGACTGCTGGGAAATTCAGTGTTCCGCCTATCACAGGCGGAGGCGGAGAAGGAGGCGCGGCTTTTAAATTTTAATGTCCGCCGTCTGTCTGCTCGATACGCTGATCGAGCAGTCAGACAGCGGTGACTCGAGTATAAGCCGAGGGGGCACTTTCAGCCTCAAAAAAGAGGCTGAAAATCTCGGCTTATACTCGAGTATATACGGTATATATGGATGATTCTGCACACAGTCCAAGGTTACAAACAATTGTATTTAATCATACAAAGGCATACAGTTAAAATCTTGTGTCTGCTAACATGTTTCAGCCCTAAAAAAGGGTCTGATTTATTAGCTTTCCATACACTTTATGCATTCAGTATATTTCTCTTTTGTCTACAGCAGGAAAATTACCTCAAAAATACAGCCAATGTCAATAAAAGCTACAGGGGTTTGACGAAATTATGGAAGCAAGTATGGTAAAAGAATAAAATTGTTACCCAATATGGTGTTGGCCCATCTTTAGCATCCAAGACGGCCTGAATTCTCTTGAAAATTGATAAATAAATGTCTTGGATGGTGTATAATGGGATCTGATTCCACTGTGCAAAAATCTGGGTCACAATCCTGTGCAATGTCCTTTTGTCTCTTTCAGTTAGTCAGACCATGTTGACCTGTGTATGCCATCATAACCTTTGGTACTGTACCTTGCGACACTGCAAATACATTGGCAACTTCAGTCACAATGGCACCAGCTAAGCGGGCACCAACAATTTGTCCTCTTTGAAACTCAGTAAGCTCTGACTCTGTATTACTAGCAGTGTATGCAGCGAATGATGAAAGTGAGGCTTTCCACCTGTTAGCTAGGTGTCTCATCACACAGCGGAAACAAAAGAATCTTACATCACTTCCGCTGTCAACGCAAAACATGTTGTCACTTTCACAAGACTGAGACAAAAGTTCCATACTGGCCCTAAAGTCCCAGAGATCTTTAAGAGCAAATAAAGTCACAAAATTGTTCCGCCAAAGGGTAAAAAAACAACCTTTGAATCAAGATAGTTTATATATCTCTAAAGTCCACCAAGTAAGGGATTAATTCAGTGTGATGCACACCACGCTGTGCAGCTCCATATACCAGTGGTAAACTGACAGGCTGCAAAAACATAAATGGAGAGACAGAGCACACCAACTCCTAGTGCAACACCGTTTATTCAATAGAGATAAAAAGTAACAAAATAACACTATGTACTCACATTGCAGTGTATGTTAACGTCCGTGTCAAGCTGTAGTTTCACTCCTGCTATCAGGGCTCAAGGCTGGATCCAGGAAGGGCTGGCAGTGGATGGTCCCAATGTGTCAGCATGCAGCCGCAAGCTATCTGCCCGCCCGCAGCAGTAATCCTCCTATGGTAGGGGAACCTGGCCTAACTGCACGATCAGGTGATACACAAGCAGTGACATCTGATGAGGAACACTGAGGATTGCCATGGCAACGTGTTTCAGAGAGCCTTCTTCAGATCTGCAAATCATGTAGTGTTTCCATATTTTGTCCAACCCCTGTATCTTCAGGGTTAAGAAGAACAAGGAGCCCTGGACTTGATGGTTTGGCCCCCACAGAGCCCTAATCTCAACATCACTGGGTCTGTCTGGAATTACATGATCAGAAGGTCAGAAGGATTTGAGGCAGCCTACATCGACAAAAGATCTGTGGTTAGTTCTCCAAGATGTTTGGAACAACCTACCTACCGAGTTCCTTCAAAAACTGTGTGCAAGTGTACCTAGAAGAATTGATGCTGGCTTGAAGCCAAAGGTTGGTCACACCAAATATGAATTTAATTTGGATTGTTCACTCACTTTGCAATTTTTTAAATTGATAAATATTAAAACATATTTTTGAAAGCAGTCTTCCTTTGCACAGTACTGTATGTATATATACTGTATATATATATATATATATATATATAGTTTTGAGCATCCAATTTAACCTGTTTATTCAGAATTAAAACTTGAAGAGAAGGTTAACTCTTTCACAGTATTCATTCGTTTCATTGGACTGCCAACACTGCTTTCTTGAAAGTGCATGAAAGGTTATTTACAATGTCACCCAATAAATAATGAGTGCTTTGAAAACAGCCTGTGAAATTTAATCATTCAAATCCAAATCAAAGCATGCAGAAAACCTCTTTGAATGTCGCTGAGTATTTCAGCAATAATTTTGCAATGGAAGTAAGAATTTAAAAGCTCAATAAAAGTGACAGATGAAAGCAATGGGAGTGTAGGAGAAGCTAGAATCCTTTTTCAGGAATATGCTGTTCCTAACAGACATCTATGATTGATCTTCAAGCACACAAAATGCCCTGCGTGAAATGATATTTTATAGGAAGGAGTGGCAAAGCACTTAATGAACTTTTTCTTAGCATGCATAATAGAGCTTAGAAGAAACATATTTCTGTTTAAAACAAATGAGCAGATGGAACTACCTTAATACTAATTTCCATTACATAGAAACAAACCTTTACATTTATTCCAGACGCCATGGCAAAAATCGGGTCCCATTCAAATTATAAAGAAATTTATATTCAAACAATGAAAATACAGAAACCAGTCTAAATCTTAGGACAAGGAGGAGCATTTTAAATTTAAGTCATTTAGCTTGATAAAGAGTAGGTCGGTGGATTGTCAAGAGGGGAAGATTTCTGCAGAAGAAAAACCTCATAAATCCTAGGTCACACATTGTCAGAAGATGCACTTCCACGGAGACTTACGGAGACAAATACACTGACTAGTAAAGCTTTAATTTGTCTAAACTATGTAAACTGACAAAAACATTTAAAATCATTTACCTAGACATACTTGCACACATACTGTACATATTTCAAAGTCTGAGAGAACCCTGCAGATTATAAATAGGGCATCCCATATCCAAAAATTTTACACAGCAGTGTTGAGATCTAAAATTGGAACTATGACGATTCCTACACCCACTAATGCCATTATCTCTGCCCCTCTAGCCAATAGATATGTGCATATTGTGTGTGGGGATGCAGCAAAACTATAATGTCAGATGTACTGTAGATGCTCTATATGCAGTATCCCAAGTTTAAGAGGTCTCAAGCTCCCAGGATTCTCTGGAACACACTGAACTTGCCTGTCTTTAGTGTTAGTTTAATTAGAATAGTATGTATAAATTTAATTTAAAAAAAATACAAACAGGTTTATACTTGCCTGCTCCTCCTCTTTTCGGGTCCTCCATCAGCACTCCTGGCTTCTCCTCCCATCATATGCCCCCAGATAAAGCTGCTTTTGAGTTTAATGACTCAAACAGCGGGACTGTGTGTAGCTGCCTCCCCAGCACCCCTCTAATTACTTACCTGGGCCCTATTTCTCTCCAGTGATGTCCACGAATGTCTAAGCCATCCGGGACACCCTTCTTTTTGGCTGAGATACAGCAGTGGTGGCATTTGCTCCTGCGGCTGTCAATCAAAGTCAGTCAGCCAATCAGGGGAGAGAGGGGGTGGGGCCAGGTCAAGGCTCCATGTCTGAATGGACACACGGAGCTCTAACCCAGCTCCAGTGACACCATAGGAAGCTTCTGGATATGGGGGCAATCGATAGGAGGGAGGGGCCAGGAGCAGCAAAGAGGGACCTGAGAAGAGGAGGATCCAGGCTGCTCTGTGCAAAACCAACTGCACAGATGAGGCAATTATAACATGTTTGGTATTTATTTATTTTTTTAAATGAGCCTTTACAATCACTTTAAGGAGCCAAAAAGCTCTGCTCAGTTGCATAAAAGGCTTCAGAATTTACTTATGTATTATTGCTATAGCACCATCAATTTACACAGCACTTGTATATAATGCGCACTCCCTTTCAATTTAAGATCCTTAACTCTCATTCATACATACAGTATACATACTAAGGCCAATTTAGACAAGCGCCAATTAACCTACCAGCATGTCTTTGGAGTGTGGGAGGAAACCCACACAGGCATGGGGAGAACATGCAAACTCAATGCAGGTAGTGCCATGGTTGAACTGATGACCCTAGCGATGCTAGGTGTAAATGCTAGCCACTTAGTCACTGTGCTCCCTATTAGCTATGCCCATTTGCCCCTAATCATGACCTGCTCAACTATATACTACCCAGTTTGTGTACCTGGCCAGACTTAGCACTACCACTGCATTATGGATATTTGACTCTGACTTAACCAAACCACTATTTCCTGCCCCTGTCTAATCAAGAAACAATGTTGTCTGTTCTAACCCTTGCTTTATATCCAACCAAGAACCTATGTCATGTATATTGGTGTTTGCATGTGCCTGCACCTGCATCTTTATTCTTCTGGTATAACATACATCTTTGCTCTTGTCCTACATGCATAGACCTGCTTTCATCTACATGTCACACTTGGTTCCGCGGTCCCATTTACTGCATACATAGACATTTTGTCATCTCACCCTTGCTGTCATTGTGCTAATAAAGGAATTGCCAGTTTCCATGTATGTCATTTATTGGGTCTATGGCCCAAGCATACAGTGGCTATATTTCTTACTTACTTCCACAATGTACATTGTTCTCCATAAGGTTTTACACCACAGTGGTGGACACATGGTGATCCTAAGCTACCCATAGTAACAACAGCTCCTTCCTTTTCCCCGCAGAAAAAAACATTAAACCTATCTACTCTTCTTGTAACGGCAGACTAGAAAAAGGGGGGTCCCCTAGTGGTGGACTTTAAAGGCACGTACCACAAAAAAGTAAAATATAAAATGTATTTATTTATTGAATTAACATAAAATCATATCATAGAAAAATAAACAACATAATGATCAAAAAAACATAGTACAAATAGCTGATAAGCTTATCGCCCATACAAAATCCAATTGGCTATAGATCTCATCATCCTACGTGTTTCAGAGCGCTGGGAGTCTCCTTTCTCAGGGGTAGATATATAGCATAGAGTGCAATTCTAATAGAAATACAAATGGCAGGACATTAGGAGGATGATGGAATCATTCACAGAAAGATAATTGTTTTTTATATCTATATACTTACATATCAGAATATAGCATTATACAGGTGTAACATGGTGTTGATTTAAAAACAGCAGAGCAGGTCAGACAATGTAGATGGCTTTCCAATTTCCAAGGTTCCCATAAATGAACAATACTAAATATAGCACTAAGGTGTACGTTTTTTTACTGCCAGTAGGTGGGGGGGATCCTTAGTGTCCCCAAGGACACTCTCAGATGCACCCGGTGGACCCGTTTTGGGGACATTAAGGAGACTCCCAGCGCTATGAAACGCGTAGGGTGAGGAGCTCTATAGCCAATTGTATTTTGTATGGGCGATAAGCTTATCAGCTATTTGTACTATGTTTTTTTTGATCATTATGTTGTTTATTTTTCTATGATATGATTGTATATTAACTCAATGAATAAATCAATTTTATATTTTACTTTTTTGTGGTACGTGCCTTTAAAGTCCACCACTAGGGGACCCCCCTTTTTCTAGCCTTTCATTATCGGATGTGGCACAACAAAATTGCAAAACATTGCCGTTCTATATAGCTTCTTTCTTGTAACGGCATGGTGGACCAGCAGTGAATGACTTTGTGTTGCCTACAGCAAACAGTGTAAATTTATAGTGCTTGTGAAAATCTGCATTACTTTCAATATGTGGCATGCAGCCACGGATCCTAAAAGAATTGAGCTCTGCAATTTCAAAGCCATTGTATCTAATTTTTAGGGACTCATTAATGACAGGAATAGTACCACTGGATTGGCGCAGGGCCAATGTGGTGCCTATATTTAAAAAGGGAACAAAGTCTTTACAAAGTAACTATAGACCCGTTAGTTTAACTTCTATAGTTGGGAAGATACTGGAGGGATTAATAAAAGACCACATAGACGAGTTCTTGCAGGAAAAAAATATTTTAAGCAACAGACAGCATGGATTCATGAAAGACAGAAGTTGTCAGACAAACCTGATTTCTTTTTATGAGGTGGTAAGTAAAACCTTGGACAGACGGGTGGCAGTGGACGTGGTGTACTTGGATTTTGCAAAAGCGTTCCATACAGTTCCGCACACAGGGCTCATGTGTAAGGTAAAGTCTACAGGTTTGGAAATATCAGTTTGTAAATGGATAGAAAACTGGCTAAAAGACAAAATTCAGAGAGTAGTGGTTAATGATTCTTACTCTGAATGGTCTAAGGTTATCAGTGGTGTACCCCAAGGTTCAGTGCTGGGACCCTTACTTTTTAATATCTTTATAAATGATATTGGGTCTGGGATCAAAAGTAACATTTCTGTCTTTGCAGATGACACCAAGCTATGCAGTGGAATAACGTCCTTACAGGATGTCTCCAATTTACAAGCTGACCTCAATGCTCTGTCTAATTGGGTGACTATGTGGCAGATAAGGTTTAATGTTGAGAAATGTAAAGTTATGCACTTGGGGGCTAAGAATATGCATGCATCATACATGCTAGGGGGAGTACAACTGGGGGGATCCATAGTGGAGAAGGATCTGGGGGTTTTGGTAGATCATAAGCTCAATAATAGCATGCAATGCCAAGCTGCGGTTTCCAAAGCGAGCAAAGTCCTTTCCTGTATTAAGAGAGGTATGGACTCCAGAGAGAGAGATATCATTTTGCCCCTGTTCAAATCATTAGTAAGACCTCATCTGGAATATGCAGTTCAGTTTTGGGCACCAGTTCTCATAAGGGATATCGGGGAACTGCAGAAAGTGCAGAGAAGGGCAACCAAACTGATAAGAGGCATGGAGGAACTCAGCTATGAGGAAAGATTAGAGGAACTGAATTTATTCACTCTTGATAAGAGGAGATTAAGGGGGGATACGATCAACATGTACAAATATATAGGGGGTCCATATAGTGAACATGGTGTTGAGTTATTCACTTTACAGCCAACACTGAGGACAAGGGGGTACTCTTTACGTCTAGAGGAAAAGAGATTTCAACTCCAAATACGGAAAGGTTTCTTCACAGTAAGAGCTGTGAAAATGTGGAATAGACTCCCTGCAGAGGGGGTTCTGGCCAGCTCAGTGGATTGCTTTAAGAAGGGCCTGGATTATTTCCTAAGTGTACATAATATAACTGGGTACTAACATTTATAGGTAAAGTTGATCCGGGGAAAATCTGATTGCTTCTCGGGGATCAGGAAGGAATTTTCTCCCCTGCTTTAGCAAATTGGATCATGCTCTGCTGGGGTTTTTTGCCTTCCTCTGGATCAACTGTGGGTATAGAATTGGGTATATGGGATTGTATGATATTGTAATTATTATTTATTTTTTTTGTGGTTGAACTGGATGGACTTGTGTATTTTTTTCAACCTGACTAACTATGTAACTATGTAACTATGTAATACAGTGGAAAGAGAATTAATGATTCAGATTTCTGATCGTTGCCTAATACTTTTTCCACGTAAGTAGGAAACAAAGAATAGAAAGTAAGATCTACTATCTTTACTCTGAGCAAACTGTTACACAAAAAGAAACATTATTCTTTTCCAAGGCAGGGATAGCCATACAAAGGAGGCACCTTTTTATTGAATGGTGCTCAACTCCAATTCACAGTTTTCAAGGCTTTCAAACCCTCCAAAAATATATTTCTTGATATATACCAACACTTTGGAGGTCCCAGCTACTTGATTGTGATAGCCTATTTGAGGTACCAACACTTATGTTTTTCAACCTATTTTCACACAAAAACAGAAAAAAGGTTTCCTTCTTTAAATATTTTCCCTTTAGGACCACATTTCCATGTTTAGCAATTAAAGTATATGTGTAGCCAATGCTTTTCTTTATAGGTTTGAATCAGGTCTGGTGCAAGGATTTTTGACACTCTAGGCGAAACCTAATTTTGCCGCCCTTCCCCCCATTGGCTCCACCCCTGACCCCACCTCGTTTGTCCTGCCCATGTATACCCCACCTTTTTCGTGAAGCTCCCATCAAATGGTGCCCACTGGTGCCCATCAAATGCAGCCCCACCAGCGCCTATCAAATGCAGCCTACCAGTGCCCATCAATGAATGTTTGCTTGCTTCCATTCGTTCGGGAGTTGGGACACAGACATAGTCCTATGCCGCCACTGCGCCCATGACACTATGTGCGAACAGAACAGCAGTTGCTTGCTGATGCTGAGAATTAGTTTCTTGCTGCAGAGAGAAGAGAGTAGGAACACCAGTGGCCAGGGGAACCCTAGGCAGCAGGGCGCCCTAGGTAGCTGCTTAGTTTGCCTAGTGGTAGCACCGGCCCTGGTTTTAATAGAGAGAAGGGTACAATCAGGGTATTTTTTTTGTCTGTGTCTCATTGAGATTTCCCTTCACATGCTAAGGATGCAACAGTAAGTGAAAGGATAGCGATAATGCCCCTCTTTGTCACCAGAACAGAAGTTCCCATTGGAAGATTTACCCTCATCTCCTATTCTAGTGACATCTGTGAAATGTTAGATTTCTCCTCACTTTTTTATCTTGGTGACAAATAGAGAAGGGGCAGAGTAGGTCTTCCAAGTGTGCTCAAAACAGCAGTATAAAATTGACAGGAGTCCTAACCCCACATTGCATGTCAAATGCAATGCTTTTTAAATATGCCCCTTAACCTTTTCAGTTGTTCTACTAGTAGCATGTTCTCTTGAAAGTTTAGGATTTCATTAAGGGCTAATTTACACTTCAAAAAAAGGCTTCAGACATGCTTTGTTAAAGCTCTCTGAGTGCTAGTCAAAGCTCCTGTCAATAAATAAAATGGTTAGCTTACAGTTCTGTTTACACCTGCATTTGCTTGGTGTTTCAATGAGGTTTCAGTGGGGCTTCGATTAGGCTTTAGTGGGGCTTCGATGGAGCTTCAATGGGGCTTCGGTAAGGCTTTGGTGAGGCTTTGTGGGGTTTCAATAAGGCTTTAGTGGGGCTTCAGTGGGGCTTCAAGCGAGTTTTGCCATAGACTTCTATGGAGACTTTGAAGATGCCTTGAAGCACCACAGAAGTTAAATGGAAATGCAAAGCAAAGAGAAAGCAGGTGTAAACAGGACTGTAAGCTAACCATTTTATTTAGTGACAGGAGCTTTGACTAGCGTTCAGAGAGGTTTAACAAAAGCCTTGTTGAAGCCAAAGCAAGTGTAAATGAGCCCCAGTCACATAAGGGTTTGTAAGCATCATTTGAGATGATATGTGTAACTCAATGAGTTATATTTGTACAAGTTTACATATATATCCCACATACACTATCCCATTGTAGTTCTTTTTTTCCAAGCAGGTATGCTCACGTTACATGGATTTTACTGTGTCTGCTATAGATGTGCTAATAATAACCAAGGATTGTGTCCATTTGGAACAATAGATCAGATATCTAATGTCATTAAAGTTTATTTATAGACAAACTGCTTTTTTTTTTAGTTTTAAAAACAGTAGGGAAAGATTTGAACCCCTACCAAGTTATGATGTCCCTGATTCACTCTATCTATATATGTGTCTTGGTGACCACTATCAGATAAGATGTGATGGGAAATCCACGTTGAGGGTAGATCTTCTAATAGGAACAACTGTGTATAAGGAAATTCCCCACACTTTGTAGAGGTTTTCTTTCCATTTATGTTGCACCACTGGGATGGGAAGTGAAAGCTAATCTCCCCAGCAGGATACAAACAGCAAGAAATAAATTCACAAGGGATTTAATCCTTTCCTAATCAAAAAAGGTAGAAAAAAAACTTTGGCTATACATATGCTTTAATGTAAGTTCTTCAAACTCTATAATATAAAGAAAATATACCTTTAAACCTGGACATAAGTCCAATAATTGCAAGTGAGACCTCAAATTCTGCCAACACAGAGGGAGATTTTCCTACTTTCAGGACCAACTAATCCAATGTACTTTTTTGGTTTTGGGCTATTAAATTAGCATTTTACCTAATAGAGTATAATCTGACAGCAATCAGTCTATACTTTATTGCACTGAGAACTCTAATATCAATATTAGCAGCGTTTCTACTGTATGTTAAATGGGGATATTGTTGCTACACCTTGGGCTGTCATGTGTTGTATTGGGACACCTGCCTTTATACGCACATGAACTTTAATGGCATCCCAGTCTTTGTACATAGGGTTCAATATTGAGTTGGTCCACCTCTTGAAGCTATAACAGCTCCAACTCTTCTGGGACGGCTGTCAATAAGGTTTAGGAGTGTGTCTATGGGAATGTTTGACCATTCTTCCAGAAGCGCATTTGTGAGGTCAGGCACTGATGTGGACGAAAATGCCTGGCTCGCAGTCTCTGCTGTAATTCATCCCAAAAATGTTTGGGTTAAAGTCAAGACTTTGTGCAGAACATTCAAGTTACTTCACCCCAAACTTTAATACTTCAAACTTCAAAACATGTCTTTAACCACTTGCCCCCCGCCCTATAGGCAATTGACGGCGGCAAAGTCGTTTCATAATCCTGACCGGACGTCATATGACGTGATCAGGATTATGAGCCGCTGCGCGCCCCCGGGGGCGCGCAGCGCGGCGATCGTTGTTGCGGGGTGTCAGTCTGACACCCGGCAACTACGATCTCGGTAAAGAGTCTCCGCTGGAGACTCTTTACCACGTGATCAGCCGTGTCCAATCGCGGCTGATCACAGTGTAAATGGGAAGAGCCGGTGATCGGCTTTCCCTCACTCGCGTCTGTCAGTCGCGAGTAGAGGAGAGCCGATTGGCTGCTCCTCTGACAGGGGGGGTCTGTGCTGATCGATTATCAGCACAGCCCCCCCGAGGATGCCCACACTGGACCACTAGGGACGCCACCAGACCACCAGGGAAAAGGTAATCCTCCCTAGACCACCAGGGATGCCAGTCAGCACAATGGGTGCCAATCAGTGCCCATAATGGATGCCAATCAGTGCCCACAATGGGCATCACTGATTGGCATGCATTATTGTTTGGCACTGATTGGCATCCATTACTATAGTATAACACCAATGCCGCCTATGAGTGCCCACCTGTGCCGCCTATGAGTGCCCACCTGTGCCGCCTATGAGTGTCCACCTGTGCCGCCTATCAGTGCCCACCTGTGCCGCCTATCAGTGCCCACCTGTGCTGCCTATCCATGCCCATCCATGCCCATCTGTGCCGCCTATCCATGCCCATCTGTGCCGCCTATCCATGCCCATCTGTGCCGCCCATCTGTGCCGCCCATCCGTGCCAGCTATCAGTGCCAATTTGTGCCACCTATCAGTGTCCGTCCGTGTCGCCTATCCGTGTCGCCCATCCGTGTCGCCCATCAGTGCCGCCTATCAGTGCCGCCTATCAGTGCCACTTCATTGGTGCCACATTGGTGCCCATCAGTGCCGCCTTATCAGTGCCCATCAGTGTAGCCCCATCAGTGCCCATCAGTGAAGGACAAAACGTACTTATTTACAAAGTTTTGAAACTAAAACAAAAAAAAACATTTTTTTTTCAAAATTTTCTGTATTTTTTTATTTGTAGCGCAAAAAATAAAAACCGTAGAGGTGATCAAATACCACCAAAAGAAAGCTCTATTTGTGGGGAAAAAATGATAAAAATTTAATTTGGGTACAGTGTAGCATGACCGCGCAATTGTCATTCAAAGTGCGACAGTGCTGAAAGCTCAAAATTGGTCTGGGCAGGAAGGTGTTTAAGTGCCCTGTATTGAAGTGGTTAAGGACCTTGCTTTGTGCACTGGGGCGCAGTCATGTTGGAGCAGGAAGGGGCCATCCCCAAACTGTACCTACAAATTTGGAAGCATGAAATTATACAATGTCTTGGTATGCTGATGCCTTAAGAGTTCCCTTCATTGGAGCTAAGAGCCAAGCCCAAGCCCTGAAAAATAACCCCACCATAATCCCCCCTCCACCAAATGATTTGGACCAGTGCACAAAACAAGGTTTATAAAGACATGAATGAGCGAGTTTGGGTGGAGGAACTTGACTGGCCTGCACACAACCTGATAGAAAACCTTTGGGATGAATTAGAGCGAAGACCTCAAGCCAGGCATTCTCGTCCATATCAGTGCCTGCCCTCACAAAAGTGCTTTTGGAAGAATGATCAAACATTCCGATAGACACCGTGCTAAACCTTGTAGACAGCCTTCCCAGAAGAGTTGAGTTGTTATAGTTACAAAGGGTGGGCCGATTCAATATTGAACTAATATTGACTAACACTGGGATGCCTTTAAAATTCATGTGCGTGTAAAGGCAGGCGTCCCAATAATTTGGTAATATAGTGTATATCAGGATTGGCATGATAAAGCTTTACATCAAATGCATTTTTACTCGTTGTTTCACATCTTTTTATTTGCGCTTCCTGAGTAATCCACACTCTATCTAGATCTTATGATCAACTGTGTAACAGGTTTAGTTTTAGAAAGGAAAATCCAAGATTCCGTCTCATACTCATGTGCTATATTGTGGGCTTGGCACGACCCCTTATTCTCACAAAAGTCCAAAGACATAAATAGACACAATGGGACTAGGTGTGACAGTTTTCACAGACTACAGAAATATAGAAAGAAGATTTATTTACAACACACATCTACGGAAACAAATCCTTGAAGAAAACTGCCCTCTTGGGATACCTGATCTACCTGCAGTAAAGGTTGCAGGAAATGTAATACAATATATTAATCTTTTATGTTCATAGGAAATATCTATTGTCTTCAAAAACCACAATTGAAATTGCTTAAATGTCCAGTTCGCATTTAATAATTATAGAACTAACTACTTAAAATTAATGCTATTTCCTCATTAACCACTTGGGTACCGCGCTATTGCCGAATGACGGCATTAGCGCGGACCTAGATTGCCGGGACTACGTCTATTGACGTCGTCCCGGTTACGAGCGGCCTGCGCGCCCCCTGAGGGGCGCGCGCGGCGCGCTCTGTGATCGGCGAGTCCGTGAGACTCGCCTGATCACCGATCCGTGTAAGGGGTCGATCCCGACCCCTTATCACGTGATCAGCTGTCAGCCAATGACAGCTGATCATGTGATGAAACGGAGCCGGTAATCGGCTAGTATTCCTCCTCGCGCTGACAGCGCGAGGAGAAAAAAAAAAAGCCGATCGCCGGCGGCCGTGTTCGGGACATCAGTCCCGATCACGGCCAACAATTCAAGCGGACACCTGCCCCCTGCCAGTGCCTACCTGCCACCCGCAGTGCCTACCTGCCCCCCTGTCAGTGCCACCCAGCAGTGCCCATAGTGCCCACAGTGCCACCCAGCAGTGCCCACAGTGCCACCCAGCAGTGCCCACAGTGCCACCCACAGTGCCACCCACAGTGCCACCCAAAATCTGCCTCAAAGGTGCTGCACCCCAGTGCCGCCCATCAGTGCCCAGCAGTGCCGCCCATCAGTGCCCAGCAGTGCCGCCCATCAGTGCCCAGCAGTGCCACCTATCAGAGCCACCTATCAGTGCCACCTATCAGTGCCCATCAGTCCCATCTATCTGTGGTACCTATCAGTGCCCATCCGTGCCACCCATCCGTGCCACTTATCCGTGCCACCCATCCGTGCCATCTTATCTGTGCCCATCTTTGCCCATCAGTGCCGCCTTATCTGTGCCCATCGGTGCCGCCTTATCTGTGCCTATTAGTGCCGCCTTAACTATGCCTATCAGTGCCCACCAGTGCAGCCTATCAGTGCCCACCAATGCAGCCCATCAGTGCCCACCAATGCAGCCCATCAGTGCCCACCAATGCAGCCATCAGTGCCGCCTAATCAGCGCACTTCAATGAAGGAGAAAAATGACCCGTTTGCAAAATTTTATAACAAACTATTAAAACATGATTTTTTTTTTTTTTTTTTTGCATCTTTTTTTGTTTGTTTAGCAAAAAATAAAACTCCGAGCTGTAACTAAATACCACCAAAAGAAAGCTCTATTTGTGGGAAAAAAATGATAAAAATTTCATTTGGGTACAGTGTTGTATGCCCGCGCAATTGTCATTCAAAGTGCATCAGCGCTGAAAGCTGAAAATTGGTCTGGGACTGAGGGGGGTTTAAGTGCCCAGTAAGCAAGTGGTTAAGTATTACATTTTTACTGTAGCTGCAACAGACTTAAGCATGCAAACAGACATGCACGCACGCAAACAAAATAAAGGTGACTTGCACGTGTAAAGCACACGGTTAAATAAATCTGTAGTACTGGCAGTCTTAAATTGTACCACCTTGCCCAAAGCCAAAGGATGTCTCTTTGTGTCTGAAATAAAACATTCATATATTGTTATATGCCACTACTGTAAGCCCTTGTACACAAGGTCGGACATTCGGACGGATTTTGTCTGAAACTAGTGTTGCATACACACGGTCGGACAAAGTTGTCGGAAAATCCAATAGTTTGAAACGTGATGTTCGTTCGTTATGACAGGACTACGTTCAGGTTAGTAGCCAATAGCTTTGGTCTCGTGATTTGATCTGATCATGCATGGCACTTTGTCCGATCGGAATTATCTACAAAGTCCGATCGGATCATGTTGTCAGAAAATTTTATATCCAGCTCTCAAACTTTGTTGGTCGGACATTCTGACGGAAAAAGTCCGATGGAGCCCACACGCTGTCCGATTACCGACTACACGGTCCGATCGGACATCTTCCGTCAGGATGTCTGACAGTGTGTACAAGGGCTTAAACAATTCCTGTATCAGGTAAGGGTAAACCAAAAAAAATGCCCTTGGATTTTCTTCACATTTGGTGTGCTGATCACCTCTTACTAAATCTGCATCAGATATGTGTAGTAACTGTCTACTAGTAGCCTTTGATGTGTTTTAGCCCTTAAATGCATTCAACTACAAGTGGTCATGAGCCACACTATGTCAAAAGAAACTGAGATGAGTGAATCATACTATTAAACAGATACATTGCTTGACCTTTGATTGGTATATTGCTTAAAGCTTGGAAATGTGTTCACCAAAAGGATGTAGCGAGCATGTTTCTAATAGATACCGGACACTCAAAAATATGCAGTTTTTAAATCGGACCTTCACCCTCCCAAAGAAGATCCTGCCTCTCCATCCCTCCTCCCTTCCTCTGGCGGAATAGGGCAATTTTATTTTCTTCTGTTTACATGTTTTTTTTATATTGAATGTCCGCCGTGCCTCCCCATGCACCTCACTCACCTTAGGCACATCACATATCCCGAGAGACATAGGCTTTCAATAAAGAACAGGAGGAGGGGATGGGCCTATCAGCACATCATCGAGCAGCCTGCTTGCTAAACCCGGATAGGACGGCAGGCCTCTTGATTACATCAGATAGAACATGGCAGCACGGGACGGAGCTGTGGCCATGCATGAGATGATCTCAGTGGGTCAGCGCTGGATTCCCTGGATGGGTGAGTATCTGAAATGTGCAGATGCCACCATCAGGTAAGTGGGGAAAAAAACAAAATGGGGAGGTTGACCGGAGTTCCTCTTTAAGAAGTAAATTAAGCTGAATGCTGCAAAAGACATATAGATGCAGACAAGTGCTAGTCTAGATATGTGTCTCAGACTGCAGCATCAGTTCATAGTAAAGCTGCAGCCTTGTTCCTCAAGCAAGCTGCCAACTCAGACTTTCAGCACAAGCATACTCAGTACCCCTTCAGTAGATGTAACCCATAAAACAGGAAGCTTGTTACGGCATTGTGTATCATAATACAGGCATACCCCACTTTTAAGTACACAATGAGGTTTATTTACTAAATCTGGAAAGTGCAAAATCAGGCTCACTTCTGCATAGAAACCAATGAGCTTCTAACCCCAGCTTGTTCAATTAAGCTTTGGTAATAAAACCTGGAAACTCATTGGTTTCTATGAAGAAGTGAGCCTGATTTTCCACTTTCCAGCTTTAGTAAATAAACCCCATTGTGTACTTAAAGTGGGGTATGCCTGTAAACAGTTGCCAAATGCTTTTCTTTTAAATAATACTTATTTAAACATATTTTTAATTTGTTGTTTAACCACTTCCTGTCTACGTACACTCACTCAGCTTCATTGGCATGTCATTTCTTAAAGTGATTGTAAAGTCTTTTTTTTAAAAAGACAAAAAAAAAAAAAACATGTTATACTTACCTCCTCTGTGCAGTTGGTTTTGCACAGAGCAGCCTGGATCCTCCTCTTCTCGGGTCCCTCTTTGCTGCTCCTGGCCCCTCCCTCCCTCCTATCGAGTGCCCCCACAGCCCACAACTTTCTATGGGGGCACCTGAGACGAGTCAGAGCTCCGTGTATCTATTCAGACATGGAGCCCCACCCCGACCCTGCCCCCTCTCTGCCCTGATTGGCTGACTGACTTTGATTGACAGCCGAAGGAGCCAATGGCACCGCAGCTGTGTCTCAGCCAATCAGGAGGAGTGTCCTGGATGGCTTAGACATTTGTGGGCATCGCTGGAGAGAGATGGGGCTCGGGTAAGTTATTAGGGGAGGCTGGGGAGGCTAATACACATAGAATGCATTAAGATAAAAACACCTTCTGCCTTTACAACTTATGCCGCATACACACGATCAAACTATCCAGCGGACTTGTCCGCCCGTGTGTGGGCTCCGGTGGACTTTTTTTCCCCAAAAGTCTGGTGGACTTAGAAAGTAGTTTTGACTCAAAAATTGACAATCCGGCCGTCTGTGTGCTAGTCCGCTAGACTTTTGAAATGAATGGACTTTCTCGCACACGGAGAAAAGTCCATTCATTTTGAACACGGCTCCAGGTAGCCGGGACTAGTCTCGGCGGCGAGATTGACACGTTGCTGGCCCCGTCACCTGGTATGGACTTAAAGGGGAAGCTCTAAGCCGAAAAAACAGCGTGGGGGTCCCCCCCAGAGTCCATACCAGACCCTTATCCGAGCAAGCAGCCTGGCCGGTCAGGAAAGGGGGTGGGGACGAGCGAGCGCCCCCCCTCCTGAGCCGTTTCAGGCCATTTGGCCCCCCTACCCCAAAGCACCTTGTCCCCATGTTGATGAGGACAAGGGCCTCTTCCTGACAACCCTAGCCGTTGGTGGGTGGGGTCTGCGGGCGGGGGGCTTATTGGAATCCAGGAGCCCCTTTGATAAGGGGGCCCCCAGATCCCGGCCCCCCACCCTATGTGAATGAGCATGGGGTACAATGTACCCCTACCCATTCCCCTGTGAAAAAAAAAAAACACCACACAAGGGTTTAAAATAATTTAATGCACGGCTCCGGGGGTCTTCTTCCGTCTTGCAGGGTCTTCTCGCCGGACTCTTCCGATATCTTCTGCTTGCTCTTTTACTAGCGGAGGAGCCCAGCTTTCTTCTTTGTGCCGCCCGGGGGTCTTCTTCCGACTTCGGGGGTCTTGTCCCCCTCTTTGGGGGTCTTGTCCCCCTATTCGGTTCTTCTTGCCGGGCCTCCGCTTTCTTTCCTTTAGCTCTTTTACTAGAGGTGGCCCGATCTTCTGTCACCGCTGCCGCCTTTTCTTTCGACTTCGGGGGTCTTGTCCCCTCTTCGGTTCTTCTTGCCGGGCCTCCGCTCCTTCTTCCAGCTCTTTTACTGGCGGTGGCCCGGTCTTCTGTTGCCGCCTTCTCTTCTTTTCTTCTCTTCTTCTTCCTTGAGATGTTAACTTGACGCTGTCTCTGGCCGTAATGACAGGGACGTGTTACGCGGCGACTTATATAGGGACAATGGGCGGGGTCACAGGGTGATGTCCAAGATGAACAAGAGTTAAAATTATTAAGTGAAAGTTCTTCAATTAAAGTAGCTGCATAGCCTCATATATATCCAGTGTATATACCCAGTGAAGTGACTGACTTCAGGTGATACACAGAGATGAAACAAATCCTCCAACAAAAGTTGCATCTGTTTATCTACAGTCATCTTTTCTCTACATCCATTCAAAGAGCTTAATTTTAAATCTTGCCTAGGAGTTCTGAAAGAAGGGGGCAGAGAGTTGACGTTACACTCTGCAGAGCTCCGTAAAGAGAGCTCTGACAGCTGATTGGAGGGAAGGGAAAAAACCCCTTCACACAGCACACAAGAACAGAGCTGAGGTTGTCAATCAGCTGGAGGTCCCTCCCTTGTCACCATTTTTCTCTTGGTGTTAGTAAAACGTATCAGAAATAATTCATGCTGATAGCAGGGGAATGAAGCAGCAGACAAAAATGACAGTTAGGGCTCTTAATTGAGACAAGTACACACTATAGAGGGATATGCTTTATTTATATTTCATGTCTGAGGTTTACAACCACTTTAATTCTTTTTTGGTAAATCAGCCTCAATATATTGAGTAAATAGCCTCGCTCCCTTATAAAAGGATAGTATATGAATCTGACCTAATGTTGAGTAGTGCCATCATCCATTATGCAAGCATAGAAGAAAAACCCCCTCTTTGGATTGAGACTATAAGGGCACAAACCAAACAAGAAATGTCAACAAAAAATATAATTTATCGGTACAAAAAGTTTAAAAAGACATACTGAAATAACTGGTAAAGCAGCAGTTGGTGTACAAATATCATATCAGAGATATGAACAGCAACTATACAATTTATCCCAGTATAATATAAAAGAGGACACTAATGCGATTAGAGAATTTTTCTTCAGAGGTGTCTGAGCTTAGCATAGAGAACTGCTTAGAAGCTATGGCGCCTGCTCCTCTTGGCTTCTAGAGGTTTCATGGTGCTGGCATCAGTAGTAATTTCCTGGTTTTAAACATAGCGGCATATGTTTCCCATACATTCTATTTTGATGGGTTTGTATTTCATCATTACTTGTTTGACCATTTGTGGATATTTAATGTGTTGATGTCATGGAATATAATGTTTGATGATGTAGTCATGTCATATTTACCTTCTGGGCAGTTCTCTATGCTAAACTCAGACACCTCTGAAGAAGAATCCTCTAAACGTGTCAGGTGTCCTCTTTTATATTATACTGGGATAATAGTTGCTGTTCATATCTCAGCTATGATATATGTACACCAATTGCCGCATTAACAGTTATTTCAGTATGTCCTTTTAAACTTTTTGTACCGATGAATGATATTTTTTATTGACATTTCTTGTTCGGTTTGTGTCCTTATAGTCCCAATCCAAAGAGGTTTTTCTTTTCATCTAAGCTCATAAAAGATGTGCCTGCACAAAGAATATTTAATTTTGAAATTATAGTATTATATAAAAAATGATCAGATTTTTTGTGATTGTTTTTTCTTATAATTTTAATTTAATTCACACAAAGATGAAATTGCAAAAAAAAAAACAAAAAAAAAAAACAGGCATTACATATATCTTTTATTATGGTTTTCTAGCATGTTTCTAGCATGTTTGCATCTTTACTGAAGTAAACTATAGTAGATATAGTCAATAAACGTCATTATTCTTAGCAAAGGCAACCAGAATTGGTGCAAGGATTTTTGATACCCTAGGCGAAACCTAATTTTGCGCCTCCCTTGGCTCCACCCCTGACAAAACCCCCTTTGCCCTGCCCGTGTATACCCCACCTTTATAATAAAGTGCCCATCAAATGCAGCAGCGCCCATCGATGAATGTTTGCTTGCTTCCATTCATTCTGGACACAGACACAGTTCTCCATCGCCCCTGACACTATGTGTGAATGGAGTGGCGGCTGCCTGCTGATGCTGAGACTTAGTTGCTTGCTGCAGAGAGAAAAGAGTAGGAACACCAGTGGTCAGGCGCCCTAAGCAGCAGTGCACCCTAGTCGGCTGCCTAATTTGCCTAGTGGTAGCACCGGTCCTGAAGGCAACCAAAAGGTAACTTAAATTGATACTAGACAGTAGACAACATCCTTTTTTCAAAAATAATACATAAACATCCACTACCTAATAGTCCTTGAATCAAATTTCTCATGAAATCATCTGTGTTTTTCTGCCTCGTAATGTGCTCTGTGAGCTCCCAAACTCTAATTTCCCATTCACTTCCATTTGTTTGGATTGAGCAGAGCATGCTATTTGTGATCAGGTGCACTGCTTCAAGCACACAGGAAATCCTATTGTGCCTAGACCATTTTGGGAACACACAAGAGGGGGTGGCTATGTTCCTACATACAGTGGGACCTTGGAGAATAAATGTAGCTACCCTGTAACAGGAAGTCAGGAATTTGGAAATTTGGAGGAGCCTGAGATTAATAGAAGGGATTTTTTTAAGTTAAAAATACATGCTTGAATGTGAATTTTTTAAAACTAGTATTTAGTGTCACAAATTAACTGAATGACAATATAAATTAAAAAAAACAAAAAACTTTTACATATTATATTATTCCAAAAAACAAGCTGATTAAATAAGCATTTCTCTCATTTTGTTCAGATACAAAAATAATACAACTATTTTAAAGTTACATTAAATATAAACACAGTGTTCCAAATGTACATTCCAAGAAGAGGATAGCATTAATTGTGTATATGAACCATGCAAACACAGAATGAACTTTCAAATGCTACATTTATAGGCTGTGAGCAGAAATTCTCATGCCCCTTTGCCCACCTTTAGTAACAGCATTAACAAAGCAAGACTGAATGCCTTCTGAAATTGCTCAGGCAAGAGCAAATGTTGCCCATGTTTTATCTCCCTAGAGACTCAGAAACTTTCCAAGAATGAAGTTATGAGAACGGATCTGGCAGTGGGGTGAGTCAGGGAGAGCAGTAATGTACTGTCTCTTGCAGACAACAACACTTCAGTGTCAAAGATACAAGTCCAAGGGCATCTGGCTGATTCAGGAATACAGCAGGCAGAAGAAAAGAAAACAATTTCTTGGCAAAAAACTGAATTTTGAAGAGAAGAAAGAAACAACAGGAGAGCTAACATTGCAATCTACATATATAAAGAAAAGCATGACCATGGACAGTCATAATGTAGAAGGGCAATCTACAACAAAGAACATTATCTTAACAGCAAATAAATCTTTCCTCTCGAAATCCAAAAAGTGATCCAAGGCCAGTGTTATTTTGTTGTTACCAGTCTGGGTATAGTTGGCAATGATAAGGCAGTGTAGGGGTTAACAATCAAGTGTTAATGAACACTTTACATGAGTAAAAAGTCAACTGCATTACTTCCATTAGATAGAAATACTAATGTTAGGGCTTAAACTCAAGCTTTCAGCAATTTTAACAAACAGTATACTGTATAGTTCTCAATTCTTCTTATGCCGCGTACACACAATCGGACTATCCGGCAGACTTACTGTCCAATAAATTATTTTAAAAACATGTGTTGTGTTTTTTTCTTTACACTTCTTTTTACCAGGTGAATGGGTTAGGGGTACATGGTACCCCAATACTCATTCACATAGGGTGGGGGCCGGTATCCAGGGGCCCCCTTATTAAAGAGGCTAGCGAGGCTAGCATTCAGTCCCCTCCAAAATCCTCTGTCCCAGTTGAGTCTGTCACACAGCCGTTTCCCTATTTTCTAGGGAAATAAGGAACATATATATATATATATATATATATATATATATATATATATATATATATATACATATTATATATGTATATATATATATATATATATATATATATATATAGTACCTCACAAAAGTGAGTACACCCATCACATTTTTGTAAATATTTTATTATATCTTTTCATGTGACAACACTGAAGAAATGACACTTTGCATTAATGGCTGTGTATTGAGTTATTTTGAGGGGACAGCAAATTGACACTGTTATACAAGCTGTATACTCACTACTTTACATTGTAGCAAAGTGTCATTTCTTCAGTGTTGTCACATGAAAAGACGGAATATAATATGTAGAATGGTCTACTATTGGAAAGAAAATTCCAGTACAGTCTTTTTGCCTTAGACAGGCCTCTTTTAGTGATTCTGTCTGAGTTATAATAAAGTTCAAAATAAAAAAAAAACTATTAGATGATGATTACAAGTACCTTAAAATAAATCAGTCTTTTAAATATTTTTTTTCAATTATGTGCATACAAAATAGATTAGCATGATATAAATAATGTTATGAGATTGAGGTATACCTGTGAATGGGCTGTATAGCACTTCTCATATATGTGCGTAAAAAATCATCTAGCTTTTTTCAATCAAGGGAAGGTGGCGTATGCATGTATTTGCACATACCTACAAATCACTTGTATTTCTTTTCTTCTTCTTGTGGGTTGAATTGGATAAACTGGATCTGTCTTTTTTCACGTAACTTGAACATATATATGCGTAAAAATACTGACCAGCAATGCAGATTTTAAAATTGTTACTGATCTCTAAATAGTGCAAGTTAATGCGCCTGTGTGTACAGGCCCATTAAAAACAATAGGCTGCATTTGGCTCAGTAAAGAAAAATGCCAGAATGGCTAAAAAAGTGGTGTTTTAGGCATCCTGTGTGCAATAGGCCTGGAGGATTAGTAGTTTACAGAAGAAAGCTATCATTACTTTGCTTTCAGACTGCATTTCTGGCAAGTTTAACAGGTATTTTCTAAAAAAAACTATAAATACTAGGTATTTTCTAAAAAAAAAAAAAACTATAAAACCTTAACATCAGTTACATCATGTCAGAAGGCTTTAACACCGAGCACACAGTAGTCACACAGATGCGTCCAGGCAGTGTCACTGTTCTGTGCTGGGGAGGCTTGTTCACTCAGTGCTCCCAGCATTGTGACCACAGGGGGCTGGGGGGCAGGGTTCTGATTATGTCATCACTGTGACAGCCAATCACAATAATCTTATGACCATGAAGGCAATTTAATGCCTCTGGGTTAAAAACATTTAAAGCAGGCTTCGGCCAGCTGGAAAGGGTTAATGATTAAAAAATTAGGCTACTGTGTAGTTTGGAACTGGTATAGATATCAGTACATGGGGAAGTTATATCTGACTAATATACATGTAGGCTCTGCTTTTTGTGTTATAACATTGGTACTCCTTACTACACTTTCAATTAATACAACTTTATTGAAAACAAGATATTCCCTGTATGGGTAAAATATGCTAACCCTAACAATCAACATGTTATTTGCTCTCTTTTGGTTTGTTAAATATACCATTAAAAGCTTTTGGTTATATTTGTTATATGTGTTCAAAGAGTGCAAAGAAATACCTGTTGTTTCTGATAGCAAATTGCTGCCTGTTTCTGGTTTTCAGCTTCTTGGTGAACTGCAAAACACTTCCAGTGGTATGGAGAAGTGCAGAGGGGAAGGTGAGGGGAAGGTGCCCTGTAGTCCTATCCTATAGTGAAAACACTGCTCCTTCATTGGCATGCTTTCTAAAATACTGCAGCAACAACATCTAAAGACTAGTAAGCTGCAATACTGTATATCGTATTTTGTTCTTGGGTTTAGACATGTTTTAAGTAGGGAGGTTTAAAGTGCACTTGTGCCCAGACTAATAAAGTTTCTACAAATCCAAAACTGGTATAAAGGCACTCACAGGTCTTGCAGTGCAGATAGATCAAAAGAGGACCATATTTATTGTGATTTTTCGATGAAACTCAGTTCATTTTTCTCTACACTACAACATGGAAGTGAACAAACCTACAAACTCAAAGTCCCACCCACCAACATCCCCTACTAGTGATGATATCACATGCCAGTTTTGGATTTGTATGGCTTTCTTTGTGGGTGAGCACCTGGGCATTTATCTGAAACATAGAGTGCCATGGCTACTGATGGGATATTAAAGTGTATGTGTATTCTTAGCACGCAATAAAGGAGCTGTAAAACTAGCAACCCCAACCTCTCTAGCAGCGCATACTGTGAAGAAATTCATCCTACAAGTTCCATAAAGATAACAACAAAGACTCTGGTGTCTGTGTGTCAAAGTCTGGTGTCAGACAGTTTCCAACAGCTTATAACCTCAGCAACAATGTAAAATTGTGAGCCACATAAAAAAAAAATTACAGTAACACTTAAATAATAAGTTGAAAAATGTGCCTGTTAGAAACACTATATCTTTTTTTAAGAGACCATAAGCAGTCCCAGTAATGAATGCTGAAGTTAGGAACATTACCTCCTGTAAAGGATGACTTTCTGAGATCTGAAAGACAACTTCTTGGCTGTGGTTGGTGCTGTCATTTCTATATGAATGTCTCCACGTCTTGCACTGCTCTAAACTTTGGTTGTACTTTCCATGACTTATGAAGTTTAAGAACACCAAGGATGAAGAGATTTTGCTTGTCTTAACTACAAGGCATCAGAATGAATCTGCATATCCTGACTTCTATAATGGCATTCACATACTCATGAGAAAAACTGATAAAGACATTGGTTCTGTCTAATTCAGCAGGAAGCATAGTTCATTCTCAAGGGAAGAGATTACAATAATGACCTCTCTACAGAGGCTATATAATTTCTTAAAGCTGAACTCCAGGGTCTTGCCCACTTTTAACTCTTAGTTTTGTTCCCCATGCACAATAAAAAAGCTTTTATGATTTAAAAAATAATGTCTTACTTTTAGATTAAATTACATTTGTAGTTTGTATGATTTCATCAACTCCATCCTAAAAATTCTTTCCTTTGTGGCAGGGGAGGAACGAGGCAGGCGGTGCAAGAACATGGGGATTCACTGATCAGGTAACTGTTCATTCATAACTTGTAAACAACCACATAACAACTCTTAACCACTTCCATACCGGGCCATTGTAAAATGGCGCCGGCAGGAACATCTCCTCCCTCCAGGTGGATGTCATATGACGTCTTCCAGTTCTCGCCTCATGGCAATCGCAGCATGGCAATCAGGGATGAGACGTGTTCCTCAGATACAGTCCATCCCCGATCAGGGTAAAAAGCCAATGAAATTGGCTCTTTACCACGTGACCGACTGTGTCAATCACAGCCGGTCACATGTGTCTTGTTCATGATCGCTGCTCATCAGAGTACCTGTCACCATCAGAGTACCTGTCTCCATCAGAATATCCGAGTACCTGTCTCCATCAGGGTACCTGTCACCATCAGAGTACCTGTCACCATCAGAATACCTGTCACCATCAGAGTGCCCGAGTACTTGTCACTATCAGAGTATCCGAGTACCTGTCACCATCAGAGTACCTGTCATCATCAGAGTACCCGAGTACCTGTCACCTTTAGAGTACCAAGTACCCGACACCATCAGAGTACCTGTCACCATCAGAGTACCCGAGTACCTGTTACCATCTGAGTACCTGTCACCATCAGAGTACCCAAGTAACTGCCACCAGCTCATCAGAGTACCCAAGTACCTGTCACCAGCTCATCCGAGTACCCGAGTACCTGTCACCAGCCCCAGAGTACCTGTCACCATCAGAGTACCGAAGTACCTGTCACCATCAGAGAACCTGAGTACCTGCCACCATCAGAGTACCTGAGTACCTGTCACCAGCTCATCAGAGTACCCGAGTACCTGTCACAAGCTCATCAGAGTACCCGAGTATCTGTCACCAGTCCATTTGAATTTTCAATGATTTGCACCATAGCTTGTATAGCCCATCCCCGATCAGGGTAAAAAGCCAATGAGATTGGCTCTTTACCACGTGACCGGCTGTGTCAATCACAGCCGGTCACATGTGTCTTGCTCGTGATCATTGCTCATCAGAGTACCTGTCACCATCAGAGTACCTGTCTCCATCAGAGTATCCGAGTACCTGTCTCCATCAGGGTACCTGTCACCATCAGAATACCTGTCACCATCAGAGTACCCGAGTACCAGTCATCATCAGAGTACCCGAGTACCTGTCACCTTTAGAGTAACCGAGTACCTGTCACGATCTGAGTACCTGTCACCATCAGAGTACCCAAGTAACTGCCACCAGCTCATCAGAGTACCCAAGTACCTGTCACCAGCTCATCGGAGTACCCGAGTACCTGTCACCAGTTCCAGAGTACCTGTCACCATCAGAGTACCGAAGTACCTGTCACCATCAGAGTACCTGAGTACCTGCCACCATCAGAGTACCTGAGTACCTGTCACCAGCTCATCAGAGTACCTGAGTACCTGTCACAAGCTCATCAGAGTACCCGAGTGTCTGTCACCAGTCCATTAGAATTTTCAATGATTTGCACCATAGCTTGTATAACTTTCACACAGACCAAATAATATCCACTAATTTGGGTTATTTTTACCCAAGAAATGTAGCAGTATAAATTTTGGCCCAAATTTATGAACAAAAAATTACTTATTGGCAAAATATTATCATAGAAATAAAAAAAAAGTGTTTTTTTTTTTCAAAATGATCGCTCTTTTTTCACTTATGTCTCCAAAAAATAAAAAACCTAGTGATGATTAAATAACACGAAAAGAAAGCTCTATTTGTGTAAAAAAAAAATATAAAAAATTTAGTTTGGGTACAGTTTTACATGAGTAATTGTCATTCAAAGTGTGAATGCACAGAAAGCTGAAAATTGGTCTGGGCAGGAAGGGTGTATAAGTGCTATTGAAGTGGTTAATAAAGGATATCTAAACCCAAAAGTGAATATTTAACATAATGCAGTTTACCAATCTGGCCTTGTTCACACCATAGTGCAGAGACATTGGTTTTTGTGCACACATTCTGCAAAAGAACAATGGTTCTCTATGTGCACTGTTCACACCACACTGTGCAGATTTTTTCTGCGCAGTAATCTACAACTGGCATGACATCAACATTGGTGTGAATAGGGCACATAACTGACGTGTAAAAACTAATGTCAACGTGCATAAAAACTGAGGTAAACTGACACGAAACTCATGTAAACTGATGTCTCTGCAAGTGAAATCTGTGCGGTTTTCCCATCAGTTTCCCATCAGTTCCCATCAGTTTTCATGCACGTATGGCGTGAACGAGCCCTTATTAATGTGTTTGCTTTTTTTTGTTTTTTTTTCCCTTTATTTCACCTGGTCATCCGACCAGTAAGGCCCCATTCTCATGAGGCGGATACACTTCCACGGAGTCCGCCTCTGTCCGCCAGCTCAGTGGGAGATTTCCCCGTTGATCTCCGCTGAGCCGGAGGATGACAGGTCCCTCTGTGCTCACTGAGCGGGGAGGGGCTTGTTGACCGTCGCTGGTTTCTATGGAGAGATTGGATGAAAACAGACAGCATGTCCGTTTTAATTGTATCTCATCCGATCCGATAGCGACGGATGCGAACGTAGGGCCATCTGTCTGCTTTTAGCGGATCGAACTGGGTCTGATGTCACCGTCTAACTAACATGGAGTGCCCGTTCAGGTCCGCCGTCAAAACTGACAGGCGGACCTGAATGGTCTGACAATGTGAAAGGTGCCTCAGATTATTATTTTTCAACTACCTTTAACAGACTACCTTAAGCTATCCATCAAAAGTAGCAGTTAGAGTGTTGACACAAACCATTTACCACTGACAGGGATGCTTACAGGTGTCAGCTTTTATTCATTTAGACAAAACCTTTACACCAAATGGTAAAAAAAAGTGTTGCTGTAGCTGTCTAACAAAATAGAGTTTGTCTTTAATTTGTTAGTCAAATCTATATAAATTGGTTAGTGTTGCATCCAACACTACCAGATCCACAAGTTGTTAATGCTGTTGTCAAAGGATACTCCATTACCCCTCCATGAGACAGGAAGTATGTTACTGGCCAGATCAAAAAATGAAAAACAACAAGGTTTTGAAAACACTTAAAAAAAAAAAAAAAAAAAAAAAAATCAAATTGATTATTACAATAAAACTAAACCAAGGCCGGCCATATATGGTTCGAATCTCAAACCATTAGTGGGTAGGCTGAATGTACCAAGTTGATTGAATCAACTTGGGTACAACCAGCCTGCCGGATTAGCTTGCGATTATCGGAAGTGGCTGCCACAGTGATAATCACTGTCTTATCCCGGCCATTACAGCTTCCAAATGTTTATGGTTGTTAGCAGAACAGGAATGAAAGGGATATCTGCCAATGAGGGTAGCTGTTTCAGTGACAGATAAGGAGTGATTTCCTACCCCGATGGGCCACAGACAGAGGTTTTAACCAATCCCTAATTTATCTAATAGAAATACTTTATGTTATTGACAAACTGGATTATACAATGTCATTATCATACATGTCAATCTTAATATATAGCTATAGTTCACTGGCTTACTCAATATTGATAGGCCCCATTTTACTAACTGAACGCCTATATTCACTTCTACGTGTAAAAGGACCGATTATTCAGTTAACAGCCTCCCTCTGCAGATATTTACTTTGATTATCAGAGCGAATGTAAGAATTAGAAGAATTAAAAAGAATTATGCTTGTCTATGACCATTTAAAAAGTAGGTTGGTATGTGGTTGTATTTACTGTAACACTAATGTTTAACAGGGTGTTTTTATTAATAAGGTAGTTAGGAGAGGGAACAATGTGCCAATGTACACAAAACTGTATTAGTCAGTGAAACAAAATGCAGGCACTAAAGCATAAAAAAAACTATATTTAAAACTCGAGTACACAATATCTACAATGCAAATGATCTAAATGTTCCTGTATATAAAAAAAGAATATACTGTACATAGTGTGCCTATAAATATAGCAGTTGCTAGGAACCAGCTGCTGTTAGCAAACCCTGATATAAATGGGTGCAGACTGTTTATAACCTATAATTATTCTGTAGAGTCCATCTGCTGCAAAATGCAATCCGTTCTAGAACCCTGGATATTTCGCATTCATTTACCTTGTAAATACCAGACACATTAAGGCACCCAGAGCCAACGTCACTTTACAGTACGTTTCAGGTAAGTGTTTTATGCCAATAGCTGAAACTCAGGCAATAACATGATTGTTCTTACTGACAACACTTTTCTCCTTTCACCCTTCAAGTGAATGTATGACCTGTACATTTTTTTAAAAGATGTGTTAATTTCTTTAAAAATAATAACTAAATAAATAAAATTCATGTAGGTTTTTAAAATTAAGTTTGACAAAACGCCAGGGACTGCTGATGTTGGAAAAGTATTACATAAAAGGGTCTTTTTAATTTAAAGGTTTAAGCTGGACAAAGGTTAGAAGTGATGGGTATATTTACTGTTAAACCAGTAAAGTGAGAATGCTAATGCTTTACTGGTCAGGTGCTATTTGCCTTTTCTTTTAACTTCTCACTCTTCTCTTTGTATTCGTTGGCCTACAGTTGATAGACCGTGAGAAATAAAGATGTTTACATTAGAACGGAAACCTACTGTATAGCTTTATCTAAAATTTGTCAACCTGTCACACACTTATTCATATCTGATCACCTGGTAACCAAAGTATGAGCTTCTATGGCCACATTTAGTTTGACAGAAGCCAAATTAAATGTAGTTGTCTTGCCAGTGCAAACAGCAATGGTAATATGCAAAGTGCTCTAATGCATTGGTTTTCATCCAGAGTTGCACCAGATTTTGCACCCTCCAGTTTTAGTAAATGAGCCCCAATGTGCTTTAGTAAACTAACAGCCATTCACGTAGTTAAATAGTTAGTCAGGTTAACAAAAGACACAAGTCCATCTAGTTCAACCATTAAAAAATAAATAAGAAAAAAAATATCATACAATCCCATATACACAATCCTTTATCCACAGTTGATCCAGAGGAAGGGGAAAATTCCCCCAGAAAAGCAGGATCCAAATTGCTACAGTAGGGGAAAAAATTCCTTTCTGATTCCAGAGAGGCAATCGGATTTTCCCTGGATCAACTTAACTATAAATGTTAGTACCTGTTTATATTACGTACATTTAGGAAAGAATCCAGGCCTTTCTTAAAGTGGAAGTAAACCCTCCTATCATTTTCAGCCAAGGAAGCTGCAATCTTGGCCTCCGTTTAATCTTTAACTGCCATGAAGCTGCACATGTGATCAGTTATGACACCAGCCATTGGATAGTTTGACAGTTTGGTTGAGAGTACAACCAATGTGACAGTTAACATTTCTGGCATGCCGGGAATGTAACTGTTTTTTCAAGCTTTTAGATCGATGGATTTACTTCTGCTTTAAAGCAATCTACTCAGCTAGCCCCAGAACCACCTCTGCAGGGAGTCTATTCAACCTTTTCACAGCTCCTTACTGTGAAGAAACCTTTCCGTATTTGGAGATTAAATCTCTCTTCCTCTAGACGTAAAGAGTGCCCCCTTGTCCTCAGTGTTGACCATAAAGTGAATAACTCAACACAAAGTTCACTATATTGGCCCCTTATATATTTGTACATGTTGATCATATCCCCCCTTAATCTCCTCTTCTCAAGTTCCTCTAATCTTTCATCATAGCTGAGCTCCTCCATGCCTCTTATCAGTTTGGTTGCCCTTCTCTGAACTTTCTCCAGTTCCCCGATTTATCCTTTTTGAGAACTGGTGCCCAAAACTGAACTGCATATTCCAGATGAGGTCTTACTAATGATTTGTACAGGGGCAAAATTATCTCTCTCTCTCTGGAGTCCATACCTCTCTTAACCCCCCTGACGGTATTCCCGAGTCTGGCTCGGGGTGGAATTTTTATACCAAAAGCAGTAACCCCGAGCCAGACTCGGGACTGCATCGCTGGATCCAGGAGGACGTTTACTTACCTTCTCCCTCGGATCCAGCGATGTCCCCGCGCTGTACGAGCGAGCCGTGTCTCGCTGGATCTATCACGGAGCCGATCTCCGTGCCCTGCGAGCGTTGCGACGCACGGGGACAGAGATCGGCGCCAAATTCAAAAAGTGAAACACTCACTATACATACTGTATAATGTAATCTTACAGATTACATTGCTGTATGTAAATATTTCACATCCCCTTTGTCCCTAGTGGTCTGCCCAGTGTCCTGCATGCAGTTTTATATAATAAAAACTGTTCTTTATGCCTGGAAACTGGAGATTGTCCATAGCAACCAAAACTGTCCCTTTACATCAAAAATGATTTTAGACCAGCTAGAAAACAGCGATAATAAATTGTAATCACTTGCAGAATTGAGCGATAGCGATTTGTGGGGAGATCCGTCATCAAATACTGAAAAGTAATGACAGTGACAATTCTGCAACTGAGCAAATTTCAGTGTTTTTGATTTGATTACATTATTGAATAATTTTTATTATTGTTATATTATTATTTGGTATAATTATTTATAATTATTTATTATATTATAATTTATGATTTCATTTTTCAAACTTTATCATACTCGGGATGTCTGCTAGACTCTGGTTTGGACAGATTTAAGAGAGTTATTGCTAAGAATTACAGGACTACAATATAAAACGCCAAATTTTTATGCAAAATAATTGTACCACTTTTAGCACTTAAAATCCGAAATAATCGTACCGCCAGGGAAAGTTAATACAAGAAAGGACTTTGCTCACTTATGCTGGATTCACACTTTTGCAGTTATTTGCAGTGCTTTAATGTACACACTTTGCCATCTATTGTACAGTGTTTTGAGGGAGAAGGTGTTCACAAGAAAAATGGCACCATAACGCAGTGCACATAAAACAGGTAAATTCCCCGCTGGTTTACTTTTTCATGCTTGTATGCCTCTTAGGGAGCTTTACCTTTACTTCCTGTCTCTGAGACATAGCAGAAAGACAGAAAAAAATCTCTAAAAAGGGAGGGAGCTTCCTCTCGTAAGGGCCCGTCCACACCAGAATCCACATTCCATGTGCATTTCCTGCACCACATTCAAAATGCACTGCACTTGTGATCTGCAAAGGATGTCAATGCAATGCTAATGACACCCCCAAACAGTGTGTTTGCCTACATAAGTACCATGCGATCCGGGTGGCAGTGCGTTTTTTAACCACTTCCTGAAAAGCAGGGATGAGAAACTGGGAGATTTAGTACTAAAAGCAGCACACTGTACAAACATTACACATAACCCTTTCCCAGACAGTGTTATTAGTACAGTGACAGTGTATAGTATTATCACTGATCACTGTATTAGTGTCAGTGGCAGTTCGTCAGTTCTGCCCCACGTCAGTTAGTGCCAGATTGCGCTATCACAGTCCCATTATACGTTGCTGATCATTTTCTTGTAAAAAAATAAAATAAAAAGTTGCTGATCACTGCCATCAGTAATATAAAAAAATTAATAAAAACAAATAAAAATTCCATTATATATACCAAAATTTTGTAGGTGCAATAACTTTCATGCAAACCAATCAATATACACTTATTGGGATTTTTTTATTATTATTTTTATCAAAGATATGTAGCAGAATACAGTTTGGCCAAAATTTATGAAGAAATGGGATCCTTTCAATTTTTCATTGGATATGTTTTATAGCAGAAAGTAAAAAATATGTATATATTTTTTTTTTTAAATGTTTGGTCTTTTTTCGTTTGTATCCCAATAAATAAAAAAACCCAGTGGTGATCAAATACCACCAACAGAAAGCTCTATTTGTGTGAAAAAATATAAATTTATTTAAAAGATACAAATTTCATTTGGGTACAGCGTTGCATGACTGCACAATTACCAGTTAAAATAGTGCAGTGCCGAATAGAAAAAAATGGCCTGGTCAAGAAGAGGGTAAAATCTTCCGTAGCTTAAGTGGTTAAAGTAGTGCATGCACGACTTTTGGTGTGGTGCAGTGCAATTTCAGCCTACTCAAATGAATGGGCTGAAAACACACTGCACTCAAACCGCACAGGAACTGCACGTGTGTGTTCCTGTGCGATTCCTGGTGCGAACAGACCCATAGACAGATGTCTGCAGGACATGTGTCCCCACTGAAACATTTACTCTAAACTTTTGTTTTGGTGACAGCTGGAAAATGTTGTATTTCCCATCATTTTATGCCTTGTTTACAGTGGTCACCAGGACAAGTACAGAGGGCAAATATTTTGGCTGTATATAGAAAGAAAGTGGAAACTTTTGCAATGTCAAAACTGCACTAATTCACAATTATCATAATTGTACACCCAGTGAACAACTTTCTCAGGAACCTCATGAAAGCCAATTCTTTTATCACATGGCGTTTGGAGATTCCACACAACAAAGGTTTACTGCACCAATTTTCTGTAGTAAATAACTTGGTGATGTAACATCACAACATGTAACATTATCATTTCTATCTTAAACAGCCAATTCACTATGGAAAATTGGTTAGTCTATAGATTTTTCCTTTCCTCTGACTTTCACTGAGAGAATAAAAATGATTTCGATATTACAATGTTTCAATTCTTATTTATTGCTGAGCATGGGACTAGGGTCCCATGCACACATGAGCATTTTATAGCTTGAAGCTCCAAAACACTCAGCATCCAAATTTGCACATAATCTAGTGGTGACTGCTCACATATAAGTACGCTCATGCCTGTAGCTTGGCAGCAGTAATGGGGTGTATGGAACAATACATTTTCCAAGTCCAATTTTCCAGAGTCCAATTGGAGCATTCAGGGTACGTTTCTTCTGATCTCAATGCAACACCTCAGAAGAGACCGAAGTATCTTTAGGCAAACAAACAAGAACAGCAGGATGCAGTCTGAGTGTAGTATATTAACAGATTTATTGTGCTGAAAAGACAAATGGCAACTCACATTGTGACAGTCAAAATCAGGCTCATCACATAGTCAGGGCTTCCAACAGACACTCTTACAACAACATGGAACCTCAGATCAGGATAGAAACACTGGTGTATGGATACACCTGCAGGACCAAGAGAACACACCAGGGGGCAAGAAAAAGTGCAGCATTAAATGTACTGAGAAACACTAGTAAATTAGCCATTCACATAGAAGAAATGGCCCTTTTTTTGTATGTAATCCAAGGCCTCCAAGCCTCTTTCTCAAGCCCTTTAAATGTATAGCTCCGCCACCCTGACAACCCAATGACATCACTTACGGGCTGCTCTTGCATCCCACAAGAAGCCCTCTGCTATCTTGTTGGTTTTCACTTCCCCATCTAAGCTGTCATCCAGCCTGAGATCTGGACTTTCCAGGCTGCAAGTTGTAGGAAGAGGTCTCCATTCTTATATGTATGAGCCAACTGCTCATGGATTACATACAAAAAGTGCCATTTCTTCTTTCCATGTGAGTTGTTAATTTAGTAGTGTTTCTCACCACATTTAATGATGCACTTACTTTGGTGCCCCCCCCCCGGTGTGTTCTCTTGGTCCTGCAGGTGTATACATCTACCCAGTGTTTCTATCCTGGTCTGAGGTTCCATGTTGTTGTAAGACTGTACGTCAGAAGCCCTTACTATGTAATGAGCCTTATTTTACCTGTCACAATGGGAGTTGCCATTTGTCTTTTCACCACAATAAATGTGTTAATATACTACACTCAGAATGCGCCCTGCTGTTCTTCTTACCTATAGCTTGACACTTGATGCTTCAAAAGCTATTTGAACAATTTTTTTAGGTAAAATTGGTCATTTTTGGTGCTGTCAACATGAACGAGAATGCCTGAAAACATGACCAGGCATTTTTCAGGTACTTTTTAGCCTGCAAGAACTTGTCTCTTATTCCTTTCCATTGGCCAAAAAAGTCTGAGGCTTGAAGCCCAGTTCACACTAATTAAAATGTGAGCGGAAATTCACAGATTTGCATGACATCTGAAAATAGATTTTCTATGAAGGCCGTTAATATCGATATGGTGCGGTCCAGTTTTGATCTGGTTAAAAAAAGGGTCCTGTGCGAGTTTAGTGTGAGTGTGGTGCAAATTTAAAAAAAATCTTCAGCTATGTCCAGTCCCCTCATAAAATGCATACCTGTCAAAACACACTGTGAAATCGCATCAATTCGCACCGCATCAGTGTGAACTAAGCCTTAAAATAAATTTCTAGACTCCTTGTATATGCCTGAAAATGAAAAAGTTCAGGTATGAATGCAGTCCAAGGAGCAAAATAGTCCAGCGATCCAGGTGTCTCTGGTATATTAATCATACAGCCCACTCTAGGCATTCCTATTTCCACAAAATTCTTTCTGTGGGGGGGATTCCCTGACAACTCCTTTGGCTGTTCTACTATGGTCAGTAGACTCTTTTACAGATATTCCTGGTTTTCTGGGCTGTTTCTGCACTGCATTCTCCATATGGACTGTTTGGAGAAGTTTGTCTCAGCGATTTTATTCCTTGTCCTGTCATTTAGTAATTTCCAGACATAACTTCAGAGACCAAATAACACATTTGAAGAACCATGAACAAATCATGTATGAAGAAAGCACTTGCAGGGCCCAGTTACTCTTTATGGCTGGGCCCTTCTGGCTTAATTTTTTTTTTTATTGACTTAAAAATGTAACTCCAGTTACAGCAGTGCTGTGTACTTTATCCTAAGCGCAGATAATCCACATTGAAAATATTAAATGTTTTTGCTGTTTCATACCTGTTTTCTATATTTTCTGTCACAGCAGGTCTGCCTCAGGTCTGGTGGAGGGACCACCCTACTTACCCTCCCTACCCTACTTATGGCCAGCTCCTCTCCTGGGGCTGCCAGATCTGCTGCTTATTCCACGAATTCACTCATGCCCACTATCAATCAAGGAACAGAGGTGTGGCAATAGTACTGTCATTTTATGTGGCTTAGACACACAGTGATGTCCCTTGGGTCATGATGACATGAACATGAACATGTCCAGACACCAGCACTGGTATTAAAGTAAGGAACCTTGGCAACTGGTTCTAAACTTTTTTGGGGGGCGGCAAACAAACCCCCCCTCAGGTCCGCACTCACCCCTCCAGGGTCACGGCGCTGCAGCTACCCTGGCTTCTCCTCCCGGCTAACCCGGACTTCTTCAGATCTGCCTCCTGTCCTGATTGGCTGAGAGGAGAGGCCGGAAACCGATATTGATTCACTAGTGTTATAAGTGGGTGCCAACCTTTTTCAAGCCAATTAGAGCCTCAGGCTCTAATCATGTGTTTGAAGAAAAAAAAAACTCATAGAAGGGTATGAGTCCAGCGCTCTGCATGCAAACTAGGAGGGCAGTGCCCCTGCACCCATTGCGAGCCAGCCGCCACTGCTGGTGACAGCTAGAGCTGGAAGTGCAGCAAAAGTTGTACATTGTGAAAATTGTTTGCATAGACATAATGGGGTTGATTTACTAAAGGCAAATAGATTGTGCACTTTGCAAAGTTGCTTCAGAGCTTAGTAAATAAGGTAAAGCGTCACTTTGCAAAGAGTACCCAATCACGTGCAAGGAAAATAAAAAGACAGCATTTTTGCTTGCACATAGTTGGATGATAGAAGTCAGCAGAGCTTCTGCTTATTTACTAACCTCTGGAGCAACTGCACTTTGCAAAGTCTATTTGCCTTTAGTAAGTCAACCCCTATAAGGGAAAAAAACATCACTGCTAAGTTAAAGGCATAGTAAATGTCCACTAACGCTGTAAATCAGGCCTTCTGAAGTTCTGATTAACCTCCCTGGCGGTTTTCCCGAGTGTGGCTCGGAGTTTAATTTCAGTAACATTAGCGGTTATCCCCGAGCCACACTCGGGATTGCATTGCAGGTCCCTGGTGCATTGTACTTACCTCGTCCCATGGATCCTGCAATGTCCCCCCCACCACTGTGTCTGTGGGCTGTGTCCTCCACTCGATGCTCTGTGTGCCGGGCTACGTTCCCTGTGAGCGTCACGACGCACAGGGCGGAGCCCATCGGCAAATTCAAAAAATAGGAAATTCATAACACATACAGTACACTGTAATCTTACAGATTACATTACTATATGTAATCATTTCATATCCCTTTTGTTCCTAGTGCTTTGTCCAATGCCCTGCATGTAGTTTTATATTATAAATACTGTGCTTTCTGCCTGGACTGGAGATTGTCCATAGCAACTAAAAAGTGTTCCTTTACGTCAAAAGTGGTTTTAGACCAGCTAGAAAACAGCGATAGTAAATTAGAACACTTGCAGAATTGAGCGATAGTGAATCGTGAGGAAATTCATTTTATTATTATTATATTATTCTTTTTTATAATTATTTATAGTTATTTAATATATTATAATTTATGATTTTGTGTTTCAAACTTTATCATACCTGAGATTTCTACTAGACTCTTGCTTGGACAGATTCAAGTGCGTCATTGCTAAGAATTACAGGACTACTATATAAAACGCCAAATTTCTATGCAAAACATTGTACTGCTTTGAGACGCAAAAATCTGACATAATCATACCACCAGGGAGGTTAACTGACTATACCCCTAGCTGTCAGCACCCTGCACCACTGCTGCCTGAAGCAACCAAAAATTATTGGGCCTAATGCTAGCATATAATATAATTGATACAATGAAGCCAACAGTATCAAAACAAGAGCTAACCATGTTCATGGGTTCATTAATAGCATCAGGGACAAGCCTAAAGCTAGAAGTATCAGGCTGTAAAACAGCATGGGGTTGTTGACATTTTTCATGTGGTGGATCAAATTAATTATTGGATCAAATGTAATTAGTAAAAGTTACATTAACACAAGTTAACTACTTTACATATGAAGACTGTGAACAGGAGAGTGCTGAAAAGTGATCCCTTGTCTAGGGCCTAGAAGATTGTTTTGACTATAGTTCTGCTTCTGCTTATGAATGATGTTCTGACATTTCTAAGCATCTCTTTTGAATACTGAAGCTTTTTCCAGTCTACTAAAATATTATGGAGATTCATGTGTTACAACTTTCACTAAATCAACTGTGCATTTAGATACAGATATGCAGATTTAGGAGGGTAAACATAAAATGTGGAGAAAATGGAATTTAAGTAAAGGAATGTGTATTGGGACTTGATAACAGACCACTGCGAATCATTATCATCCAATAAAAATCCTTTCCAGTTAACATCTGCTAGGTATTTCTAATTACTGTCATATCTTTTGAAACATTTTCTTAAAATAGCAAGACAAATGTTGCCTGACATCAATTACAGTAAATTCAGATGTATAACACATAACACATACTGTATATGAGTTTTGATGTGTTACTATTGACTTTCATAGCCCTCCTAATCAGGGCCACTGATAGAAATCATGGGGCCCTGAACAGCCTACCTGACAGGGCCCCCTTCAGCCCCACCCCTGGTCCCTTCTTCAGTCCCATCCCTGGCCCCGCCCCTGGTCCCTCCCCAGACCCCACCTTGAAAAAAAATGCAGGTTAGTATTCAAGTGATATTTACCTTTCTCCAGCCAGTTATAAGTTTGATTATCCAAAATAAATACTGTTTTCAGATTAACCACTTAAGCCCCAGACCATTTTGCAGCTAAAGGACCAAGCCCCTTTTTGCGATTCGGCACTGCGTCGCTTTAACTGACAATTGCGCAGTCGTGCGACATGGCTACCAAACAAAATTGGCATCTTTTTTCCCCCACAAATAGAGCTTTCTTTTGGTGGTATTTGATTACCTCTGTGGTTTTTATTTTTTGCGCTATAAACAAAAATAGTGCGACGATTTTGAAAAAAATGCAATATTTTTTACTTTTTGCTATAGTAAATATCCCCCAAAAATATATAAAAAAAACATTTTTTTTCCTCAGTTTAGGCTGATACGTATTCTTCTACATATTTTTGGTAAAAAATAATTGCAATAAGCGTTTATTGATTGGTTTGTGCAAAAATTATAGTGTCTACAAAATAGGCGATAGTTTTATGGCATTTTTATTTATAATTTTTTTTTACTAGTAATGGCGACGATCAGCGATTTTTATTGTGACTGTGATATTATGGCGGACACGTCAGACAATTTTGACATATTTTTGGGACCATTGGCATTAATACAGCGATCAGTGCGATTAAAAATGCATTGATTACTGTAAAAATGTCACTGGCAGTGAAGGGGTTAACACTAGGGGGCAGTGTAGGGGTTAAGTTTGACCTAATGTGTGTTTTTTTACTGTAGGGGGGCGTGGCTTGGCTTGTGACATCACTGATCATCGTTCCCTAGGACAGGAAACAGACGATCAGTGACAAGCTCACTAGGAAGCATGGGGAGAGGTTTGTTTACACTTACCTCTCCCCATTCATCAGCTCTGTGACACGATCGTGGGACACTGCCGACGTATATCAGCGTGAAGCAGTCCTTAAGTGGTTAAATCAGACCTCTTTAATATCTATATGTAATAAAAACCATTAAAGGAGAAGTCCAGCCTGAGCTTTTTAGGCTGGGCTTCTCTTCTGGATCACAGGAGTGCAATTTGTTTTGCACACCTGTAACCTGTTTTCAGAGGAGAGCGTTCTGAAGTTCTAGAGCTCAGCACTCCAGTGAGCATGGAGGATCAGAGAGGAGGGACGCTGACTGACAGTCAGCAGCTTTCCTCTCGGGGATCTGTGAGAACCGAGCCATCGGCGGTGTTCAGTGGCTTGGTTCTCAGTGTAGAGATGGCAGGGGACAAATGCAGCATCACTATATGGTCCTGTAATCGAAGGGCCAGGATTTTAGCTAAAGTATCAGAGTTTAACAGGGAAATAAGTTTATAATTAGCACAGTGTTGAGGGTCCTTTCCTGATTTAGGGAGTACCGTAATGTATGCCAATAGGGCTTTTGGGGGTAATGAATTGGAGGCATTAATCGAGTTAAAATGGCTACCCCACCTAATCTGGAAATAAATTTCTAATAATATGAATTCATAAAGCCATCCGACTCTGGACTTTTACCTATTGACAAAGTCAATATTGCTCCATTTAGCTCATCAATAGTGATTGGTCTATCTATTTCCTCGATCACCGCGGATGGCAGTGAGGGCAACGCAGAGTCTTCTATATATTCTTGGATCTCAGAAATTCGCTGCTCCTTCATAACGCTCAACGAGGCAGATTGAATATTATATAAAGCCTCATAAAATCTCTGCCACTATGGCTTGAGTTTCCACTATCTTTTTATTTTGAACTATTAAATTGTGAACATGTCTGGAGTCCTGCTGTTTTTTAAGCTGTCTCGCTAATAGACAACCACATTTATTCCCTTGTTCGTAGAAACGGTGTGCATAATACCTGCACTTATTTTAGTTTTACGGTCCAAACATTGTGTCAAATTGCATCGCAGGGTCTCCAATTGCTGGACATATGCTGGGTCCAAATATTTTTTATTTTTAAGCTCTTTAGGGTCCACTATTCTTCCCCCAGGAGCTGTGAAGGGGCGGGGAGATGACAAAAAAGTGCTCTACACAAGAAATGCTTTTACAGGTAAATAACATGTGCAAATTATTTTAAAGGTATATCATCATATGCTATTTTTTTGTTGAAATTAATGGTCTTGTCTATTTGATATGAACAAAGGCTTTGGAAAACAATGCTCTTCAGTACATCATACCCAATGATATATGCCTATGGCACCGCAGCATGCTCCCATTTGTGTGCTCTACCAGCAGCCACAATGGAGATACATTGTGATAACTGCTTTATATGCAACTATGGAACTGGTGTTAATACATCAATCCATGTAATTAATATTTTATAGGATAGACCATTAAGTTCTATTCTAAATCAAAACTAAATAATTCAGGAAGCGTCCAAAGTGTTATACAGTGAATAAAATAAATAAAAGGAACTCTGAATTATGTTGGAGATGTAAGAAGGAGAAGGGTACTTTAGAGCATAGTTGGTACAGTTGCTGGAAGATAAAAATATTTTGGGGTAAGATAATAAAATTATATCAGGATCTGACAGGTATAAGAATAAATCTTGATATAAAGACTGTATTATTCTCACATTCATCTAAAAAATTAGATCGAAAAGAGATGGAATTTTTGTACCAAATAACTACAGTAGCTAAAACCGTAATAGCAAGGAAATGGAAAAAGGAAGTAGCCCCAACAATAGAAGATTGGAATTATGAGATGAGCGAGGTGTGCTTCATGGAAAAACAGATTAGACAAGAGGGATATGTAGAAAAACAGATTTCGGATTATTGGAAGAAATGGGAGGAATTGAATACCTCAGGAAAAATGTGGGAATTTACGTGAGGGTGGGTGATTGATTGGAATAGTATTAATAAGTTGTGTTTTTTTTTATTTTTTATTTTTATTTTTTATTTTTTTTCGTTGGGTATGGGGAATGTTTTATAATGATGTGAAATTTGAATGTAATGATGTGAAATTTGAATGTAGGATTGAATGGATGTTTTATAATATAAATCAATAAAGAGAAATTTGAAACAAAGTGTTATACAGTCAGAAATACCTTTTGGTTTTCTTTAAACATCCTCTTTTGCCAGGGCATACGTTAGATACCATACAAAAGAAGTTTTGTAAGTTGGCGTGAGAAGAGGAAACAAAACTGGAAGGATTTAATTCCTAAGTAGCAGGCTTCAAGGAAGGTAATTTCAAACTATTCAGTGTATTTGTCACTGATCTGCTTCTTAATAAGGCAGATTAACATTTCAGTATCATAGTAAGGTAAACGGGTAAGTAAGGTTACTGTTATCATCATAGGGCCAAACTGGGAGAATAAAGCAACTTCAACATGTAAAGTACACTAAGTTGTGCTCAATAATTCATGTGATCAAACTTTGCCAAACGTGGTACAGCTATTTTTTATTTAGCTGCTATATGTTCAATGTGTTTGAACTGCAGTGAATTTTGCTGTTTAATTAAAGCCTAATGTTAGCCATTTAATTTTTAATTTTTAATATAGCTGAGTTTATTGTCAGGTTTTTATTTCTGTCTGTGATCCCACTGGGAAGGTTGGAGGATTTTCTTCCATTTCCTGTCCCTATGACACCCATACATGAAATTAAAGGAGCAGTCATCATCTTAGCAGACACCAGGCACATACAGCAATAAAAATATTGTCAGAGGTTCTAACTAATCCTTCATACTCTACTAAAAATATATTTTTGTTTTTGTCTGTTTGCCCATTGGAGACATTTCCCTCAACGTCGGGAAATTATCACTGAAGCTAATGTATTCTGACAGCCAGCTCCAGTGGCTGTCAGAATACAGTGGGTGCTGCAAAAGAGTGGCTGTAGCTGATTGGCTGAAATCACTGTTTGGCAGAGAACTATCTGCATGGCTCCACTGATTTTTGGATCAATGTCAGGTGATTGGGTGCTGTCAGGGCCACCCACTGCTCAAATTTCAACTAGTGCATCAATATATAGCCACCTTAGTGCTGAGCAGTCTTGGTAAATTCCACGCCAGTCCACATATACACACAGACAAGCAAGCCACAAATGACAGGGCCAGTACCATAACGCCAGTACCTTCTGCTGTAATTGACATTTTTTATTTCAAGTCTTCAGCAGGGACGTGCTCTAGACAGGTTTTGCATATTTGTACATTCTAATATGAATGCAAAACCTTCTTGAAGCAGGTCAAATGCAAGTCAGAGTCAGTCAACTGTAGGTCAATTTTACCTGTCAAACTGGTGTTAAACTGATTCATCAACACAAGCCTAAAGACCATTGATACAGGACCAAAAATAGTTGACAAGTGGTGCAGTAATCTGAAGACCATGAAGGAAAGTGGGGAAAAGATCCTGGACCCATAAGGCTCTCATATTGTTATTGCTATCTTATTTTATTGTTAGTGTTGTTGATGTAGGTGATCTGATTCCAGGGCAGGTGGTTTTTACACCCCAGAGCATCTCAGCAGTCTTCTTGGCTTGCAGTGTAATGTAACAAAAATAGAAATTGAAGCGTCACACCACTACTAAAAGCTCCATATACAACATTTGTTCCAATAAAGATCAGGAGGACAATAGAAAGAGTAATCCAATTCGTTTCAGAAGTCCAAAACCACTCTCTTCACCAGGGCTTGAGATTGAAACCCATATAAATGTACTAGAAGTGAACTGAACCTTTTATGGTATTTCTTTCTGTGTGATTTGTTAGCACAAGTAGGGTTGCCACCTATCCCGTTAAAACTGAACACATAATGATTACACAGGTTCTGTGGCTGATTAAGATGGTAATTATACACACTTGGCGCCTTATCTGAATAAAATTAGCCTCAAAACCTGTGTAATTAATATGTGTTTGGGTTTAAAGTGATTAGGTGGCAAACCTAAGCACAAGCCCTATGCTTGCAATCACACTTGAAGGAATACCATTACCAGTCCACTTCTGGTCAATTTACAGCATATGGTTTTCAATCAAGCCCTGACAATAGAGGCTGTCTATTGGCTTTTCTTTCAACTATCTATATTGGCTATTCTTTCAACTGTTCCTCTGATCTTTTATTGGAATAAAGTCATATCTAGAGCTTTTAAAAGTGGTGTGGCTCCTCAATTTACAATCTTGGCATAAGGATCCTTTCCATTGTCTTGGCAGTAATTGCATTGTAAAGTAGTCCTTTTTACATTTCAACTTACTGTTGACATGACATGAAGCATCATGCAGTCAAAATGTAACAAAATTAAGCTGTGAATACAAAGATTACAAACACTGTATGCGGTTTAGCTTTTCCATCACAGCTAGAAAGTGAGATGATTTGTGAAGTGAATAGGTAATGGGTATGGAGGAGAAAACAACATCTTAAGGGAGTAAGGTCAAGTAGTGAAGTGATTTTGCAGTATGTAAGAAGAGACTGCTAACGTGTCAATAGATTGAGTGACATCATGTGTTGATGAGACAGCAGGCAGAGAGCAAAATGGATACCAGACTGATGATCACGACGGAGAAGCTGGTGGAAAGCTGTAATTAACCACCTCAGTACAGTGCAGTTACACCCCCTTCCTGACCAGACCAATTTTCAGCTTTCAGCGCTCTCACACTTTGAATGACAATTACTCAGTCATCCAACACAGTATCCATATGAAACTTGCGTCCTTTTTTCCACACAAATAGAGCTTTCTTTTAGTGGTATTTAATCACTAGTGGGTTTTTTATTTTTTGTGCTATAAATAAAATAAAACGTAAATTTTGTGAAAAAAATGCCTTTTTCTTCGTTTCTGTCATAAATTTTTGCTAATTAGTAATTTTTCTTCATAAATTTTGGCCAAAATGTATACTGCTACATATCTTTGGTAAAAATAACCCACATTAGTATATATTATTTGGTCTTTGTGAAAGTTATAGAGTCTACAATCTATGGTGCCAATCACTGAAAATTCATCACTTCTGATCAGGCCTTCAGTACATCAGGTGTACCTAATTTCTTGAGACTCTAACTAGTCAGGAAAGTACAAATACCCCCCAAATGACCCCTTTTTACAAAGTAGACATCCCAAGGTATTAAGTAAGTAGCATGGTGAGTTTTTTTAAGTTGTCATTTTTTCCCACAATTCTTTGCAAAATGAAGATTTTTTTTTTTTTTTTTTTTTTTTACTAAATTGTCATATTATCAGGTTATTTCTCACACACAGCATATGCATACAACAAATTACCCCCCAAAATACATTCTGCTACTCTTCCCGAGTACGCCGATACCACATGTGTGAGACTTTTACACAGCCTGGCCACATACAGAGCACCAACATTGATGTAGTACCTTCAGACGTTCTACGAGCAAAAATGACGCATCTCATTTCTCAACCACCTATTACACTTTTGAAGTCCCTGGAGTACCAGCACAATGGAATTTCCCATAAAATCACCCCATTTTGGAAAGCTAACACCCCAACGTATAATCTGTGAGGCATAATGAGTCTTTTGAATGGTTAATTTTTTTCCAGAAGTTTTTGGAATATGTGGAAAAAAATTAAAACGCATTTTTTTTTACACAAAATTGTCAATTTATAAGATATTTCTAACACATAGCATGTATATAGCAAAAATGACACCCCAAAATACATTCTGCTACTCTTCCCGAGTACAGCGATACCACGTGTGTGAGACTTTTACAAAGCCTGGCCACATACAGAGCACTAACATTGATGTAGTACCTTCAGACGTTCTATGAGCAAAAATTACGCATCTCATTTCTCAACCACCTATTACACTTTTGAAGGCCCTGGAGTACCAGCACAATGGAATTTCCCATAAAATGACCCCATTTTGGAAAGCAAACACCCCAACGTATAATCTGGGAAGCAGAATGAGTCTTTTGAACGGTTCATTTTTTTCCAGAGGTTTTTGGAATATGTGGAAAAAAATTAAAACGCATTTTTTTTTTACACAAAATTGTCAATTTATAAGATATTTCTAACACATAACATGTATATAGCAAAAATTACACCCCAAAATACATTCTGCTACTCCTCCCGAGTATGGCGATACCACATGTGTAGGACTTTTACACAGCCTGGCCACATAGAGAGGCCGAACATTGAAGTAGTACGTTCAGGCGTTCTAGGAGCATAAATGACACATCTTATTTCATTCCTACCCATCACACTTCTGAAGGTCCTGGACCACCAGGACAGTGAAATTACCCACAAAATGACCCCATTTTGGAAAGTAAACACCCCAACGTATATTCTATGAGACATGGGCTGCAAATAGGTACCCGGGTACTCTGATGGCCTGGTGACAGGTACTCGGGTACTCTGATGGCCTGGTGACAGGTACTCGGGTACTCTGATGGCCTGGTGACAGGTACTCGGGTACTCTGATGGCCTGGTGACAGGTACTCGGGTACTCTGATGGCCTGGTGACAGGTACTCGGGTACTCTGATGGCCTGGTGACAGGTACTCGGGTACTCTGATGGCCTGGTGACAGGTACTCGGGTACTCTGATGGCCTAGTGACAGGTACTCGGGTACTCTGATGGCCTGGTGACAGGTACTCGGGTACTCTGATGGCCTGGTGACAGGTACTCGGGTACTCTGATGGCCTGGTGACAGGTACTCGGGTACTCTGATGGCCTGGTGACAGGTACTCTGATGGTTTGGTGACTGGTATTTGGGTACTCTGAAGGGCGGTGACAGGTACTCAGGTACACAGATGGACTGGAACAGGTACTCAGGTACTCAGATGGGCTGTGACAGGTACTCGGTACTCTAATGGACTGTGACAGGTACTCGGTACTCTAATGGACTGTGACAGGTACTCGGTGCTCTAATGGACTGTGACAGGTACTCGGTGCTCTAATGGACTGTGACAGGTACTCGGTACTCTAATGGACTGTGACAGGTACTCGGTACTCTAATGGACTGTGACAGGTACTCGGTACTCTAATGGACTGTGACAGGTACTCGGTACTCTAATGGACTGTGACAGGTACTCGGTACTCTAATGGACTGTGACAGGTACTCGGGTACCCTGATGGGCCGTGACAGGTACTCGGGTACCCTGATGGGCCGTGACAGGTACTCGGGTACCCTGATGGGCCGTGACAGGTACTCGGGTACACTGATGGGCCGTGACAGGTACTCGGGTACTCTGATGTGCCGTGACAAGTACTCGGATACTCTGGTGTGCCGTGACAGGTACTCGGGTACTCTGATGTGCCGTGACAGGTACTCGGGTACTCTGATGGGCCGGGACAGGTACTCGGGTACTCTGATGGGCCGGGACAGGTACTCGGGTACTCTGATGGGCCGGGACAGGTACTCGGGTACTCTGATGGGCCGGGACAGGTACTCGGGTACTCAGATGGGCTGGGACAGGTACTCGGGTACTCAGATGGGCTGGGACAGGTACTCGGGTACTCTGATGGGCTGGGACAGGTACTCGGGTACTCTGATGGGCTGGGACAGGTACTCGGGTACTCTGATGGGCTGGGACAGGTACTCGGGTACTCTGATGGGCCGGGACAGGTACTCGGGTACTCAGATGAACTGTGACAGGTACTCGGGTACTCAGATGGGCTGGGACAGGTACTCGGGTACTCAGATGGGCTGGGACAGGTACTCGGGTACTCAGATGGGCTGGGACAGGTACTCGGGTACTCAGATGGGCTGGGACAGGTACTCGGGTACTCAGATGGGCTGGGACAGGTACTCGGGTACTCTGATGGGCTGGGACAGGTACTCGGGTACTCTGATGGGCCGGGACAGGTACTCGGGTACCCTGATGGGCCGGGACAGGTACTCGGGTACTCTGATGGGCTGGGACAGGTACTCGGGTACTCTGATGGACTGTGACAGGTACTCTGATGGACTGTGATTGACAGGTATTATGAGGGGTGGTGACAGGTCCTCTTTATTGGGGGGGGGGGGAATCAGTGTGCTTGATGTGTACTGTAGGCGGTAACGAGATGTTACCGCAATCTCCTCCTCACACACGATCAGTGTGTGAGGAGGAGAACCCGGTAACATCCCGTTACCGCGGTTTGTTTACATTTTTAGTGATCGGCTGTGAAAGGATCACAGCCGATCACGTGGGTAAACAGCCAGCCAATGGCTGTTTACCAGTGTCGGTGACGAGCAGTGTTCCCGGGGAACACGCCGCCACCGACGTGCACGCGCAGCGCGCTCGCGATCGCGCGCATGCGCCGTGCACGTAGGGGGTGTGACCATCTGTGATCGGCCGTGACTTCATCACGGCCGATCACGTGGTAAACAGCCATAACGAATGGCTGTTCACCCCCTTCGGTGGCGAGCGGTGTCTCCGTGACACGCCGCCACCGAAGAAACAGGGATGCGCGCGCACGATCGCGCGCATCCCTGTTTAAACGGGAGGCCGTCATATGACGGCCTCCCGCCGCAATAGCTGCGCCGCCTGGCCGTTTTTTGACGGCCGGCGGTCAGCAACTGGTTAAACAGCTTACCTGTTGCAAAGTCAGCTAGCAGTGTAACTGCAGACCTAGCACAAGATATGAGCAATTCACTGAATAAATATATATTAAAATGTAAACAAATCTACCGCAACTAAGCCTGCCCAGAGATAATTTGATGATTTTATCAACGATCCCTCAAAGGCAAAGAATTAAAAATGAACTGAAATACAAAAAAAAATAATCACCAACCCAACATCACATCAGCTAACTGATAAGAACAGCTAATAAGATGACAGGCCACAAAATGTCATTTCAGTTTTTTGGCCTTACAGCCTTTGCATCTTACAGCCCCAATCTAGCTAGGAAGTATGCATCTAGCCTTTGCACAGTTTCCAGCCAGTGTGCATGTGCAAAGCTCAGTATGGTCTTTCTTTAGTATGGCCTGGCAAGGTATGCGTAACAGTTGTCCAAGATGCAGTTTGAGTATTCTGACAGTCATCAGTGGCAGTTGACAGAATACAATAGGCACAGCAGGTGATTCGTCCATCTGTGCTGGTAGCATTGATGAAGGTATCTGTTTGATTTCTTCTTTTTTTTTTTTTTTTTTTGAGCCCATAGCTTAAACTAAAGCCTAGTACACACTAGTAGTTTTTCTTCTGTTCAACCCAGCAGGGCTGAATGAAAAAAAAACTGACAGCTCAGGAGGAGCCTCTGTACTAACTATCCGACATTAGTACAGCGATCTCCCCTACTGTTCTATTGTGTTCTGACAGGAAGCCAGCCCCCCCCCCCCCCCCCCACCAGAACACTCCAGTCAGTAGTTTCAGCCATTGCCTGAGAGCGTTGATTGGCAGACCTTCTTTGGTCATGCCCCTTCAACAGGAGACAGTCAAACTGACTGCATTAGGCTGGGTTCACATTGCAGCGATGCGGGAACGCTGCAAATCCGCTGTGGGTTCCCGCATCGCATGCCTCCCGGCGGCAGTTCACACTGCCCTATGCGAACTGCTGGGAGTGTCAGTGAAACGTTAATGACCCCCCCAGATCAGTTCGCATATCGCAGTGCGATCTGCAAACTCGGACAGGAATCGGATCGCATGGTGTGAACACCCATGCGATCCGATTCTGCTGCGGATCGGAAAAAAGGGTCCTGTGCGAGTTTCGGCCGGATGCGATGCGAATTCAGCCATACTATCTGTATGGCTGAACTCGCATCGCATAGATCAGATGTGATTTGCACTGCAGTGCAGTGCAAATCACATCCGATTCTCGTCACCGCTGCAATGTGAACCCAGCCTTACACACGGGCCGAATGTCGGTTGAATTCTATTGAACCGGCTGATGCCGCCCGACATTTGGCCCGTGTGTACCGGCCTTAAAAAAGTTATCAGAATAAAGCCAGCTTTAGATGATGCAATGCAACCACTTCCTGTGTAAGCTGCCTACTGATTACACTTAGAGATAGAATGCTCCTATTGATGCTTTCCTCCTTCTTTAGGTTGCCCAAATAACTCAGCCTCCAGTTCTCTGAAGATGTTAGACTACAATGCAACTAAGCATGTTTTGTTCACACTGCAAACCCAATACATCATTTTTAATACATACTTAAATGTGTTTTTATATTTGCCTTTACTTCTGATGTATGTATCATTCAGTAAATGGAAGCATCTGGTGTAGCTAAATTTAGCTATAAAAGGAATACATTGTATTATATAAAACAGCAGTCTATATAGTAAACCACATCACTTACTGTTCAGGTGCTGCTCCTGAGTAGTTGTTAAGGGATGCTTCCTTTTCCAAGCAGTGACTGCTATCAGTTACAGGTAATAATCTTAAAAGAAACAAAAAGACCTCTGTTAAAAAAGCTTGTACCACACTTTTTGGACCAGTGCTGTTGTTTAACTTTTTCTAATAAAAAGATACATGGTTAGAGGTACATACAAAAGCACACATAAATGTACAGGCTCATATACAGAGTACTGGTGAAATTGAAAGACATTGAAAAGTGGTCAGGATACCATAAGTTACCAAAAGATAATATTGACTTGAACTATACAAAGAATCTAGAAAAGGAACTTTTTGTGTCGCACAGAAAGTCCGGTTAAATTCTTCCTATCCTTTAATAAGAGTCTTAATAAAGACTTATGCCACGTAACACGACCAGACTTTTTGACGGACTTGGTCCGGCGGACTGGAATCCAGCAGGCAATTTGATCGTGTGTGGGCTCCAGCAGACCTTTTCTTTCCAAAAGTCTGGTAGACCTAGAAATAAAACTTTCTTCAAATCTTTCCGACGGACTCGAGTCCGGTCAAAAAATCCGGTTGTCTGTGTGCTAGTCCGACACACTAAAACCGACGCTAGGGCAGCTATTGGCTATGAACTTCCTTATTCTATGTCATCTAATTCGAATCTTTCAGACTTTTGGAGTGATCGTGTGTGGCCAAGTCCGTTTGTTTGAAAGTCCGGCGGACCTCAGCTGCAAAGCCCGTCGGATTGTCCGCCGGACCAAGTCCGTCGAAAAGCCCGGTCGTGTGTATGCAGCATTATAGGAAGCCAACTGTCATTTGTGACATCATTCTGGAATTCCAGGTTCTTAATATAATGTCCTATAATATGAAACTCTGGTGATTCAAAAATAGGTCCTCTAGAATGAGTACAACTACACCAGTTGCAATTCTATCATGCTACCTGCAATTCACTGGTACCACACTCTACTGGTATTTATACCACTGCAAGTACAGCATTTTTGGATAGCCCTACCAACAAATGCATAAAGCATTTTCACATATGCATTTTCCCAAGAAGTATACAAGAAATATACAACTTTTCAGAATTTGTTGAGCAAATCCCACAATAATATGGTTTGCATGCATTTTACTACTATGCACTAAAAGTAGTATTTTAGCATCACAATCATCAAGAAATTGGGAATGCATGCAGCCAGAAAAAAAACAAAACACTTTACTAATTATAGCTGCGTCTTGGAACATTCTGAACACACAGATCTATAACAATATATGCTCATGCAAACCACAAACCAAAGGTTGTTTCAGGATTAATTAAACTACAGTATATACTACAGTATATTATGAAACATTCTTCTATTGACAAGTGATAATAATATGTGTTTCAATAAATCATTATAAATTATATATTATGTATCTTCCATCAGCTCATTCCCCACAGTTACAACCTTTTGTACCACCTGCCCCACCCTATTAGATTGTAAGCTCTTCTGAGCAGGACCCTCTTAATCCTCTTGTGTGTTATTGTATTATAACTGTATTGTCTCCTTTTTATATTGTAAAGCGCTGCGTAAACTGTTGGCGCAATATATAAATCCTGTATAATAAGAATAATATCACTCATGACAAATGTGACATGCTCCTTTCATGATAAAAAAAAGATGTTGTTTTATCACTTTCAATCCAATCGGTTTCAGTTATTATCAAATGGTAAATTGAAATACCATTACTTATCTGACAAGCAATGATCTGAGCCACTTATTCATTGATCATATAATATAAACAGGTTACACTATATTATTATTAATATTGCACAGGATTTATGAAGCGCCAACAGTTTGCGTAGCGCTTTACAACATGAGGGCAGACAGTACAGTTATAATACAATTCAATACAGGAGGGATCAGAGGGTCCTATAAATGTATATACTGTATACAGTATATGGTCATTTTATTATTTTGTGACATTAACTAGGACAAACAAATGATGGCAAGCTGAAATGCAGCCTTATTAGCCCTAAGCTTGATATTAACCATAGCAAACCAATAATGTGCTGCATTTCATTGTTTAAATGCCACCCATCCCAATCTCAAGTTGTTCTAAGACTTTAATGACATGCTTCAAGTCACTGACTGTCAATAGTAGGTCAAATATGTTCAATTAAAATGTTCTTTTACTTGTACACATTGTTCTGTGGTGGAATTTTGATTCCTTTGTTTACATTTTCTAAAGCTCATAAAGTCATGTTCTGAAGTTTAACCTACAAGCAACCTTAAATCCCAACTCCAGGATGAGCACAGAGCTCACCCCCATCCTGTCCACTCCGGCTCCTTTCACATTTAAAAAAAATAAAATAAAATCATATGTAAACCTTTTTTTCCATCTCTTTTCTGGAGTCTTGAGGTGCTCTTCCTTCTCTTCTTTCCACCAGCAATGGTGGTCTTTATTTCTGTACATGTATGGACATGTGAGCGCCGTATTGCACAGCAGTAGTGTAAACCAAGGACAGTGTGATGATGCACCCCTAGGTAGGTCTTTAGTGCCTTGGCCCCACATAATGTGTGTTGAATAATGCTGAAAACCATACAACCATAAAGAACAGGAGCAGCATTTGGGGGTTATGAGTCTCCAGGGGACAGCCCAAATATGAGGATGCAGCAAAAGCAGTATTTTTTATCTTACCTACTGCTAGTAATTACATTTTTTTACTTTAAAGTGGAGTTAACCCTGATTTTCCACACTAAAGTAATATTACAGGTATTGGTAGAGCCTAGCAGGCCGTGATACCTGCTACTTCCTGTATCTCTTAGGGCATCTAGCAATGAGGCCATATTTCTTGCACATGTGCTCTATGCTGCAGTTTATAATGTTCCAATTTCATGGTAATTCCACTCCTTATATTCTCCATTATATAACATGACTTAAGTCAAACTGGGAGAGTGCAATTCCCTTTTATTAATCATGGCATATGAGTAGATCATTGCCAGATATTGAACACGTTTGAATTCTAATTTCTTCTCCAAATCTAATCTCAACACATAATCGCTGAGTGGATATAACCAGTTGGTAATCCAATACAAGCTTTTCATGCTCTGATCCTACTGTGTATAGTTTAGTTGGTAAAACAATGGGGAGAGGGGGCATAATACCTAGGGCTTGATTTGCTAAAGTAAAATAGGCTGTTCACTTTGCAAGGGAAGTTGCATGGTGCAATGGAAATTTCCCCATAGCTTGCATGCGATACCCAATCACATACAAATAAAATTAATTTAATTTTATTTTTGCTTGAATATGACTGGATGAATGAAGTCACATGGGCTTCACTTCATTCACTAATCTCAAGGGATAATTCCCTTGCAAAGTGAACAGTCTATTTGTCTTTAGTAAATCAACCTCCTTATTATCCACTCCTTATTATCCCATTGCAAGGAAAGCTGGAATAATATATAGATGAACTTTGTTGTTTTTTTGGGGTACTCATTTCAAAACAATTTCCCGATTTTTAATTAAATCAGAATTCTTATTCAATCAATTCTACTTCAAGTGCTTTCTGAGGGATATTTCACTACCCTGTTTCCCCGAAAATAAGACCTAGCGTGATTGTCGGTGATGGCTGCAATATAAGCCCTACCCCCCAAATAAGCCGTAGTTAAAGTTCTTGTAGGTCTTATTTTCATGGTAGGGCTTATTTTCGGGGAAACAGGGTAGGGCTTATTTGGGGGGGTAGGGCTTATATGGTAGCCATCGCCGACAATCACGCTAGGTCTTATTTTCGGGGAAACAGGGTAATACTTAGGTCTTCACAACATAAAACTGTTATTATACAAAGGCAACAGATGAATTGTGTTTATGGTTACTCATTGAGAAACACTTGTTAATAGTCTTCAATTTGCTATATTGAGTGAGCCTCAAGGGCTTTTGTAGTGACAGAAAATGATACAATGAAAAGAAAAGCTGCAGAGGCCTTTCCATTTGAGGTATCCAAGGGAGATGGGAAAGGATGAGGCTGAAAATCTACATATAATATACATGATAATCTACAGATTATCATACTTAAAGCTAAATTCCAGGCAAATCAAATACTCAAGTAAAATACATATATGGGGGATCTTTTACTTGCCAAAGGATCTATCCATTTCTAAGATTTACACAGCTCAACCACATAGCGCAACCCTGTGTGGCAAGGCAGGAGACTTAATTCTTCACTGCTTCTGATAAGTAACACTTATGCCGCGTACACACGACCGGACTTTCCGGCAGACTAGGTCCGATGGTCTTCCCGACTGACTTTTCAGCAGAGTTCCGATGGACTTCCGAACAAACAGACTTGGCCACACATGAACAAACTAAGTCTATTCGAAAGTTCGTTAATTTTGAACATGATGATGTAAGACGGGACTAAAAAAGGAAGTTCAATAGCCAGTAGCCAATAGCTTCCCTTGTGTCGTATTTGGTCCCTTGGACACGCATACAGACGGACACTTTTCCCCATAGGAATTGAGTCCGTTGGACAGATTAGAAACATGTTCTATTTCTAGGTCTGTCTGATTTTTATAACAAAAAAATTATCAGACTAACCCACACACGATCGGATTGTCTGTCGAACCTAGTCTGCCAGAAAGTCCGGTCCTGTGTACGCAGCATTACAGATCACTTACAGCTTGTAACTGGACAGTGAAAGAAGAAGTAGACTGATAAGCCTATCTCTCTGACTTTCTGCTCTCTTCTCCTATCAGTATGCTCTTTGCACTGCAGCACAACTGATTGGCTCCCTACCCTGCATTTCCCTTTTCCAGTCTGAGCTCCACTGTACAGGTCTTGCCAATTTTTGCAAATATAGGTATGTTGTGCCATATTAATGTCCACAAATATTACGAATATACTTTATGTAGTTGAGTCCTGGTGTAAGAATAAATGTATTGCACCAAAGTAAGAATAATACATAAAAGTATTGTACCTAGTAAGAATAATACATACAATTATTATGCAATAATTAGAATAATACATAAAATGATAGTACCATAGTAAGAATAATACATAAAAATATGATACTATAGTAAGACTAATACATACAATTATTTTGCAATAATATGAATAATACATAACATTATTGTACCATAGTAAGAATAATACAAAAAAGTATGGTACCATAGTAAAAATAAGACATAAAACTATGGCACCATAGTAAAAATAATATATAAAAGCATGGTACCATAATTAGAAAAGTACATAAAAGTATTGTACCATAGTAGGAATAATACATAAAAATACTGTAACATAGTAAGAATAATACATACAATTTTTGTCATCAAACAATTGTGTATAGGCAAACTTGAGATGCTGTACTTTATATATGGGGCCACTTTTAATCCCAACTTGGCCCTCCACTGAGTATTACGAATGTTAGCCTGAATCCCAAAAAAATTGTTATGTGTGATTTTCATTTAATAAAATCTTAGGTGTGCAGCCTATTGCATTAGAATGTGCACTCCAAAGCTCAAACACACATGTGTATACATATAAGTGCTTATATATCTATATATATATATCTATATATATAAATATAAATATATATATATATATATATATATATATATATATATATAAAAAATATATATATATATATATATATATATATATATATATATATATATATATATATATATATATAGATATATATATATATATATATATAGATATATATATATAGATATATAGTTGTGCTCATAAGTCTACATACCCTGGCAGAATTTATGATTTCTTGGCCATTTTTCAGAGAATATGAATGATAACACAAAATAATTTCTTACACTCATGGTTAGTGTTTGGCTGAAGCCGTTTATTATCATTCAATTGTGTTTACTCTTTTTAACTCATAATGGCAACAGAAACTACCCAAATGACCCTGATCAAAAGTTTATGGTGATTTTGGCCTGATAACATGTATACAAGTTGACACAAAGTGGTTTAAATGGATTCTGAGTCACGGGGAAAGCAAAAGAATTGTCAAAGGATGTGCGAGAAAAGGTAGTTGAACTGTATAAAACAGGAAAGGGATATAAAAAGATACCCATGGAATTGAGAATGCCAATCAGCAGTGTTCAAACTCTAATCAAGAAGTGGAAAATAAGGGGTTCTGTTGAAAGCAAACCATGGTCAGGTAGACCAACTACAAGTTCAGCCACAACTGCCAGGAAAATTGTTCAGGATACAAAGAAAAACCCAGAAATAACTTAAGGTGAAATACAGGACTCTCTGAAAACATGTGGTGTGGCTGTTTCAAGATGCACAATAAGGAGGCACTTGAAGAAAGATGAGGCTGCATGGTCGAGTCGCCAGAAGAAAGCCATTACTAAGCAAATGCCACAAAGTGTCCTGCTTACAATACGCCAAACAGCACAGAAACACGCCTCAAACCTTCTGGCACAAAGTAATTTGGAGTGATGAGACCAAAATTTCGCTTTTTGGCCACAACCATAAATGCTTCAATTGGACAAGGCCTATAATGAAAGGTACACTATTCCAACTGTGAAACACGGATGTGGATCACTGATGTTTTGGGTATGTGTAAGCTACAAAGGCACAGGAAAGTTGGTCAAAATTGATGGCAAGATGAATGCAGTATGTTATCAAAAAATACTGGAGGAGCATTTATCAGCCAGGAAGCTGCGCATGGGACGCACTTGGACATTCCAACATGACAATGATCCAAAACACAAGGCCAAGTTGACCTGTCATTGGCTACAGCAGACTGAAGTGAAGATTCTGGAGTGGTCATCTCAGTCTCCTGACCTCAATATCATTGAGCCACTCTGGAGAGAGCTCATACATGCAGTTCATGCAAGACAATCCAAGAATTTATAGGAACTGGAGGCTTTTTGCCAAGAGGAATGGGCAGCTTTACCATCAGAGAAGATAAAGAGCCTCATCCACAAATGCGACAAAAGACTTCAAGCTGTCATTGATGGAAAAGGGGGCAATACTCGGTATTAAGCCATTTGGGTAGTTTCTGTTGCCATTATGATTTAAAAAGAGTAAACACAGTTGATTGATAATAAATTGCTTCAGCCAAACACTAACCATGAGTGAAAGAAATGTTTTTTGTGTTATCTTTCATATTCTCTGATAAATGGCCAAGAAATCATAAATTCTGCCAGGGTATGTATACTTGTGAGCACCACTGTATATATATATATATATATATATATATATATATATATATATATATATATATATATATATATATATATAGTTACATAGTTAGTAAGGTTGAATAAAGACACCAATCCATCCAGTTCAACCTGAGTGAGTGTCTACAAATGTCCCTATCCCTGTACATTGCACACTCACATTGGTCCCTACCCTCAAGGAGCCAACAATGCAAGGTCCCCTTTCATATACTAGGGCCAATTTTGGACAGAAGCCAATTAACCTACCTGCATGCCTTTGGATTGTGGGAGGAAACTGGAGTACCTGGAGGAAACCCACACAGGCACAGGGAGAACATGCAAACTCCAGGCAGGTAGTGTCGTGGTTGGGATTCGAACCAGTGACCTTTTTTACTGCTAGGTGAGAGTGCTAACCACTATACCCATATCTATCTATCTATCTATCTATCTATATATATATATCTATATCTATCTATCTATATATATATATATCTATATCTATCTATCTATCTATCTATCTATCTATCTATCTATCTATCTATCTATATATATATATATATATATATATATATATATATATATATATATATATATATATATATATATATACATATATAAAATGATATAGAGAAAAGGACTGAGGACAGAGACTCCCCAGTTCCTTTTTCTGCAGCCTCAGCTGCACGGGACAGTGAATGAATAGTAAGTGCTGAGGGGCTTCCTGATCATTCACAAACTGAAGCATAGTAAACATAGTTTTACCATGCTTCAGTTATGACTGGACATAGGAACGATTGCTACAATCAGAAAAGGAAGGGGCCAGTAAATGACCCCCTGCTCTCCATCTTGAAACATCCTCCTGTGTGCCTGCAGCAGCAGCCAGCAGGAGAGGAGGGAAGCGGGCAGTGTTCCAGGGGGGAAACGGGGGTCCTAGGCAGCAGGGGAAATCTGTGCCAAAAGGGGTGCTTAGAAGGTGCTCAGGCACACCCCGTGCAGGTGCCTATGATTAAAATGTTGTTGGAACTTATATGGGTAATTCTCTGATGGGGTCACTAGCGAATATAGTACTCTTCAAGTACTAAAGGGATTTCTATTCCCATATTACTTAGGAAACCAGCTCAATAGATGTAAACAAAATAGACTCATAATTAAGAAAGTTAATAGATAATAAAGAAAGATCTATCAAATCATTACTAGCTACAGACAAGTATACCATATGGCAACTGAAATATCTGTTTTACAGGCAACAACAATTAACCTTTGTACAACTTTGTTGACAGAATTTTGCCTTTCAAGAGTCCTAGCATTAATTAAATCAGATGAAGCTAAATAATAATTGCAGTTAGAGAAAAACTATCAAAAGATGGCCAACCCCTAACAAATGTTACAAAAGTTTTTGGTATAAATTTTACAGTGGTCTCACCATGCCTTAAAATAGGATCAGCAAACAGTGTCAGGCCACCATAGGTGTTGCAAGGGACAATGTATCACATTTTTTTTTACTGGTATAGCAAAGGTAAACAGTGCTAACCTGCTCTTTTCAATTACTATACACAGTAAAGTCAGCAATTATTTTTACTTTAGATAATCTTAGTACCTTAGGTTATTAGTGCATGCCTGAATAGAGAGATATTTGGGATCAGATGGCGCAAAGAATCAGTCACTGTATAGTCTCTATTTGAGTATGAGTATTTTAAAATGTCAATAACAATAGCATTTGTAATAATATAGGAGAAGCACCGTCGGCAGCAACAGTCTTGAGAGGAGAAGCAGGGCTCTCTAAAGAATTTGAAAACACAAAAAACAGGGAGAAGGTGCGCCAGACTAAGTGCAGTATAAACGATAAAGTATTTATTAAAAAATAAAAAACATACGGCCAAATGGCTACTCACAAAGGTCAGAGTGATTTAGGCATGTAAATTAGATAGGGATGTATCCATGTCTCAATCCGGTCCACGGGGTTTGCAGAGCTGATGGAGTATAAAAGCAGACAGGGGGGACAACAATAGGCTTGCCTCTGTGTTCCAAAAGCTGATTTGGAGCAGCACCTCTGTATTTCTAATAGTTTTCATCGGTTTCCAGCTTTGTTAAGCGTCCGGATGGTTGGATGGCCGGCTATTAGTGCATGCCTGCCCATGTTAGACACACAGATGCAATTTTTTCTTTATTGTATTTATTATTTATTTTTTACATTTATTTATATAGCACCAACAATTAACACTCTGCTTTACATGCTGTACACTCACATCAGTCCCTGCTTACAAGGAGCTTACAATATAAGGTCCCTATCTCCCGTACATACATACACATATTAGGGGCAATTTTAGACCAATTAACCCACCAAAATATCTTTGATTCACTAATTTTGGGTGAATTTATTTAATTGCTGCAAAAAAAAGTAGGAGAGAAAGAGGTGTAGTTAAATAACACCTTTTGAGACCCCTTTCACACCGAGGGCGTTTTGCAGACACTATAGCATTAGAAATAGCACCTGCAATCCACCCTCAATCCGCCCTCAAACTGCTGCACCACGCCTCCAGTGTGAAAGCCCGAGCGAAGCGGTGCCCTGGCAGGATGCCAGGAAAAGTCCTGCCAGCAGCTTCTTTGGAGCGGTGAAGGAGCAGTGTGTTTACCGCTCCTCCACCGCTGCTCCCTATTGAAATCAATGGGGCAGCGCTGCAATACTGCCGGCAAAACGTCGCTATTGCAGCGTATTGCGGGCTGTTTTAACCCTTTCTCAGCCACTAGCGGGGTAAAAGCTCCCTGCTACTGCCCGAAATGCGCTGCAAATCCGACGGTAAAACGCCGCTAAAAATAGTCGTTTTACTGCTGACACTATGGGCGGCGCAGTGTGAAAGCCCTCTCAGTGGCTATGTGAGTATCTGGTAAGGTCAACATCCCAGCTTTCGGTGCTTTTTACAGACACCAAACTGTGTTCAATGAAGTCCCTTAAAACTCCTGGATATAAGAGTTCACACATGCACAATGTGGCTTTTTTTTTTTTTGCAATGGAAAAATACAATACAAAAAATATAGTTGGCAACATGAATTGCATGAGTCTTTCAATTGTTTAATAAATACTGTCAATGGCAATTTTTGTTATAATTATTGCAGGCTTTCCAGCAAGAAGCCACTTATACAATCTAAAGACAAAGGGGCATGCTGGAAAACCAGCATCCAATCAGCGCTGGCAGCCAATGGCTATGAGTGCTGATCACTGTATCCTGGCGGGGGGTGTTCCTCCTGTCAGAACACAATAGCACAGCATGGTCGACCACTGTACTAATCCTTCAGCCTGCTGAGTTGAACCAAAAAAAACTTGGGCCAGCCATAAACGGTTCAAATCTTGGCCATTTCAGCAGAAACCAGTCAAGATTCGAACCATGTATGGGCAGGCTGAATGTACCAAATTGATTGATCAATCAACTTGGGTACAACCAGCCTGCCTTATTTTACATTCGATTATCGCTAGCTGCTAGTATAGCCACTAGCAATATTCATTGCCTTTTCCCAGCTGGGATAGCTTCCCCCATTCCCCCATTCCCCCCCCCCCCCCCCCCCGCCGCCCGGAGAATGCAATGGCTCTGCAGAAGGGATTCCCCTTTCAGCACTATCTGTGTTGATGGGGCAATAGAGTGAATTTTTAATTTGCAACCCATTGTTGGAGGAAAGAAATTGCCTGCCCTATATTGTGTACCAGGCTTTACATTCTTGCGGTTGCTCTGACGGCTGTATACAGCGATGCATATTCACACATGCTCACACCTGCATATCGACTCAGATAGCAGTACACATACATATAGGCACACAATGGAATCTTAACGCTTTCTTTTCATGAGCGATGCTTATTGAGTCTGATGTCATTGTTTCTGCAACCTTATCTCAAGCTTTATTCTTTGCTCTTTGTCGTAAGTCATGTAACAGAAGAGAAGTTGTTGCTAGGTGAAGACACAAAACCATGCTTTAAAATATGCTAAATACCTTTGAAATACCACATTATCATTTATTTATATGGACCTTAAAAGCATGTCGTAATGTGGAATAAAACAACATTACGTTAAATATACAATGATGGCAGCAGTGAGAAATGAATGCGGTTTGCCTTTGTGGTTTAGGGTTCTCTGTAGTGGAGAACTGTACCACTGGAAACAAGATAAACAGGGTCTATCTAATAGCAATAGTCTGTAATTGATACTTTTGATTTTTTTTCTTTTTACAATTTGATCAAGATTAAGCAAAATTAACTGTTGCCTGCAGGAATTTTTTATTTTTTTCTATTTCAATATTTTTTTATTATCAATATTTTATTATTTTACATTTTTTTCTGTTTCAATATTTTTTTTATTAAAGATTATCACAGAACAAAAATAAAGAGTTTCCAGGACTGATTTTGAACAATACGTAACTTCCATAATTCGAATTGCATACTGTATAACAATAGAAAGTCATATTGTTGAATGAGCACAGTGCAAAGGACAACAAAATTATAAGACATTTCTGTGAAAAATATTAAATATTTGAGTATATTTAAGCAGAAATTCAAGCATACTTTAACCTACAGTATATATGGCCTAATTGTCACTCACAAATGATAATAGACTGTTTTACTTATCTGCTAGTGAAAACTGCATACTTGTCAGCATTACATACAGCCAAGGAGAATGATGAGTTAAAAAGAACCCTTGGCCTATAGACGTTAGAATGTTACTGACTGATCCTGCCAAACTATCGAGATCAAGTGATGATTGGGGCGCATAAAAGATGTAACAGGAAATATAATATAATTAATATAATATTATTCACAAGAACAGGCTGTAAAAAAAAACATTTCCTTTGATTTTGAACTTTCGCTCAAATGCATAATAGGAAGTTATCTAGACAAATATGAGCAGTTCAAAGTAAAGTAGTAGTCTGAAAAGAGCTGTCCTCCAATCTGAAGATTAGATGTATATCTCAATGGAAACTTTCTTTTTAGAACTCTGCCAGATAACAAACTTTTGTAGTAGCAGCATACCAGACGTTACTGTGTTATGTATTACCATTTATATCTAGCAGCTTGAGTTGCTTTCAAGCACTTTTTTTTTAATATTGATTCACCCATTCATAAACCTGAATGATATGAAATCCAAAACCCAAGCAAGCCACAAAACAGTGTTATATAAATCTCTTATCATGAGTATACCTGCAATATTGAGTCAATGACATTGACAGGAGTCATGTCTTTATGTCTATACTTATATGTGAAATGTAAAATCTATAACAGGAGGTGGTCAACTTGCTAGATAAAGGCAGCCTAGACTGTGGTCCTTGACATCCCCAGGGGACCAAACACAAAATTGAATATAAGTAATGCTATAGTTAAAGTGGACCTTCAGTCATTTTTCCAACTTTCTATCGATTAAATCTTCTGCCCTTGTTGTTTTAACTTTGAATAGTAAAAAAAAAATTCTTACACAGCCCACTTCCTGTTTCTTGTCTGGTCATTAGCCTAGGTTTATGACCATGCACAGCTCTCTCTCAGTTTACCAGGAAGAGAGGGGGGTGGGGGTGATTCATAAGCGGGCCAATGAGAGCTGCAGGGCTGCAGAGCTGGAGGTGTGCTTCTGTGTGTCTGAGTAAATCCAGGAAGTGAACAGTTAAATGGTTGCAGCCAGATTTAGTGGAGGGAGATTTCTGCAGCATATTTGGCAAGTACAGAATCACAGTATATATAAAATAATATGCAAAGTGGTTGGAGGGAAGCTTCAGCATGACAAAGATGTTTTTATTATAAATGATGTGAGCAGACTGCAGTTCCTCTTTAAAGACTGTAGACATACTGCAAGACATGGTTAGAGGCCGAGGAAATACTACAGGTGTGCTTAGAGACTGGAAATATGCTTTAAAAGACATTTAGAGAAGGCACATATTATATGAGTTATATGAGGCTGCTAGAGATCATTGCTATTATAGCATAATTACAGCGAAGGCCAGAGAGACACCCAATAAGTACCAAAGGGTGGCATGTGGTCCTGTGGCTCTGAGGCTGCAGGTTAGGCACCAGAGATCTATAGCATATAATTTACACAAGTAAATGGTGTTGTCGCAACATCTTGGAGAATACAAATAAGTGCTCCTTGATTACATATGTAGTTGCTGCCAATAGCAGTTATGTACCACTTGGGCATTTGGGCACACATGCATTACACATAAGTTTATTTCCCATATTCTTTTCTATACACCATATTCTTTTCTATACACACTATTTTTGGAAATCACACCACATAGCACTTTATAATGTCACTGATAGGATTGACTAAAATTGAACAGTGCAAAATCTGGTGCAGTTCTGCATAGAAATCAATCAGCTTCCAGGTTTTTTCTCAAGACTTAATTAAACAAACTGAAGTTGGAAGTTGTGTATATGATATGGATTGCGCTAACTATCACCACTCTATACCAGCTCATTAAATATTGCTTTCACAGTGCCGTATACAAATTTAAAGTGCGGTGCATATATTAAAACCTCTATGATTTCCTCAATACAAATACACCATTAATGAAGACATATGTATTCAATACCAATATATAAAGTGCAATCCTATATTGTAAAAAATACCAACAAAAATATATGAAAAAAGGACAGAAAAAATAATTCCAGTGCAAATGAATGTCCTAAGTGAGTGATCACTTCAGTGTAAACATATTCCTCCTATATAAAGTGCTTCTTTTATCCACCAAATGAGTGACTTCACCACCACCTGTTGCAATGGCCACTCACCAGATAAACCAGAATATGCGCCTTTGGTTCATTTAGGATAACCACTCCGTTATGGATTTCACCAACAGCCTCTCCAAGCAGTATGTAAATGCCTCTTGTGCTAGTTGTTTCTCACAAAGATATATAAATAGCCATCATGGTGTAGAATGTAATCAAAATTTATTTAAAAAGGTAAAAAACATAGTTAAACTCACATGCGCCTGTGCCTATATGCTGGCATCAAGCATTTCCAGCCGTGTACGTGGGGATGGGGTTCAGATCTGTCACCCAATCTCTCCTCTCCAAGTAGTGGTGTGTGTTCCACAACCACAGTGTGCGTTCCGAGCCTCGTTTTCCATACAACGGAAGTTACGAACAGAATTCCCAGCAGTCTCTACGTGTTTCGCAAAGTGTCTTGCGTCATCAGGAAGCAATATTTAATGAGCTGGTATAGAGTGATGATAGTTAGCGCAATCCATATCATATACACATTTTTAGAATTCGTTCACTCACGAGGTGACATTCATATTTGATTGCAGCAAACTAGGATATCATTTGTTGGTTCCTTTTTGTGCCGGTAGTCCATTGTTTTCTATATGAAGTTGGAAGCTGATTGATAAAATTTTTGGGGTGGTGCAAGCAAACCCCTCCAGGTAGAGAGATGGGGCGTTCTTAACCCCTGGAGTATCCCTTATGTAATACCTGTATGCTCTGAGCTCCTGTTCAATGATATGTGAAGTGTAAAATTTAAATGTTTGGTTGTTCCTTGTATAGGCAGGACGTCTCCTTGCTTGCCTACTAATGCTTTTCTTGTCTGATGTCTATATTTTTATGCTTTTGTAAGACCTTCCTGCACCATCCATCATGTCATAACAAGACTCATCGTTTTAATACTGAAATTCGGTTACTGGAGAAAAACTATTGGACAGCATAATAAATTAAAAAGCCAAGCTCCCTGAAAGTCACATTTCAGTGTGGTAATGGCTGCCCTAATGCCCAGCAGCTTCTGTGTTCCAAATCTTTAGCCTCCTGATTGTAACGGGGAGTTACAGGTGGCGAATTTTGATTTGCTAAAAATCAAAAGTTGGCGGGCTTGGGGCACAGTGCTCTGCTCACTGAGTACAGTGTTAAACAAGCCAATTAGAGCCTCAGACTTTAATCACGTGCTTGTTAAACATTGATGGACCTAATAGACTTCTATTAGTCTGACACCCCGCAGTGCTCTGCACAAATATAGAACAATTTATTTTTAATATGGACCAGCCACCTTTGGCTGAATGGCTACCATGCAAAGCTGCACCAGATTTTGCACTCTCCAGTTTTAGTAAATCAACCCCACTGAGTATAACTTCCCCAATCCCCATACAAAGTACCTTATAATTTACTGGAACTAATTCTCAAAAGTCATGGGAACATTTCTACATTTACTTTGCCTCCTGAACAATTGCAATAGTCCATCTTGCTACCACTAAGCAAAACCTTCTTTTGGCCACATTTCTTAGGCTGTGTTCACATAGAACATGCAGCGGCTCACAGCAGGAGTCTGGTGCGTCTCCATTCACCATTTCAGGTCCGATTTCAGTTTTGGTCTGAATTCGGACCTGAAGCGAACCAAAAGACGCACAGGGCTCCTGTGCAATTCACACAGAGCCACTGCAGAGATGTGTGAACTGACTCCATAGAGAGCCGGTCACAATCTCCTGATATACGAATTGGAAGCGAGTTTTCCAATTCGCATAGGTGTGAACCCAGCCTTTCCCTCGCAAAGTGTAAATTCACTTGCAATGTCAACTGTCTAGTTCCGCCTTTTTTCAACCAGGCACCCTGGGGCATCTTTTGGGTTCTTCAAGAGTATCTTGGCAAAATTCCTAAAAATGGTCCACAAGCCAGCAAGTGGATAAAGCCTGCTTTTTTGTTACACAAAGCCACGCATTTTTATTGGGCAGCAATACAATCAGCCACCAGTGCGCTAACAACTAATGATGTCATGATTTCATAAGGAATACATTGGGTGCGCCTCAGAATCTGTGTAATTCAGCTCGGTTTTAAAGGGATGAGGTGGCAACCCTAGTCTCTAGTAGATCAACTCTGGTATATCGGTGTGTTAGCAGATGACCACAGTGAAAAAAAGGTCCTAGCCCTTCAAGGAACTCATAAGTTTTATTAATGAAGACTAGTGTGCCCTGGAACCACTAAGAACAGTGTTGCTAAGAAGGGGATTTATTGACAAATCTTATGCACACTCTAAAATTGATGAAGCTAAAATGAGCTATTACTTATTTTAATATAATATGCAACCCATATTTATTTTACTTAGCATTGAGGGATTTTTACTTAGATGGGTAGCTTTAACCTAACAGTTTTTATTTCCATTTTTCATCACTTCTGGTTCTCATACTTTCACTTTGGTAGGTGTGGCTGTGGTCGTTCTTTCAGTTTACAAAGTGTGAAAGGTAACATTAACTAACATCACTCTATTTTACCCTGGGACACAGTTCATCCCTGGGTCGCATCAAGTAAAATGGTTTTATGTGGCCACAGGTCAGACTTTAGTAGAAAGAAGAGAGACAACACAAGATGTAATTTTGTACAATTAGAGACTACTACAGTGCAAAGGCCTACAATGTGACATGGCCTGAACTACCTCTCACCCTATAAAAGGTGCTGACCCCTCAGACTACAGACCGAGGTCACTGGCAGGCCAGCAAAATGAAGGAAGGAGTCCTGACTAATGGTAAAGTCATGGTATGGTATAAAAATACCATGGCTTACTTAAAAATTCAAAGCTGTCATCTGTCTATACTTTCCAAGGGCAGCTCCAGGAAATAATTGCCCCCTAAGAAAACAGTTGGTTTCAAAACTGAAAGTGTAGCATAAAACCCCTATTTTCTTTTTGTTAATGTTTTTGTAAGGTTTTTGTTTTCAAGTTAAATTCAGATTTAACAATATATTATTTTTCTAAATAATTTTTAAAGGTAAATAATTACTAATGAGAAGCATTTAAAATGCAAAAAGTATTGTTTTTCCAATTTAAAGTGTATATATGTATAGAGAGAAACACTTTTTTTTGGAGTTTTGGAAGGAGTAGGGAAAAATTAAAACGTCTGTTCCTAATGGAGACAGAAGTGGCAGTGACAAGTAAGGAATTCCCTTACTTTATAGAGATTTCTTCATACTTTCTGATATGTGTCTCAGACAAGAAGGATAAGGGAAATCTCTCAAAGGCAGCAAAAAAAGAAGATAAAAAAAACTTGGGTATTTTAATCCTTCTCAACTCTATCCAAAACTAAAAGAAAACATTTTGACTATACAGTACATACACTTTAATATGTATATATTTTACTACTGAAAGCAGGCCCGGACTGGCCATAGGGCAGACCGGGCGTTTGCCCGGTGGGCCGTGGTTCTCCGGGCCGCATGTCTTTCTGTGACATGCAGGGCCCTCCGCCGCCATGCGTTCCAAAAGGCAGGGCCAGCCGCTAATGTTTTGCGCTGCATGCAGGGACATGCAGGACCGGCCGCAGGTGGTGGGAGGAGCGGAGGCATTCTCTGCCTACTAAGCCCATCCATGGCAACCCAGGCCGCCGCTTCACGCATGCGCCCGGCAGCCGACGGGCACCTGGCAACCAGGACGCCAGGAGAGGAGAAAGGACGGAGATGCAGAGCAGCCGCTCTGCCTCTCCGTGTGTCTATATGACAAGGGGAAGGCGAGCTATGTGATGTCAGCGTATACCCCCTGCTCGCCCCCCCTTCTCCTGTCAGCAGTGCACAGCTCTAAACTCATTTGGCTGCTCGGCTTGTTGCTGATTGGTTCTGTACCCATTGGCCACAGTGGAGGGCCAATCAGAAGAGGTTAGCCATGCATCATGGGACATGTAGTACTGAAGGAGGTAAGCCTCATTGTTATTCACAGGCAGCAGACTTCAGCCCCCAGCATGCACTCTGCTGGGGGAAAGAGAGCCTGGAACCCAGGAAGAAGTTGAGTGGACAACTAAAGGAAAAAGAGAGGACTGTGCCAGGGGAAGCCATAGAGAGAGCCATGCTATAGCCACACCACCAGAGAGAGAGCGCCACCATCATGCTGTACCCACACTTCCAGAGAGAGAGCCATGCTGTACCCGGACCACCATAGAGAGCCACGCTGTACCCGCACCACCATAGAGAGCCACACTGTACCCGCACCACCATAGAGAGCCACGCTGTACCCGCACCACCATAGAGAGCCACGCTGTACCCGCACCACCATAGAGAGCCACACTGTACCCGCACTACCAGAGAGAGCCACACTGTACCCGCACCACCAGAGAGAGCCACACTGTACCCGCACCACCATAGAGAGCCACACTGTACCCGCACCACCAGAGAGAGCCACACTGTACCCGCACCACCAGAGAGAGCCACACTGTACCCGCACCACCAGAGAGAGCCACACTGTACCCGCACCACCAGAGAGAGCCACACTGTACCCGCACCACCAGAGACAGCCACACTGTACCCGCACCACCAGAGACAGCCACACTGTACCCGCACCACCAGAGAGAGAACCACGCTGTACCCGAATCACCAGAGAGAGAGCCACGCTGTACCCGCACCACCAGAGAGAGCCACACTGTACCCGCACCACCAGAGAGAGCCACACTGTACCCGCACCACCAGAGAGAGCCACACTGTACCCGCACCACCATAGAGAGCCACGCTGTACCCGCACCACCATAGAGAGCCACGCTGTACCCGCACCACCATAGAGAGCCACACTGTACCCGCACTACCAGAGAGAGCCACACTGTACCCGCACCACCAGAGAGAGCCACACTGTACCCGCACCACCATAGAGAGCCACACTGTACCCGCACCACCAGAGAGAGCCACACTGTACCCGCACCACCAGAGAGAGCCACACTGTACCCGCACCACCAGAGAGAGCCACACTGTACCCGCACCACCAGAGACAGCCACACTGTACCCGCACCACCAGAGACAGCCACACTGTACCTGCACCACCAGAGAGAGAGCCACGCTGTACCCGAATCACCAGAGAGAGAGTCACGCTGTATCTGCACCACCAGAGAGAGCCACGCTTTACCTGCACCACCAGAAAGAGAGCCACGCTGTACCTGCACCACCACAGAGCCACACTGTACCCGCACCACCAGAGAGAGAGCCACACTGTACCCACACCACCAGAGAGAGAGCCACGCTATACCCGCACCACCAGAGAGAGCCACACTGTACCTGCACCATCAGAGAGAGCCATGCTGTACCTGTACCACCAGAGAGAGAGACACGCTGTATCCGCACCACCAGAGAGAGCCACGCTGTATCCGCACCACCAGAGAGAGCCACGCTGTATCCGCACCACCAGACAGAGCCATGCTGTACCGGCACCACCAGTGAGAGCTACCCTGTACCGGCACCACCAGTGAGAGCCATGCTGTACCCACACCACCAGAGAGAGAGAGCCACGCTGTACCCGCACCACCAGAGAGAGCCATGCTCTCCAGCACCACCAGAGAGAGAGTGCCATGCTGTCCAGCACCACCAGAGAGAAAGGTCAGTGTCACTGGGCAATGTGGGCACAATAGGAGACAGACAGTACAAGCATTGTATGGCCACAATAGGAATGGGACATCGTAAAATAAAAGGGGACTGCGTTGTAATCATTGCAATGCCCCTTTACAGTGCAGTCCCCTTTATATCACAGTGTTCTTGCACATTACAGGTGGAGGAACAATACCAGCCACCCTGCGAATGTCTACTGACGTCCAAACCCCACCCAGTCTCTCTGGGGAAGTTGGCTGCTCAACGTAAAATGCCCGGGCCTATTTTTTGTCCCAGTCCGGGCCTGCAGTTGCCCTGTATCACCAGGACCTATAAAGGACAGATCTCACACTAGATTCCCCATGAGATATAAGATTTGTTTTACTGATTGTTGTGCTTTTCCTAGAGCTCTCCTTTAAAGTGGTTGTAAAACCTTACATACACCCAGTGAAGTGACTGGCCTCAGGTGATACACAGAGATAAAACAAATCCTCCTACATAAGTTGTATCTATTTATCTGTAGTCTTCTCTTCTCTACATCTGTTCAAATCCAGAATTTATAAAGCTTGTCTGAGCTATCAGAAGGAGGCAGAGAGCTGAAGTTTTATACTGCAGACCTCAGTGAGGAGAACTATGAGAGCTGATTGGAGGGAAGGGACACACCCCATTCACACAGCACACAGGAACAGAGCTGAGGCTGTCAATCAACTGGAGCTCCCTTATCTGTCACCTTTTTTCTCTTGGTGACTCATGTTGATAGCAGAGGAATGAGGCAGTAGACAGAAATGACACTTAATGGTCTTGGGACAAGTGTACACTACCGAGGGATATACTTTGTTCATATTTCATGTCTGAGATTTACAGCCACTTTAAGAACAGGAGGGAAATCAAACAATAGATCACTGTTGTGCACCTTGTATTATACTGCAATGTTCTTAGGCTAGTCAGGCATATCTGGACTTATAGCACTCTTGCAGGTGCCAGACATTGCCAATGCTTGTTTTAGTTGCCATTACCTTCCAGACTGAGCTGATGTAGCTTTATTCAGCTGTACATATTTTAAACATGCAGCAGTTTTAATTATGTTATTTATTATGTTTACAGCTCATCGGAGCTGCGATGGGTTCTAATGTGCCCCCCCCCCCCACCCCCGCACGCCAATGCATTCATGCACATGATAGAATATGCTTTCATTTATCATTGCAATTTATTTATTAAAAAATATACACGTTGGTAAAGATTGATTGATGTTGCCTTTGCGATCTGGCTTAGAATCTTTAAATGTACTCAACATATACCTTAATTCCCAAAATTCAACATGACAGTCAGTGACATTCTAATACCTTTTTTGGACACCTTGTTAAGCATTAATGAACAACACATAGTGATTTATATACAAAATCTACAGATCATAACCAGCTATTATTGTAATCAAGTTTTCATCCATCTGGCGTTTTCAAATCCATTTCTTGTAGCCAATTGGTCCGTGTATCCTGGATTGTTAATGATCCAGATTAATGAATGTCAGATTTAAAGAGATGGAAGGGAAATGACAACAACGAGGCTATCCCAAGAAAATTATCAAAAAGGAACAAGATGATCTGCTCTGTCACAGACCTGTGCATAGCAACACTCGACTCCCCTTCATCTTACAATTCCATCCTTATTCCACTAGGGTTTAAAATATAGTAAAGAAACGCTGGTCTATCCTTCAATGCAGGAATTCCATTGTCCTCCCTTGCCTTCTTATCACCGAGGTCAGACGATATATGACAGATTGGTCAAATCTGATCAATATCATCCTTCCTCACCTATTACAACCTTTTTGGGACCACATAACTTTGGCTCATTTCCCTGTCTGTGTTTCATCCAATGTAACAGCATGATACAAGGGAAATCTTTCTCCCACCCACATAGAGGTTATAATATTAACATTAAAAATAATTACACTTGCCAATCATCTTGTGTTCTATACATAATAAAGTGTCCATGTGGGTTATTATATGTGGGAGAAACCATCCAAAAGGTTAAAGATAGGATTGCTAGACACAAGTATTCCATCAGGGATAAATTAGACAAATTTCTCTTACCCTAACATTTCATAGAGAAAGGACATACTGTTTCTCAATTAAGATTTATGGTCATAGATGGTATACCTAAGAACAGACATGGAGGGAATAGGGAATTAACCCTTAGAAAGTGGGAGGTTCAAAGTATACACCGCTTAAATACATTATTGCTTAATAGATTGAATTCTGATGTTGATCTAAATTGATTTCTTTGACTTATTCTTTATTTATTTTTTTAAAAACAGTGATGTCTTTTTATATTTATTTTTTATTTTCATAGCCAGCTATATACATGTATTCGCTATATGTGTTTTGTTCTTCCTTAGCGCATATCGGATCTAATAAGAAAAGTTGATGACTCATGATTCCATATATGTCTACATGTTTTCTTCATTTGTTGATTATCCTTATTGGTATTAAATGACTGATTAATTGATTGATCCCCTATGAGATAGGAGTGTATAAATACACCTGTAAAGATCATTATTATTGTATGTGTGTTGCTCTGAAGAAGGGTGGTATCTGTATAGCCCGAAACCGTCATGCATTTGACACTGAATGGAATTTTAATTTTCCTAATAAATTTTAAGTGCAGCAATCCCATCTGATCATTATTTCTATATATGACCTGTGGAAGGGTCTGATTACTTAGCACTGCTACATCTGGATCGTGTGCCCTTCACCTTCAACACTTGTTATATATATATATATATATATATATATATATATATATATATATATATATATACACACAGTATGTTTTCTGGTGATTTTTCCCAATTGTTCTACTAAAGTTAAGGTTAGTCTAAAACAAAAATGTTAAAAAATGTGTCTCTTGCCCTAACTGTCTAACTTAAATTTGTGCCAGTATAGATATCTGTAACAGATTTCATCCAGGTCAGTAATATGCATAGACCATTTGGCAGAAGATGTGAAAAATAAATAGTAGGTTCAAGAAATTTGTAAGCAATTCCATTACCTAATGGTTGTCCCATTATCACTGTGTTCTCTATATAATTCTTCCTTTCTTCAACTCGTACGGGAAAGCCATTAATATGACTAGTGCCCTCAGGTGCGGACTGTACAATTCAGCGCCACCTTCCTAAACAATAAAGGCCTTCCTTTTTTCATTAGCTCCTTGTCCTCGTCAAATGATATGTCTGCTGCTTAAAGGTTCTGGCAATTTATTTCTCTAGCTTCAGGCAAATAATTTGACAGAGGCATAAGGTTCTCAGGAAGCTGATAGCAGTCTAAATTACTTGGTAAATGCGATAGCTATGGATAGCTAGTGAGGATAACAAGGACTTCTTCATCATTGTGTGGGAACTAGACAGTGGTGCAACTGATCACCAGGCTCACTCAAATGGATTTCCTATCCTGAACTTGCATTCCTGTGATGCCAGATTCTTCAGCTTCATTATTGTAGGCTTTGTGGAATTTTCTCACCATAAACAGAAAATATAGGGTTTTTGTTTTGTTGACATTGGCCAACTGTCAGCTATTTGGGGCAAATGTTCTTCTTTGATATTAAAGGGCATGTCCATATTTATATTTAAATGTTTCCATATTTTGTTTTTGATGTATATTGATTAATTCCTTATGTGCTTCTAATGGTATTTGTTGATGCTACATTTAAAAACGAGTCTATGTATATACAGTACATTTCTTCCACAAGCCTCTACAATAGTTGCTGCCATAATGCTGGCTAGCACTATCCTACTACTGCATGCAAAAGGTTTGCAAAAACAAACTGAAAACAAGATGCAAGATAATTTATACCTTTATTGGTGATAAAAGTATATTTTATACATAAACAGAATGAAAAAAAAATTTTTTGTACATTGTTCATCTTTATCAAATTCCCTAGCTTTCATTGGCTTAGGGCCATTCACACTAGAAACTGCAGGTCTACAGCACATTTTTTCCTAGCATTTATGCATGCATTTAAAGCGCATTTGTATGCGTATTTACAAACCGCTTGATGCGTGTTTTTCTATCTGTATTTGTCCTATGAGCTCACCTCCTTTTTTCCCTGGACTTCTATGTGCACTGTGATAGATTACAATGCATTTGTGTGCATTTTTGTGCTTTATGTAGTGCAGAAAAAGGCAGCATTCTCTCATTTTTTTACTGCACTGTACTGCACTGCAATAATGTGAACTATGCCTTACGTTGAAGATATTGTACAGTTAAAAATTAAATAAATCAATAAATAACAAACATGTTTATACTTAGAATTGCACAGAGTGGCCACAAACCTCCTCTTATAGGGGTCCCCCAGCGGCGCTCCTGGTCCCTCCTCTCTGTCCAGTCCCCCCCCCACAGGAAGCCACTTCCCATGGGTGCTCGAGCCCCACTGCCACGTCCATTGACACAGACAGCAGGACTCCCCCCCCGCTTTGATTGACAGCCCATGGCTCCTGTTGCCACAGCAAAGCCAGCGAGACCCCGAAGTGAGGTGAGAGAAGAGCTTCAGATGTGCACAGCGCTGGATCAAATGAGGGCTCAGGTAAGTAAAAGGGGGATGAGGGAGGATGCTGATGCCTAAAAATTTTTTACTTTAATGCAAGAGAAAATGAATGCATTAAGGTAAAAAAATGTTTAGGCTTTAGAGCCACTTTGATTTGGACTGTCTATGCAGTTGGAGTGCAGTTAAAAATGCATCTAACTGCATCCCACTGTGATAGGTGTGAATGAATCTAAATATTATGCGTTATGGAGTTTGCATGTTTTCCCTGTGCCTATGTGAGTTTCCTCCAGGTACTCTGCTTTCCTCCCACACTCCAAAGACATGCTGGTAGGTTACTTGGATCCTGTCTCACTTGCCCCTAGTATGTGTATGTATGAATATGAATTAAGAGTCTTAGAGTGTAAGCCCCTTGGGCGCAGGAACTGATGTGAATGTACAATATATATTTAAAGAAATGAGCAAATTGAGGGTGCTATATATGTAATTGTAATTAATAAATAAAATACATCTATATTATAGGTGTAAAGATTTGAACTTAGCTTACTGTAAATCACGTTGTCAAGCTTAACACCCTCAGTGGGTATTCACCCATCTTCCTGTCTGTTCTTCAGTTCAGTGTTCACGCCCTCCTTCAAGGAATGGGCACACTTGTTATTATAACTGATGTTAACTTTGCACTGAAAGGATTCATGTATTGATGCAGTAGACATGGATATGTATAACATATACAGTTTTTGAAAAAACACTTATTGTTAGAGAAATATAGAGGCTGCTTCTTTCAAAATGCTAGTTGGCTAGCTTTCTCTGGTTTAAAGTAGAACTATAGACACTTTTTTTTTCATTTTGGATAGCGTAAGGTATAACCACTGTCAGATTTTTTTCTTTTGCAATCTGCATTTTATTGCGGAGACTTCACTTCACATCCTGTCCCATAGCAAAAATAGAAAGTGAGAGGAAATCCTTACAAATTAGGGGAATCTCTTGGGGCCTCCCTGGTAACCAGAACCAGTGTGCCCATTGGAAGATTTGCCCTCTATTACTGTTCTGGGGACAACCCAAAATGTGTGATTTTCTTTTACTTCCAGTGGTGACCCCGCCCCCTTCTGATGTAACGCAGGTCCTTAATAAAGGACTTTTCCCAACCGTGTTTGTCTTTTTTTTAACTATTTTTTACACTTTCTTTATGAAATGGTAGGGGTACTTTTGTACACCCTTACCATTTCAAACGGGGGCCGGGATCTGGGGGTCCCCTTGTTAAAGGGGGCTTCCAGATTCTGATAAGCCCCCCGCCCTCAGACTCCCACAACCACCGGCCAGGGTTGTGGGGATGAGGTCCTTGTCCTCATCAACATGGGGACAAGGTGCTTTGGGGGGACCCCAAAGCATCCTCCCAATGTTGAGGGCATGTGGCCTGGTACTGTTCAGAAGGGGGGGCACTCTCTCGTCCCCCCTCTTTTCCTGCAGCCTGCCAGGTTGCGTGCTCGGATAAAGGGTCTGGTATGGATTTTTAGGGGGAACTCCACACCATTTTTTTTTATTTGACGTGGAGTTCCCCTTAAAATCCATACCAGACCCTTTAGGTCTGGTATGGATATTTGGGGGGAACCCCACGTCATTTTTTTTTCAATTTGACGCCGGGTTCCCCTTAATATCCATACCAGACCTGACGGGCCTGGTAATTAAATTTGGGAGAACCCCAAGCTTTTTTTTTTTTTTTTTTTTTTATCAATGACCTTCAAAGATTGTTCTCGGTATTATGGGGAGCTGATAATTCATTATAGTCGCGAGTGATTTTAAATGACTTTTTTCCTGCAGAAATGACAGTTTGTGCAGGGACAGTTCTAAGCACGGGAAACATGCGCCCCTTCACAGGCATACTATATACACCCCCAGGTACGAAATTTAAAGGAATATTACACTTTTATTGTTTCACTTTAAGCATTATTAAAATCACTGATCCCGAAAAAACGTTAGTTTTTAAAACTTTTTTTTGCATTGATACATGTCCCCTGGGGCAGGACCCAGGTCCCCAAACACTTTTTAGGACAATAACTTGCATATTAGCCTTTAAAATTATCACTTTTGATTTTGAACGTTCGAGTCCCATAGACTTTAATAGGGTTCTAAAGTTCACACGAAGTTTAGGTCTGTTTGCAGGTTCTGGTGCGAACCAAACCGGGGGGTGTTCGGCTCATCCTTATTTACGAATAAATATGTGAAAAGTGTGGTGAGCATTTGTAGAGCCACCTTTTTGCTGTAATTACAGCTGAAAGTCTTTTTGGGAGTGTCTCTTCTAGCTTTGCACATCTAGAGAGTTACATTTTTTGAACTTTCTTCTTTGCAAAATAGCTCAAGCTCTGTCAGACTGGATGTAGAGCAATTTTCAAGTCTTGCCACATATTCTCAATTCGATGTATGTCTTGACTTTGACTGGGCCATTCTAACACATGAATATTTTTGCAGACTCTAACAGGTTTTCTTCTAAGATTGCCCTGTATTTGGCTACATCCATCTTCCCATCAACTCTGACAAGCTTCCCTGTCCGTGCTGAAGAAAAGCATCCTCACAGCATGATGCTGCCACCACCATGTTTCACGGTAGAGAGGATGTGTTCAAGGTTAATTTTCCGCCACACATAGTGTTTTGCTTTTAGGCCAAAAAGTTCAGTTTTGGCCTCCTCTGAGCAGAGCATCTTTTTCCACATGTTTGCTGTGCCCCCCCACATAGCTTCTCGCAAACTGCAAATGGGACATCTTATGACTTTCTTTCAACAATAGCTTTCTTCTTGCCACTCTTCCATAAAGGCCATATTTGTGGAGTTCACGACTAATAGTGAGCTGTCGATCTCTGAAGCTCCTCCAGAGTTACCATGATTAATGCTTTCCTTGCTTGGCCTGTCAGTTTAGGTGGATGGCCATGTCTTGGTAGGTTTGCAGTTGTGCCATACTCTTTCCATCTTCGGATGATGCATTGAACAGTGTTCTGTGAGATGTTCAAAGCTTGGGATATTTTTTTATAACCTAACTCTTCTTTAAACTTCTGACCTGTCTGGTGTGTTCCTTTGCCTTCATGATGCTGTTTGATCACTAAGGTACTCTAACAAACCTCTGAGGGCTTCACAGAACAGCTGTATTTATACTGAGATTAAATTACACACAGATGGACTCTATTTATTAATTAAGTGAGGGCTGAGGGGGCTGAATACAAATTCACTTTTCAGATATTTATATGTAAAAAACTAACATGACAAAATGTGGAAAATGTCAAGGGGTATGAATACTTTTTCAAGCACTGTAAGTACTTTGTTAGTCATTGCTTAGAGACAATCAAGCAGCTAGTATTTTCAGAAGGAAATTGGTTCCTCCCATACTCAAAAGACATGCAGGTATGTTATTTCGCCCCTGTATAAATTGTCCCTAGTATGTTTATGTATATATGTGAGTTAAGGATCTTAGATTGTAAGCTCCATGAGGACAGGGGTACATGTGAATGTACATTGTATATGTAAAGTGCTGTGTAAATTGATGGCGCTATATAAATACCTGTAATAAATATGAAAATATAGCCTTATTACTACAATGATGTTAGTATATAAGCAGACATATTCACAACTTTATAGTTACAGTAAAAAGTAATGCACATACATTAATGCTTGATGGTCAACAAAGTGACTAAATGGTTTATTCATCAAGATTTTTTTTAATTAATAAAAAATGTGTCTTGGGAGGCTGTTGCCATGAGATTGTATAGTTCACAAGAGATGTCAGCAAGGCCTGCTGCTCGTACTTGGCTCTGAAGTTCTCCATTCAAGCATACCATTAACATTCTTTAGATGCCTCATGCTACCCAGTCTCTATGACATTTCCATAAGCATGCTTTTTTAATTTAATTGTGTCATCCAGGTGCCATCTACTAAAAAAAGGACACCACTGTAGCAATATTAGATTAGATTAAAGTGAAAAGGCAGCTAATTTTATGTGTATAAGAAGATTTTAGATGTTCAGTTAAAGGGAAAACCATAATAATGCTTTTTGGTTTTGAGCTGCCATCTTTGCAGTGATGATATTATGCCTTCAACCCAATCTGCCTATTCTGTGTTACCTTGAAAAACATACCAATGCAGGCTCAACAAAGGCAGGGTGGACTGCAAATGGCAATGCACAAGAAGCTTACACTGAGAAATTAGCAATTTTTACACAAAATGGGCATCCAATCCACTCCATACTAGTTACTTCTTTACAAAACATAAATGTTCACTTAGGCTGGGTTCAGATACTGTATGTGCGGGTCAGGAACGTGTGTATAATCGATTGCTTTCCCAACCCACACAAAATGTGTTGTTCTTTAGCAGATGTGTGGGGGTGCCACTAATAGTTAATAGAACCCCCACGTATTGGCACCCACATGCAAAAATGAATGGTACCACAGCTTCCATGCATTTAAAAAAAAAGGGTTGGGGACTCTTTCTCTGTGTTTCTCGTGGGTACAGCAGCTCTTTGAAATGAATAGGCTACCATACCTGTGATGTTTGCACACAAAGAAAGTCCAGTTCAAGCCTTCTTCATCCAGCATTGTTGTATATGACTTCTTATCAAGTGAAGACCACAGACTTTGCTTTGCTAAAAGTGATCAATGTGTGCAACCCCTAAATATTATCCAATCTTCTTGAAATTTGGCATATATATCTTTTACATCACTGAGACTTAGGGCGTAAGCAAAGTCATATGAAAATCACATCTTTGGAAAAATGAAACACCCTACTACAGGGATGTGCACGAGTGTCTCGACCGTCCATTGGCTCAAACTGCTGTCAATCAAAGTCAGTTAGCCAATCAGGAGAGGGGGGGGCAAGACTGAACCACAGCTCTGTGTCAGAATGGACACACAGAACTACGGCTTGGCTCAGGTGCCCTCATAGCAAGCTGCTTGCTGTGGGGGCACTCGACAGGAGAGGGGGGCCAGGATCGCTGACGGGTGACCTGAGAAGAGGAGGCTCTAGGCGGCTCTGTGCAAAACCATTTAACAGAGTATAACATGTTTGTTATTTTTAAAGAAGAAAAAAACGAGACTTTAGTATCACTCCCATGTCAACTATATGATAACTGGGGAAAACCAAAAAAAAAAAACTTGCTTATTTCAGATATAGGAAGCAATGTTTTCCCTTCCTCTTATGTGACAAAGCTGGTGCTTAGTAATTGGCTACTCAGAGTGTAGCAGTGCATTGTAGGTGCAACAGTGAAAGGATCTTAAAGGGGCAAAGAGTCTAGCAGACAGATACAATACTCAGCACTAGGGATGGGTCAAATGGACCCCTGTTTGGTTCGCACCAGAACTTTCGAACACCACAAAAGCTTGGACCCAAATGACGAACCCCATTAAAGTCAATGGGACCTGAACTTCAAAAATCAAAAGAGCCCATTTTGAAGGCTTATATGCAAGTAATTGGGCATACAATGGTTATAGGGGTCTGGGTCCTGCCCTGGGGGACATGTATCAATATAAACAAGTTTTTGCAAAGCATCATTTTTAAATAAGCAGTGATTTTTTGATTTTTAAAGTGAAAGCATAAAAATGAAAAATTCCTTCCAATATAGTGCCTGGAGGGTCCCTTTTGTCTACCTGTAAGTGGCAGATCTGTACCATGTCTAGAATCTTCTGCAGCAATAACTGCATTTTCCCTGCAAGCTGCCTTTATTTTGCTCAGCAATAGCTGGGAAGCCAGTGTGTATGATGAGGCCACAATGTAGTACACTGAGAACAAGATTAAAGGTTTTTTGGATACATTCCTGTGTCACTTTGACTTTGGATAGACGTAACGGGTGCATAAAAAAATTGGTATTTGGGTGTCGGTGGCGCTTTCCACCATAACCCTATAGAGGTACTCTTGATGAAAGCAAGAATTAGCCTTGCTGTAAAAAATTTCAATGATATACACCTATCAAACAGGTGCAGAAAACTTGATCTTTTGGTGTCGATGGCGCCTTCCCACCGAAACCCTATAGAGGTAATCTTGATGAAAGCAAGAATTGGCCTTGCTGTAAAAAATTGCAATAAAATGCACCCATCAAAAAGGTGCAGAAAAATTAGTCTTTGGGTGTCGTGGAGCCTTCCCACGTAACCCTATAGCAGTACTCTTGATGAAAGCAAGAATTGGCCTTACTATAAAAAATTGCAATGATATGCACCTGTCAAGCAGGTGCAGAAAAATTGGTCTTTGTGTGTCGTGGAGCCTTCCCACATGACCCTATAGAGGCACTCTTGATAAAAGCAAGAATTGGCCTTGCTGTGAAAAATTGCAATGATATGTACATGTCAAACAGGTGCAGAAAAATTGGTCTTTGGGTGTTGGAAGCACCTTCGCACTGTAACCCACTGAGGTACTCTTGATGAAAGCAAGAATTGGCCTTGCTGTAAAAAATTGCAATGATATGCACCTGTAAAACAGGTGCAGAAGAATTGGTCTTTGGGTGTCAGTGGTGCCTTCTTTCCGTAACCCTATAGAGGTAGTCTTGATGAAAGAAAGAATTGACCTTGCTGTAAAAATTGCAATTAAATGCACCTGTCAAACAGGTGCTGATAAATTACTCTTTGGGTGTCAGGGGCACCTTCCCACTGTAACCCTATAGAAGTACTCTTGATGAAGGCAAACACAAATTAAAATGATATGCACCTGTCAAACAGATGCTGAAAAATTGGTCTTTGGGTGTTAATTGTGCCCATGAAACCTATACCAAAAACATTCTTTCAGATGAAATGATTAAACACCTTCAAAGTTAGGTAGCCTCAAAGTCCTGCAGAGATTCCACATCCCAAAAAGACTTAATCAGTGACATCGTCATCAGGGGCTTCATAGCTGGTAATCCAGGACTGATTCATTTTTATAAAAGTCACATGGTCCACGGAGTCTGCAGCACTGAATGCCCGTTTTGAAAGCACGCTGGATGCAGGGCAGCCCAACAATTCAATAGCAAGTTCTGGCCAGTGGTCTATTTTCATGTTGCAGTACAAAGCTCTCCATCTCTGTTTTGGCCCCTAGGTAATCGTCCACCATGTGATGCAGATGCTGCCGATGGGATGTGGAAGCTGACAGCCCTGGGCGGCGAGGACTAAAAAAATTCAGAAATGCCTCACTTAGGTGACACCTTCTCCAATGCTCCTCTCTTTATCAACAGAAGACTGAAAACAAAGTTTTCCACGACACTGTGACCTACTGGAGTCAGGAAAAATGTTCAATAAAATCCTCTTTAACGTGTCATCAATATATTTTATTTCTGGACTCTCTGTGGGGACAGGATGAGTTCTGAGACCTTCCCCTTATAATGGCGGTCAAGAAGGGTTGCCAACTAGTAATCATCCTTCCTTTATGCCACGTATTCTTGGATATTTTTGCAGGCTTTGAAGCATGAGGTTGCTCAAGCGCCTCAAATTTTCCGAGGATTGAGAAGCAGACTTCTCAGGGTCACTCAGGATGACAGCCTTCTGGAACTTCTTCCTCCCAGCCACATACTACTCCCAAGGATCCTGGGGTTGGAAAGCCATCACTTACAGATGGACGCATGTCTTCCTCTTCTTCGAAGCCTGTGAAAGTGCTAGAATCCTCCTCCTCATCCTCCTCCCCTATCTCCTCCTGTGTGTTCCGTGACATAGGAATGATGGTGTCTGGATAAAGTGGGCCTTGAGAGGAAAGGAAGTCTTCTTCTTCCTGCTGCTCTGCCTCCAGTGCCCTGTCCATAATGCCACACAGAGCCTGCTCCAGCAAGAACACAACAGGGATTGTATCACTGACGCATGCACTGTCATGGCTCACCATCCTTGTGGCCTCCTCAAATGGTGACAAATACAGTGCATGCATCCTTAAAGATCAGCCATTGGCGTGGAGAAAAAAAGCTGAGGTGGCCTGAATCTGTCATGCCGTATTCGCACAGGTACTTGTTGACAGCCCTCTGCTGCATGTATAATCACTTCAGTCGAGTTCAACCAGGTGGGCATGTCACAAACATCGGGCAGGTGGATTTCCTGCTGAATTTTAGCCAACCGAGCACTGGCTGTATATGACCGCCTGAAATGGCTACAGACTCTTCTGGCCAGCTTTAGCACATCTTGCAACCCTGGGTACGTATTTAGGAAACTCTGCGCCACCAAATTGAGGACATGTGCCAGGCATGGCATGTGCCACCTTTCTCTGTCGGACAGGAGGTTTGAGACATTATCACACACTGCCATTTCTGGCTCCAGCTGGCATGGTGTGAACCACCTCTTGGCCTGCCCCTGCAGAGCTGCAAGAATCTTTGCTCCAGTGTGGTTCCCGTCCCCTAAACACACCAGCTGAAGCACTGCATGGCACCTTTTGGCATGACTCTGGGAATAGCCCTTTGAATGCTTAGAGGGTACCCAATGTTCATAGGACAATTCTGCAGAGGAGAGCATGGAGGTGGCGGAGGAGGGGGTAGAGCTCACAGGTCTAGCATCATCACCATCAGCTTGTTTGGAGATGTGGGGGCACAATAAGCTTCAGCATCAAGCCCTGTCCTGCATCCCTTTGAGCTGCAAGCAGTGTTACCCAGTGTGCTGTGAAGAAGTTGGAGAGCCAACATCTTTGACAAGCTTGCATTTAGACGCTGAGCATGTGGGTGGCAGGGACTGTATTTTTTTTCCCGCTGGGTCAGAAAAATTTGCTACAGTCTACAGCTGGTGGTGTGCTGCTGGCACATGTCCTGCTAGGACCTGGCACGCCCTGTGATATACCATCATCCCTGTCAGTGGAGGCTGCTGAGAGGTAATTACTCGGTATAGCAGACTGAAGTGGGTAAGGAGGAGGAGATTTGTGCCCCTTTTGTGTGGCTTTTAGGTGCTCTTGTCAACGAGCTGAGTGGTTGGACGTTAAATCCCTAGTTAATCATGTTGTACCCAAATTGCTGATGTTTTTTCCATGTTTTTGCCGTGTTTGATGTGAATGAGACACAGTTTGCAAAGAGCAACAGTGCGATCTGCTGCAGATGTGCTGAAAAAGGCCCAGACAGCTGATCTTTGGGGAGTGGGCCAGGAGATAACAGCTGCAAAACGTGATGGAATAGGGTGGCTGCTCTCTACTCTTTCTTGATGTTGGCCTCCTTGGGGTTGTGACCCCTCACCTTCAGTTTCCTCCTCTGCTCTATCTGGCACTCAGGTCGCATCAGTGACATCATCATCATCATCTCCATCTCCTCCATCTTCATCATTACCACTGGAGACAACTTGGCAATACGCTGAGGCTGGGGGAACATGAATACCAATTCGTCTACCGGTGTTCTCCCCTCTTTCTAGGCACATGTTCCTGTCATCCTCAACTTCAGAACCAACATCTGAATCCAGTAATGATGTGGACAAGGAGGCAGGTTTATCCACTCTGGCAATTGCAGGGGATTGCACACTTGTCTCTGCTTGCATAACAGAGGATGAGGAGGATGAGGAAGGTTTAGTAAACCAGTCCACCACCCCCTCTGCATGCTGCAGCTGAATAGCATGGGGGCAAACTCACTAAACAGAGGAAATGTTGCCCTGACTTACCATCACGTCTACCTTTGCCTGTTGACGCATTTGTTGCTGCCCCCTTACAGTGTCAAGTGAACATCTGCCTTTCCTTGTTGTCCTCCCAGACATTATTGGGAGGAAGGGGGAGGTGCTTATAAGCAATTTGAGTACTCACACTACACAGACACACTCCACGGATACTATAACTCCACTATAATATACTGCAATATAATGCGCCAAATGCACAGCGAGGCACAGAACTATATGGCATTAAACTTCCAGTAACGCACACAGAAGTAAATGGTGTTAAACTTGCAATAACGCACACAGAACTATATGGCGTTAAACTGGCAGTAACGCACACAAAACTATATGGTGTTAAACTAGAAGTAACGTACACAGAACTATATAGTGTTAAACTGACAGTAACATACACAATACTATATGGCATTAAACTGGCAGTAACGCACACAGAACTATATGGCGTTAAACTGGCAGTAACAAACACAAAACGATATGGCGTTAAACTGGCAGTAACGCACACAGAACGATATGGCATTAAACTGGCAGTAACGCAATCAAATAGATGGTGTTCAATCATCACTACAATGACACTATCTGACCTGTTCCTACTCTAGCTGTACACTAAGGTCAAGATTACTGACACGGTCTCACTACACTACACTGAAACTATCTGAGCTGTCCCTACTCTACACCAATGTATGTATGATTGACACAATTTTTGAGTCACATGCCCTTTTTTCACAGGTGCAAAATGCACCAGTAATGCGGCAAAAACGCATATGTGTTTTAAATCGTTTTTGCGATAGAGTAGTGTGAAAGTAGCCTATATAAAAATTTAACTTTTCCATTAAACATGCTCTTCAGCTTATCGTGAAGAAGAACTTCATAAAATAGTCAGTGACTACTTAGCAGCCAGACAGCAAGGCAGTGACAATTTAGGAGTTCCCTCTTATATCAGAGCTTCTTTTACATCAGAACCCCACTAACACCAGAGCTCCCCCTTACATCAGAGACCCCAGTACATCATGAGTACCCTTTAACATCAGAGTCTACCCTTATGCTCTTTCTTAGATCAAAACATCTTACACTGGAGTTCCCCTTTAGATTAGTCCCCTCTTACATAAGAGTATCCCTTTAGAACAGGAGATATCCCCCTTTGATTAGAGACCCCCTTACACCAGAGCCCCTTTTTACAGTTAGCTCCTTCCTTCTTTCATCAGACTCCTCTTAAAAGGGAGTACCCCTAAGATCAGAGCCCCCCTTAGATCATAAATCCCCCTAAGGCTGGACATAGGATATGCAATTTTTTTTCCTGCAACCACAGATTGTAGGAAAGAAAATTGTCAGATTCCCCCATCAACACAGTCAATTTTGATGGGGGAATCCCATTGTGTTCTCCTGGCAAAGGGGGGGGGGGGGGGGCAGAAGAACACAGTGATAATTGCTTGCGGCTATGGCTGCTGGCAGTAATCACGTGCTAAAAATCAAACATGCTGGTTCTATCAAGTTGGTTGACTAGATCAAATTTTGTCCGGTCCCTGCTAGCTGGCTTTAGATCAGATACCCCTTTAGATTAGAATTCCTTCTTTAGATTACAGACCCTCCTTTACCATACAGCACGACTGAAGGGCAGAAGCCAGGGGTCAGGGGACATAGCTGGGAGACAGAGTAACTCTGCACAGAGGAACTCCCATCCTGCATGCGCGATACTTGTTGCTAGGGTGCTGGCAGTCCTAGCAACCAATAACAGAAAAGATGATGGCAGCAGTAGGGGGAGCTGTGCTGGAGACTGCAGAGGGGAGAAGCAAATTGTCAGGAATCCTAATCAGTGTGTGAGAGCACAGTGGGCCCTATCCTCCACGTGCCCTGCACAGGCACTTCACGCATTGAGGATACATCATTGCATCAAACAGAGAAATATATACTGCAGAAATTGACTATATAAAGATAAGTAGGCAACAAAGTCCACACCTAGTATACTGTACAACAACATATGTCACCATATACAATATGCAGTACAGCAACAAGTATAATAGTACAGAGGCAAGCAAAGCCTAACAGCAACAGTGAGTCACAGTACATAAAATGGATCAAAGTTTAAAACTCATACAAAGAGGGAGTATTTGGAAAAGCAATAACGTCACAGTTGCAAGAAAAAGAGATCCAGGTACGCAGCCTAATCTGTCATAATGATTACTTCCTTTCTTCACAGGCCTTGTTTTCACAGGTGTGAATTAAAACCCCATAGACTCCTATGGACTTTTCTCTAGAGTGTCTCCTGCTTTAGGAGACAACCACATAGAAATACATGGGTTTCAGTGGGCCCAAAGAAAGTCTATGGGGTTCAGCGGGAAAAAAGGCAAGCAGGAGTAAATAGTTGTCAGGCTGTCTTGATAATCATTACTACCCCAGTCATGTGACAGTGCTGTGGCCTAGCAATTGGCTGTTAGATCCAGGCACAATCATAGTATAGCAGGTAGCATGCTCCCTATGCCCGAAACTGAAGGGTTTGTTGCCAGCTGCAGAGACACAAGGGGTTGCAAGACAGCGCAGTTAGAGCTCATTCATAGGTAGGGTGAGTATAAGTCCTCATGTTTGGCTCACCTGCATGTTTTTACCAATCCCCCTCAACTGTATGCTGCAAAGACAGAGGAGGGGGAAGTACATAAGTGTTGGTCACAATGCTTTGCGGCTAAAATTATCTCTACTGTCTCTTTCAGCTGGAAGTACTGCCCACTGAACGCGACCCACTGCACTGAATGGGGGCGCACCACCCTGTAATCATGTGCAACGCAGGCAGTTGCATTCAAGCAGCCTGTTATATGCCTACAGAAGAGCAGGCCATTATATAGAGATCAACACTAGTGTAAACTAGACTTTAGGATGTTGGCCTCTATTCAGTTTGCAGGGGCACTGCCACCTTTTGCCATACATTGGCCTCATCCCACTGATACCTCCCTAAGGCTGGCCATAGATGATTTTTTTTTTTTTCATTCAACCAGTAGGTTGAACAGCAAAAAAAATAAATAGACTGATTTCCCACATCCACACAAGTGAGGTAGATGGGGAATCACTCCTGCTGTGCTATTGTATTCTGTCGAAACCTTCCTGATCAGCATTGATTGTTTGGGAAAAAAACTCAACGGGCTAATTGTACACAAGTTGATCGATAGATCGACTTGTGTACAATCAGCTAGCCCATACATGGATCGAAATTTGGCTGGTACCTGCTGAACCAACCACATTTTGATGCATGGCTGGCTTAAAATAGTTTAGAAACTTTTTTTTTGACACAAAAAAGATAAAACTACAAAATCGAAAACATTAATAGAAAAAAAATTATATTCACGCACATCATCTCACCCTACAATTAGATGAAGGAGAGGAACAGAATGACTGGTAGACAGCTAGTTTCTAGGAGATTGGTTATCCCCCCTAAGTGGTACATGGACACTATAAATATACTGACGTAATACATTTTCTTTCATTAACTAAGGCCAGCCATACATGGAGCAAAATTTGCTCGATTTGCCCATGAACACAGACAGTGTTGATGCAGGAATGCCTCCTGCAAGGGCCATTGTCTTCTCTCAGCAGCCGTCTCCGCTTGGAGATTGTTGCTAGCATCTATAGCAGCCGTAATCGCAGTTAAATCTGGGTATGCTGGTTGTACCCAAGTTGATCGATTGAGCAACTTGGTACATTCAGCATGCCCAATGCCCATACACAGTTCAAATCTCAGATGCTTTCTGCTGAACCGGACAAGATTTGAACCATGGCCTGCCTATTATCTTGTTTTATAAAAGGATCACATCTGGGCATTATGGCAGCACAAGTTAAATGTTGTTTGCCCTTTAAAGTGACACTTGTATTATTATAAAAGTAATTAAAAGTTCAACGTCAACATGCATGAGCAAAATCTTATCTTCAGATCAAGTGCTTGTCATAGCAAATGCTAGGAAAATCCACCTAGTGTGTTTAGTCATTTTAAGCAGATGTTAAACATATATATTTGTGGTCGTGAGAAAATGACATTCCTAATGAAATGTAATCTAATGCAAATAGCAACTATTTTTGCCCAGCCTTTAGATTCCGTTGAGGCTATAGAAGCTTAATGTAAACATGTCATTCCTGTCTGTAGGAAAATGGTAAGAAGGTTAAAGGAACTGTACCGAGAAAAAGACATAGGCTGTCGTTGCTGACCTCCTTCTGTTGCCTGGTTATCTCTGGTCAGTACCTTCTATGCAACAGCCTCAGAACAAGCCTGCAGCGTGCAGAGAAATGTAGAACTTCAATTCTGCACCAATATTATGGGGCCAGTTACTGAGAAAAAAACGGAAGCCTTGGAATCACTATTTTTTACAAGCAACTAGCATTTTCAAAAAGGGGGTATAGCAATTGCATATATCCTCAGTATTAGTATCAGTATACAGTATCAGTATCAGTATCAGTATTGGCTCCCTTCAATAAAAATGTATGTTATCTGATACACCGTATATTTGTTCAGGGTATTTGTGGTTTATTTAAAACTATATATTTCTAAATAAATATAAGCTGCTTATTTAAGTATGTTTTTCCAAAGAAGTTGACAATGTCACTGACATTTAAGTTGTGCAGGGTATATACTTAGCTTCATGGTATCTTGGTTCAGCCATGTATAAAACCTCATATGCTATCATGAAATAAGACAGTTGTGGATTGTGAACTAAAGGTCAACAAATATATTCCAATGAGCAGCTGATTGTTCTGAGCAGGTTACATTTTATGGGATAAAGATACTTATAAACACTTTTAGGCTCGGTTCACACAGGGACGACTAGGGGCGACACGACTTTGGGAAGGCAACTTGGAGACGACTTGTGAATGATTGACAGCGCGACTTGGCACTACTTAACAGCGCGACTTGGGGCGACTTACAAGTTGCCCCAGGCCAGGCGACTTTTGCCGTGGCCAATCAGAGAATGAGCTCTGAAGGGGGAACTCCACGCCAAATTTCTGAAAAAAATTTGGCGTGGGTTCCCCCTCCGAGAGCATACCAGGCCCTTAGGTCTGGTATGGATTCCAAGGGGAACCCCCCTACGCCGAAAAAACGGCGTGGGGGTCCCCCCCAGATCCACACCAGACCCTTATCCGAGCACGCTACCCGGCCGGCCAGGAAAGGGGGTGGGGACGAGCGGGCTCCTGAGCCGTACCAGGCCGCGTGCCCTCAACATGGGGGGTGCCTTGGGGGAGGGGGGGCGTGCGGCCCCCCCACCCCAAAGCACCTTGTCCCCATGTTGATGAGGACAAGGGCCTCTTCCCGACAACCCTGGCCGTTGGTTGTCGGGGTCTGCGGGCGGGGGGCTTATCGGAATCCGGGAGCCCCCTTTAATAAGGGGGCCCCCGGATACCGGCCCCCCACCCTATGTGAATGAGTATGGGGTACAATGTACCCCTACCCATTCACCTGTAAAATAAAAGTACAAAAAAAAACACAACAGATAAAATACTTTATTGCACAGCTCCGGGGGTCTTCCGTCTTCGGGGGTCTTCTCGCCGGACTCCTCCGCTATCTTCTTCTAGCTCTTTTGCTAGCGGAGGAGTCCGGCTTTCTTCCTCGCCGCCGGCCTCTTCTTCCGACTTCGGGGGTCTTGTCCCCATCTTCGGTTCTTCTGTCGCCGCCGCCGTCACCGCCTTCCGTTCTTCTTCTCCAGGAGATGTTGACTCAACGCTCTCTCCGGCCGCAATGCTAGGAAAGCGCTGCGCTGCCACTTATATAGGGACAAGGGGCGGTGTCACATGGGTTGATGTCACATGGTGACCCCGCCCCCTTACCATGTGACATCAACCCATGTGACCAACCCATGTGACATCAACCCATGTGACACCGCCCCTTGTCCCTATATAAGTGGCAGCGCAGCGCTTCCCTGGCATTGCGGCCGGAGAGAGCGTCGAGTCAACATCTCCTGGAGAAGAAGAACGGAAGGCGGCGACGGCGGCGACAGAAGACCGGGCCACCGCCTGTAAAAGAGCTATAAGAAGGCGCGGTGGCCCGGCAGAAGAACCGAAGAAGGGGACAAGACCCCCGAAGTCGGAAGAAGAGGCCGGCGGCGAGGAAGAAAGCCGGGCTCCTCCGCTAGCAAAAGAGCTACAAGAAGATAGCGGAGGAGTCCGGCGAGAAGACCCCCGAAGACGGAAGACCGCCGGAGCTGTGCAAGAAAGTATTTTAACCCTGTGTTGTGTTTTTTTGTACTTTTTTTTCACAGGTGAATGGGTAGGGGTACATTGTACCCCATACTCATTCACATAGGGTGGGGGGGCGGTATCCGGGGCCCCCTTATTAAAGGGGGCTCCCGGATTCCGATAAGCCCCCCGCCCGCAGACCCCGACAACCAACGGCCAGGGTTGTCGGGAAGAGGCCCTTGTCCTCATCAACATGGGGACAAGGTGCTTTGGGGTGGGGGGGGCGCACGCCCCCCCTCCCCCAAGGCACCCCCCCATGTTGAGGGCACGCGGCCTGGTACGGCTCAGGAGGGGGGGCCGCCCGCTCGTCCCCATCCCCTTTCCTGGCCGGCCGGGTAGCGTGCTCGGATAAGGGTCTGGTGTGGATCTGGGGGGGACCCCCATGCCATTTTTTCGGCGTAGGGGGTTCCCCTTGGAATCCATACCAGACCTAAGGCCCTGGTATGCTCTCGGGGGGGGGAACCGACGCCAAATTTTTTTCAGAAATTTGGCGTGGAGTTCCCCCTTCAGAGCTAGTAATTCTGTCAAAGTCGCCTCCGTATAGACAGAGATCCGACTTGGAGGCGACCTCCATTGAAATCAATGGGTACAAGTCGCCTACAGGTCGGATTGAAGTAGTACAGGAACTTCTTTTGAAGTCGGAGGCGACTTCAGTCGCGTGCATTAAGACGGCTCTCATTCACTTACATTGATTTTTAAATGTTGTCCGACCTGAGGCGACCAGGGGCGACCTCAAGTCGGATCGCAGTCGCCCCTGTGTGAACCGAGCCTTACAGACCAAGACAACTGTGTATAGAGCAGTGAATATGCTAGCAGGGGTATGGAATTTAAAGTTCACAGAGGACTGGTCAGTAAAATTTTCTTCCAGCAAAGGTCCGAATCTCATGCTTGCACCATAACTCACATAACAGTCCCTCCTTCCATTACAACACAACCCCCCTTTATATCAGTGTCCTCAGTTCCCCCTTCCCATCACAGTTCCTCACTTTTACATTACTTTCATAGCCCTTACATTTATGTCATAGCGTCCCTTTACTTCACAGCACCCACCTTTTCACCACAGCCCCCTCTACATCATAGCACCCCCTTTACATTACAGCACTCCCTTCACATTACAGCCCTTTCTTCACATCATAGTGCCCCCCCATTTACATCACAGTCCCCTTTACATTAAAGCTCCTCCCTTTACATTGCAGTTCTCCTCCTTCACTTCACAGTGCCCCCTTTACATCACAGCATCCCCCTTCACATCACAGCCCTCCTATTTACATCACAGACCTTCTATATACATCACAGTGCCCCCTTTACATGAAAGGCCCCCCTTTACTTCACAGCACCGCCTTTACATGGCAGTCTCCCTTTTTACCTAACCGTGCCCCCCTTTACATCACATCCCACTTTACAACACAGCCCCCCCCTTTACATTAAAACTCCACTTTAGACCACAGTGCCCTCTTAATATGACAGCCACCTATTACAGCCCTCTTTGCTTCACAGAAACCCCCTTTACTTCACAGCCTTTACTTCACAGACCCCCATTATTTCACACACTCCACTTCCCTGTCCTACTGTACATAGCAAGGCAGAGGGTGGGACATGGGGCAGGTCTGGATGGAGGGTGGGAGCGTAGCAACTTTTCCTGTTACAAGCAAGTGATTGGTTGCTAGGACCACACCACGTCGTAGCAACAAATCACCTGCTTGTACCTCTGCTTTGCTGTGAGGATGACAGGAGGGAAGAGAGGGCACATAGGCAGCTGAATGATACATCTGTGGCAATCTAGACAGAACTATCACTGGGACCAAGTCCAGACCGTGGTCCACCATTTAGTGATCCCTAATCTAGTAGATCCCTATTCTAACCCTCTATATGGGAATGTTCTGTGGGATGGTTTGGATTTTTGGTTTATTGTTCAGCCTTCTTTAGTAAAAACAGTAGCTCAGGAGTGCACTAATGTTATGAAGGCATGCATTCTCACAAAGAAAGTCTGTATTCCACTTAGGTAAGAAATATCAGGTTAAAGTCATCTTGATTTGTGGAACTTAAAGTGGTTGCAAAGGCTCCAGGTTTTTTACCTTCATGCATTCTATGCATAAAGGTAAAAAAACCTTCTGTGTGCAGCTCCCCTAACACTTACCTGAGCCCCATCATGATCCAGCAATGTGCACAAGAGCCTCGGCAGGCAGCCGCCGTTTCCCAGGCCGAAGCCACGATGACGATACTTCCACGCATGTGTATGACGTTTCCAGGAACCTGAAAGACTGGAAGCAAAGCCTGGGTACCAGTGGGCTGGAGGGGACCCCTGTGTTGGGGGCTCTAACCCTGAGGCAGAAGAAAGAGAAACAGAAGAGAGTGAGAAAAGGAGAAGAAGCCTCAGGATATTACCCAGTCTTAGCCACAGCTAGGCTTAGCTGTGGACCCCAAGTAAAGACAGCACAGTGTGCTCAGCAGCAAGGACCAGGACAGCAGCAATTCTGAATCTTGGGAAGCCTTCAAGGGGGACTGTGTGAGTACAATCAAGCTTTACATCCAAAGACAAGAGAGGACAGTGAAGTGCAATACCTCAGATGTCTGGAGCCTAAGGGACAGGTTAAGTGCAGAGCAAGTCAGCCAGGAGCACCCCATCATATCTCTACTTTGGACCTAGAGTAGCCAGGTGCCGTACAATACAATCAGGTGTTGTTTCTTCAATGTACCTTTGTTTTTGGAACTTTGTTCAGCAGAAAACTTTGATGTTTAGTGGATTTCTTTCTGCTTACTTCTGCCTGAGCTATAGTGCTCAGTCATGTTGAACAGGAGATCACTCAGCCCAATAGAGCAGAAAAAGAACCAAAGCCAAAGAATGGTCAATTGCCATTCCATGGACAGTCCTGCAGAATCCAGGACAGTTAGGTGGTATAATTTCTGGATGTACAAACAACTTCTCAATCTATTTTATAATAATAAAAAAATGTGGATGGCTCACTGTCTAAATTTGTGAAACTTCTATACAGTGATGTAGGCAGTCAAAATCCCAATCTTGGGTATCCCAACTAAGTATGCAGATTAAGTGCCGGTTCACACAAGCGCGATGCAAGAACCCTGCGAATTCCTGCATCGCACTCGACACGCACGGCAGTTCACACTGCCATATGCGAACTGCTGGGGAGTGTCATTATATGTTAACGACACCCGCGTTTCAGCTCGCATATCGCACTGCGAACTGACAGTTCGAACATGAATCGGATCACATATGTGTGAACATCACATGTAATGTGAACAGTAGTGCGCTGTGCATTACATGCGATGTCTGGCATCGCGCTAGTGTGAACCGGCACTAAGAGTTCTCACTTTGTTTAATTTATATACTGTATATTTATTTCATGACATATGGCGCAAATACCATTGCAGATAGTCTACCCTTAGGCCAACCCCCATGGAGTAAAAATAACTGCATGACGAGCTTAAAGTGTTTGTAAACCTAAAAAAAAATGCATTGTTTTAGTACTGTAAACCATGCTTCCCTCCAGTCTTGACTGATATCGGCCTTCCCTACAGCCACTCCTCCTCTCCCATTTTGGAAGCTGCCTCCCAGACATGTCAGGCATGTCACGCCCACCAGCATGTCATGTGACCGAGTGATTTATGGACCTGCTGGTAGGTGTGTATAGAGCGGGGCAGACATGTCTGACATCATAGAGAAGACAGGAGGAGCGGCTTGAGCAGCTCTATAGGCCCAACAGCAGGTCAGTGAAACGCTTGGGAATCAGCGGTATTCACGTCACCTGCACTTTATTAAACAAAAAATGCATTAAAGGCATGTTTTAAAAAAAAAATCTAAACATAGATTGATTAAAGGGTTATATTTAGCTATTTAAAAATGTTTTTATTGTCATTTACATTTACAACTGCTTTAAGGTAGTATTAAACTAATAACCAAATATTTAATATATTGCAGCTTACAAATCATTAGATGTGGTGGCTGCTTTAGTTTTCATCTTTTCGGTTTCCCCCCTCTGTTTTCGCCTGGTGATCTGGCCAGTAACACACCTCCTTTGTTAGGTGCCCCCACTTTGAATGAGCAGCATTTTTAGTCTGAGGGGAGGAGAGCGAATGCACTAGCAGATTTAAATACACTAACAAATTGAAGCCAAACTATTTATAAGCAGTTACAGAACAGTTTTGTTATTGTTAAAGATAAAGAGTTTATGTGAACAAATAAAAGCTGATCACTGTAAGCACCCCAGACAGTGGTAAATTATTTGTCTCATCTCTGTAACTGATACATTCTGCTGAAGAGCTTGTTCTTTTGAAAAACAACAGACTTACTGGCCAGATCACCTGGTAAAAAAAAAAGAAAAGAAAGCTTAAAAAAAGAAAACTATGAATTTGAAAGCTGCAATATACAAAATGCTTGCTTTTGGATTTAATACCAATTCTAAGGTAAGGGTTGCCAGACTGCCAGTACTCTCACCAATCTGTCCATTAATATACTGTAGTGCCATGTATATTAAATTGTCAAGCATGCAAGCTGATTCTGGTTCTTAAGTACAGTTTGAAACCCCACCCAGTATTATCACCAACTCACTTTTCCCTGTGTGGACTGTTCAGGAGTTCAGATGTGCAGATAAATATAACCCTTAACATAAAATGAATTCACACTCCTGCAGACTCAACAATTCAAAAGCATAACAGTGTGAATGTGTCTGATCTGGTATCACATTGTTTTATCTCATTACTACTATAATAAAGAATATATTATTGCAATAGGATAGGAATAGGATAGCGCCTTAAAAAGGTGTACCTCTTCCTAATTAAAGGAGTTGTAAAGGTAGAAGGTTATCTTAATGCATTCTATGCATTAAGATAAAAAATCTTTTTTGTGCAGCAGCCTACCCAGCACCCCCCCCCCCGAAATACTTACCTGAGCCCCACCTCTCTCCAGCGATGTCCGCGAATGTCTAAGACAACCAGGACTCTCCTCCAGATTAGCTGAGACACAGCAGCATTGCCATTGGTGCCCACGGTTGTCAATCAAAGTCATTCAGCCAACCAGAGGAGAGAGGGGGCAGGGCCGGGTCGGGATTCTGTGTCTGAATGGACACACAGAGCTGTGACTCGGCTCCAGTGCCCCCATAAGAAGCTGCTGACTGTGGGAGCACTTTATAGGAGGGAGGGGCCAGGAGCAGCGAAGAGGGACCCGAGAAGAAGAGGATCCGGGTTACTCTGTGCAAAACCAACTGCACAGAGGAGGTAAGTATAACATGTTTGTTATTTTAAAAAAAAAGAACGAGACTTTACAATCACTTTAAGTAGCTGATGTCACAGAAGTCAAGATTCAGACTTTATGAACCTCAGCAGCCTAAAAGGACTGGCCCAGATGTGGACGGTACTGCATATCTGGACAGGTAAGTGTCCTTTTATTAAAAATCAGCAGCTAAAGTATTTGTAGCTGCTGACTTTTAATTTTTTGGAGGTGGACTAAAGAGCCTCTTTAAATCCTTAAAGTGTTACTAAACCCTAGACCCTGCATTCACTATATCTGGTCTCCCACAGTGCACAGAACATGGAAATGCAATACTTTGAGTAAATATAAACTGCTAAATACCTTTTCTCACCAGCAGTATATAACAGTAGGATGAGTTGTCTCTGACTGTCCTATGAGGTTGCATGACCCCTGTCCTTTTGTCTGGACAGTGCTAATTGGCCCTGTGCCGATCACATGCACCCTCCCAAGAAAAAAGACACTCTCTAGAAATAAACACCAAACTGAGCATGTGCCACCAAGGCTCTTTTCTATCAATAGATGGACGGGAGACAGTAAAAGAAGGTGAAGATCAGAGAAGACAGGATCAAACAGCCTTTTTACACAATGCAGAGGATTAATCCCTTAGGTTCCACAGTGAGTATAACAAGCATGCTTTACTGCATATAAAGACTGATTTTACTGTTGTGGGTTTAGTAACACTTTAAATTCTGTTGGGTGACTGGAGATTGTCTGAGGGAAGGGAAGCACTTCCTGCTGAGTGAATATTGCAGTCTATTCTGTTATATCCCCAGTGAAACAGACTTTTCATAATTTAATTATATCTGCTTTTCCTTTATTCTTAAATCATGGACTAAGGCCCCATTGGTGACTATGCTCTTTTACTTAGGTGCAGTAGACACAGAACAAGGAATATACAATATATGTTGTTTGAAATTGCCCAGCCTTTGTTAGGGGAACTAATTATAGTCAAGAACATTGCTAAGTACAGTAGACTGGCAAGTTGCCACAGCTAGTCTAGGGTCTTTCAGTCTAGGGGTGCTCTGGTTGAGGAATCCAATTAGCAATGATGGAGGGATATACCATGAAAAGAAAGCCTTATTTTACATGTTCAAAATGCACGAGTGAGTAAGGCAACTCATAATCTGTGTGGTTTTAAACTAGGCAGAGAATGCCATTTTTTTTTCTCTCTGTGTTGTGTGTAATAAAAAGCTCAGCCATGTATGTAGCAACCTATCCCAAACTTCTAGTGGACTTACCATTTGGAAACTCTATGCAGAAAAGTGACACCTATTAGTAATAATAATAAGCACTCCATGAATATAGCTCAGTAGTTCTTCACAGGTTTAATAATAAGTACTAAACTTTGCCTTAGGCTAAAAAAAATATTCTACCTGTTATTATTATCTCTAGGTGTGGCGTGTCAAAAGTCATGCAAAACTAAGATAACAATTGCTAATGTTTGGTCTGTGTGATCTGTCTGCGACGTGTACTGTAAGAGAGGCAAGGCGCTGAGAAAGGACATTTAAATCATGCTCTTGTTCAGTACAGATCTCCAGGCTGTGCAGATATACAGGGTCTGGTCTGGAAAATCATGGACCAGAACATAGGCTTATTTAGGCTTCAAGCATGAGCTATTCTCCAGGAGGCATTTGATAAGCTGTGGTTAAGCTTTGAACACACGTTTGTGTGGTTAGACTCTGATGTTAGACTCTGATGGAAGCAACCATACCCTGACTCCTGTGCCTGTTCTGGGACAATGAATCCGCACCTATTCACTGATCCTGCATATAACAGGATATCTCTTCAGTTAAATAATCAGAGACAAATGTGAAGTTACAGTGAGTGCCTACAGTAGCCAAACTACACTATAAACCAGTGGTCTCCAAACTGGGGCCCTTTCCTTGCTTGCTTTTATCTGGCCCTTGGGCATCATGTAATTCTCTGACCCCAACAATGGGGCATAATTCTTCTTCTGACATCAACGAAGGGGCACAGTTCCTCCCAATGGCAGGGCACAATTCATCCCAGTGAAACAAACAATGGGGCATGATTCTTCCCACCCAATGACACCAATGATGGGGCACAATACGTCTCAATAACACCATAAATAGGGCATTGTTTACTCCCACTGATGGCTGGACTCTACTTCCAATTGCCACAGTCCAGCCCCCGTGAAGTACAAAGGACAGTAGACGGCCCTTTGTTTAAAAAGTTTGGAGATCCCTGCTATAAACATACAGTATTTAAAAAATCATTATTTTTATATTTGACCCACTTATGTCAAGGAGTATTGCAGCCAGTGGTCTTTCAAAAGTATCCAACCTAAGAGATACCAAATTGTAAAGGTTATTTTCTGCATTTTATCTATCTACAGTACTGTAGGTTTACCCATCAGCTGGATATGCTGGAACATCTCTAATTCCTGCCAGAATGCAAGTGTGAAAAATGCCCAAATCACCTCAGCTGGCTCCTCTTGGCTTACCAACAAAGTATTTCTATTGAACATTCAATTCTATTCAACATGATTCCGAACTGATCAACTGTCACAAACAATTTTTCACCATTAGTGGGCCACAGCAACTGGTGATTTCTGTGCCGCCATCAAATTTCAGTGATCGAACATATTGGAAATTTTTTCGTAAAACAAATGATTTTCTAAATCAATGATGGGAGAATGGTGTGAGAAATATAATTGAAAAAGAAATGCACATGAGCACAAGAAAATAAAGTTTCCGGAAAGAAAAGAAGATTCCCAACCACGAAAATTATTTTGTGTAGCAACATGAGGTGATATTGAAGGCTTGATTGGTCAAATTTCTAAATCAGTGATGGCACCATCAGATCATAAAACGCCCAATATTTCAGATTTGTGAAAAAAAAACATTGTTTGGAATTCAACCAATGTAAGGCATGCATAAGCCTAGAATCCCAGCTCAAGCTTAGTTAGCTTGCCTATATTTGCAACATTATTCCACCTATCATCAGTCTTAACAAGCAAAGATGAAACTCAACACATATTTCCCTCCAATAGACTATAGACCATATCTGCTAGTCTGCACTCACCAATTGACTCAGCCTTTGTCATCGTCATTTATTTTTTTCATCAGTGAAGAACATCAACCCAAGGCACTGCAATTTCATCCACAGGATATTAAATCAAAGTAAGTCAGTACCATTACACATTTGTTTTTTAACTTGAAATTGTGCCAAATTAACACTCGTGTATGCTACTAGAAGCGTTTGAAGGAAAAGGAAGGAAAAGCTCTAGATCCCAAAAAAAAGGAGTACCCATGCTTTTTTTGGGATCTAGAGCTTTTCCTTGTATGAAGAAAGTCCTATCATCCTGTACAAATTTTGCATTTATGGTTGCATGTACTTTATTAGCATTTTAAGATTGTATTTAATAAAATGATATTTGTATTTTTATATATATTTGTCATATTGGTGCCTTTCCAAAAGTCCCTTCCATAAACCTCCTTTCTAAATCATGTACAATAATCTGTATGTTTACCTAACCTGTCTTCCAATTTATCTACTTCACCTATTTCAGTCTGTTGGCTCTATTCGTAGCCACCATATTTGTCTTTCCTTCTCTACCTTTTATTGCCCTCTTTATCCTTGTATTATTTTATTATTTAATTAGCTCCCACCCCTCTTTCAGAATGATTGGATTATTTTCAGGAGCAAATGGACCATAACATTGAATAACAGCAAATACAAATAAATGCTATGCAGGCATTTAACAGCATGTTGGTAAGACTGTATTAAATTAAATTCTTGCCTATACAATTGTATAAGTGATGTTATATATGTAAAGTGTATCAATGTCTTTTTTTTTGTTTTTGCTAAAAATCATATATTTTTTTGGACTCTTCTGTATGCATCCTCCTTTTAAGTGAAATTTAAAATACAAAACAAAAAGATTTAGCACAATTTAAAATGCTATTAAAAGGTCTTTCCGCTAAATATAAATGAATATTTCATTTTCATTCACAATTTCATTTAGAAATTATGTGTCTTGGACAAGCAAAGAAGAATGGCTATTTAACACAGTAAATCTATATATATATCAGTGTCCCGCCATGGTCAAAGTTACCAGTTTATTGCTTAGCAATGTTATTTGAAAACTAAGGGTTGTATATTAAAGACAAGGGTGGTTTATCAGCATGCTCGAATGATACAACTTTATAGCACAGCTCTCATGTTTCTACCTCTATATAAAGCCGTCTGTAGATGAGTGTTTACACCTCACCTTACAAGCCATCCAAGTTCTGCCTCTATACCCTGTAGCTCATACTCAAGTTCATTGAACCTGATAAGACAGCAGACTTGTGATCCAGATGAGCTGCATCGGAAGACTAAAGACAGTTTAAAAAATAAAAAAATCTCAATAAAACAAAAATCAAAGTAAAAAAAATATATGTCAAAACAAAAAAAAAATCAATAAAAAAAATGTTTGGAAAAATCACAATTGCATCATATTGGAAAGAAAAAAAAACATCTTGCACTGAGTTACTGACTTTTTAGGGCCCTAAATACAAACACATTTGTAAATCTTAGTTGGTAAACACTAGACTAAACAGAACAAGACTGACCAAGCATCTACCAATGTTTTTGCTTTGAACAATATTTTTATTATCTCGAAGAACCCTTCAGCCCTGGACAGGTACTGCTGACTACAGATCCTAAAGTATATGTGAACACTCACCTTAAATTAAACATCCTATTCCGTTTAAAATACAAATGGCATTCAAAACATTTGTACATACATATAAAAAAACATTATAGATACCTTTTCCCCCCCCCCAAGTGATCACATACCCTCTGTTCTCAGCTGCATAAGGATCTTAGAGAGCTAGGGGAGGAGAACCAGCAGTATTACTAGTCTTCCCAGTGAATGGCTGTGCAGGGGGCTGGGTTGTCAGCACATTGCTAATCATTGGTGGAGAGCAAGCTGAGTTCTCAGCACAGCCAGAAAACTGACCATGCTGTGCTTTTATGTCTAGTGTGGTCAGTTTGGAACAGGAAAGCAGAGGCACTGTCAAGAACTCCAGGTATTTATTATAATGGGATATGTTTTCATACAAGTACATGGTAAAATAAGCACATATCAGGAAAATGAAATGTTGGGTAGACATATTCTAAAAATATTCATAAAGCAGTAATAAGCCCAAAAGCAAACATTTATTATGTTGCAGCTTACCAATCCAGAGATGGCTACATTAGCTTTGCTTTTTTAGGCTTTCTTTCTTCTTTTTTTATCCAGCCAGTAAGTCTGTTTTGTAAAAGAACAGACTCTACTGCAGATGCACCAGTAATATGGATGAGACAAACCGTTTACCACTTACAGGGGTACTTACAAAGATCAGCTTTTATTTATTTATGTAAAAAATGTATTCCCTTAAAAACAAAAATACTGTAACTGCTTATAATGTAGTAGCTGGCATTTGGCTTTAATATGTTAGTGTATAAATCATATCAAACACATCAGTACATCAAACACTTCCCCAGACTGACAATGCTGCTGTCTGCCCCCTGTGCTCCATCATCCAGAGTTGGGGTACTCTAATACAGGATGTGTATTACTGGCCAGACCACCAGATGAAAACAGAGGTAAAAAAATAAAAAAATAAAAACGACTACAGCCACCACATCTAATGATTGGTAAGCTATAATATATTACATTTTTGGTTTTGGGTTTAATATTGCTTTAAAACCTTTAGCCACATGACCTCGGGAAAATTTACCCCTCTTCATGACCAGGAAATTTTTTGTGATACGGCACTGCGTTATTTTAATTGACAATTTCATGGTCATGAAACACTGTACTCAAATAAAATTGATGTAATTTTTTTTCTCCACAAATAAAGCTTTCTTTTGGTGGTATTAAATCACAACTGCAGTTTTTATTTTTTGCTTTATACACAAGAAAAGACCAACTATTTTGAAAAAAAAACAATTTTTTTTTATTTTCTTCTATAAAACATATCCAATAAAAAATAGAAAAAAAAATCAAATTTGGTTTGCGCAAAAGTTATAGCATCTACAAACTATGGTACATAAATAGAATTTTTATTTATTTATTTACTAGTAATGGCAACAATCAGCACCTCATAGCGGGACTGTGATATTACAGCTGGCAATCGCACACTAACTGACGCTTTTGACACTTTTTGGGCACTGATGACACTAATACAGTGATCAGTGCTAAAAATATGCACTACCACTGCACAAATGACACTGGCTGGAAAGGGAGTTAAACATCTAGGGTGACCAAAGGGTTAAATGTGTGCCTAGCCAGTGTTTTGGTGTACTATGTGAGATGATTTTATATAGGGAAGCAATGGATTTTGGATCTTGTATGTAAAAACTGTGTCTGATCTGTATTTACAATGTTTTTGAGGTTTTCTTGACATCACAAACTTTGTGCAAGTTTATTCCACATGAAGGAGATAGTTAATGCTGATCTCATACTAACATCAATTTGTTTCCACTTTATTTTATAACTAGAGATTAAAGAACCAAACTGGATAGATTAAGCTACCCATTGATGGATCAAAATTTGGCCGGTTCAGTGGGGATTGACTGGGTTTTGATCTATCTATGGTCATTCCCATTCAACAGAAGTAGAACGGGGCTATTGGAAAACTTTTGTTGATCCATCAGCTACAGACGATATTTTGACCCCGTTGTCAGAATACAATGGTGCAGTGGAGATTATTTCTCCATTTTGGTTTGGATTGCCATGACTTCTCAAACTGGAGCCTAAGCCAGTTATACTGTAGGTGGAAGAATAATCTGATCATGATGGGTTGGACCTAAACCCAGGTCATCATAATTTTCATGCATAATATTCTATATAGGAATAAGCCATTAGGATTATAGTTAGTACTCTTTTTCTAGGAAATATTTTATATCATGATTTTGGTCTTGTGATAGATTTTATACTAAGGAACTTTCAGTTTAATTTTACTGATGTTTTGTATAACATACAGTATGTTTTTGTATAACATACACTAACGAAACCATAGAACAAACAATGAATATATCGAAGCTTACTAGTCCTTAGATGTGGTAGCTGCTTTAATTAAATTTTTTTAGTACAATAACATTTCAGCAAATACTGAAAATACCTGTTGATCTTGCCAGAAATGCAGTGGCCTTGTAATTTTCTGTGTGCTGAACTACTAATCTCTCCATTCCCCATGTAATGGAGATGAACAAAGGCAAGCATGTTTAAAGTCCAGCCTGGGTAGCAACCATTTCTCCCTCTATAGATACAGTGAGGGAGTAAGTATTTACACCCAGGTACAGGTAACATGTTATTATTAGGATTACCGGTCAAAAATATAGGGGAAAAGCTTTGAAAAGTAAACTAACGCAGCCACCATATCTAAGGACTGGTAAGATATAATATGTTACATTTCTGCTTTTGAATATAGATATGCTTTAACCACTTGCGGACCATAATATGTATATATACGTTGTGGTTTGCAAGTAGTTTACCGGGATTATGGCTTGGCTGAAGATATCAGCCATAACCCCGGCATGGTTTTTGCAGCCAGCGGCCAGCTTTCTCCTATTACCCCCTCCTACCACTCACCAGTGTTTCTCAGGCTTACCATTTCCACTAGTTCACCCAAGAAAGGATCCGACAGTGTGGCCAGCTGCTCCCAAAGATGATCAAAATGTTCAAAGATGATCAAAATGATCAAAACTCTTTGACTGACCCCATGGCCTTGGAGGGCTACAGTGACGTCATGACATTACTTCTGGACCACTTCCAGACCAAGCTGTAAGTAAAAAAATGTTTTTTGATCTTTTGCTGTTAAAGGTAAAGAAGAGAGTTTGGGTCTTTTTGATCCCAGATCTCTCCATAAAGTGGACCTGCTATTCTTATTTCTATTACAAGGAATGTTTACATTACTTCACATAAAGTGCTCAGGCGGCAGCCTTTTTCGCTTTAGGGAAATTATTGCCAAAAAACGGAAGAGAGAGAACTCTAATAGTGTAAAACCTCAATATATGCGCTAACATTATAACTTGCATTCCCCTTGTACCCAGGTTGAATCGCTTTTCTATAAGCAGCCGGCTCAGCTATTTCACCACTCTCAGGTGTCAGGCTCTCGTTTAGCACAGCTAGCTTCCTGTATCTCTGGCCCGATGTACGTTTCGTCACATGTCGTCTTCAGAAGGTGTTACAAGAAGCTCTTCTTCACCTACCCTCCTTTTATCTTCCACATTTGCATATTACAACTTATGATCCTATAGTGCTGAACATTTCTATGTGCTCATGATATCACCAATTCCCATCCATGTGCTGCTGCAGTTTAATTTCTACTCTACTTATAATTTAAACAGCCCTCCATGCTCCTGACTCTAAACGATCTCCTCCCGACATCTCCACATGTATGGTCCCCTAATTAAACAAAATCTGAATATATTGAATTGGCAGCATTTCCATGGCACTTTATACATTACATTACTGCAAGAAATTGTTACAATACAATCTATCTATTTTATACATTAAATAAAAATATTTATAAAAATTGATTGTATTGTAAGGTCCTAAGGTTCTTACAAACTAACTTGTGTGACAATTGTATATGCTATGTTATTATTATTTTTATTTACCATTTTTTCCCTTTAAATGAGTTACCCTTTAAATTATGTGCAGACTATAACTCAAATTCATGTCTTGATATTTAATGAACTCATATCAGACATAGCAAATGACTTTAGTATCTTGAAATCAGATTATCCCCTTAAATATGACATGCTTTTTATGCAGTTATACAAGATATGTATTCACGGGGGCGTGGCTTGCGCGCGAGCGAGATGGCAGCCTAAGCCTGGAGCTCCTGTCAGCCGGCCGGACATCGACAGCGACACGGACCCCAGCGACACCCAGCGAACCGGCATTCCCTCCCGGAGAGATCCCGGACCGATCCGCCGTGATGTCCCGCAAACGAAAGGAGGAGAAAAACCTCCAAAAGCTCACAGCGCTCTCCTTCCAGCGCGAGAGGCACATCCAAGATGGCGCCGGCGGGACCGCCGCGCGTCCGTCTTCAGCATACACAGACCTGCCTAGTAGTGATCCCGGGGATCCAGACGGGGAAACATCGCCATCCCCCTTCGCCAACTCACCGCCAGCATCTCCGTCCTCCCGGAGCCCAGTAAAAGCGCGGATGCGCTTGGATACAGCAGACAAGGCCCAGACCACAGTGAGTACTGAGCTGCACAACTCACACGCTATATCTTCCCTGCAATCCTCCATTGCGGCCTTCCCCACCTCAGGCCAGCCGGTCCTTGACACCACCATGAAGGACATGCTCCTTTCCTTACAATCATCCCTTATGACTAATCTGTCATCACTGATCCACAAATTCACCACTGACATGCGACAGATGGGGGACAGGGTACAGTATATGGAAGATAAAATGGAGGAGTGTGCGATTACTGTTAATTACTTGGTTGACTCGTGTATGGCCTAGAAGGATGATACTGACTGGATCAAATCCAAAATCGCAGACCTCGAAGACCGTTCCCGCCGCAATAACATCAAGATACGCGGTATACCGGAAACGGTCCCTCCCACAGACCTGCATAAATTCGCGACCACCATGTTTTCTACCATGCTACCTGAGCTGACGCCCATTGAACTCACTATAGACCGCATACACCGGATCCCTAAACCAGGCCACCTGGCAGGGACGGTTCCCAGAGATGTACTATTAAGGATCCACTTTTACCAAGCAAAAGAACAAATCCTCTCTAAAGATAGAACCCTCAACACCCTGCCTGCCCCTTATTCAGACATTCAACTTTTCGCTGACCTCTCCCAGCACACTCTTCAACTACGCAGACAGTTGAAAACCATCACTAAAGCTCTTTCCAACCATAAAATTGCCTACAAATGGCGCCACCCTGCCACTGTCTTGGTCCTGCACAACGGCATTCCTCATACCATCTCTACGGTGGAAGGTGGCATGAAGCTCTTACAGTCATGGGGCATTGGCCCGGAGGCACCAAATGGAAATACTACGCTACCCAGGAGACGTAATTCCCCACCACAGGGACCTCTCCGCAGGAACTACAACCCACAGCTGATCTGATACTCTGATACGTATCCTTCTCCGTGTCCCACATGGAGCTACCTATAGAATCCGGTCCGGCTGACCGTCTCCTCCACTGACCCTTGAGCCCGAACTTTCCCCCTGGTTGCGTCAGCGCCCGTTAGGGATGTACATCGCTGACCTGTTCTTCACAACACTAGCTCCAGTGTCTCAAGTTGATCTGTTGATCTGTTTTTATTTTTAGTTTGTTCTGCTCTCTCTTTGTTGTTTTTACTACCTCGCACCGAGATATACCGTTGCCTTGTCTTCTAACTTTGACTTGTATCCGCAGAATATTGCCTAGAGTAACATTATCAACCTCGTCTCATATTCTAAACTACTGATCATCGCCGCAGAACCTTCATTCATCAGCCTACCTGGAATCTGCTCTCCACCTGTGAAGTAGAGATTTCCTTGCCGACAGACGCCCTACTTCCCCCAACCGTAAGTCTATCTACTGACCTACTCCAACCACTAGTGCAGCAATGTCAATCACTGTAGTCTCTCTCAATGCAAAGGGCCTAAACCATCCGGCCAAGCGCGTATCACTATGGAAAATGGCCTTATCGCTCAAAAGCGATCTGCTATGCGTCCAGGAAACGCATTTTATGCGAGAATCCCCACCCCGCTGCCAGCACAAAGCATTTCCTCATATCTTTCAATCCTTCTATTCCAAAAAACAACGAGGTGTAATGATCGCTGTTCGGGACACTGTCCTCTTCCAGCTACAGAACTGCATTACCGACTCAGATGGTCGCTACATCATCCTAGTTTGCAAAATAAACAACGTCCAATACACGTTAGTCTCATTGTATGCACCGAACCATCGCCAGATGTCCTTTCTAAGAGACCTATTGGAGAAAGTCAATTCTCACAAACAGGGTAATCTACTATGGTGTGGAGACTTTAACATCGTGCCAGATTATGGCATCGACTCTACTGCTGGGACTAAGAGACATGCTTCACCATTGAGTAATTTTCTATCTTCCAACGAAATGTTTGACGTGTGGAGGTGTTGTCACGCGACTGAACGCGACTATACGTACCTGTCACCGCGTCACAACACCTACTCACGCATAGATCTGTTTATTACTGATAAATGTCTATTACAACAAGTGTCGGCTTCGGAGATTCACGCTACCACCTGGTCAGACCACGCCCCTATCAGTATCACTGTCAATGCTAAATTGCAGGTACCTAACTCCTATCTTTGGAGAACAAACAACTACCTTCTTCATAATCCACACACTGCAAATACTCTCAAACAACACTTAGAGGAATTCTTCTCTATTAATTCCCAGTCGGTGTCTGACCCGGTGCTGGTGTGGAGAACCCACAAAGCCGTTATTAGGGGGACCTTTCTCCAACTAGCAGCTAGGGAAAAAAAGCGGAGATCATTGAAATTTGACCAAATCACAGCCGCCATTGAGTCCATTGAATCCCAAAATAAACAGAACCCCTCTCCTGCACTTCAAACACAAATCTTTAAACTACGCCACGAGCTACGCTCACTTCTCCTAGAATCATATGGGAAAACACTTACCAAACTCAAAGCGACTACATACTCCACGGGTAATAAAGCGGGGAAACTATTGGCCCTGCGAATAAAAGGGTACAAAACCAAATCCAAAATTCCATTCTTGATTCACCCTCACTCCAAACAAAAACTCCTGAAACCCCAAGAGATAGCTAACGCGTTCGGAACCTACTATACGGATCTTTACAATCTGAGAGACGATAAACAAACAGTACAACCATCGCAGGAAGTAATTAATGCATTTTTAGAGCAAATTAAACTGCCTTCCGTCTCCCAGGAACAACTAGCCACTCTTAATGCCCCTTTCACAGCCCCTGAAATACTAAAGACTATAAATAGGCTACCAAACCATAAATCCCCGGGACCGGATGGACTCAACGGAGAGTACTACAAAACTTTTCAACGCATATTGACTCCCACACTCTGTGAAATCTATAACTCCGCTGTCTCTTCCTCCTCCTTCCCATCAGAGATGCTAAACGCAATAGTAGTTACACTCCCAAAACCTGGCAAAGAACCAAATGTCCCCCAGAATTTTCGCCCTATATCCTTATTAAACGTAGATGTCAAGATCTATGCCAAATTATTGGCCAACCGATTGATAGATATTATCCCCAATCTCATACACAAAGACCAATCC